>NC_134558.1:23655086-24328301 GCF_025594145.1 Primulina tabacum | reverse complement strand
TCCTCAAACAAATGGAAAAGTTGAATTAGCTAATAGGGAGATAAAGAAAATTTTGGAAAAAACTGTTAACCCAAATAGAAAAGATTGGTCTCTGCGACTTAATGATGCACTTTGGGCATATCGAACCGGTTTTAAAACATCATTGAATATGTCTCCCTATTGGTTGGTTTATGGAAAACATTGCAATTTACCCTGTGGAATTGGAACATAAAGCTTATTGGGCGATCAAAACTTTTAATTCAAGCATGGATGATTGCAACAAATTGCGCAAATTGCAACTTAATGAACTTGATGAACTCAGAAATGATGCGTATGAGAATTCAAGGATTTATAAAGCAAAAATCAAATCATTTCATGATAAAACAATTCTTAGAAAATCTTTTGAGATTGGTAAAAAAGTTTTGCTTTATAATTCTCGACTTCACATATTCCCAGGAAAATTACGATCAAGATGGACATGCCCATATGTTGTAAAGCATGTGTATCCTTATGGAGCTGTGGATATTGAAAATCCTAAAAATGGTGATGTTTTAAAGTAAATAGGACAAAGACTTAAACCATTTTTAGAAAATGAAATCTTTCAATGAAGAGTTTATTTCCCTTTCTGATCCCTAAATTTTGATGTTGCATTTAATTTTGTTTGTTTTTATTTCAGGTTTCTTTAATCTTTTTATTTTCCCGGTTAAATGACGGATAACGGTACTCCGTGACTCTCATACTCAGTTAAATCAGTTTCCCACAATTGCTGTAAAGCCCGAGAATTTGATTATCGTAATCTGAAATGAATTGTGGATAAATTGAGGTGATTATAGATGAAACGGATCAGACTGAGATAGACGAAAAGTAGATCGAATTATGTGCGAGGACAGAACACCTCGCGCATATGCGTGATCGGGCAGGGCGCATATGCGCGAGGCAGACAGAGAACCTCGCGCATATGCGCGACGTGTATTCGCGCATGTGCGCGAGGGTACCTGAGAGTTGTGAAGGACCTCGCGCATATGCGCGGAAGAGGTGCGCGCATATGCGCGAGCTGCCAAGACTTACAAGCGCCGAGACATAGTGTCTCGCGCATATGCGCCGAGGATGGTCGCGCATATGCGCGAGACGTATTGTGTTAGGGTGAAGCCATTTGCCCCTTACATGCAAGATATATATATCAACACTTCTAATTCCTTCATTCAGATATCCAGAGGAAGGAACCGAGAGTATTAAGAATTCCCAAGCTTCCATATTTTAGATTGGTGATTTTGTGAAATCCGACCGTTCAATTATCGATCCAAGCTCCGATTTGTGATCCTCTTGTCACTAGCTTCCAAAGGATGTAAGTTTTATTATGTTCTTGCTTGATTTGAAAATATCATGTTGGGGAAATCAGATATTGAGCTAAAGAATGTGTTCTTGATATGTTAAGATAAGTAGAATCGAAACCGGATCGAAGAAATGTTATCATATACGATTGTTATGAATTTTCAGCATATATGTGAGTGGGATTATACAGATTTTGTGACTTGTGTATATCATTGGTTGATGATGATGAGTTGTGACATTGAATCTATTGATGATTGAGTTTTCGGTATATCGAAATGACGCCGTTATGCCGTTGAAATAAATCTAGACTGAATAGTAAGCCTATCACGTAAGTAAATTGAGTTGTATGTGATCTCATGCCTCTCAATTGTTATTTCAGATTGGTATTGAAGGTTTCGAAGATTGAGATTGAGTTCATCCAACCAAACACCGAACAAAGAAAGATATAAATCAATGTTGAACTGCGAGATAAGACTCGAGTCAGATTGGACTGGAGTTTCCCTAAACCAGATACTAGATTGTTTATGCTTTGAGATGTTTATATTTTATCTATTGAATTATAGAAATGCACTTGAGATAGATGAGTCATTGGCAGAGCGGCCAAGTTACTAGATGTTCGGTGGTATCGAATTGCATAGGAGAAGATCGATTCCTATTGTAGATGTTCGATACAGAAAGGACCGAAGTCTAGGAATAATACGTACCGCCAACTCGATTGGGAGAGTAGGTGAGAGATTTGTTACGTCTTATTCACACCGGGATCCCTAGACTTAAATGTGAGTCGAGTCAAGAGTTTTATCTGTATTCACTAATGTTTCATAAAGTCATGATTCATGTTCTTGATACATGGTTTATGTTTTGTATATGATCTTATGCATTGCATGTATACATGTTTTATACTGGGATTTATTCTCACCGGAGTTTCCGGCTGTTGTCGTGTTTGTATGTGTGCATGGAAACAGATGGGACAGGATCAGTACCGAGAAGAGCTTGAACGAGTGATGATTAGCGTGGTGATCCGGGCTTAGATATGAAACTGATGGTTTATTCCTAGACGTGTATTGATGGAAACAAACACTAGTTAGATGGTTTGTAAATGGAATAAATTTGCAAGTTGATCATGTGTTGTAGACTTTGCTTTTGATCTTGTACAATAATAAACTTAGCTTGTTGTATGCTTGTATACATTTTGGTTAGTAATGCTTTGCATACAAGAATTTTTTTTTAACCAAAGTAGTATACATAATTGATCCAATTAGTCCCAATGATTGAAGAAGACAAGTTAGCACCCGGCTCCCCACAACAGGTGGTATCAGAGCCATAGGTCTCTAGACTGAGATAGAAGAGAGTGAGCGGGGTAGATTGAGTCTTTTCCTTGCTTACTTATTGATGCTAGCATGAAAGTATGTTTTATTGCTTTGAAAGTACATGTTTGCTTGATTTATTTAGTAATTGCAATGTGTACTTGTAAAGAAAGAATCAAAACCGTTTCTAGATCAGAAGTAAGATGATCAGAGGAGGACTGAGACTGATTGTATGTATTGGAAAACTAATCCTTTTGATAATCAGATATGTCTCCTCGAAGAGCAGCAGTCAGTGTACCAGAACAGGTCAGTACATCCAATGACCCTATGGATGTGACAGCTATACCAATGGAAACATTGCTGAAACGGTTTCAGTCATTCGGACCACCGACACTGAAAGGCACCGAGAATTCTGTTGATTGTGAAAGCTGGTTAGATGATATCGAGATGTTGTTTGATTCCCTCGACTATACAGATGAACGAAGAGTGAAACTGATTGGGCATCAATTACAAGAAGTTGCAAAGAATTGGTGGATTACTACCAAGAGAGCATTGGAACAGAAAGGTACAGAAGTTACTTGGAAAGTTTTTAAAAACTGAGTTTTATCAGCGTTTCTTTCCAGTGTCATACCGGAAGGACAAGGGGGCAGAATTTGCAAACTTGAGGCAAGGGCAGTTTAACATTGAAGAATATGTTGCCAAAGTCTCTACATTGCTACGTTTTGCTCCACACGTGGCAGAAAATGACGAAACTGTGGCTGATCAGTTTATTAACGGCTTGAATCCTGACATTTTTACATTGGTGAATACGGGACGACCAAACAACTTTGCTGATGCTCTGAATAGGGCGAAAGGTGGTGAAGCTGGCTTGATTAAGCAGTGAGGCGCATCGTATGTTGCTCAGACTCCAAGACCTCCACAGCCTACTACACAGTTTTCACCACCTCCTCCTAGATTTGAGAGTGGTAGTAATAGCAGTGATAAGAAAGATTGGTTTAAAGCCAGAGGGAAACAATTCAAGAAATCAGGCAGTAGTTCATCCAGTTCCAGTGGCCCGAGAGAGAGTGGTCCTAGCTAGAGTTACATAGGTGTGTATTGCACTACTTGCGGTGGAAGGCATCCCACAGAACAGTGCCAAGGAGTGGCTGGTAGATGCAACATCTGCAAACAACCGGGACATTTCGCTAAAGTCTGCCCACAGAGAGGTGCACAGCGATCTCAGAGTGTGGGATAATCCGGTTCAGTAGCTCAAACGGAGAGACAGGCATCTTCTGTACACTCTTTTCAGCCGGCACCTGCGCAGTCCCAGTCAAGGCCAGGAGGAAGCCAGACGACGAGCAAACCTCGAGACAATAGGCCCGTGTATTTGCATTGACTGAAGAACAGGCTCAGGACGCACCTGATGATGTTATTGCAGGTAACTGTTTTCTTTGTGGTTACCCTGCTCATGTATTAATAGATACTGGTGCATCCCATATATTTATAGCTGAACGATTTGCATTGATACATGCATTGCCTGTCGAGTCATTATCTACTATAGTATCTATTTCTTCTCTTTTGGGGAGTGGTTTGATATCAGTGACTTCTGTTAGAAATTGTATGTTACAGTTCGAGGGTAATGAGATTGAGTTAGATTGCATTGTACTTGGGTTGTCTGATTTTGACTGTATTATCGGTATTGATATGTTGACCAAGTACAGAGCTACCGTAGATTGTTTTCACAAGATTGTCCGATTCAGACCAGAGATGACTGATGAGTGGAAATTCTACGGTAAAGGTTCCAGATCTCGGATTCCTTTGATATCAGGGTTAGCTATGACTCGATTACTACAGAAAGGAGCAGAGGGATTCCTGGTATATGCAGTAGATGTACTGAAAACGATCCCCTCATTGGCAGATTTACCAGTGGTGGTGTGTGAGTTCGCTGACGTTTTTCCAGATGAGATTCCGGGATTACCTCCAGCTCGAGAGATAGATTTCAGTATTGATCTCCTACCAGGTACTGTTCCTATATCCAGAGCTCCGTACAGAATGGCGCCAATAGAATTAAAAGAATTAAAGACTCAGTTAGAAGATCTTCTGGCCAAGGGATATATCAGACCGAGTGTTTCTCCTTGAGGCGCTCCGGTACTATTTGTACGAAAGAAAGACGGTTCCATGAGGCTCTGCATTGATTACAGACAACTGAACAAAGCGACAGTAAAGAACAAATATCCTTTGCCTCGGATAAATGATTTATTTGATTAGTTGCAGGGTTCTTCGGTTTATTCCAAAGTTTGATTTGAGATCGGGATATCATCAGCTGAGAGTCAGAGATTCTGACATATCGAAGACAGCGCTCAGTACCAAGTATGGACATTATGAGTTTATTGTCATGCCGTTGGGTTTGACGAATGCTCCAGCCGTATTTATGGGTATGATGAACCGTGTGTTTCAAAGGTATCTCGATGATTTCGTAATTATTTTTATCGATGATATTTTGATATACTCAAAGAATATGATTGAGCATGCCGAGCATTTGAAAACTGTGTTGTGAATTTTAAGGGCTGAGAAATTGTATGCAAAACTGTCGAAATGTGAATTTTGGTTGAGACAGGTTGTATTTTTGGGTCATATCATATCCGAAGATGGTATATCAGTTGATCTTAGCAAAGTTGAAGCCGTGATTTCTTGGCCGAGACCGACATCCGTGCTGGAGATTCGCAGTTTTATGGGTTTGGCAGGATACTATCGACGATTCATCAAAGATTTCTCCAGTATTGCGAAGCCGATTACACAGTTGACTCAGAAGAATGCTCCGTTTGTTTGGTCTGAAGATTGTGAGTCCAATTTCCTTGAATTGAAGAAGAGACTGACTAATGCACTGATATTGACTATCCCCTCAGGTACTGGTGATTTCGTTATTTATTGTGATGCTTCTCACAGAGGATTGGGTTGCGTGTTGATGCAACGTGGTCATATTATCGCTTATGCTTCACGACAACTGAAGACACACGAAACTCGCTACCCAATTCATGATCTTGAATTGGCGGCCATTGTTTTTGCTTTGAAGATATGACGACATTACCTTTACGGTGAGAAGTTTGAGATTTACTCTGATCATAAAAGCCTGAAATATCTGTTTTCACAGTCTGAGTTGAATATGAGACAGCGAAGATGGCTTGATTTATTGAAGGATTTCGATTGTGAAATCAAATACTATCCAGGAAAGTCCAATGCAGCAGCTGATGCATTAAGTCATAAGGTATGTTCTTTATCCTTATCGACTATTGGCGTTTCGAATTTGATAGAAGATTTCTGTTTGTCTGGGATGGTATTTAAGGCAGATCGTAGACCAGTGCAATTATATGCTGTGCAAGTCGAACCCGAGTTGATATCGAGAATTAAAGAAGCACAGAAAAGTGATCAAAATATTCAGAAGTCGATTGAGATGGTCAAATCAGGGCATCAATATGAATATCAGGTTCGTGATCTTGTGTTATATGTGAATAACCGTTTTGTGGTGCCAGATGTTTCAGACTTGAAAGAACAGATTTTGACTAGAAGCACACTGTAGTCGTTTAGTATTCATCCTGGTGGCAGAAAGATGTACAATGATCTGAAGAAACAGTTCTGGTGGAAACAGATGAAATCAGACATTGCAGAATTTGTGTCTAGATGTTTGAATTGCCAACAGGTGAAAGCAGAAAAGAAGAATCCCGGGGGTTTACTACAGAGTTTATCCATTCCAGAATGGAAATGGAATTACATTTCCATGGATTTTGTTACGAAACTACCACGTTCTTCCCGAGGCTGTGATGCAATTTGGGTTGTGATTGACAGATTGACCAAATCAGCATGTTTTATTCCGTACAGAATGACGTACAGATATGATCAGATGGCAGAAATCTATGTCCGAGAGGTAGTTCGATTGCATGGAGTGCCGAAATCTATCGTATCAGATCGTGATCCATGATTTACTTCACATTTTTGGCACAGTTTATAGCAGGCTCTAGGTACGAAGTTACATCTGAGTACCGCATATCATCCACAGACAGACGGACAGTCAGAGCGGACTATCCAGACACTGGAGGATATGCTTAGAGCTGTAGTGCTAGATTTTGGCACTAGTTGGCAAGATTCATTATCTCTTTTTGAATTCTCGTACAACAATAGCTATCAGAAGAGCATAGAAATGGCACCATTTGAAGCGTTGTACGGCAAGAACTGCACATCTCTTTATTGGGATGACATCTATGAGGTTCCTGAGATTGGACCTGGCATGATCAGAGATATGACAGAGAAAGTGAAGCTGATTCAGCAAAAAATGAAGACGACTCAAGATCGACAAGCCAAATATGCGAATATTCGACGTAGACCGTTAGTGTTTGAGCAGGGGATAGAGTATTCTTGAAGATTTCTCCATTTAGAGGCATTGTCAGATTTGGCAAGCGAGGAAAATTGTCTCCTCGTTATATCGGTCCGTATGAGATTCTGGAGAAGATAGGTGATCGTGCCTATCGACTTGCTCTTCCGCCTTCTCTATCCGGAATACACGATGTTTTTCATATATCAATGTTACGGAAATATCTCCCTGATGCTTCACATATTATTCATCCTGATGAGGCAGAACTTGACAACACTCTGAGTTATATAGAAAACCCGATTCAGATTCTTGAATCGTAAGGAAAAACAGCTCAGAACGAAGACTATTCCGCTGGTGAAAGTTCAGTGGAGTCGCCATGGCACTGAAGAAGCTACATGGGAAATCGAGTCAGGCATGAGACAGAAATTTCCCGAGTTATTTCACTGATGTGAGTATTCTTATTTAACTTCTATTCTCCATTTTTCATTGTATCTGAATTGATATCTGATTTAATTGCCTGTGATTTCGGGGACGAAATCGTATCTAAGGGGGGGGAGAAATGTAAGGCCCGAGAATTTGATTATCGTAATCTGAAATGAATTGTGAATAAATTGAGGTGATTATAGACAAAACTGGATCAGACCGGGATAGACGAAAAGAAGACCTAATTATGTGTGATGACAGAACACCTCGCACATATGCGCGACCGGGCAGGGCGCATATGCGCGAGGCAGGCAGAGAACCTCGCGCATATGCACGACGTGTATTCGCGCATGTGCGCGAGGGTACCTGAGAGTTGTGAAGGACCTCGCGCATATGCGCGGAAGAGGTGCGCGCATATGCGCGAGCTGCCGAGACTTACACGCGCCGAGACATAGTGTCTCGCGCATATGCGCCGAGGATGGTCGCGCATATGCGCAAGACGTGTTGTGTTAGGGTGAAACCATTTGCCCTTACATGCAAGATATATATATCAACACTTCTAATTCCTTCATTCAGATTTCCAGAGGAAGGAACCAAGAGTATTAAGAATTCCCAAGCTTCCATATTTTAGATTGGTGATTTTGTGAAATCCGACCGTTCAATTATCGATCCAAGCTCCGATTTGTGATCCTCTTGTCACTAGCTTCCAAAGGATGTAAGTTTTATTATGTTCTTGCTTGATTTGAAAATATCATGTTGAAGAAATCAGATTTTGAGCTATAGGATATGTTCTTGATATGTTGAGATAAATAGAATCGAAACCGGATCAAAGAAATGTTATCGTATACGATTGTTATGAATTTTCAGCATATATGTGAGTGGGATTATACAGATTTTGTGAGTTGTGTATATCATTGGTTGATGGTGATGAGTTGTGACATTGAATCTATTGATGATTGAGTTGTCGGTATATCGAAATGACGCCGTTATGCCGTTGAAATAAATCTAGACCGAATAGTAAGCCTATCACGTAAGTAAATTGAGTTGTATGTGATCTCATGCCTCTCAATTGTTATTTCAGATTGGTATTGAAGGTTTCGAAGATTGAGATTGAGTTCATCCAACCAAACACCAAAAAAAGAAAGGTATAAATCAATGTTGAACTGGGAGATAAGACTCGAGTCAGATTGGACTGGAATTTCCCTAAACCACATACTAGATTGTTTATGCTTTGAGATGTTTATATTTTGTCTATTGAATTATAGAAATGCACTTGAGATAGATGAGTCATTGGCAGAGCGGCCAAGTTTCTAGATGTTCGGTGGTATCGAATTGCATAGGAGAAGATCGATTCCTATTGTAGATGTTCGATACAGAAAGGACCGAAGTCTAGGAATAAGACGTACCGCCACCTCAATTGGGAGAGTAGGTGGGAGATTTGTTACGTCTTATTCACACCGGGATCCCTAGACTTAGATGTGAGTCGAGTCAAGAGTTTTATCTGTATTCACTAATGTGTCATAAAGTCATGATTCATGTTCTTGATACATGGTTTATGTTTTGTATATGATCTTATGCATTGCATGTATACATGTTTTATACTGGGATTTATTCTCACCGGAGTTTCCGACTGTTGTCGTGTTTGTATGTGTGCATGGAAACAGATGGGACAGGATCAGTACCGAGAAGAGCTTGAACGAGTGATGATTAGCGTGGTGATCTGGGCTTAGATATGAAACTGGTGGTTTATTCCTAGACATGTATTGATGGAAACAAACACTAGTTAGATGGTTTGTAAATGGAATAAATTTGCAAGTTGATCATGTGTTGTAGACTTTGTTTTTGATCTTGTACAATAAATAAACTTAGCTTGTTGTATGATTGTATACATTTTGGTTAGTAATGCTTTGTATACAAGAATTTTTTTTTGACCAAAGTAGTATACATAATTGATCCAATTAGTCCCAATGATTGAAGAAGACAAGTTAGCACCCGGGTCCCCACAATTGATGATACAAAAACAAAAAAAATCATTTCTTTTCTTTTCAAAATGGATGAAAATCTCTCAAAAATTTGTAAATATTTTCCCTCTGTTTCTGAAAATGTTCTAAGAAAAATTTATGCAGGTAGGTGTGAAAGATTGAGATTGCTAGAAAGAAGGAATTCTAGAAGATATTCGTCTTGTAATAGAAGCTAAGGAAATATTACAGGTGTTACGATTGGGGAGGAATTAAAAATTTCTTCTATGTATGAAAGAATCACCAAAATGATTGAAAATTCTGTTGCTTTTATCGCACTAACAGGTTGTTTTGGTACATTAGAAGAAATTTTTCACACTGTTTCTTGGGCACAACTTAATATCCATAATAAATCTGTGTGCTTGTTGAATATCAATAATTATTATGACAGTTTGTTGACATTTTTTAGGAAAACTGTCGAACAGAATTTCATTTCAGAAAATTCACGACGGATGCTCATTTGTGCTTCGACTGCCGACCAATTAATTGATGATTTGGAAGCTTTTGTTCATAAGCCTGATCCGATGATAACAAAAATCAATTGGTCGCAATCAAGGAGTAAGAAAAAAAAGTTGGATCATTGATTCAAAAATCGTGGATTGGTTTGTACTTTTTATTAATAGCTATTTTGACATTAGAGACAATGTCATATTCTGATTGGGGGCAGAACAAACTTAAAAATTTTTTAAAAAAATTTTAAAAAAATTATTTTAAAATAAAAACATATTTTTTGTTTGTATCTTTGTAATTTTTGCAAAAATATCATACATTACATGTTTGAAAGTTTAGATTAGAAATTGTAATAATCTATCTAAGGATGTTTAAATTTTTATTTGAAAAAAAAGTCAATTTTAATATTTTGATCACTATAAAAATATGATTTATGAAATCTTTTTGAATGATTAACCATTGTGATAAAATCAATTATTAAAGTATATGGCCCGAGATATACCTGATAAGAGTGCCTAAAATTTTTAAACTCACACATATTTTGTGAGTGACTGGAGAGGATTGAGAAAACAGCTTGCGAGCCTTTATTGATCATCAGAGATGCTATCTATTGTTTAGATCTTGAGTTCTTATTTTGGAAAAAAAAATGATATTTCCTAAAAAAAGAAAAAAGAAAAAAAAAAGAAAGATGTTGAAGATCTATGTAATTTTTAAGTTATATGCTGCGACCCATTTATCTCTCATAAAAATACAAATAAAAAAAAAGAAAGAAAGAGAGAAATACATTGTACAAATTAAATAAATATGTGGTGAAGAAGCATAAACTTAGTCTGATTCCATGATGTAAAAAAAAAGACCAGGAAAAAATATATAATAAGAACAACTGGATTTTGAATCAATGGATTTCCTATCTTTTGATTAGTTTGGCTCGTTTGTCTGTCTGCATTATGTAAACCAGTTTCCTGAGCATTTATCTGTATTCCAACTCCATGAAAGAAATCATTCCCATAAATTGAAACACTTATTAACCTTTGAGGAAATGGAGTTGAGACTCTTACTATGAATTTCTGAAGGCCATGTACATTTAACTACCTGAAAATAAGATTTGAATTGACCAGTTCAGATTATTTCATAAATTATAATTATAATGATCTTGATATAACTTCAAATTTAATTTAAACACTTGGATAGTTCTGATTACATTTCTATTTAAATTAATCAATATGTTTTGTGTTGCTATTAACGATTAAATTGGTAGGGACTAGTAATAAGCTGGTTGGAGAGTGTGATAAAGATAAAAAATTGTATATTAATTAAATGTTTTATAATATAAATAAATAGTTTTTGTTTTATTAAATGTTTAAATATTATATGTTTTATAATAAATTGTATAAAATATAAGTTGTTGTGTAATTATAAGTATTTACTATTTTTTACAGGTTCGATAAAACAGGAATAACCTTGGCGTTGCAAATGAGATTAAGATGATTTTTGGACCTGTAGAAAGTTAATGTTAATATCTATAATATTGGTGGCAAGCATGAAAAAAAAATCTTCTCACAAGTGGGATCAAATTAAGCAACAAATAAAGTTACCAAAGAAGTGACAGTTTTACTATGCTATAACATTTTGATCATACTCTCAAATTACTTGGTCAAATGGTTTAAAAAAAATACCACAATTCAAACAACTCAGATATCTACATGTTTTGTTTTATGTGGAGAAGAAAATTCGAATGAGAAGATTTTCAAAAGTGATGTGTATTAAAATATTAATTTCTTGGAACACCAATGGAGACTTATGTGTAAAAAATAATATTTTATTTGTGGTTGTCTCCCCAAATTTGGCTATAAATAGGGATGCATTATAATGTATTGAGATATCTCTCATTTTATGACCAAACCTTTGAGTTCATAATATTTCTCTCTTTGTTTTTCCATTATTTCTTCATTTAAATATAATTAGCATGTTAAATTCATATTCAAAGTTTTACACTTTGAATAATGAGTAGCTAACTTCCCAAAGTTTAGATGAAAAGGTGAAACTCTTGGCATGATAATAAGGTTATTAAAAGGTAAGAATCTATGTTTTATATTATTTAATAATTATCTATTGTTTATGTTATTTTTATTTCTTTAAGTATTATTATACCCTACTTATAAGTTGGAGTTTTGATTTAATGTTGCTATATGTTACACTAAATTCTTGGAACCATTTAAATGTTTGTTTGGTTTTATCAACCATTTAAAGTGGATGCCTTGATTTATTATATATTAATATCATAATATTAATTTCTTGGTACCATTTAAATGTTTGTTTGGTTTTACCAACCATTTAAAGTGGGAACCTTGATTTAGTGTTTACAAATATATATATAGCACAATAAATACTTGACAACATTTACAAGTTTTGGTATATATTATATACTTATAAGATAATAATATATAACATAATATAAATATGATTATTTAATATATATTAGAACCATTTTATTAAGTGGATTTCAATAATGTTCATTAATGATAACTTTATTAAAATATCAAGAGAGAATCCTTTAATCTCAACTATTTAAATTAAAATGTGAACAATTAAAAATTATCAATTAAAGATTTAAACCATTAAAAGAAAAAAAAGCAAAAAGATATTGTTGTGAACTAGTGATTACCTTAGCTTCCCTGTGGATACGATATTCGGACTCACCGAATTATACTACTTGTGGACAACCTGCTCTTGGGAGTGCAACAATCAAAGTCACAACACACTTTGTCCCGCAAGTTCAAGAGGTGGCTCCCATTCACGTAGCACTTTTTCCCGCATTGCACTTATTTCCCGGTGTTCCTTCCTGGTGACTGCTCTGATACCAATTGTAACGCCCCTGATTCGACAACTGTTCCCACTATACCAAGACGGGTATTTCCAGCGTGCTTATGTCCTCACTCACACGCACCCTGGGAAAAATCCCAGGAGGTCACCCATTCCAGAATTGCCCTAAGTCAAGCACGCTTAACTTTGGAATTCTTATGTGCTGAGCTACCGAAAAGAAGAAATTGAAAAAATTGTCTCTCAACTCTTCACATTCCTTCCATGCAATTTGGGCTTGTAACATGTACAAAGCCCATGGACTATTATTTAAGTATCTCAAACACATTTGAGATCAATAAATCTTTACTTGAATTTACTCAAGCCCACTAGTTGAATAATTATTTCCAATTGAACTCTACAAGACCCAATGTTATTTAATTAATTCAACACTTGAGTTAATTTAATTATTTGGACTCTACTAGGTCCATTAGTGTTTAATTAATTCAAAACTTGAATTAATTTAATTTAGTCCATAACAATGTTTATGAAAATCACAATTTCCAAATACATTATTTATTTGGGCTAACTTTTAATTTAGGAACATTTCCACAAGTTAAAAGTTACATTCCCCATAATCCTCTTGTAGAAGTCATACTTCTATTTTTTTTGCGCTTATAAACTCCTTTATAAGCCGTTCAACACATTAAACTATTTTTCTCTCAATGGAATCTAGAAAGTTAACACTTGTGTGACCCTCAATGATTCAATGATACAACTAGCAGTGAGTTTCACATCTCTCTGTGATTCGAGACTATACATGTCCTTATATGAGCATACCCCAATTGCTCCATTCCTACTTATCAATTCCTTGATAATAAGAACGTTAGAACTCAAGTTTGATAGTACCCAACCAATCATGTTAAACGCCTAGCAACATCGCTTACATGATTTCCTAGGTATCAAATGATATTGCCTGCAAGAACCATTCTATTATGGTTAGCGTACAGTACGGTCCCTTCATCTCATATATCCCGACCGATTCGACAACTATTGGTATATCGATTGTTGCCAAATAATCGATACTATGTATCATGTCGTAGTTGCATCGACGGTGTAATATAAGAAACCCCTTTCTTAATTACCACCAACACTCTGATCAGAGATTTAAAACTACATACACATGATATCACATAGGATATCCATACCCTAAGGTAAGCGGTGAATCCCCGACTACAATGCATCGACTTCTATAAGTTTCGACAAACCCAACCTTGCCAGCTGATGACCCCATATCTTCTTCGACAGGTTATGATTATGCATACGACTTTTACTATCATGAAATGTATTTTCATTACAGTACTTTTCACTGCTGCTTATTATATATATGTAATTACTATAACGTTACAGGTGTGTTGAGTCTTTAGACTCACTAGGTGTGAATGATGCAGGTGATCATATTGACGAGGAGACTGGAGGCGCCGAAGACCGAGTAGGCGTGGCTGTATGTGCGCACGCTAACCCGAGGATCTTATTTCTTTCACACATCATGTTTATGAGATAGGAATGATTTGGACGTTTATTTTTATATGCTATCATTTTTTTATGTTGATGGTCGGCAGGAACTTTACACATATTTCATAATTGATTTATTTTGAAACGTAAGCTTGGGGATGATGATTTGATATGGATTTTTAACAATAGTATTTTACTTGTTAGTTGATTACAGATATTTTAAAAATGTGAAATTTCAGCAATATTGCATGCATGTATTTAATATAAATTTCGAGTAGCAGTTTTTTTTTTAAAAAGTTTCTAGTATTATTTTTAGCATTAGAAGTTTCAGTTGGTATTAGATAAGGGTCCTGTATAGGGTTGCGCCACCGCCAGGTTCGAGATTAATTATTTAAAGGATTTATTCCAAATCTTTAGAATATTTGAAGTTGGAAGATCTAACCCAAGGTTAGATATCAAGAAAACAGGGGAACTTATAAGAGTCCTAAGGTGTCGAAGAAGATATAGTAATGCAAATTTTCTTCGCCAAGATGCCAAGTCCCTGGAGAGAAATGCTAATAAGAAAATACGTCCCTGGTAATCCAGATACTTTGGCAAGAAGAGCCTCTTTCCTCGAAGGAAAATTAATAGAATGGTTAGCATTACAAAAGAATTACAAACGTTTAAGGGTATTAACAAAAGTAATCATTTGTGTTGTAAGAAAAATGATCTTCCAACAATTATTGGAAGTAAACCACAAAGGCAGAAAAGGAAAAGTTTTAGAACTCATCCTTATGCTAAAAGTGGAAAAAGTTCTTGAAAATCAAGAACAGTTTGGTCTAGACAAAAGGCCAGATCTTACAAATCTGGGCAAAGTAGTGGACCAACAAGAAGTAGGATATCATCTCAAGCATCGAGTACATCTCGAAGCACATGAAGAACACCTACAAAGAAGACTTTCAGAAGAGCTCACACTCGAGCTAATGAAAGTTCTAAGAATTATAACTGTTGGAAATGTGGAGCAAGATGTCATATCTCAACCAACTGTCCAGAAAATGAAAAAGTGCTTCGATCCGACCCCGGATATTGAAGAAGTAGTTTATTATAAGGATCTTATTCACGTATACCGGTTTGAGGATATTGCCTCAAACGAAAGTATATATGAAGAAGGAGAAGTATTAAGTCAGGAAGAATCTGATGGAACTGAATCGGAATCTGACTGAAGATGATGTGACGAAACACATGAAGATTTGTCTGGTTTTTTTAGCCAGACAATTATATCTATAACATTGTCCAAAGGATCATGAAAGAAAATCCTAGTCTTCAGAGACATCAAGAATTCTATGCCGGACATGTAGAAAAATTGTGATGAAGTCTTGGCCTAAAAAACAGAAAGCATCATCTAATCTATAAAGTTTGCTGAAGAGAAATGACAATTCCTATGGAACTTACATGAAATAGAATGGAGATGCCGCTAATTCTTTCTGAAGAAATTTAGGAGGAATTACAAAAAACTCAAGATAGAAGTAGCACGAACAATGTCCTGAATTCATATCGGAGCAATCCAAATTATGATAAAAGCTACTTTTAAATAAGGAATAGATTTACCAATTGATATTGCTATATGCGATAAAAGAATGGGTAAACTTCAAGATTCAGTACTGGGAACAATATCCAGAAATCTCTGTGCAGGAAAAATTGTAGGAGTAATCTATCAAAGAATCACCTACAACCTGGCAGATCGAGATTGTAGCCGAGCTTTGACGTTGCATCAGAACGTCAAAGAAAAAAGGCCGATGAAAGAGTGTAATAGACTGTTGTAACGCCCCGAAAATTTAAAAGTCCACGCGAACCACATGCATACGATTTATTAACTTCTTTGTGTATTTCAATTAATTATTTTAATTGCATAAATTAATTATGTTGTGCATATTTGCATGTTTAAAATATATTTTTCTACATGGTTGCATTAAAATGTAATTTTTAAAAGGTTATTCGAGTTGCGATCGAGGAATGGAGACCGATGGCTGAAAAATAGAAAATGTTTTTATTGGTTAATTGTTTTTAATTATTTAAATTAATGGTGATTGTTTTTCTTATTTTTGAAAATAAGGAGTTTTTAGGTGATTTTATACGCTGAGACGTAAATTTTATCGGTGCTGGTTTTTCAACAAAAATACGAACTTATTGGCAACCCGGCTAATAAATTAACAAACTTATTTTTACCAAAACTATTTTAATATTTTAATTAAATCCTACTTAAGACTAATGAGCCTAATTTGTTGGTTTAATAGGCCTAAAGCCTTGTTAGTATATAATTAACTATATAATATGATAAACACCTAAAACCCTACACAACAAATCACACGCCACTTTTGGCTTCTTGCACACACCAAAATTCTTCAAAATTATGGCACACACACACACGACAATTTGGGAAAGATTTTCGTGAGGTTCAAGGAGTTTCAAAGCCAAGGTTCTTATCCCGTTCTTCGCAAATCGTCAACGTATATTCGTGCGTTTTAAGGCACACCATATTCTTCTTTTACTCATCATCACACCATATTATTTAATTGTTCATGAATTTGCATGAAAACAAGTCACACCATCTGTTATTTTCGTAACCATGAAGATACATGTTGTAAACTCTTGAATTTTGGCTTCAAAATCATGATTTGTATTGTTTAAGGGGCTGCCATGAATTAGGATTTGATCAAGATTGTTTCTACAAGATTTAGGCCCCAGAAACTCAACCAACAAGCTGCACATCATGATAGAAAAATAGTTGAAACCATCGGGTGTCACAAGCAGGTGAGGGGTTCGGTTTTTGGGAGTTAAGGGCTTGGCTTTGGTTCGGTTGGGACCAGGGCTGGGCTTGGGTCATGTGTGAGTCAGGGGAAGAGTGCTAGCCATGCTAGGACTCGAAAACTAGGGGTTGGGAGGAGTCCTTGCTAACAAGGACTCCACCCGAGAGCCCAAGGGAAATCATGCACAGGGTGTTGTTGCTTGTGGAGGGAGGAAAGGCTCAGCCACGAGGCTATGGGCTGGGCTAGGTCGATGCTTTAGGGTCCTAGGAGGGTGCTTGAGGTGCTGGTTCAAGGGCTGGTACGTTGGTTGGGTGGCTAGCAACAAAAACCGGGAGTGCATGTCAGGGTGATTCTTGGCCAAGCTGAAATCTGGTGCAGTGCATGAGGCGCGAGTTCAAGGGGCTGGGTTGGTTTGGGCTTGGTTTGGGCGTGGTCCAGGGAAGGTTAGTGTCATGCAGGGTCAAGTGGTTAAGGGTTGGAGGCGTCCTAGTTGACAAGGAAACCTAATACACCTAGGTTACTAACACACGCACACAAGCAGTGTAATGCTCGAATTTTGAAAAAAATAAAATTGTGGCAGTAGTTGTGATGGTTTATGGCTTTACGTTATGGTATGAATGGTAATGAATGTTATATAATTGAATAGATAATGAATGGGTAGAATCAAAGGTCGAATTTGAGCTAAATAGGTAATGAAAGTGCAGAAACGATATGAAAAATGTGGCAGTAGTTGTGGTTTTCAGCATAATGTTTTGTATATTAATCCAATTGATGTGAGGCCACTTTCATTAGAAAGATAAGACATAAGGCTATAACTTTATTATTTTGAGTTTTGGTTAAATCATTAGGAAAGACGAGCCAAAAGCGCCCCGAAATGTGTCGTGCGTATCGTCGTTCCTACAATGACACATGTTGGGAGATTGAGCATAACTTTTTACTCAGACCTCCAAATGATATGAGGCTAATTGGAGATGCAAGCCAAGACATAGGGTTACAACTTTCTAGTTTACCACTTTCGCAAATTCTGAAGTTAAAAATGTGTTTTGGACAGAATACGGTGCGCCCCTGCGCCAGATCCTGCGCGATGGCGCGCCCATTGCTGAAATTTTGGTGTTTGGGCAGTATGGTGCGCGCCCCTGCGCCATGGCGCCCAGCACTTGTACAAAAAACTTTTTTGAGGTTTGGATGGTATATATTATATTGGGGAATGATTTTTGTATCATTTCTTTCTCATCCTCATTTCTCTCCATCGGTTTAGAGCTAGGGTTCCTCATTTCTCCTTCAATCCAATTTCTTCCAAGAAATTAATCTTTGATTGAAGCCTTAATCTTTGCTTGGAGATTAGAAGTTCTTCTCCTCAAGAGTTTAGAAGCAAGGTATGAAAGCTTATTTCCTTGGGTTAGTGATTGAAGGGAAAACAATAGGTTGTTTGGTTTGAGTGTTGAGGTAAAGTTGTTAATATAATGATTAATGGTATTGTATGTATTGATATTTTGGAAAAGAAATGGAATTGTAGAGGAGCTAACTCTTTAGCACACACGTCACGTGTTTGACAAAATGATTCAATGAATGTTTTTATCTCATATTACGGTTAAGAAATGATATGGATTTCTTCTTTACACAATTGTTGGGATTTTAGTTTTCTTGAATATCCAAATTGCGGATCTTGATTCGAAGCATTATTGAATTAATTATGAATTTTGTATAGAAATTGCTCTGTTTTGATAAATGATCCGAGTTCTTGAGTTATAGTAGAATTCAGAGGTTCAAGACTTCTCACCTACATATTTCGATCTTCATTTGGTAATATTTGAAAGATATGTTACGGTCGGTAACATACGAGGTAAAAGTATCATTTTTATTTTAAATTGAAAATTCGATGGCTTGATGAATTACTTGTGATTTGTTGATGATTGATCTTTTGAGATTAGCTTATTATGATATTGGCTTGATGAGATTGAAATGCATCATTGCATTGCATATTGAGCCACTTTTCGATTCAGATTTGATATGGCGGAGGTCGCCTTGATATATTGATTTGTTGGACGTATGGGGCTATAGTTGAGTTGGCATAGTGTATGCGGAGGTCGCTGCTATGGCCTGAACACTCTCTATAGGCGCACCATAGTCCTGGGATTGTAGAACACATCAAACCACCCCGAGCGGATGAGTCGGTGGATGTTGCTGGGGGATTCTCTTTCCTTGGGTACCTGATGACCAGATGATTCACTTGATCTTGAGATTTATTGATAGGCCACAACTTCTGATCATACATTGCATTATATTGCATCTTTATGAGTTTATATGAACTATGTGAAATTTTAATTCTCATATGTTATTGATTGTATCATACTGGGTTTATACTCACCGGCACATCGGCTACCTCTTGTTTTCATGTGCTTGACGATAGGTGAGGCGAGGCTTGGGATGCCAGAGTGCAGCTCCAGGCGAGGAGATACGAGTTGGAGTGGGATTCTCGGGTCTTATGAGCTATTTGATGATTTTTGGATTAATTTGGCCGCTAGTTTATTTTGGCATGTTGAAACATATATTTCAAACAATTGAGACATTTAAATTATTTTGACTATGGTTATGTCATTTTGTGAACCGTAAATTATGTATTTGACTCAATCATTTGGTCTGTTACAATTATAATTATTAGTATTAGATATCGGACCCGGGGCACCACATTAGGTGGTATCAGAGCGTATGATATTTGGGAACAGGGTAGATAGAGTCAGTTCGAATTGCGTGATCATGTGATATATTTTCTAGCATTTTCACTGTGCCGTAATGTGAAATACATGATCATAATTGAGATACTCTATTGTTGAGCTATATTCGAGATTTTTGAGATTATTGAGTCTCGAGAGCCAGAGATGATTGATACAAGATTGAGATGATTATGATATTGTGATTTATCTATGTTTGATCTATTGTATATCAGACATGGCTACTCGTGATAGAGGTCGTGGTAGACCTAGACAGAACATACCAATGGCACAAGATCAGGGTAGTGCTACTCATACTCAGATGGATATAACTCCGACTCCGATGGAGATACTGTTAGCCAGATTTCAGTCTTTGCACCCACCGATGTTGAAGGGTACCGAGAATGCATTAGAGTGTGAGAACTGGTTGGAGAATATGGATCAATTATTTGAATCTCTTGAGTATCCAGATGATCGTAGAATCAAATTAGTTGTTCATCAGTTATTGGATGTTGCTAAGAGTTGGTGGATAATGACAAAGAAAGCTTTAGAGGGTCGAGGTACGATTGTTACCTGGGATATTTTTAAATCTGAATTTTATCAGCGTTTCTTTCCTAACTCTTACAGGAAAGATAGGGGAGCCGAGTTTGCAAATTTAAAGCATGGAAATCTGAATATTGAGGACTATGTTGCTAAGTTCTCGAATTTACTGAGATTTGCTCCTCATGTAGCATCCGATGAAGAAGCTAAGGCTGATCACTTCATAAATGGTCTTAATCCTGATATCTTTACCCTGTTAATACTGGAAGGCCTAACACTTTTGCTGAGGCTCTTGATAGAGCAAAGGGAGCTGAAACCGGAATCAATAGGCAGAGAGGTTCTCAATATTCGCAACGACCCCAACAGCCACAGTTCCGACAGCAGTTCATACAGTTTAATAGTGGCAACATAAGAGAGCAGTTTAGGGCTAGAGGGAAGCATTTTAAGAAGCATGGCAGTAATTTTTTGAATTCTAGTGGATCGAAACAGTCTAGTTCAGTTCAGAGCACTGGTTATTCTGGCACAACTTGTGGTAAGTGTGGTGGTAGACATTATACCGATCAGTGTAGAGGAATCTCAGGAGCTTGCCACTTGTGTAACCAGGTGGGACACTATGCTCAAGTGTGTCCTAATCGTGGCAGTGAAATATCTCAGAGTGGGGGATCATCGAGACAGACACCTCACCAGAATTGTCAGACCCCTACAGTTCATTCTTATCAGCAATCAAACCGGTCAGATCAGAACAAACAGAGTGGTGGCCACAGGGCAGGACATCCACCTAGACAGCAGGCTCGAGTTTTTGCACTCACTGAGGATGAGGCACATAATGCTCCAGATAATGTCATTGCAGGTAATTGTTTTCTCTCAGGTTATCCTGCTTATGTTTTGATGGATACGGGTGCATCACATACTTTCATATCTGAGCACTTTGTCACATTGCATTCGTTGCATTCTATACCATTATCATCTACCTTATCTATTTCTACTCCACTGGGCAAAGTAATAAGGTCAGCTGAAATGATAAGTGGTTGTGAATTTTGTTATGAGGATAATGTCATTGAGCTTGATTGTATTATATTGGAGATGTCTGATTTTGACTGCATAGTTGGTATTGACATGTTGACAAGATACAGGGCTACTGTAGATTGTTTTCAGAAAATTGTTAAGTTTAGGCCTGATATGACAGATCACTGGACATTCTATGGTAAAGGTTCTCGAGCTAAGATTCCTTTTGATATCTGTTTTGTCCATGACTCGGTTGTTGCAGAAAGGAGCAGGATTTTTCTTGGTTTATGCAATTGATATTTCAAGGTCAGTAACTAAATTGGCAGATATTCCAATTGTTAGTGAATTTTCAGATGTATTTCCAGATGAAATTCCAGGATTTCCTCCAGTCCGAGAGGTTGAGTTCAACATTGAGTTGATGCCAGGTACACAGCCTATTTCTAGAGCTCCTTATAGGATGGTGCCAATTGAACTGAAGGAACTAAAGGAACAACTTGAGGATCTATTGGCTTAAGGATATATAAGACCAAGTGTTTCACCTTGGGGTGCTCCGGTTTTATTCGTGAAGAAGAAAGATGGGTCTATGAGGCTTTGTGTCGATTATAGACAGTTGAATAAAGTCACAATAAAGAATAAATATCCTTTGCCAAGGATTGATGATCTCTTTGACCAGTTGCAGGGTTCTTCAGTATATTCTAAGATTGATTTAAGATCCGGATATCATCAGTTAAGAGTTAGAGAGACAGATGTGCCTAAGACTGCTTTTCGTACCAGGTATGGGCATTTTGAATTTTTAATTATGCCTTTTGGGTTGACCAATGCACCTGCGGTATTTATGGATTTGATGAACCGTGTGTTTCAATGGTATATAGATCAATTTGTTGTGATCTTCATTGATGATATTCTTATTTATTCACAATCTGAAATTGAGCATGTCGAACACTTGAGAGTTGTACTGCAGATTTTGAGAACTGAAAAGTTGTATGCTAAATTATCCAAATGCGAGTTTTGGTTGGATAGAGTGGTATTCCTTGGACATGTGATTTCGAGTGCTGGTATATCAGTTGATCCGAATAAAGTTGAGGCAGTCGTCAATTGGTCTAGACCGACATCAGTTTCTGAGGTACGTAGTTTTATGGGTTTGGCAGGCTATTATCGCAGATTTATTGAAGGATTCTCATAGACTGCGAGGCCAGTTACCCAGCTGACACAAAAGAATGTACCATATATTTTGTCACCGGCATGTGAGGCTAGTTTTGTTGAACTTAAGCAGAGATTGACTAGTGCTCCAGTTCTGACTATCCCATCAGGTGTTGGAGGATTTACAGTGCACACTGATGCTTCACATTAAGGACTGGGTTGTGTATTAATGCAGCATGGCCGTGTTGTTGCCTATGCTTCACGACAGTTGAAGCCACATGAGTCTAAATACCCAGTTCATGACTTGGAACTAGCAGCAATTGTTTTTGCGCTAAAGATTTGGCGTCACTACTTGTATGGGGAGACATTTGATATATTCACTGATCATAAGAGTTTGAAATACCTCTTTTCACAAGCAGAGTTGAACATGAGACAGAGGCATTGGTTAGACTTGTTGAAAGACTATGATTGCGAGATAAAATATTATCCAGGAAAGTCTAATTCAGCAGCCGATGCTTTGAGCAGAAATGCAAAGGCCCTCGAACTACTTGCTTGAAAATTTGCGGAAAATTAAAAATTTTCTTTTTAAAATAACTTAAATGGCCTCATTCATAAAATCACTGGTGAATCAAGTTCAATATTTCAAAATATTGCAGCGGAAGAAAATTAAAGTTTTGCCAAAAATCACAATTTAAAAATATCCAACAACTGATAAAAATTGTTTGCGGAATAACATAACAACTGCTGCACTGAGGTCCTCGGGTGCCACTACTGCCGACCCAAGCTGGCTCACTGGTCCCCGCCCTCGGCCCTGGCCTCATCAGTACCTACAACAATCAAGTCTAGTGAGCCTAAAGACTCAGCATGCATATATCGCAGGTAACGAGTAAAAATCTGAATTTAAAATATGCATGGGATAAAATATCCTGTCCTGAGGCATACTGAAAATAATCTATACTGAGCAATTATAATACGTGCATAACTGAACTGGAAATCACTGTAAAAATATTTGCTCCTTGGAGCCTGTACTGAAATATCTGGTAAAGTTTTCTGTTGAGATTATGTTTTACGCCTGTGGCCACTGCACTAAGCTGAACTGATCGGTAACTGGCTACCGGGGAGGCTGAAACTGAACTGAGCTGGCCGGTCACTGGCGACCGGGTGGTACCATACTGAACTGATCGGTCACTGGCGACCGTATAAAAATAACACTCCCACATAGTGAATGAACCACAAGCCATATCGCATAAATCTCAAAAATAATCATTTTCTGTTTAATGCACGTAAAATAATTAACTGGCATAATGAAAATTCCTGTAATTTTACCAACTGGATTGGATTGGTTCGTTCCCAGGCTCGCTGCAACCTAACTGTGCCATGAAAAATATGCAATAGTTTAAACATGACCAACTATGCAATTTACGTTCAAAGGATGCGACTATGACGCCTAATGACTTCGCATTTAATCATGACTCCGAGCCAACCTGAACCGACACTGAACTGACGTATAGTTATGATTAAAATACGCTGAAAAATCATAAAATAATGTTCCTAAAATGATAGGGTCGAAATCTAGGTGAAATGGAGGCCAAAACACGAAACGCTCTTTCGAGATTCAATTTGGCACATTGCACCGCAAATTCTCGTACGACCTCAAAAATGATCCAAATGACAAACGGTCAAAAACATGACCTTCCTAACTCAATGAGGCACTGTCCAGTCCAAGGCCATGGGCTAAAAGCCAACCAAGAACTCGAACGAGCCTCTGAACCGACACAGCAACTTGCTGTAATTTCCAGCAGCTGCGACCTAGCTTGCATCGCGTTGTTTGCGAGACTTTTGGCCATTGGGGCTTGAACCACCGACCAAAGCCTCTCCACAACGTCCCAAGGAATGATTTGAACCATGGCTAAGGGCCCTAGGCCAGCCACAATTTGCCTCATTCCAGCAACCACCCGAAAGTTCTCACCGAGGGCCCTCATGCGTGCGTGTGTAGTGTTTATGCTATGATCGATGTCTTGCGTCGTTCCAGTGGCCATTTGATTGACCATGGCACGATCTAGACATCTAGGAGCATGATATGAACCGTGGCTAAGGGCCATAGGCCAACCAAGATCCACACCAAGCCAACCAACTCGAAGTACATGTGCTGTCAAAACCAAAGGGGCCGAGAGGGGAGGGGGCTGTTTTCACGTTTTGATTAAAAACCGAGGGGCCATGGACCAAGCCACCAAAAGGGCAACTTAGTCACGTCTTAGACATGCTAGAGAAGTGATCCAACCATGGCTAAAGGCCCTTGGGGCAGCCAAGATCAGATCCTTCCTCCTTGACATCCAAACTGAATTTTCGAATCACATTTCCGCACTTATGGGGAACTTGCTGTCATTTCGGTTTTCCAGCAAGTATGGGGCTGGTTTGAATGGACCAACATGGTCCTAATGCATCCTACTACATGTATACAAGCCGCCTTGGGAGCCTGGAGTCGATCCAATACCTGAAACCATCAAAACTCAGAAAAACGTGAAGCTTGTCAAGGGAAGTCGAAAATTCTGCATGTGTGTTCCAAAATATTTTGACATGGATCTCGATTTTTGCTTGCTACAACATGATCATGTACTGAAAAATAAATGATAATATGACTTGATTGAGGTTTGAAAGAAATCTAGACATGCCTGGTTTCGTTTCGAAAGAAAACGAACGGAACAACGACGACGCGGCACGGAGGAGGTGGAGCGCTTCTTGTCTACCTTCCTTGAACTCGATTTTCTTGCCTTTCTCCCTAGCTATGGCTCACGATTTTTACCTCTGAAAAGGGTCTTATTTTCACTCAGATTTCGAAAGAAAGGAGAGGGGGAAAAATGGTTAGGAGGGTGAGGGAAGTGGGTGCAAGATATAAGGAAGGATCAAGACCAAGTCCACTCCCTTTGAATTTGAATTTTGAATTATGGTTTGATATCAAATGAGTTGGTGGATGCTTCTAGGAGGTGGTGGCCGAAATTTATCTTGATTCTAGACTAGGATATGTCCATTTATTTAATTAAATTGTGCTCCCAAAAATCCTAGAATTATCCTACTAATTACATGCAAAGAATTGGTCAAAGTTAATGAGTTGGAAAATGAATCTTCTAGCACTAAGGGTGGCCGAAAAATGCATGATAAAATAAAGAGAAATGTTGATTATCTAGTCAACTAATAATCCTTGAAAGCCTTACTAATCCTTTAAATAATTTAGTGAGCTAACCCCTTAATTTAATAACTTAAATGAATTCATTTCTTAATCACCTCAAATAATTAAATTAAATCTTCAAACCTCCCTTTCTAACTTAAATGAACTTAGTTACTAGCTAAATTAACTTCTGGAAATATTTCTCGAATCTTAAATTCTATCTCAAAACTCCAACTCCGGTCCGGCCTCACTGAAAATACTGAAATGCTAAAAATCATACTACTGAACTGAAATAATAAATAATTAACTTCAAATAAATGCATTTAAAATAATCATGCAATGAAGTCAATTAAATTTAAAAAAAAAATCTAGAATTATGCATGGCTTATACGTCTACTGATTTACGGGTTCTACAAGAAAAGTATGCAATATGTCCTTGATCACTAGCAGTGTATCTGACTTAATAGAATAATGTTGTCTTTTTGGTTTGGATTTTGTGGTAGATACTCAACCTGTAAGAGTATTTATGATTCAGGCAGAGCCAGAGTTGTTTGTAAAGATTAAAGGGGCTCAAAGGTTAGATCAAAGCATTCAGAAATCAGTTGAACTAGTCAGATCAGGACATCGATCACAATTTTAGGTCATTAATGAGGGTATTTTGTTTGTGAATGATCGTATTGTAGTTCCTAATAATTCAGATTTGAGGATACAGATTTTGCGTGATGCTCATTGCAGTAAATTCGGTGTACACCCTGGAAGTAAAAAGATGTACAATGATTTGAAAAAACAATTTTGGTGGAAAAGAATGAAATCTGACATAGTAGAATTTGTATCTTGTTGGTTGAATTGTCAACAAGTGAAAGCAGAAAGAAAGCGACCAGGAGGTCTTTTGCATAGCCTTAAGGTTCCAGAATGGAAGTGGGACCATATCACCATGGACTTTGTCACGAAATTGCCGAGGTCCTCGAGGGGTTGCGATTCAATTTGGGTTATCGTTGACAGATTAACCAATTCTTCGTGTTTCATTCCTTATCAGATGAAATATAGGCATGATCAGATGGCCAGATTGTACATCAGAGAAGTTTTGAGATTGCATGGTGTGCCTAAGTCCATTGTATCAGATCGTGATCCTAGATTTTCTTCTCATTTTTGGCAGAGTTTACAAGAGGCCCTTGGTACTCGTTTGCATTTGAGTACAGCATATTATCCTCAGACAGATGGACAGTCAGAACGTACTATTCAGACATTAGAGGATATGCTGAGAGCTATAATGATGAATTTTGGTATTGGTTGGCAGGATTCGTTACCACTTGTCGAGTTTTCTTATAACAATAGTTATCAAGTGAGCATTGGAATGTCACCATTTGAAGCACTATATGGCAGGAAGTGTCGATCTCCTCTGTATTGGGACGATTTATCTAAAGCACCAATTGTAGGACCTGATATGATAAGAGATATGACAGAGAAGGTGAAATTGATTCAGAGTCGTATGAGAGCTGCTCAGAATAGACAGGCTAAGTATGCGAACATCAGGAAACGACCGTTGATTTTGAGAAAGGTGGCATATCTCCTTTTCGTGGTACAGTTAGATTTGGAAAGAAGGGTAAATTATCACCGAGATTCATAGGTGCGTATGAGATTTTGGAACGTGTTGGTGATTTGGCTTACAGATTAGCTCTTCCTCCTGCGTTATCAGGTGTTCATGATGTTTTTCATGTGTCCATGTTGAGGAAATATCATCCAGATCCTTCTCATGTACTTCCACCCGATGAAGTTGAGTTAGATCAGAATTTGAGCTACATTGAGAGACCGATTAAAATTCTAGATAGAAAAGATAAGCAACTCAGAAATAAATTGATACCGTTGATTAAAGTACAGTGGAACAGACATGGTGTCGAAGAGGCAACTTGGGAATTAGAAGATAAAATGAGACATAAATATCCAGAGTTATTCAAATGAAGTACGCTTCTATTCTCGATTTTATTTTCAGTATTGATCATTACATCTTAGACTTGAAAGAGATGATTGATTTCGAGGACGAAATCTATTTTTAGAGGGGAGGAATTGTAATGCCCGAATTTTGAAAAAAATAAAATTGTGGCAGTAGTTGTGATGGTTTATGGCTTTACGTTATGGTATGAATGGTAATGAATGTTATAGAATTGAATAGATAATTGATGGGTAGAATCAAAGGTTGAATTTGAGCTAAATAGGTAATGGAAGTGCAGAAACTGTATGAAAATGTGGCAGTAGTTGTTGTTTTTAGCATAATGTTTTGTATATTGATCCAATTGATGTGAGGTTACTTTCATTAGAAAGATAAAACATAAGGCTATAACTTTCTTATTTTGAGTTTTGGTCAAATCATTAGGAAAGATGAGCCAAAAGCGCCCCGAAGTGTGTCGTGCGTATCGTCGTTCCTACAATGACACATGTTGGGAGATTGAGCATAACTTTTTTCTCAGACCTCGAAATGACATGAGGCTAATTGGAGATGCAAGCCAAGACATAGGGCTACAACTATCTAGTTTACCACTTTCGCAAATTCTGAAGTTAAAAATGCGTTTTGGACAGAATACGGCGCGCCCCTGCGCCAGATCCCGCGCGATGGCGCGCCCATTGCTGAAATTTTGATGTTTGGGCAGTATGTTGCGCGCCCCTGCGCCATGGCGCCCAGCACTTGTACAAAAAACGTGTTTTGAGGTTTGGATGGTATATATTAGATTGGGGAATGATTTTTGTATCATTTCTTCTCATCCTCATTTCTCTCCATCGGTTTAGAGCTAGGGTTCCTCATTTCTCCTTCAATCCAATTTCTTCCAAGAAATTAATCTTTGATTGAAGCCTTAATCTTTGCTTGGAGATTAGAAGTTCTTCTCCTCAAGAGTTTAGAAGCAAGGTATGAAAGCTTATTTCCTTGGGTTAGTGATTGAAGGGAAAACAACAGGTTGTTTGGTTTGAGTGTTGAGGTAAAATTGTTAGTATAATGATTGATGGTATTGTATGTATTGATATTTTGGAAAAGAAATGGAATTGTAGAGGAGCTAACTCTTTAGCACGCACGTCACGTGTTTGACGAAATGATTTAATGAATGTTTTTATGTCATATTACGGTTAAGAAATGATATGAATTTCTTCTTTACACAATTGTTGGGATTTGAGTTTTCTTGAATATCCAAATTGCGGATCTTGATTCGAAGCATTATTGAATTAATTATGAATTTTGTACAGAAATTGCTCTGTTTTGATAAATGATCCGAGTTCTTGAGTTATAGTAGAATTCAGAGGTTCAAGACTTCTCACCTACACATTTCGATCTTCATTTGGTAATATTTGAAAGGTATGTTACGGTCGGTAGCATACGAGGTAAAAGTATCATTTTTATTTTAAATTTAAAATTCGATGGCTTGATGAATTACTTGTGATTTGTTTATGATTGATCTTTTGGGATGAGCTTATTATGATATTGGCTTGATGAGATTGAAATGCATCATTGCATTGCATATTGAGCCACTTTTCGATTCAGATTTGATATGGCAGAGGTCGCCTTGATATATTGATTTGTTGGATGTATGGGGCTATAGTTGAGTTGGCATAGTGTATGCGGAGGTCGCTGCTATGGCCTGAACACTCTCTATAGGCGCACCATAGTCCTTGGGATTGTAGAACACAGCAAACCACCCCGAGCGGATGAGTCGGTGGATGTTGCTGGGGGATTCTCTTTCCTTGGGTACCCTATGACCAGATTATTCACTTGATCTTTTGATTTATTGATAGCCCACAGCTTCTGATCATACATTGCATTATATTGCATCTTTATGAGTTTATATGAACTATGTGAAATTTTAATTCTCATATGTTATTGATTGTATCATACTGGGTTTATACTCACCGGCACGTCGGCTACCTCTTGTTTTCATGTGCTTGACGGTAGGTGAGGCGAGGCTTGGGATGCCAGAGTGCAGCTACAGGTGAGGAGATACGAGTTAGAGTGGGATTCTCGGGTCTTAGGAGCTATTTGATGATGTTTGGATTAATTTGGCCACTAGTTTATTTTGGCATGTTGAAATATATATTTCAAACAATTGAGACATTTAAATTATTTTGACGATTGTTATGTCATTTTGTGAACCGCAAATTATGTATTTGACTCAATCATTTGTTCTGTTACAATTATAATTATTAGTATTAGATATCGGACCCGGGGCACCACAAGCAGATTTTTGGGTCAAGTTCCAGCAAGTTTTTGAGCGGGCCAGGGCTGGTTTTTCATGCTGGGATTAGTTAGTAGGGTCCCTAGGTGGGTTGGCTAGGTTTTGGCTCAGGTGGCTTGGGCGTGGCTCGAGTAAATTAGGAGATGGCTCGGTGTGTTCGATAAGGTGTCAAAAACAAAAATTAAAGAACTGAAATTGAATCCATGGGTCCACGGGTGGGGCTTATGACTTGTAAGGGTAGAATAAATACTAAAAATGTTATATTTAAAGTTTAGGATCAAAATAACGAGTTTTGGATTTATCCGGGATTTTATCGCCGCACAAAACATTAATTAACGAATTAATTGAAACACCTAGTTTTAAGCTTTATAAAATTATGAAAATTTATTTAAACTCAAATAATTATTAAAAGTCAAAGTTTTTAATTTGGGAATTTTATACTAAGGTTTGGTTTAATTCACGATTAAAACTCAGTAATACGTCATATTTAAAGATTAATTTAAAAGTAATTGATTCAAGCCAAATAAAAATATGAAAAAAATTCATGTAAGCTTAAATAATTATTTGGAACATGTTAGAGTCATGAAATCAAGAAAAAGTCAAAAACGTAAAATGTCACGTCCAGAGGTATAACGATATTTTACACCTAAAAATTTGTAAAGGGCATGACAGTGTCCTGAATGCTGTTTTATATGCTAATATGATTATTCTAAATGTTCATGAATTTTTATGACATTGATTTTAAATGTTTATGATTTATTATGTCAAATTGACATTTTAAATGTTTACGATTTATTATGTCAAAAATGTTATTTTAAAAGGTTATGATTTAATATGTTAAAATGTTTATGATTTAAATGCATATTTTAAATGTTTATGATTTTGAAATGTTTATTTAAAAGATTTATGGATTTTATATGTTAAAAGGTTTTTTTTAAAATTTTTTCGGATTTTTACGAGGAAACGGTAACGTTAAAAGAAATGTTGCATGCTTGTTTTTAAAAGGAAAAAGGATATTAAAAGAGTGATTTTTATAAAGTGATGAAAATGTAAAATGTTGAAGGAAGTGAAGTAATTGTGACTATTGAGGATATGAGGATAAGAATGGGGATATCGTGAGGGAAAAAGGCCCAGAGGGAGCCCATTTATGGGAGAAGGCCCCAGAGGAAGCCCGACGATCGTATTTTCATTCGATGAGGATAGGCCAAGGCTCAGTTGACGATCTTATGTCGCTGATGTCCCCGCCGCCCAGTACTGTGGTTTCATGTAGATGAATCCATCGACAAATGAGGATATGAGGATATGATTGAGGATAGGCCAAGGCTGAGTTGACGATCTTATGTCGCTGATGTCCGCACCGCCCAGTACTGTGGTTTCATGTAGATGGATCCATAGACTCTTGAGGAATGAAGAAAGTCACCATTAACGATCTGAATTCAATAAAAAGAAAAAAAAATGTTTATGATCATGATGAAAGGATTTATGTTATGAAATGAGGAAAAGGAAAATGTTGAGGTTTATGTCAGGCATGTTCATATGAATACGTTGAGGATGATATGAAAATGTTTACAAAAATGTTTATGAAAAGCTTATGAAAATGTTTATGTTTAAAGATGATGCATCATTAAGAAAATGTTTTTATTTAAAGTTCATGCATCATGAAAAATGTTTACAAAAATGGTTATGTTTAAAGTTTATGCATCTTCATGAAAAAGATATTTTAAGTACAAGTATTTTTCACTGTTATATGTGATCTGTATATGTATTATGTTGATATCAAGATTATGGTATGTTGAGTCTTTAGATTCACTAGATGTGATTGATTCAGGTGATTATGATAATAATTATTATGAAGGTATTGATGGTTGAATTTGCTGGACTAAAGGTGCACATAACCCGAGGACCGACGCTAGTTTTCCGCACTAGTTATGATTTATGATTTTAAGTTATGTTAAAGATATTCTATGATTTTTGCTTATGTTATGAGAGATTTTTGAGAGGTTATAGTTTGGGCTATGCTTTTCAAATAATGTTTTTGAGTTTGGTAAAACGTTGAACGATTTTATGATTCAAACTATTCTCCTTTGGATTTTTAAAGGTTAGTTGGATGCTTATTTTAAATGATGTCAAAAATATTTTATACAAATATGTATGGTTCGGTCGATGCTAGGTAAGGTTTAAAAAAAAAATCTAGTAAAAGTTAAGAAAACGAAGAGCAAAGAGATTACTCCTACAATTTTTCCTGCACAGAGATTTCTGGATATTGTTCCCAGTACTGAAAAATAAGTTAAGAAATCTAAGGTTGATACTAAGGAAGCTAAAATTCCTCTATTTCAGGCTTATAAACAAATGTGGGAGAAATTAAAAACAAGAGTAGATATTAACCTCACCACAATAAGGATTGATGTTTCATGAAAATATCATAGGGTATGGATGAAACCAAATTCATATCCAAAGGAAGTAAAAGCCTGGTATGAATTCAGGGCTCTTGCCTCGGTTTATACTACATCATCTAGATTCCCAGAAATTTCAGGACTGCTTAAATGAATTCAGGAAGAATTTCATGAAACATTGGCAAATAACGACTATTTGTCCAGAGAAGACATTCTGGAGCTATAGTTCTTTGGTGCAGCACCAGAACCAGCACGAAAAAGCTCTCACGAAGCCTTTCATTTCATCAAGTTAAGGAAGCCATATAATAATGTCCAAAAAATTAATCAAAGATCATTCGACAGAAGAAACACCCCTTGTTGCTTCAATAACTGAAGATGACATTTCTACCAGAAGATCATGGGGTCTATGGGTCTATCAAACCAAGATGCACAAAGTCAAGCTTCCGTTTAAATTTTATCAAAATTTTGTAAACATATGATTCATGTTAAATACTATGACAGGGAAAACAACAATTTTTGCAGAGGATTTATTTGAAAAGAAAAGAAATCTTTTGTAGAATGCCCAAACCAAAAAAAAGCCTAGAACGCCCAAACCAAAAAAAGCCAGAGTTTGAAAAGGGCTTCAGTCCTCGGTCAGTCAGGAAACATCTTGTAGAGACAGGACCAAGTGGTGAAGGACAACAACTACGTTTTCCTCGGGGACAACAAAATTTTAAGATTCCTCGACAAAAATAAGTGGACATGTGACTACAATCACTTTTCCTTCGGGATAAAAAAATATAAAGATTCCCCAAAAAAAAGCAAGTAGACATGTAATTTGCCCACTAATTAAAAGACTTGGACCCAAACACACACATAAATACAGAGTAAATGAGAACAAGAAAATCACACAAAAATTAAAACTAAGTTTGGAACCAAAGAAAATGTATTCTACATATTTCAAGGTTTCCAAAAAATGGATTAAGGCGATAAAAAAGCAGCCGGTAATCTTCAAAGATCTATACAAATTGTTAAAAGAAGCAGGGAATGAGATTTCAGCTGATACGATCCAAATACATATATACTGGTTATGCCAGGAGATAAAGATGGAAGAACAAGCTGTTTCTAGATTAATGATCTAGAAAAAGAAAATTCAAGAAAAGGTGGAGGGACTATTCAACCACCCACTCAACCTACTCAAGAGATAGTGCCAACCATAGCTGGAAGTCACTAAACAAAAGCTAAAGCAAGTTTTGAAGTACGGAATTCAAATCCGCAAAGGACTTCTATAAATAACAAGACAGAAGGAAGATGAAGGCATAATTCAACATCTTCATTTTCTTTCAAAACATTGTAATATTTTATCTTTTTAGTTTATCTGTATATTATCTTCGGCTACTATAAGTAGCTAAACAAGTTTTTTCTCCTCAACGAGAGGTTACTATGTAATAATATTTTGTATGTTTGAATAAAAAGACCAAGGCTTTTGCCCCTATCATGTATTAGTTTCAAATTGAACTACTTTATTATATATCCTGAGGTAGGAAACGAAACAGGGTAGTGCTAAGTGCTGTTGAAGGAATCTGCGTCAGAAACCATCGGTTGCGATTCCGTGGTTGGGCGGTGAGAAGCTGTAGGTAAAAATCGATGGATATAACCCGACGGTACTTTGGTAAAAAATGTAAAATGTTCAATTTATTATACGGAATCATGATGGGCCATTTATATATAAAAAATCGATCATTTGAACATGGTATATAGGCTGAAAATCCTTGTGTAGTTATATGTCTTGAGGCTGTACGCCTTTAAGAACAGGCTCGATAGATAAAAAAAAATGCCACATACCATAATTATAAGGATCAAGGGTATTATTGAAATTTAGAAAATTGGGGAGTTAAAACAAAGAATTGAAGGGATGGGGAGTAAGGAGAGAGTTGAGAAAAGAAATGAGGAGTTATAGTAAGTTTGCCCAAGCGTCAAGCTACCATGTCACCAAGTACGATATTCGTTGCAATATAACTTTCATCAATTATCTTACAAATTCAAATGTTTGACCATTTGAATTTATTCCTTTAAACTTAGTGCATTCCAAATTCATTACAAAATCTCAGTCGGCTATAAACTCTATATGCATATTATAATACATTACACAACATAATTTAAAAAATATGAAGAGATATTTGAAAACAAATCTAGCACATAATGGAAGAAAATACTAATATTTTTATTATTTGAAATCAAATCTTGTGATTAATGGAAAGTAATCATCAAATAAATAACGAGGTTCCAATCATTTTACGACACCTTATCAAATGAAAATGAAAGAATTTGCATCTTTCAACTATAAATAAGGGCAGAGAACCAAGAAAGACAAAACACCGAAGACAAATAAGTAGAGGAGAATTAAAGATATAAATTCTCTCAACTTAAGCTCTTCAAAATCTAAAAGATTAACAAAGTTCAAGGTGTGATCAAGCCGTTCATCGTGTTCTTCTTCAAATTCAAGAAGATCGTATTATGCATCAAATTCAAGATCCAGTTCTTCATCAAATTCAAAAATACCAATGAAATTGTTCACCATGGTCTTCTTAAAAGTATTCAAATTCAAGATGATCGCCTTATTCATAAAATTCAAGAAGATCGTGTTGGTCATCAAATTCAAGAAGATCAACGAAATTGTTTATCGTATTCTTCTTCAAATTCAACAAACTGAAGATTGACAAATTCCAAGGCGTGATTCAAGGAGTTCATCGCGTTCTTCCCAAATTTTGAAGTTTAATTAGATATCAAGGTGTTGACCCATCGAATTAATGTTACCGAAGTAACAAACAATCTTACACAAATATCAAATACTCAAGAAATTCAAATTCCAAAAGAAATTGTCGTTGAAGAGGATAATCAAGAGAACATTTAGAGATTGCATCCACAACTCTTTATTTAATTTCAAAAATTCAAGTTGTATCCGTATTTCTTTTTCGATTTTATGAAATAAAGAAATTTGCATTACAGATTTTTGGCATTCCAAGTGAGACGATCTTTACCCTTCATCTATTTTCTTCGCCAAAAGCATCAGAGAAAGCATGTTTGTCGAATGCAAGATCTCAAACGTAAAGGTTTCTTTTACAAATTCAATGGGAATCCATGGCGTCGTTACAAAAAATATGTCCAAAAAAACAAGTATCCTCAGGATTACCTCACTTCCATGAGATCACCCAAAAGGATGAAGGTGAATATTAGTCATCCAGCCCTCGACCACAATCAATCTACTCGTGCACCTCAAATATAGCACCTGTGATGGTGACGAACACCTAGCGAATCTGACGAAAGCCATCGAATGACTTGTGAGAAATGTTCAAGAACAAGACTCTAAAATTACAAATTTGATGGACAAGACAGATTAAGCTGACGCAAGTCACATGAAATAAAAACATCATGAAACTAAAAATGGAATTGAATCATCGTCGGAATAAAGAAAAAAGGTTCCAGAAAAAAAATTTCATGTCTCATCTGATGGAACAATCCCCATCGACCAGCTAAAAGAGTTCATTATGTAGACTATCAAAGATAAATTTGATGGATGCTCAAAGTTTCTCTAGCCTACGCCAAACCATATTCATAAAGAATTGATAATATAAAAATTCCAATAGTCTATCAACCTCCAAAATTTCAGTAATTTGACGGTAAAGAGAACCCAAAGAAACATGTGGCTCACTTTACTAAAACTTGTAATAACGCTGGCACGTATGGAGACCATCTGGTAAAGGAATTTTTACGTTCGCTAAATGGAAAAGCATTTGATTGGTACACTGATCTTGAGTCAAACCCGATTGATAGTTGGAACCAATTAGAACAACAATTACTCAATTGTTTCTACAGCACCCGATGAGTAGTCAGTATGGTTGAGCTAAAAAACTCATGACAATGGAAAGAAGAGTCTGTCATTGACTATATTAATTGTTGGAGAAACTTGAGCCTTAACTTCAAAGATCGATTTCCGGAATCCTCTGCCATAGAAATGTTCATCCAAGGCATGCACTGGAGGCTTCGATATTTTCAGTCTGAAACTAAGAAAGAATGTGTGAAGAACTTGGAATTTACTGACGAAGTTCTATCATTCGATTTTGGATTTCACAATCGACCACTATTTGTCACATGTTATAGTCGCGAGCAAAAAATGAATAAGATATTGGTTGATGGAGGTTCAACAGTCAATATTATCCCGTTGCGCACAATGAAAGAATTGAACATTTCCATGGAGGAACATGCAAACAGTCGTCTTATGATCCAATGATTCAATCAAGGAGGGCAAAGGGCTCTTGGGGCCATAAGATTAGAATTACTAATGGAAAACATGACCTTAAGTGTACTATTTCATATCATAGATACCAAAACATCCTACAACATGTTGCTCGGTCGACCATGGCTTCATGAAAATGTGGTTGTTTCTTCTACATGGCGTCAATCTTTCAAATACTCTTGAGAGGGAGTGTGAAGAAGGTTCTTGGAGATGAGAGATCATTTACCCAAGTTGAATCACATTTTGCTAATGCCAAATATTACTTTGAAAATAAAAAGACAAAAACTGAATAATATTTACCTCATAAAAAATCTAAAAGAAGGATAATGAAATGAAAGAAACTTCGGCGGTCGGTAAAGATCGCTCGAAAAGTGAATTACCCCTTAAAAAGACGGGTCCCTTGAAAGAGATAGTACTTCCCCTTAAAAAGCTCGAGGGATTCATTCGCCCAACTCAAGGTATCAAAGTAGAACATGGGAAATGCTCAGAGCTATAGAGTGTTAATGGTTTTGATCCAAAAGCTTACAAACTTCTCGTTAAGGCTGGATATAATCCAAAGGAGAATCTTGTATTGGGTAAAATTCCTTCAATAATTTCTGACGAACAAGGGAATCAAGTGGCTACAACCAAAAAGATACTGAAAGAATGTGGATATCTCGCTCAAAAAAATCTAAGAGGCCTTGGGTTCGTCCCACCAAGCCCTATCCGCGTTGCCATCAAAAGAGTCAGTATCAACTATACTGCTGAAGATGGATTCTCGTCAATGAACAATTCCTTTTATGAAAAACGAAGCGTGTCTGTCTTTGACAGGCTAGGCCGTTGTAAAAGGTATAAAAGCAAGAGCAACAAACGTAAAAGATTAAACGCATCTAAGCATTTTACGAAAGCATATAAACATCAAGACCGAAAAAGATTGCGGAGTTTGATTCCATCCCATATGAAGCGACACACCACCTTGTTCGTATCATGTGATAAATTTCTAAAGGCTTTGCAAAGACTATGGTTTACACACGAGTCCAAGAAAACGAAGATAATATAGAGAGTGTAGCTTCATGTAATAACATGGATTCCAACGTTCTCCATGACATCTTCCAAAAGATCGAAGTTCAATCACTCAAAAAAACATCATAATAATGTTTGATTTTGCACAAGTCGACAATGTGGAAAATGGGACGAAAGAATATGAAAACTTTATGAATATGCAAAAACTTTGTGACAACATCCCACATCACCTCAAAGCAAGAAGATTCTCCATTAGAGGAAGATACTAAAATCTCCCCTCCTGAGCTTGAAGGAAGAGTTAAAGCCACAATAGATGAGTTAAAAAGAGATTAACTTGGGTGATTTGATAACACTTGACCAATCTGTCTTAGCGCCTTGTTTTCTACTGATGAAGAAGAAGCATATGTCAAGCTACTGCATGAATATAATTACATATTTGCATGGTCTTATAAAGAAATATTCGGACTGGATCCGAAGGTGAAAATCCATCATTTGGCCGTCAAAAGAGGAACTCGACCTATCAAACAGGCTCAATAGAGGTTTCGTTCTGAATAAATCCAACTAATTGAAAATGAGGTCAATAAACTCATCGAATTTGGATTCATCTGTGAAGTCCAATACTCTGAATGTATATCTAGCATAGTCTTTGTAAGGAAAAAAGAATGGAAAAATCCGAATTTGTGTTGACTTTAGGGATCTCAATGAAGCGTTCCCTAAAGATGACTTCCCATTGCCATTAACCAAACTCATGATCGACCTTAACATGGGTCACGAAGCACTGTCTTTTATGGATGGATCATCTGGATATAATGAAATTAACATGGCACCAATAGATGAAGAACTAACCGCATTTTGAGCTCCGAAGGATATATACTGATACAAAATGATGTCATTTGGATTAAAGAATGCTGGTGCTACTTATGAAAGAGCAATGCAAAGGATTTTTGATGATATGCTCCAAAAAAGTATTGAATGTTATGTTGATGATGTGGTTGTCAATTCAAAATATAGGAAGAGTCATCTTGAAGACTTACGGAAAATTTTTGAGCATATGAGGAAGTACCAACTTAAGATGAAACCATTGAAATGAGCATTTGGTGTGACATCAGAAAAATTCCTTTGATTTATTGTGCGACAATGAGGGATTGAAATTGAGAAAGCCAAAATTGATGCAATCTTAAAAATGTCTGCACCTCGAAATATCCATGAGATAAAAAGCTTGCAAGGGAAATTAGCATATATCCGGAGGTTCATCTCAAATTTGTCCGGTCGATGTCAACCACTTAGCCGCCTCGTGAAAAAGGGAGTTCCATTCGAGTGGGATGAATCTTGCAAAAGTGATTTCGAAAGCATCACTTAATGAAGCCTATCATGCTGGCTGCTCCACTTCCTGAACGTCCAATAACCTTCTATATCACCGCTCAGGAACGTTATGTTGGAGCTTAATTGGCCCAAGATAATGACGATGGGAAGGAAACAACACTCTAATATTTGAGTAGAATTATGACGCCAAATGAATTGAACTACTCGCCGATAGAGAAGTTATGCTTAGCTCTTATATTCGTCATTCAAAAGATAAAACACTACTTTCAAGCCCACATTGTTCGTCTTGTTTCAAAAGCAAACACATTAAAATACATTATGTCAAGACAAGTTATTTTTGACAGGCTCGCAAGGTGGTATCTTCAAATGAAACAATTAGAATTTATATATATTCCTCAGAATGTTGTGAAGGGGCAAGCCTTACTTGACTTCTTAACAGGTCATCCAATCCCTGCCGATTGGGACTTATCTAATGATTTTCCAGACAAAGACGTTCTTGTGATAGAAGTTACTCCCCCTTGTAAGATGTACTTTGATGGAGCTGCGCATAAAGAAGGGGCTGGTTCTGGGATTATATTTGTCACATCTAAAGGGGAGGTGTTACCGTACTCATTCTCCTTGACTCAAAACTGCTCCGACGTTGTTGCTGAATACCAAGCTCTAATAATTGGATTTGAAATGGTGGTCGACATAAAACAACTACATCTTCAAATGAACGGAGATTCGCGTCTAGTGGTCAATCAATTACTTGGATCATATGAAGTCAAGAAGCCCGAATTACTCCCATATTACAATTATGATAAAAGGCTTATGGGTTGGCTTGGTGACGTAGAAATAGAGCATGTTCCGAGAAAGAATAATAAGCATGCCAATGTGCTAGAAAAGTTGCTTCCACCCTCTCCATGCCAAATGATGAAACTCATGTACCGATTTGTAAGAGTTGGGTCATATCACCATTATTTGATGATGAAAACGATGAAGAAATGGAAGATTATAACTCAATTGTTGAAGTATTCGAGATTGAGAAGCTTGGAGTCAGAAATTTGTTGATTACCTGAAATAGGAAAAGTTACCAAAAGATAATGTCAAAGGATAGACATTCGACGACGTGCAGATCACTTTATCTAATACAAAGGTATCTTTTATAGACGTTCATTTGATGGAGTATTTTTACATTGTTTAGGATATGAAGAAGCCACCCGAGTCATCGAGGAAGTCCAATTTGGAATTTGCGGCGTTCATTAGTCAGGCCCAAATTTATGTTTCCGAAAAAAATAATGGCTTATTACTGGCCAACAATAGTAAAAGATTACATGGATTATGCACAAAGATGTCAATGGTGGGGACCCGAACCTAATCCATCTTCTTAATCATTATTAGGATCATTTAATTAATCTGGGTCTAAATTTTTTTTTTTTAAATACAATGTTGAAACGTAAAGTAATCAATCTGATATAAACCTCAACATAAAGTACAAATCATGTACAACATATGTTTATTCCAACTAGAGTTCAGCCACTACATCAAGTAATGAAATTCACTCTACTCTAAGTCCGGATCTCCACGCTAATCTAGAATCTCTCATTCTCTTCGTGACCCTGATCCTGTCCCACCTGTTGTCATACACACATACAAACAAGAAAACAGCCGGATAACTCCTGTGAGAAATATATCCCAGTATAAACAATGTATACATGCAGTCATATAAAAACATATATAAAAGCATGAAACATATATCAACATCATGTATCAACTCAGAAGACATATATCGATATGAGGCTGTAAATAAAACTCTAGACTCGTCATCTCAGACTCGACTCATTTCTAATCTAGGGATCCCGGTTCCTGGATATGGGCACCTATATCGAATTTCAGCGATAGGAATGAATCAACTCCTAAGCGACATCGATATAAACCAATCATCCAGTGTCTTGGCGAATCAGCCAAAGACTTGGCACATCAGCCAATGACTAGGCACCTCAGCCCATGACTCGACACCTGCTCTTCTATAAAGCAATAGACTAAGCAAATCAATCTCAAGAATTGCAAATATCAATGCAATATAATTCAGTATGTGATTTTGGGAAACTCAAGTTGAATCAAACTCGAGTTGTGCAATCCCGAATCAACATTGATTTATACCTTTCTTTCTGTCTATCTGACTCTGTCGAAGCCTCAGATTTAAAGCCTATCAATATCAATCTGGCAATAACAATATCGAGGGTATCGTATCACTATACAACTCAAATCAATATTGGATATAATTAGAACTGAATCAAATTCTGTTTCAACAGCATAACTGCAAAATCTCGATATACCCAGCAATATAGTCTCAATCGGATATCAATCCCAACATCTCATAATCAATAACGATACAAATCTGATATCATATCTCAATCAATCCAACTCAGAAAATCATAACAATTCTATACGGTATCCGTTCTTCAATCTGGTTTCGATTATACGATGTCTAACATATCAGAAACACCATATATGAATCATACCTGATTCTGGCAATATCATAATTTCAAATGATAACAAAACGTAACAAAACTTACGTCCAGTTAAAGCTCTCGTCAGTAGGAACACAGTACTGAAGTCGGATTCAAAATCTAACGAACGGATCGAAATATAAAGGCGTAAGGATTTTAGCGAAGTTTTCTCGTCCCTTTCTTTCTGAAGAACAATGCAATACTTATATGTGGTGTGTATATATATATATACATTGCATGATAAGGGACGTGTGGCCTCTTGTATGTACTGCACGTCTCGCGCATATGCGCGACCTCAACCGGCGCATATGCGCGAGACCTACTGGTCTCCGCGATAATCTTCTCGGCAGCTCGCGCATATGCGCGCCCCATCTCCGCGCATATGCGCGAGGTTCTCTGGAATTGTACTCGGCTTCCTATATGACTCGCTCATATGCGCGCACTCACATCGCGCATATGCGCGAGATCTTCTGCCCATTTCGCGCATGTGCGCGACATGTGCGTCAATGGTACTGTCCTCGCACACATTTCATGTATTTTCTCGTCTTTCCCGGTCCGATCCTTTCCGTCCATAATAACAGCAATTTATAAATCAATAATAGCAATTTATCAAATAAGATTCCAGGCATTACATTTCTCCCCTCCTAAGATTCGATTTCGTCCCCGAAATCATAGGCAATCAAATCGGATATCGAATCAGATATAATAAGGAATGGAGAATAGAGGTTAAATAAGAATACTGACATCAGTGAAATAAATCTGGGAACCTCTGTCTCATATCTGACTCAGTCTCCCAGGTAGCTTCTTCAATTCCATGACGACTCCACTGAATCTTCACAAGCGGAATAGTCTTCGTTCTGAGCTGTTTTTCCTTGCGATCGAGAATCTGAATCGGCTTTTCAAAATAGCTCAGTGTCTCATCCAGTTTGGCCTCGTCTGGCTGAATAATATGTGAAGCATCGGAAAGATATTTCCGCAATAACGATACATGAAAGACATCATGTATCCCTGATAAAGAAGGCGGTAGGGCTAGTCGATAGGCACGATCTCCTATCTTCTCGAGAATCTCATACGGCCCAGCATAACGTGGAGACAGTTTCCCTTTCTTGCCAAATCGGACAACTCCTTGGAAAGGTGAAATCTTCAAAAACACTTGGTCTCCTGCCTCAAATACCAATGGTCTACGTCGAACATTGGCATATTTGGCTTGTCTATCCTGAGCTGCCTTCATTCTTTTCTGTATCAGCTTCACTTTCTCAGTCATATATCTGATCATGTCAGGTCCAATCTCAGTAACCTCAGAGATATCGTCCCAATAAAGAGGGGATCTGCATTTTTTACCATACAACGCCTCAAACTGAAGCCATCTCAATACTCGTCTGATAGCTGTTGTTGTACGAAAATTCACAAAGTGGCAATACATCCTGCCAATTAGTGCTAAAATCAAGCACTATAGCCCTATGCATATCCTCCAATGTCTGAATCGTTCGCTCTGACTGTCCGTCAGTCTGTGGATGATATGCGGTACTCAGATGTAACTTCGTACCTAGAGCCTGCAGTAAACTCTGCCAGAAGTGCGAAGTAAACCGGGGATCACGGTCTGAAACTATCGACTTCGGCACTGCGTGCAATCTGACCACCTCTCTGACATATATCTCTGCCATCTGGTCATGTCGGTACGTCATCTTGTACGGAATAAAGCATGCTGATTTGGTCAATCTGTCAATCACGACCCAAATCGCATCACAACCTCGGGAGGATCTCGGTAGCTTCATCACAAAATCCATGAAATGTGATCTCATTTCCATTCAGGAATAGATAAGCTCTGTAACAGTCCTCCTGGTTTCTTTCTTTCGGCTTTCACCTGCTGGCAATTCAGACATTTGGATACAAATTCAGCAATATCAGCTTTCATCTGTTTCCACCAAAACTGTCTTTTCAAATCATTGTACATTTTTCTGCCACCAGGATGAATACTGAATCGACTGCTATGCGCTTCGGACAATATCTGTCGTTTCAAATCGGAAACATTCTGTACAACAAGACGATTATTCACATACAGTACACTATCCCGTACCTGATACTCAGATCGATGCCCTGCTCTGACCATCGACACCGAATTCTGAACATTCTGATCAACTTTCTGAGCCGCTTTAATTCTCAAAATCAGCTCGGGTTCAACTTGAACAGCACATAATCTCAGCGGTCTACAATCTGTCTCAAATATCAATCCGGACATAAATCAATTTTCAATCAAATTCGAAACACCAATCTTCGATAAGGATAAAGAACATACCTTTCGACTCAGTGTATCTGCTGCTGCATTGGACTTCCCCGGATAGTACTTGATTTCACAATCAAAATCTTTAAGCAAATCAAGCCATCTTCGTTGTCTCATATTCAATTCTGATTGTGAAAACAGATATTTCAAGCTTTTATGATCAGAATAAATTTCAAACTTCTCACCGTATAAGTAATGTCGCCATATCTTCAATGCAAATACAATGGCGGCCAATTCAAGATCATGGATTGGGTAGCGAGTCTCATGTGGCTTCAACTGTCTCGAGGCATAGGCAATAACATGTCCTCGCTGCATCAGAACACAACTCAATCCTCGGTGAGATGCATCACAATAAACCACAAAATCACCAGTATCTGATGGAATAGTCAGTATCGGTGCACTGGTCAGTCTCTTCTTCTACTCAAGAAAACTGGATTCACAGTCTTCTGACCATACAAACGGAGCATTCTTCTAAGTCAACTGAGTAATCGGTTTAGCAATACTCGAGAAATCTTTAATAAATCGACGATAATAACCGGCTAAACCCATAAAACTGCGTATCTCTGGCACAGATGTTGGTCTCGGCCAACTAGTCACTGCCTCAACCTTACTAGGATCAACAGAAATACCGTCTCCGGATATAATATGACCGACCCAAAAATACAACATGTCTCAGCCAGAATTCACATTTCGACAGTTTTGCATACAATTTCTCAGCCCTCAGAATTCTCAACACAGCTCTCAAATGCTCGGCATGTTCAATCATATTCTTTGAATAAATCAATATATCATCAATGAATATAATAACAAAATCATCAAGATATCTCTGGAATATACGGTTCATCAGACCCTATAAATACAGCTGGAGCATTCGTCAACCCAAACGGCATGACAATAAACTCATAATGTCCATACCTGGTTCTGAACGATGTCTTCGAGATATCAGAGTCCCTGACTCTCAGCTGATGATATCCAGATCTCAGATCGATCTTGGAATATACAGAAGAACCCTGCAACTGATCAAACAAATCATCAATACGAGGCAAAGGGTATTTGTTCTTTACCGTAGCCTTGTTCAGTTGCCGGTAGTCAATACAGAGTCTCATAGAACCGTCTTTCTTCCTCACAAACAGTACTTGAGCACCTCAAGGAGACACACTCGGTCTGATATACCCCTTGGCCAGTAGATCCTCCAACTGTTCTTTCAACTCTTTCAATTATATCGGTGCCATTCTGTACGGAGCCCTCGAAATCGGCACTGTACCTGGCATCAATTCAATGCTGAAGTCGATCTCTCGAATTGGAGGCAAACCAGGAATCTCATCTGGGAAGACATCCGCAAACTCGCAAACCACTGGCAAATCGGCCAATGATGGACTCGATTTCAGTAAATCAACTGAATAGACAAGGAATCCCTCCTCTCCTTTCTGCAATAATCGAGTCATAGACAATACGGATATCAAAGGAATTCTAGATCGAGAACCCTTATCGTAGAATTTCCACTCATCGGCCATATCCGGTCTGAATCTCGCAATCTTGTGAAAACAATCGACAGTAGCTCTGTACTTGGTCAACATATCGATACCGATAATACAGTCGAAATCAGACAACCCAAGCACAATACAGTCTAACTCAATCTCATGCCCGTCATACTGTAGCATACAATGTTTCACCGAATTCACCGATATCAAACCTGTCCCCAGAGGAGAAGAGACAGACACTACAGACGATAATGCCTCAACAGGCAATGCATGACTCAATGCAAATCTCTCAGAAATAAACGTATGAGAAGCACCAGTATCAATCAATACATAAGTAGGGTAACCACATAAGGAACAATTACTTGCAACGACGTCATCTGGTGCTTCCTGAGCTTGCTCCTCTGTCAAAGCAAATACTCGGGCCTGCTGTCTCGGAGGCTGGCTCCCTGTCTAGCTCCCTCCTGGCCTTGGCTGCGACTGAGGAGTCGTTGGTGGTGGCTGAAAGGAATGTACAGCGGATGATCGTCCACCTGTCTGAGCCACTGATCCAGATGACTCCGCTCCCTGGGATATCTTCGAACCTCTCTGTGGACACACCCTAGCAAAGTGTCCAGACTGCCTGCAGATATGGCAACTACCAAATACTCCTTGGCATTGCTCCGTGGGATGTCTCCCTCCGCAAGTCTTGCAATAAACTCCAGTATAACTCTGTTTGGATCTACTGGAGCCTGAAGAACTGCGCCCTAATTTCTTGAACTGCTTTCCTCGAGCTTTCAAGAAATCCTTCTTTCCGCTACTGCTACTGCCACCCTCAGTTCTGGGAGGAGGTTGTTGTGGCCTCGGTGCTGGAGGAACATATGAAGCTTCCTTCTGTCTCATCAGACCAGCTTCAGCTCCTTTAGCTCGATTCAGAGCATCAGTGAAATTGTTCGGTCGCCCAGTGTTCACCAATGTAAAAATCTCGGGGTTCAAACCATTGATGAATTGATCAGCAATAGCTTCCTCATTCTCGGCCACATGTGGAGCAAATCGCAACAAGGTAGAGAACTTGGTCACATATTCCTCAATGTTAAACTGTCCATGCCTCAGATTGGCAAACTTTTCCCCTTGTCTTTCCTGTACGACACCTGGAAAGACCTCTGATAGAATTCAGCTTTAAAAACATTCCAGGTAATAGTCGTACCTCGATGCTCCAATGCTATTTTTGTTGTAATCCACTAGTTCTTTGCAACATCATGAAACTTGTGTCCAATCAGTTTCACTCTCCGCTCATCAGTGTAATCCAAAGACTCAAACAGCATTTCAATGTCGTCTAACCAACTCTCGCAGTCAACAGAAGTCTCGGTACCCTTCAGAGTCGGTGGATGGAATGACTGAAATCTCTTTAACAATAGTTCCATCGGTGTTGCAGTTACATCCATTGGAGGATTCGAAGTGCTACCCTGTTCTGGTACTCTTCGAGGAGGCATATCTGATTACCAAAAGGGTTAGTAACCAAAAATAACAAACCTGTTTCAGCCCTCCTCTGATCATCTTACTGCTGATCAAGAATCGGTTCTGATTCATTCTCAATAACACATGTTACCAAATCAAATCAGATAAACAAGCAAATATGCATTTCAAAATAGTAACACATGCTAGCAATCAAAAGCAAGGAAAGAAAACTCATTTTACCCCACTCACTAGCTCCTATATCAATCTAAGGTACTTACGGCTCTGATACCACCTGCTGTGGGGACCCGAACCTAATCTATCTTCTTAATCATTATTAGGATCATTTAATTAATCTGGGTCTAAATTTTTTTTAAAAAAAAATACAATGCGGAAACGTAAAGTAATCAATCTGATATAAACCTCAACATAAAGTACAAATCATGTACAACATATGTTTATTCCAACTAGAGTTCAGCCACTACATCAAGTACTGAAATTCACTCTACTCTAAGTCCGGATCTCCACGCTAATCTAGAATCTCTCATTCTCTTCGTGACCCTGATCCTGTCCCACCTGTTGTCATGCACACATACAAACAAGACAACAACCGGATAACTCCGGTGAGAAATATATCCCAGTATAAACAATGTAAACATGCAGTCATATAAAAGCATATATAAAAGCATGAAACATATATCAACATCATGTATCAACTCAGAAGACATATATCGATATGAGGCTGTAAATAAAACTCGAGACTCGTCATCTCAGACTCGACTCATTTCTAATCTAGGGATCCCGGCTCCTGGATATGGGCACCTATATCGAATTTCAGCGATAGGAAAGAATCAACTCCTAAGCGACGTCGATATAAACCAATCATCCAGTGTCTTGGCGAATCAGCCAAAGACTTGGCACATCAGCCAATGACTAGGCACCTCAGCCCATGACTCGACACCTGCTCTTCTATAAAGCAATAGACTAAGCAAATCAATCTCAAGAATTGCAAATATCAATGCAATATAATTCAGTATGTGATTTTGGGAAACTCAAGTTGAATCAAACTCGAGTTGTGCAATCCCGAATCAACATTGATTTATACCTTTCTTTCTGTCTATCTGACTCTATCGAAGCCTCAGATTCAAAGCCTATCAATATCAATCTGGCAATAACAATATCGAGGGTATCGTATCACTATACAACTCAAATCAATATTGGATATAATTAGAACTGAATCAAATTCTGTTTCAACAGCATAACTGCACAATCTCGATATACCCAGCAATATAGTCTCAATCGGATATCAATCCCAACATCTCATAATCAATAAAGATACAAATCTGATAAAGGACCACTTACATAACGTCTATGCAAGCGACTCCTTATGCATTAGTGTATGGTGTGGAAGCTGTCGTTCCCCTCGGGCAACAAATTCCGTAATTAGGAATGGTCATGCAAGAGGGCTTGAAAAAAGAAGAGAATTCACGTATGCACCTTGAGGAATTAGAAACTCTTGATGAGAAAAGACTTGAGGTGCAACAAAGACTTGAGTGTTATCAAGTGGTCTCTCTTGGGCATTCAACAAGAAAGTATGATCACACTCATTTCAAGTTGGTGATTTGGTGCTAGCAGTAAGAAGGCCCATCACCACCCATCGAACTGGGAACAAATTTACATCCAAATGGGATGACCTATATGTTTACAAAGAAAATATACTAATGGCTATGTTTTGAGAATCGACCTCATAAATGGAAAATTCTTGAAGCGTTATTGTGCATAAATTTTTTTTAATATAATTTTTAAAAAAAATTCAAAAAAAAGTTGAAAAAAATAATCCTGACACACGAGTATAACTGTGAACAATGGCCACCAAAGGTAATAAATGTGGCTAAACTGTTATTTACCCCTCCGATAGTAAATTCATGTGGTTAAACTGTTAAATACCCACATAGTCTAGGATGGTTAAGCAATGGACACTCCTGGCCACCATGAGTATAAATTGTGCACGACACCCCTCCCAAAACAAATCATAATATTTTTTGAACTACGTTATGACTTGATCCCTCTAATGGGGTATGTAGGCAACTTAGATATTTTCAAAGTACAATAATCAATTTGTTGTTTTCTTTTCACGTGGAAATACATGTTTCAGTGAAAGGTAAATACAATCTAAATGTCGTATGTAAAAAAAGTCAGCGAATTAAATTTCCAACGATCTCAAAAAGATGTCATTACATAAAGCAGGAAGAAAATAGAAGCCCCAAGAAAATGCTAAAAATCTAGGGGATGAAACTTCTTAAAGGTTTTTTTTTTGGTGACTTCTAGATGGATCATCGATGTATTCAAACTCCCGATAACTTCATCATCCAATAGGAAAATGTTTCTGATCATATTGATTTTTCCCAAAATCTCATGAATCTCTGCTTGAGTATTGGACAATGGTCGTTGTTGCCTCTTCAAGGAAGCGGATAAAATTTTCTTCCGCTCCTTCAAATCACTAGGTTCTTTAATAATGTGATGCAACTCTTCTTGAGTAGATTGGACTTGACTCACCTTTTGAACTCTTTCAAAGTATGTGATAGAGATGAAATAAAAAGTGGAAAGATAGATGAAAAATATATTACCCACCTCATCAACACCGGTGAGCTCTTTTGCACTAGGAACGACTTCATCATATAGATTATTGGTGGTCGGGACGCCAGAAAAAATGCAAATCCCAAAAAGATGTAAATATTTCACCAAGTGAAAGTCAATAGAGAATTCTTGAATGGATACCATGCCTCACAAAATGCCTTCATGATGTTGGTATATCGATCATATGTGAACAATGAATCAACACTAGGTCGTATAGTTGTGCTCCTTGAAGTATATGATCACATCGGCTAAGAATGTCTTCAATACACTCCCAATAACCTTTGATAAAATGAAACTCGCCAGTGAATTGAAGTGTATCATCACGTTTCCTTGTCTTCAATTATATTCTGCCCCAATTATGGTAATAGGATATGCTCTTGTGATAGTTCATGATGAGTCGTTCGTAAAGCCCAAACCTTATAAGTCTTGTTGAAAGGGGCCTCGATCGACCACCCGATGCTACAAAGTGGGTTTGTCAACTGCGGCCATGTCTTTGCATAACGATAAGCTATGGGCTCTTAAACAACCAAAATAATGCCTTTTTCTTCTAGTTGACTCTCGTCCTCAAGTATCACTAAGCATTGGATGCCAGAAGATGCCGGAAGAAGACTGTATATCTTTGAAGAAAACCATTGTGTTGCAAAAGGGAAAAAAAACGCGGAACGCAAAAGGAACGGAAAGGAAGAAAGAAATCAAGAAAGATGAAGTCTCATGCATCCAAGTTTATGTATTTTAAATGCTTACTTGATGCATATAATATGATTAAAGGTATGATTGCATGATTAAATGATTATATGACATAATTTCATTAAATTGTAGATTTTATCCAAATATTCGATAATAGGGTAGGGAAAAGATACCCGGGATGACGGAGATAAAATAAATATTTTTCATTAAATATTTTCTAGGCATCTTAATATGATTAAAAATAATAATTTTTTTAAAAATTTCAGAGTTCGAATTATTTTATGAGACGATCTCGATTTTACACCGGAAGTTCGGTTTTGGGAAAACGAGAGACTTTTAAAATATCAAAGGCATTATTATTTAAAACTACTTTTTATAAACTTTTATTTTTCAATTAAATAAGTGTTATTGATTCCAATTTAACTAAATTGAGTAGGTCAAATTGCACCTATACTTGAAAGCCCAAAATACAAGCCCATTATCATGCAAAAATAAAATCTATAAAAATGAAAACCTAGCTTCTAAACGTCATAATCAGCCGCCCCACACACCAAAATTTCAAAAAATAAGGAGGAGAAGAAAGGTAGGGTTCTTCATCGTCGTTCGTCCTTCTTCGCACCCCACTGCTGACGATCGCGTATTCGAGCAAACGCAAATGCACTCTACTAAACCTTTTTGACGCATCATTCAAACTATAATATGCTTGTTTTTAATTGTTTCAGCATGAAAAATATGTGTGTTCGATTATTTTTACGATAGAACGGCCATTTTCAAAGTTTTAACGATTTTATACTTGTGTATTAAACTTTATGATTACCAAGGGTTAGTTTAGAGCCCAAAATCAGTACATGTAAACCCGTGCATTTATTTAAATTTTTTTTAAATAACCTATTTAATTTTGTAAAATGATTTTTAACGATGCATGATTTATGATTTGAATTATTTTAAATTATAACACGTTTATTTAAAGCACATTAAAATGTCTTCTTAAGTTTTATGTTTCAGACGAATATTCTATACATGATCGGGAAAAGAGACCGCCGACGTTTTAGAAGATTTATGAAAATGTGGTACTTTACTTCAAGTCAAGGAAATTGATATTTTAAATTATTTATGGAATTTTTAACATTTTAAAGCCTAATTTTAATTATTAGGTGATTTTAAGATTTTAAGCTTTTCAAATACTAATTTTATTATTGGGAGATTTTAATCTTGAAATTTGTGCTTAATTATTTGTAATAAATCTTCGAATGGGATTAAATAATTATAATATTATTTTATCAATAATTATTTAATTAAGCACTTTTAGCCCCTAATTAGTTAATTAGGAAAAATTCATACCTAATCTGATACACACTCACGCACACACACAACACACACACGTTGAAAAATCTGAGAGTGGCTAGGGTTCTTGAGAGTTCTTTCAGCAGTCATCCTTTCCCCTTGCTAATTTTTGGTGATTTACGTCCCTTTTTCGAGCAAAAATCGTGTAGCAAGACATGTATATTCTTTCATTTTTCGCATCGATCTTGTCATAATAAATATTTTGATGTATATTTTGTGTTAAAATCCGTTTATGTTATGCAAAGTTTGAGCAAAAAATGTTTGAAATGATTTTGGAACGCTTTTTAGATCTCAAAAATCGAATCTGACGTCATTTCGAATCCAGAGAATTTTTGGTCGTTTTTCTGGAAAAAGTTTCTCATATAAAACGTAGTACTTTTTGATATCTTCGATTTGATAGTAAATTCGTAATTTTTGGACAAGAGATTAGTGGTATATGATCATTCTCGTGTGACTGCTCAACTGTATTGGTTTTCAATAATTTTCGCGTAGGGCGGTGCTCGGGCACGAGATTTTACCTCTCTAGCACCAGGCCTTCTGGACGGGCGCGCTCAAGCGGTAACAAAATTACCGCCAGAGCGCCAAGCTTTCTGAAATTTTTTTTCTTGGTCTTGGGCAGGTATGCATAATGTATTAGTATGTTTGTTGTGCAAAGAAAATGTTTTATATTTTTGAGGTATGCGAATTGTCTTGTGACCAATTGTGAACAGGTTTGGAAGCCGGAGAACGTGTCTGGCGGCCTCTCCACCCTAGTAAAGCATGACCAATGTATGATCAGGATTGGGAAGCGATAAAGCATGACCAGAGACCAATCCACCCGGTAAAGCATGATCGGGGATCTTATGTATGTGGCAGTGGACATCCCTGACAGCCCAGTACTGTGGTTTAGTCTGATCAGGCGCAATATGTATGGTCACTTGCTTGGAAACATATATCTACGCAAAATGATGATGATTATGCATTTTTAAGTATGTACGATGCAAACACGTTTATGAAATTGTTTATGAATTGATGGCCCGTCTATGTTTATGTACTTTAAATCGCATGTGGCTTTATTATGTACAACCTGATATTCTCAGTTTATTCATGTTAAGCCTTTAGACTCACTAGACTTGATCGATTCAGGTGAGGACGAGTTTGAGGAGACGAGAGGCGGAGTCTAGTGAGATGGCTCGGACTGGGCGGACGACTAACCCGAGGACCGCTTAAGTTTTAAGAATTTTTATACATATTGAACTCATTTACTCTGATTTTAACGAATTACTTTATGTTTTTTAAACAAGTACTTGTTGCAAGTTCGTATACATTTCAAATAATTAATCAAGAATTTTATTTACAAGTGTATTTGGAGAGATGGTTAATTATTTAAGAAAAAATTTTATTTTCCGCAAATTTTAAGCATTTTAAAGTGCGGTACGTTACAGTTGGTATCAGAGCGGTGTTCTTGTAAAGGGTTATGCTTACTACCAGTTGCGAGAAGCTCACAAAGTCACGGCTCAAGTCTGTAAATTTTAAAATTTTAAAAATTATTTCATGTAGTAAGCATCAAAGTCATGATTTCAGCATGTACACGTTTAAGTTCAATTTATGTTCATCTTATGATGATATGGATATTATGTTCTTGCATGTTGGTTTACGTTTTGAGTAAAATGTGGAACAGTATGCCTCCTAGATGCATGATTGAAAGGGGAATAAGTGAAGAGGATAGAGAGGCACGGGATGAGGAGAGGGCCACTCCTCCTCGTCCATCGCAAGATATTCAGGCGCATATGCTTGCAGGAATGACTCGGTTCTTCGCACAGTTTGTGGGGAACAATACTGGAGTAGATACCTGAGCGAGGCCGCCCAGGCCAGAGGTGGTGTATGAGAGATTCAGAGGATGGATCCAAAGGAGTTCTCGGGGACTACTGAACCGATGATAGCAGAGGGATAGATTAAATTCATCGAGGTGATATTCGCTTTTATGGAGCTGCATGAAGCAGACAAGGCCAGATGTGCTACTTACTTGTTATCAGGAGATGCCAGACTATGGTGGGAGATTGCATCAGTGACAGTAAATTTGCAGACCCTTACTTGGAAGGGTTTCAAAGAGGTGTTTTACTCCAAGTACTTCACTGAGGAAGTACGATCCTGACTGACCAGGGATTTTATGACTTTGTGACAAGGGAGACAGTAGTGTAGCCGAATTTGTAAGGAAATTTGAGAGGGGGTGTTACTTCGTGCCCCTAATTGCGAACGATACCAGGGAAAATTTGAGGCAATTCCTTGATGGATTACGGCCGATCTTGCGCCGTGATGTTAGAGTTGTTGGTCCTACTACCTATATTTTTGCGGTATCCAGAGCCTTGGTGGATGAACATGACGTAAAAGATATCGAAAATGACAGGTAGGGCAAGAGGCCCTATCAGGCGCCCCAGCAGCAGTTTAAGAGGCCTTTCTAAGGTCAGCAGGGAAAGAGGCCGTTCCAAGGACCGCCAAAAGGCAAAGGTCCTATTCAGCAACAGAAGGCTCCTCTGAAGCTTTATGAGTACCCATCGTGCCCGAAATGCAACCGCCAACATATGGGGCATTGTTTATGGGGATCAGGCAAATGCCTCAAGTGTGGAGGTAGTGATCACATGCTGAAGGACTGCCCGCAGTAGAGGCAGCCAACTCAGGGGAGATTTTTTGCCATGCATGCCGAGGAGGCGAACCCTAGACACGACCCTACTGACTGGTAACCTATTAAATTCAGCACAATATTTATTTTTGGTCATGCATGCTTTGAATTTTTATTAGAGATATTAGTCTGTTGTTTTCGTATTTTGGAGACTTTGGATAGAAATTTCCAACTATGCATGAGGCTAAGATTAGTATTTTGGGGTATAAATTTATGTGTTGTACTAATGTCCTTCAGAAAATATCTTTATAAAGAGAGTAGCAACGAAGGTCTTGTTAGATTCCGGGGCCACTAAGTCTTTTTTCTCATAGACGTTCGCTAATTATTTGGATGTCAAGTCCATTGGACTCGACGTGAACTACTCCATGACAGTCCCATCAAGAGAGGAGTTATCAGCTACTAGCATGGTCAGAGATATCGATCTTGAACTACAGGGCCACCTGGTTTACGCCGATCTGATTGTGTTGCCAATTCCAGAGTTTGATGTTATCTTGGGAATGGACTGGCTGATTAAGAACAGAGTTCTAATTGACTTTCAGAAAAGATCGATGTTGGTAAGACTTGTTGGGCATGGAACAATTTCTTTTTGAGCCAAACAGGTGGAGAAGTTTCCCTCGCATGATCTCTTGCATGCAGGCCCGGAAACATATACATAAGGGGTGTCAGGCTTTATTGGCCAGTATTATTTCAACACCTGATGCACCCACCCCATCGATATCTGATGGACCAGTTGTCAGAGATTTTCCCGACATTTTCCCAGACGATGTCACATACTTCCACCAGAGAGAGAAGTGGAGTTCGCCAATGACCTTGTGCCAGGCACTGTACTAATCTCTAAGGACACTGTACCTTTTGGCTCCAGAAGAGATGTTAGATCTCAAGCAGCAAATTCAGGAGCTCCTAGATAAAGAATTCATCGGCCCTAGTTTCTCACCATGGGGCGCACCAGCACTCTTGTAAAGAAGAAAGATGGAAGCATGAGGTTGTGTATCGATTACCGAGAATTGAACAAGGTACCGATCAAGAAAAAATACCAATTACCAAGGATCGAGGACTTATTTGATCAGTTGCAGAGAGCTAAAGTGTTTTCTAAGATGGATCTACATTCTGGGTATCATCAACTGAAGGTAAAGGATGCAGATGTTCACATGACAGCCTTCAGAACTAGATATGGGCAATACGAATTCTTAGTGATGACATTCGGATTTCAGCCCTACCTAGATCAGTTCGTCATAGTATTTATTAATGACATTCTTATATCCTCGAAGAGCCATGAGGAGCACAGTCAGCATTTTGGTACAATTTTGAAAGTCTTGCAGAGTCGCAATTTGTTTGCAAAATTCAGTAAGTGTGAATTCTAGTTGGAAAAAGTAGCTTTTTTGGGACATATTATATGTAGCAGTGGTATTGAGGTGGATCCAGCTAAAGTGGCTGCAATAAGAGAATGGGTTGAGTCGAAGAACGCGTCAGAGATCCGTAGTTTCCTATGCTTGGCAGGCTACTACAGGAAATTTATTCAGGGGTTTTCCTCGATTGCAGTGTCACTCACTTCATTGACCAAGAAAAATGCTAAATTTGTATGGAGTGACGAGTGTCACAAGAGCTTCGATACTTTGAAGTAAGCTCTTATCGCAGCGCCGGTTTTAGCCATGCTATTAGGGTGAGGTAATTTTGTGTTATACACCGATGCTTCTAAGCTCAGTTTAGGTGCAGTATTGATGCAGCATGGTTGGGTTATAGCTTATGCCTTCATATAGTTGAAAGTGCATGAGAAGAACTATTCGACTCATGATCTCGAGTTAGCTGTCGTTGTCTTTGAATTGAAGATATGGAGACATTATTTGCACGGTGAGAAATGCTAGATATTCACTGATCACAAGAGTCTAAAGTACTTCTTCACGCAGAAAGAACTGAACATGAGACAAAGACAGTGGTTGGAGTTAGTAAAAGACTACGATTGTGAAATTAGCTACCACCCACGAAAAGCTAATGTTGTGACAGATGCTTTGAGCAAGAAGGTAGCAGTCGTAGCGTAGCTGTCAGCGCATAGATTAAGACTTTTGGCCTATAAGTTTATCCTAAGGGCAGAGTTCCCAAGTTGTCTAATCTTACAGTCTGGTCTTCTTTGCTAGACCAAATCTGTAGAGGTAAGCCTTCAAATGAACTAGTTTCAAAAATGGAGATTGAAGGATGAAGCCAAGGGCAGTGTACTCTACGCAGTGTCCGATGGTATTATGAGGTACAGAGGAAGGATGTGGGTGCCTAGTGTTGATTCAATCAGAGATGATATTTTGACATAGGCACATACATCTCCGTATTCCATCCATCCAGGGGGTACCAAGATGTACAAGGACTTACAGATGCTGTATTGGTGGCCAGGGATGAAGCGAGATATTCGATGCTTTGTATCTGAATGCCTCACTTGTTAGCAAGTGAAAACAGAGCACCAGAGGCCAGTAGGGATGCTTAAACCGCTCCCTATTCCCGAGTAGAAATGAGAGAATATCACCATAGATTTCGTTGTTGGATTGCCGAGGTCAGTTAGAGGATCTAATACTATTTGTGTTATAGTTGATCGACTTACTAAATCTGCACATTTTTTATCGATGAAGACGACTTTCTCCCTGACTCAGTATGCAGAGCTCTATATTCGGAAGATAGTCAGATTAGATGGGATCTCAGTTTCTATTGTGTCTAATAGGGACGCGAGATTCACATCGTTCTTCTGAAAGAGTTTACATGTAGCTATGGGGACGAAGTTGCTATTTAGTACGGAATTTCACCCTTAGACAGATGGTCAGTCTGAGCGAGTGATTCAGATTTTGGAAGATTTGTTGCGAGCATGTGTGATCGATTTCCATTGGAATTGGGAATCGAAACCACCCCTAGTGGAATTTACCTACAACAACAGTTTTCAATCATCTATAGGTATGGTTTCCTATGAAGCACTTGTATGGAAGGAAGTGCAGACCGCCGATTCGTTGTGATGAAGTCGGTGAGAGATCATAACTTAGCCTAGAGATTGTTCAGCAGACTGCATACATGGTGGTCAAGATCCGAGACTGGATGAAGACCGCCCAGAGTCGCCAAAAGAGTTATGGTGATAAGTGAAGGACGGATCCCAAATTTTCCGTATGAGATCACGTATTCCCAAAGATAGCACCCATGAAGGGTGTTATGAGGTTTGGGAAGAGAAGCAAGCTGAGCCCGAGATTCATTGGACCATTCGAAATTCTTGACAGAGTTAGGACACTTGATTCGTGTAACTCTACTACCGAATCTGGCTGGAGTACACAATGTATTCCATGTTTCGATGCTGAGGAAGTATATTACAAATATTTCCCATGTTTTGAGTTATGAGCCATTGCAGCTTGCTCCGGCTCTGTCATATGAGGAAAGACCTGTCTGAGTTCTAGACAGACAAGAGCGGAGACTTCAGAACGAAGTGACCAAGTTGGTCAAAGTCCTGTGGCTGAATCAATCAGCGGAGGAGGCCACTTGGGAGGCCGAAGCAAATATGAGAAGCCGCTACCCGGACTTGTTTGGTAAGATTTAATTTTGAGGACGAAATTTATTTAAGTAGAGGCTAAAATCAGTACACGTAAACCCATGTATTTATGTAATTTTTTTAAAATTACTTATTATTTTTTAAAATGATTTTTAACGATACATGATTTATGATTTGCATTATTTTAAATTATTACACGTTTATTTGAAGCACGTTAAAATGTATTCTTCAGTTTTATGTTTCAGGAGAATATTCGATACGAGATCGAGAAAAGAGACCGACGACGTTTTAGAATATTTATGAAAATGTGATATTTTATTTCAAGTCAAGGAAATTGATTTTTTAAATGATATATGGAAATTTTAACATTTTAAATCCTATTTTAATTTATTAGGTGATTTTAAGCTTTTCAAATACTAATTTGATTATTGGGAGATTTTAATCTTGAAAATTGGTGCTTAATTATTTGTAATAAATCTTCGAGTGGGATTAAATAATTAGAATATTATTTTATCATTCGTTATTTAATTAAGCACTTTTGCCCCTAATTAGTAAATTAGGAAAAATTCATACCTAATCTAATACACACTCACGCTCAAACACAACACACACACGTTGAAAAATCTGAGAGTGGCTAGGGTTCTTGAGAGTTCTTTCAGCAGTCACCTTTCCCCTTGCAAAATTCTAGGTGATTGACGTCCTTTTTTCGAGCAAAATTCGTGTAGCAAGCGTCTCCCGGTCATCTCCCGTAATCCACCTGCGTCGTGATTCGTTATCTTCCAGCGTTTAGACGCAAAGACATGTATATTCTTTCATTTTTCGCATCGATCTTGTCAGAATAAATATTTTGATGCCTATTTTGTGTTAAAATTCGTTAAAGTTATGCAAAGTTTGAGCAAAAATTGTTTGAAACGATTTTGGACCGCTTTTTAGATCTCGAAAACCGAATCTGAGGTCATTTCGAATTCAAGAGAATTTTTGGTTGTTTTTCTGGAAAGAGTTTCAATATATAAAACGTAGTACTTTTTGATATCTTCGATTTGCAGTAAATTCGTAATTTTAGGACAAGAGAAGAGTGGTATATGATCATTCTCGTGTGACTGCGCTCAATTGTGTTGGTTTTCAAAAATTTTCGCGTAGGGCGGCGCTCGGGCACGAGATTTTACCGCTCGAGCTCCAGGCCTTCTGGACGGGTGCGCTTGGGCGATAATTTCTCGAGCCTATAAGAAATTGCCGCCCGAGCGCCAAGCTTTCTGAAAAAAAATTATTATTATTTTTTTTTGCTTCGGGCAGGCATGCATAATGTATTAGTATGTTCGACGTGCAAAGCAAATGTTTTATGTTTTTTAGGTATACGAATTGTCTTGTGATTAATTATGAACGGGTTTGGAAGCCGGACAACGTGTCCGGGGGCCTCTCCACCTCGGTAAAGCATGATCGGGTTATGATCAGGATTGGGAAGCGCAAAAGCATGACCTGGGAACAATCCACCCGGTAAAGCACGACCGAGGATCTTATGTATGTGGCAGTGGACATCCCTGCCAGCCCAGTACTGTGTTTTATTCTGGTTAGGCACAATTTGTATGGGTCACTTGCTTGGAAACATATATCTACGCAAAATGATGATGATTATGCATGTTTAAGTATGTACGATGTAAGAACATTTATGAATTTATGGCACGTGTATGTTTATGTAAGTATGTTCAAAATTTAAATATGTATGTGATACTTTAAAACGCATGTGGCTTTATATGTACTACTTGCTATTCTCAGTTTATTCATGTAGAGTCTTTAGACTCACTAGACTTGATCGATGCAGGTGAAGACGAGTTTGAGAAGACGAGAGGCGGAGACCAGTGAGATGTGTCGAACTGAGCGGAGGCCTAACCCGAGGACCGCTTAAGTTTTAAGGATTTTTATGCATGTTGAACTCATCTATTCTGATTTTAACGAATTACTTTATGTTGTTTTAAACAAATACTTGTTGTAAATTCGTTTACATTTCAAATAATTGATCAAGCATTTTATTTACAAGTGTATTTGGAGAGATAGTTAATTATTTAAGAAAAATTTTATTTTCCGCAAATTTTAAGCATTTTAAAGTCAGTACGTTACAGTTAGGTTGCCAATTTAGGGTGTTTAATGGGAGAACAAAGGAGAATCAAGGTGGAAACGAGGGCTGGTTGAGCATGAGGAGGTCGTGCATGGTGGTGTAGAAAACTAGGGCTTTCATGGAACTATGGGGGTTCAAGGGTCGGCTGTCTTGCGTGACCACATGCGGCTCGGCCAGGGCTGGTCCAAGGGAAGGGTTGGTCACGGGCTAGAGCTAGGAAGAGTCCTAGCATTGCTAGGTCTCGAGGCGAGCGGCTAGGGAAGAGTCCACGCAAGCTAAGACTCCACCCGTGCGCGCACAAGGGAAGGCGATGGTATGGAGGGTTCGCGGCTGGCTTGAGTAGGCTATGCTGGTTCAATATGGTCCAAGGAAGATGGATAGGGTTCGGAACATGGTCTGGTGAAACCATGGTTCGTGGTGGCTCGAGGGGATGAGAGCTGCGACTTGGAGAGGGGAGATTAAGCAGTGCGGGTTGACAGTGGTGTTCGCATGGCTTTGTGCACGAGTTAGGGGGCTTGGTGCTTGTCTAGGATAGGTCAGCGAGGGTCCAGCGATGTCTAGGAGGATGAGGGCTCGGTGGTTCATAAGCTAGGAGAGTCCTAGTTTGACCAGGACTCCAATAAACCTAACAACAAGGGGCCCGCAGGGTTCATGGTTTGTGCCTGGGAAGTTTGTGTGAATTAGGGGCTAGTTAGATGAGTCCATGAGCCTACCATGAGTGGTCTGGTAAGGGATTGACTCGAGGGGGCTTGGGCGTGGTTTGGGAAATTTGAGAGATGGCTCGATGGTGTTGAGCTTGGGTTCGAACTAGGATGTTTAAAAGAAAAGGGCTTGAACCATGGTCCATGAGGGTGGATTATGGCTCACAAGGGTAGTTTAAGTAATAAAAAGTCTATGTTTAAAGTTTGATATCAAAATATTCAATTTTAAATTAAATCGGAAATTAAACGATTCACTTATAACTAAATAAGAAATTAAATCGAAAACCCAAAATTTAAGCTAAATAAAATAATTAAAAATTATATTTAGGCTTAAATAAAGATTTGGGATAAGCTCATTTTAATAAAAGTAAGATAAAATCAAAATCGAAAAATTTTACGTCTAGGAGAAAAGAGGTCATTTTACACCTGGATAGTACGAAAAGGGTTGGCAGCGTCCGAAGAATTATAAAGCATGATAAACGTAATAAAATGATGATTTTGATGAAAATATTATATTTTATAATTTATGGTAAAGCTGTGCAACTTTTACTGGTAAAATGCTATTTTTGGAAAGTCGTTATATTTTATGCCTTAAAAGGAAAAAAGAAAAATGTTTTGAGGTATGTGAATTGACTGTGACAAAAGGATAGAGGATATGTGGGGAATCCTTTTTAAAAAGAAACTGTGAACTTACAATTTTATGAGAATTTCGTGAAGGAAAAGGCCCAGAGGGAGCCTGTTTATGAGACAAAGCCCCAGAAGGAGCCCAACGATCGTATTTTCATGGCGGTGCCTAGTGCCCGTCCCATTGCGTAATGGGAGCTATGACTGATCAGTCGACCAGAAGATAAAATGCTAGTCACTTTAAAGGATCAAACTTCATCCAAAATGATAAAGGATGCAAAGCTTTATGATTTTAGGATATATGATTTATTTATGCTTAAAAGTTATTTTAAATAAAAGTATGATTTTAATGCATGTGCTTATATATGTATTATTTTCTATTCATGTTTTGAACGTGCTGAGTCATTAGACTCACTAGATTTGAATGCTGCACGTAATGATGATATTAAGAGAGGCGCTAACACTTGAGTGGATCGAGTACGACAATATACTCCCGAGGGACATTTATTTCCGTACTAGATTGATAGGAAAATTTTAAACGATTTTGTTAAGGGTTTTATTAGAGATTTTATGCTTTATTTTGAATTTAATTTGATCATGTTAAAGGTAGAAGTTGGATTTTGGTAATTGACGATTTTAGGGATTTTATGCACTTGATGTTTAAATTGTTAAATTATTTTAATTTATGGAAATATTAAGTTCAATTAATTGTGGTTTTCGAATCCATGGGTATAAAAAAAATTAGTAAAATTTCAAAGTAAAAAGTAAAGGTCGTTTCATTCCATGTTGTCAATTGATGGTGAAACAAGTATGTTGCTGGCCGATGATTATTTTCATTTATGACTTACGGGCTTATTAGTCTTGTCACTCATTATTGATACCCCATTTGGTAAAAGCATGAATTTTGACTTGAATATTGAATTTTTTTATGTACATACAGTGGGTTTCGGTAGTTTTATGAATGATAGTTAAGTTTAAAAATTTGTTGGGCAATCTGGAGAGACCTAAGATATGAGTAGAACTTGAATGAATGTCTATGGAAATAGGTGACTAACTAGTAGCATGAACTCGAGTAGAGAGCCTCTGTGAACCTGAAATAACATTTTTCTAATTGTGCATAGAACCTGAAAATGATTCTTTGGACCAAATGAACTTACATGCTATATATTCAGATCATAGGGAGTGCACATTAGAAAATTATGCATTTATTCAAAAAAAAAAACAAAAAACAAAAAGAAATAGAAGAGATAAACAAAAGGAGATGTAAGGTGAGGGGAGCGAAAAAAAAAAAGGAATGAAATTTCAGCCTTAGGCTGGAAAGGTGGAGATGTACCAAGTTAAGGAATGTCAGATAAAATTTATGACAAGTGTATAATGAAAATGATCGGTGTATTCCCAATGTTTTTGGACACATGAACACATTTTGACAATATCTCTCTAAACATCATTGTGCAACCCTGAAATTCTATTGCATCTTATTTACCGGCTAGTCCACGAATGGAAATGGAACTCGGGAGAGTGAAAACTTGCATTGAATTGTTGATTTGGTGACTCACACGATTTGATAATGAATATATATGAAGTACAAGCTATTAAAACCCACATAACGCATACACATGCATGTTTATATTCAAGTAAAAATGTGTATGGTGATTTAAACGGGCGTGAATGAATGTTGTGATGTGACTGATGAGATGTATATCAAAGACCCACAGAGGCATGAGACACAAGCTTGTTGTTTCACCATCGAGTTGGTTGTTTCAGTATTTAGTTCATTTGGTGCCTTGATTCGTGTCGTTGTCATGGTCTATAACCTATTTTGCTTGAGGGCAAGCAAAAGGTCAGTATGAGGAGGTTGATATGTGTCGGTTTTACTCTTTTTTTGCATTAATTTTGTATGTGTTTGCATTGTGTGTGTGTGTGCATTTCATCGACATTTTGTTCATTTTAGAAATTTCATATGCGTATGATCGTGGATCACTCGTATTGATAGATTTGCAGGAGAAATGGAAAGTTATACAGCTGGAACGTCATTCGGAACTCAGGCTAATGGTAGTAATTCCCGTTCCGTCATGTGACTTATGTTCTTCATGTAGCATTCAGACCGAATGAATCTATGAAACTTCGGGAAACTGAGATGAGGGGGGGGGGGGGGGGGGGGGGTGAATTATCAAGCTAGAGGAGAAGGATGAGAGTTTGGGCAGAGTTGTTGGTGCTTGGGCGGCATATCTTACTGTTCGAGTGCAAAGAGTGATTCTCCCAGCATTGAGGCAGAAGGGTTTGCGCTCGGGTAGTATAATTTGACAGCTCGAGCACAATTGTTTCTATTTAAAGGAAGCTGGACAGAAAGGTTGGTGCTCGGGCGGTAGGATCTTACCGCTCGGGCACAATTTATGTCTTTTGAGAGACGAAGGAACGAGGAGTTGGTGCTCGGACAGTAGAATCTTACCGCTCGAGCGGGTTTCAAGTTTGGAAAATTTTGTGCGCGTGATTCTTTCCATTCCGGCCGAGGCTTACCAATTCTGGCTCGAAAGGTGGCATATGGGCGAGATTAAGGAAAAAAAACACTTTTCAGCAGCCATTGAAGCTTGGAGGAGAAAAAATATTGAAGTTGAAGAGTTTCAAGATTTCCGAGCACCGACTTCTCGTTTTCGCCATGTCTAGTCTCTCTAGTTTAAAACTTCTTGTTTAAACATTGTTTTGTAGACTTTTATCATGAATTCTAGGAGCTAACTTTTCATATTTGTTAGGATTTAAGGAGATCCTATTCCGAAATCGTGTTTAGTTGATTTAAATATCGCCTTTTGATTTACTATTGAATATGCTATTGTTTTTCATTGCATTATTAAAGTGTAGCTAACTTTAATAATAGTCACATATTTCGAGCGAGTTCGAGAGAATAGATTTTGATATGAACGAGTAGAATTGTCTGTTTACAATTTGCATAGAGTTATGAAATTGGATACATGTTGATAGTCATAGTCCAATAGGTCGAATGCTAGGGAATTTCATAGAGCGACACGCAATTCAACTTTGGTAAATAATTAAAAATATTTTATTACTTCACTGTGTTGAATTAGTTTGGCATATCTGTATATGGTGTGTTCGATTGGTTAGGAAATTCTGTCAAAAGCGTGGTTCATTGTCGAATCGAATTTTATTAAATTAATGAGGGATAGGTGAACCAAGATTTCCAACAAATTCATTTGTCATTGAATCCTTAATTAATCATCTTAGCTAGTCCATGTACAATTAATTAAATTATGCGAGCTAAAAAGATAATTCTAACACTTTCATCCTCAGTCCAAGAATGAAATTTAGAACTCTTGCAAATTAGCATACAAAAGAAGTGAAGAAAGGAACATTTCCAAGAAATCACTACTTTTGCTCAATATGATCCTGACATGTTTTGGAGATCGCAGCAAATTTTTTCTGAATTCTTGTTTAAATGGTGTCTTGAAAAGAAGATGTTATTGGATTTTGCACAATCTTAATAGCCTAAAATATAAATTTTAAATGAAAGAAAGAACAAAGAATAGAGTAACCTACGTTGTTTCCATTGGACGAAAAATAATTGGCTTCCATTCTCCCACATTCTTGTGCCTCATCTTTAAATATTTAAATTGAAATATCCTAATTAATAGCTATATCTCCCGAGATTGAAGTATACCCTTAGATCTTGAGATTGAAGTTAATTCCGTATGCAGTGGATACTTATATATCATAGATATTATTGGGTTGTGTGTTAACGAGCTTTCCATTTCGAGTTAATAAAAATTAAATAAGTGGATGTGAGTTTGTCCCACATAGGAAAATGAAGTTGGCATGAGTGAGCTTATATTGAGTTACATTTTATGAACATTAAGAATGATTAGTCAAGAAGCTCTCTATCGCACGTTTCATCACATAAGGGTGAAAATCAAGGGCCTGATTTGCACTGGAAAAGGCTTGACTTATGTGCAAGCATACGAGCGCGTGCGTAGAATGTCGGACCGATCAATGAAAAATTTCCCACCAAGGTTAACCTGGATTTTGCTATTTCAAATTCATTCCAGATGGGTGTGGATCCTTCTGGATGAGACCTTCCACCTACCTGAATAGTCGGTGTTTCAGTTGCCTGAACATTGGTGCTTTGGCTGACCAACCCTCGGCCTTTCGTTAGCCCAACCCGCGATTGTCCATAGGGATAGTAGGTTCCTATATAATAGAGGTTGTCACAAGCCTTCCAAGACACACCAAAAATCAACTCATCCATCTATTCCATTTTCTTTCGTTTCTTCTCTTCTTGTTCTATGCAAACTGTTGATAAAGTTCAGGTACTGCCTTAGTTCACCATTGTAGTGATTTGTGCTAGGTCGCGACAGAATCACCCGTTGTATCCTAGGAAACAGTCATTTGTCTTCTTCCTCAAAGCACATACCGAAGAGGACAAATATGTTTTAAGGAAATTGTACTTGTTACATGCATCAGTTTGGTTTATTGGTTTCTTGTTGTTTTACACACATGATATTTATACTTTCAATAGTATACTGCTTTCCTTTAATGCTATGTATGTATCTATACGATACTGCTTTGTACATGTTGTATTCATATATCAGATTTTAGTAATTTTGCTAACAATCTTATAACATATTTTGTTATATTCATTAAATGGTTTGTTTTATATATGGCTATTTCTTCAAATTACTCAATTATGCCAAAAGCCATTGCCCTGTTATCAAGGTCACTGCTCCTGCTGCTACGATGCATGTAAGTCATGCTGGCAAGCCGGATAAATTTGATGGCTTGATTTTAAAAGACGGCAACATAAGATGTCTTCTATCTCACTACCTTGAATCTATCAAGGTTCTTCACTGAGGATGCACCCAAACTAGGTGAGGTCGATGGATATATGCAGACTGCTAGTGCTATTGATGCATGACACCATTCAGATTTCTTGTGCAGAAATTACATAATGAATGATTTGGTTGATTCACTATACAATGTGTATAGTTAAAAGAAAACTGATAGAGAACTAAGGGATTCTCTGCATCTGAAATACAAAAATGAGGATATCGAGGCCAATATATTTATTATTGTTCGATTCTTGGACTACAAGATGGTCAATTTCAAAATGATAATCAGTCAGGTTCAAGAACATCAAGTGATCTTGCATGATATTCATCCGAAGAGCATGGTGCTGAGTGAAACCCTACAAGTGGCAGGTATCATTGAGAAGTTTCCTCCAGCTTGGAATGATTTCAAGAACTATCTGAAGTACAAACGAAAGGAGATGAACGTGGAAAAACTGTTTGTTAGGCTTCATATTGAAGAAAACAATAAGGTATCCAAAAGAAGGTTTCTCAATCTTGATATGGATAAGGTAAATATTGTCGAACACGGACAAAGCTCGAAGGAAATAAATTTGCTAGTGGAGGTTCCAAGTTAAGACCTAAAAAAATGTGTTCAAGAAAAAATTTCCTGAAAAATGCTATAATTTTGGCAGTCCAGGCCATAAGGCTTCTGAACGCGGAAAGCCAAAAAAGAAGCGTGAGACCAATCTCATGGAAGACATATCTTAGTAGGTTTCAAATATTAATCTTTGCACAGTCATTTGTTTAAGTAAATTTGGTTGGCTCGAATCTATGGAATTGATGGATCTATATTGGTGCTACATGACATGTTTGCTCCAATAAGGACACATTTTCAACTCTGGATGAATCAGATAATAATGATAATTTTTTTATGGGAAACTCTGTTACCTATGATATTAAGGGACAAGGGAAAATGATCTTAAATATGATGTTTGGGAAAGAGCTGACTCTAAAAAATTTGCTCTATGTGCCAGATGTTCGAAAAAATTTAGTGACTAGTTCACTTTTAAACAAGCATGGTTTTCATATTTTCTTTGAGTCAGATAAAATTGTTTTGTATAAGAATGGAATGTTTGTTGGCAAATGTTATGTAATCAATGATTTGTTCAAACTCAATGTAATGGTTATTAAGCCCATGATTAATAAAATGATTCTCCTGCTTACTTACTTGTGTGACTTCCGATTTGTGACATGATAGACTAGAACATGTTAATTATGATACTATGTGTAGATTAAATAACTTGGAAAACATTCTTATATTCTGAATCAATAAACAACACAAATGCAAAACTTGTGTTGATGCAAAACTTACAAGATCATCTTTCCAAACTATTGAAAGAAAAAACGAACCGCTTAATCTAGTTCACACATATGTATGTCATTTAAAAAGAGTGGAAACACATGGCGGAATAAATATTTTATCACTTTTGTTGATGATAGTATAAGATTTTGTTTTGTGTATCTTCTCAAAAGTAAATACGAAGCCATAGAAAAATTTGTCCTATACAAAAGTGAAGTGGAGAATAAATTTAACAAGAAAATTAAAATGATAAGAAGTGATCATAGAGGTGAATATTAGTCACCAATTACTGAGTTTTGTGCTCAACATGGTATCTGACTCAAAGGAACTGCACCTTATTCTCATCGGAAATGATATGAATCTGGCTAGGCACTGTGTGCAAATGTTTGGGGGAAGATTTAAGTGGCGTTGTTGTTTTGGACTTTCAAGCTTGATTGAGATTAAAGATGATGAATCAAGCATATTTAAGCAAATGGTTGAGTTCAACAAAGAATATAATGAAGGAGTTCCGAACAACCAAGCATGTGAGTGCGAAATGGTCCGAGAATTCAGCAGTTGGCAAGCACCAGCGCAAGAAGACGCGCAGGACAGAACAACGCGTGCCACCGCACCACAAGTGGCGCCCTCGCGCGCAAGGGCGCGCATCCGCGCCACAACCGGCGCTGCCGCGCGTGGCTTCTTGGTCAAGAGCAGATCATGTGCACACAGCCGAGCAGAATGATAGCACAGGCCGCGTGAACGCGCGTAAAGTCGCGCAGCCGCGCGCCACAGCACGTAATTCGGCGCCACCGCGCGCCTTGACAGAATCTCGTGCGCCACCGCACGAGATCACGCGCTACCGCGCGACCTTCCGTGTCAAAATTGTTAGCTAGTTTTATTAAACCTTTTCACACAACTTTTCTTGTATTTTATTGTTTATATAATGCATTGTAAGGACCATGAACGAAATTATTGAATCATATATCAAAATTCTTGAGATTTCTCTCAAATTTACAAGGCAAAAGCTTTATCTTCAAAATCAAATCAAACTTATCAAAGATTTCATCTTTGTGGCGTTTGTCGATTGTTTTTCGCACGGATTGTCAAAACAAGTTATTTGAAGGTTCGTTTGAAATTCGATTGTTATTATCGTTGATATTTGTTGCTAAGTTATAATCGCTTAGAGGTGAATATCATAACTCGTTACTTGTTTCAAAAGATCGGGACAACTTAATCGATCCTTGTTCGTTATTGAATTGAAGGCTCGATTTCAATAATCTTGTTTGCTTTTCATTCGTACGAGGATTCGTATCAGGAAAAATGACATTGCAGAGAGAAAGAATTGCACTTTGAAATAAATGATAAATTCACTGCAATTATCTTCTGCTTTATGTTAGAACAACTTATGATAGAACATGTGGGGGGAAGTTGTTCTAACATAAAATTAACTTTTAAATAAGGTAAAAAAAAGGATAAAAGTCCATATGAGTTCTGGAAAAAGTAGAACTCATTCCTACCAATACTTGCGAGTATGGGGGATTATTATCAAGGTTGTAGTACCCACTCCGAATAAGGTAAATATAGGTCCAAAAACTATTGATTGCATTTCATTGGATATGCACAAAACAACAACTCTTTTCTTTTTCTTGTACATGAATCTCAAATACATGATATTAACAAAAATGCGATAATGGAATACAAAATTGATTCGTTATTTGAATACGTGTTTCCATGAAAATATAAGGAAGAACCAGGTTCATCGAAAATATCACATGATACAATGGAAAAAGAACAAGAGATTAACCATGAGATTGAACCTGGACTGTAACAAGAATGCAAGGACAAAGAAATCTTTTGGTCCGGATTTCATCACTTTCATGATGGAAAGTGAACCTCAAAGTTTATAGGAAACTGTGAATTCATTTGAGGGACCTTAATTTTAAGATGCTAAAAATTCTGAAAGAAAATCTATTTTACAAAACTTTACGTGGTAATTAGTGGACCTTCCTCTAGGAAGCAAACCATTAGGCTGTAAATGGATTTTTTAACGGAAAATGAAATTAGATGGAACCATATATAAATATAAAGCCTGATTGTTAATCAAGGGTTATTGTCAAAGTAAAGGGCTTGATTATATTGACATTTAATTCTCGGGTAACGAGAATAACCTCAATCCAAGTGATATTTGAGATTTTCGCCTTGTGGAATCTTGAAATAATGTAAAAATCTCTTTTTTAAAAGGAGATTTAGAAGAGAAGATTTACTTAGAACAACCTGACTGATTCTCTACACCTGAGCAAGAAAACAAAGTTTGTAAATTGGTGAAGTCTCTGTATGACTTGAAGCGAGCAATAAAGCAATGGAACAAATAATTTGATAAATCCATGATAGAAAATGGATTTAAAGTTAGTGAATACGACACATATGTAATACGTAAATTACACTGAAAATGTCTATTTTATTTTATGTCTTTATGTAGATGACATGCTTCTCGAGAGTAATGATAAGATGATTATATCCACTAAGAAGGTTTGAATTCAATATTCAACATGAATGATATGGGCCAAGCCAATGTGATCCTTGGAATTAAATTCTATAGAACATCAGAAGGGCTAGTTCTAAGTCATATCTATTATATTGACAAAATTCTTGAAAAATTCAATAAGGGTAATTCTACATTGGCTAGAACTCTAATATATATGAGTCAACATGTATCAAAGAATCGATGGAAAGTATCTCTCAATTAGAATACTCTTGAGTGATTGGAAACCCAATGCACTTCATGAGTTGTACAAGAAAAGACATAGCATATGTAGTAAGAAAATTAAGCAGAATAATCTAAAATCTGAACACTGGAAAGCAATTGTCAAATTGTTGAGGTATTTAAAGTACACTTGTGATCATGGACCGCAATATACCAGATATCCCATTATTATTGAATACAGTGATTCAAACTGAATATTTTATATGAAAGACTCAAAAACTACAAGTGAATTTGTATTCACTTTAAGAGGTGCAACAGTTGCGTGAAAATCTTCTAAACAGACTGTAATAGTAAGACCCACTGTGGAATTTGAATTTATAGCCCTTGAAAAATGTGTTGAAGATGATGAATGCTTGAGTTTATTATTAGAAGATGTTCCTATATGTATGATACATGTTCCGGCTATATGCATACATTGTGATAGCCAATCTGCGATCGAAAGGTACAAAGCAATATGTATAATGGTAAGTTTAGACACATACATCGTTAGACATAATATCATTAGACAACTACTATCAACTAAAGTTATATCTAATTGGCTATGTAAATTCAAAAGATAATATAGCGGATCCATTAACCAAAGAGTTAAGCAGAGAGTTAGTAGCAAAATCATCAAGGGGAATGAATTTGAAGCCTATAAAATAAATTTGTGCGAAGAAAAGCCCAACCTACGTTGACTGAAGATCCTAATAACTAGGTCCAATGGGATAACCTAATTGTATTAATTTGGTAGATCACTATGGGGTTATCCCTAGACTATTTCCATTATGAAACAACGTATGTTAATAATGAGCATATGACTTTTAATGATTCTGATGAGAAGCAATATAGATTCATCTATGTGAGAGAGAAGTGAGGCCACTTCGAAAGAATGGCAAGGCTCAATTCAAGACCATCTTGCACAACCAGGAATGTTTTCATAGCCAAAACGAACACAGTCTTGAGAACTGAATAGTATCAGGAAAATCTCGTGTGAATTATATCTTAATTTACACAAACTTCTGTACAGTTCAAAGACATCACGTGTACTGGCAACCAATGAATTATTGTTCTTTCACAATGAAAGGCTCAAAGGGTAATACCTATATGTCCTATGCATGATTCAAATGTTGAACTTGATTATAAATATCTTCGTTTACCTTTTAATTTCCATTCATGTGGGAGAATTCAAATCAAGAGCACTATTTGCATTGACAAATTCTTGACTTGTGTGCAAGATTACGAGCACGATCTGTGTGCGTTAAATATTGAACCGATCAAGGTAAAACTGCCCACCAATGTTCCCCTGGATTTTGTGATTTATTTTTCGAAAATTCAATCAAGATGGGCGTGGATCTTTCTGGATGAAAACTTTCACCTATCTGGCGGTTGGTATTTCAATTATCCAACCTTTGGTGCTTCAGCTCGCCAAACCTTGGCATTTCATTAGCCCAGCCTATGGTTGTCCGTATAGATAGCATGTGCCTATATAATAGAGGTTGTCCCTGTCCTTCCAATACACATCGAAAGTCAACTCAACCCTCTATTCCATTTTCTTTTGTTGTTTCTCCTTATGTTCTGCAAAAACTGTTGATAAGGTTCAGGTACTGTCCTCAGTTCGCCATTTTACAGGTTCGTTCGTAATATCCTGGGAAACAGTCGTCATTGTTCATCCTCGAAACACATAACGGAGGGGATGCATCTATTTTAAGAAAATTGTACTTTTCATAGGCTTCTGTTTGGTTTGCTAGTTTCTTGCTGTTTTACACACGGGATATTTATACTTCCAATAGCATAATGCTTTTATTTAGTGCAATGTCTGTACTAACACGATATTGTTTTCATCTACTCCTCTGTACCTGTTGTAATCATATTCCGGATTTTAGTGGTTAACAAGAAGTTAATGAAATTGAAGCAGTTTCCTTTGTGAAACTTGGAAGTGGTAGTTTCCTCTTAAACAGTGGAGCGGGAGGAGAATGTTCTAGTTTTTAAATTATTTATTTTGAAAAAAAATTGTCGGTTGTGTGGGATAATTATGGTGAGAGACGGTTTCTCAACGTTTTGGCTTTCAAATAATTTAGTTCCAAGTGAGATGGGTCAGATTTGGAAAAAAAAAATTGGTATGTTTTTTATACACCAAAAACATTACTTTATCATGAGCTTCTATTATAAAATAACTAGTGTATCGACGTATGCGTTGTGTGTTTGTACAATATTTTTTATAATTTATTTGGTTTATATTTTAATAAATATCAAAATGCAATTTTAAAAAATAGTGAGAGACTACACTGCTATTTTGATATATGAATTAAAACATAAATAGAAAAAAAAAACCCAAATAAGAATAGAACATGTAATTTAATGTTTAAAAAAATAAAAATTCTATCCAATAAACTACAATAATTTACATTAAAATTTTAACATTTATTAATATATATATATAATTATAGATAATAAAGACATTAAAAATAACATCACCATCTTCTTACGGAAAATATGGGCTTTTCAATTTCTCATCTCCTTATTACACTTATTTATGCGGTTGAATTTATTATATTTTGTAATCAAAATATTAATTCTTCAGATTTAAAATAAAATATTATATCTTATAGGTAAGTTATTAATCTGTCATCATCATCAATAATTTGTTTAATTTTTTTAACATCGGTTTGATGATGGAAGCTATATTGATCGTTATCATGCATATCAATTATTTCTTTCATTATATTATATTGAATTTAAATTGGTGAGTTGTTACTACATTTTATTACAAAATGTATATTTCTATATAAATTATGACGTTTTATTAGGAAAAATTATAACCTTCTATCTGTTTGTCTCTTTTCAATATTTTGTTAATTTATATCGTCAAAATTTATCTTTAGTTTATAATATTATTTTTTGAAAATTTTAGGTCTTTTAGTCAAAAGTGCTGACATAACATTATAAATGTAAATATTATGTTATTAAAATGTCAAAAAAAGAAGAAGATAAAAATTGTAAAAAGTATAATAGCAGACTAAAAATTAAACCATAATCACAAATTAAGAGATGAAAATCTACGTCAAAATTGCAATATTCCCATATTATTGTTATTCTTTTCTTTTCTTTTCTTTTTTTTTTAAAAAATGATATTCTTAGGGCAGTAAGAAATCCAACTTAAATATGGTTTCTCAATGAAGTTATACGGGGTAGGGGCCCTTGATGAAGCACGGATATAATTTATTAAGAACACAGGTCCTTATCATGATAAACTCAATTCTATGGTCCTCCTCGTCTATTTATACACTCATAAATAATTCAGACACGATGTCATTTATATGTGTGTATGTACATATACACAAATAATTTTAATGAAAAAACTTGTATGAGATGGTTTCACGAGTCGTATTTTATGAGACTGATCTCTTATTTGAGTCATGCATGAAAAAATATTACTTTTTATGCTAAGAGTATTACTTTTTATTGTGAATATTGGTAGGATTGACCCATCTCACAGATAAAGATTCGTGAGACCGTCTCAAAAGAGATATACTCTAAATTTAATAGCATAGAATATATATGTTCATTTTTTTTAAGATTTCAAAAATTGTATCTAAAAAGTCCATGAAATATTATTATTTTTTTTAATGAATATAATGTTTTCATAGGAATAATTAAAAAAATATGAAACTTTTAAACTTACCAAAAACAATTGAAATTACTTTCTGAATAATAAAATGGATTCTACAATAAAATAATTTAATTTTCTAATGTTCGGAAATATCTCATGCAATGATGAAGAGTTGATTCATTGTCCCGAAATCTCTACATTACTAGTGCACACAACACTTATAGCACTTAATTATTACCTTTTATGGTACAAAGTAGTCACTGTGAGGAATTGTTTCTCATATTGTGCAATCGATTCATACATTTAACACCTCAATTTTCATTACATGCCTCGGTCCAGACATACACGATTTTTTTCTTAAAATATAATAAAAATCATTAATTTTTTAAGTCTTAATGGCTAGACAGATCAACATAGGATGTTAAGAAAAATATGGGTTATGAAACTGAGTCATGGAAATATATTTTTGAAATTAAAAAAAAATTCACCAACTGTCCAAAGTTAGTTATTTTTAGTTTCATTTTTTTTTAGAAAATATATTTTAATTACAAATAGGAAGATTAATCACACAATATAAAAAACTATATATTGAAAAACAGCAAATTATTTGTCATAAATGTACAACACTTGTTAAAGCAGGTAGTGTCGATGCTACCTGTGGGGGCAGTGCCTCCACAAGATCTGGGCTATTGATTTTAAAGAAATTTGTGGACCTCACATATGCGTGGTTGAAATTAGGCCTTTGATCTTCTCATGGGGCAGTGCCCCACAAGGTAGGGTGAAATATTCCGTTAAAGCAGGGTACAACCGTTTACGGATGCACGCTGCATCTTTCATACGAAAGGGATCCAAATATTTTATATTTTATTATACCATTCGCAAAATATGGGAGACATCGCACATGGTGCTTTTTTACTTTCATTTTAAGCTTTGTTTTTCCCCACTGTTCGAGCCTCGAATTGATGAATTTGTAATTTTGATATGTTTCATCTGGTTCATTGCATTCAATTGGTGAGAGTCGTCTCAGATTAGCTCACATGGTGAAAAGATAAGTGGACATCATATCAAAAGTAATATATAAAGTATTATATATATGTATATGTTGGGTTTATTTTTTAATTAGGCTCAAAGTTAATCAAGCATAGGAAGACGGTTAGAAGAAGAAAATCATATTAGAAGGCTCATTAAGTCAAAATTGGTTTGAACGGATCAAATGAGGTGTAAGAGGAGATCATGAGAAAGAAATATGGCAGATCGTGTGTCGTGGAGAGAGTGGAAAAAACCGTACAAAAAGAGAAGAAAAAGAAGGTATTGGTAGAGAAGACAAAGAAGGTATTGGTAGAGGAGAAAAAGACATATCTCTTGCATAAATTCCACCAAACTCCCTGCAAAATTCTCATTACTTTAGTCAATCGTTTTCATAGTTTTCGTTCCACAATTCTGTAGTTCAAGTCATCTTGTTTCATCTTTTAACAACGTTATTTTAGTACATGTGTTGGAATATTATAGATTTCAGAGTTTGACAAATTAATCTGTAAGAAGAACTGAAGAATATAACTGACAGAACTGTCAAATAAACGTAACTGAAGACTTCATATTGAACTGAACTAGAAAAACCTTATCAAACTAAAGTATTCATAACTGATAGAACATTAGTTACAACTGATAATACCAAGCTGAGCTGATCGGCTGATCAGTTGTCCTCTAAGCAGTTGGCAACGTCATCAGTTGAAGAATCAGCAAACTGACAGACATGTAGTACCAAAGCAGAACAATTGTATCATGATAGAACAGTCTAAATGCCTCGTACTACAGTCAGATAAAGTAACTACACTAAGATTCAATGGATATTTGTCATTAAATGTTCAATAAATACATTCAATATGACCGTTGAGATTGAATACTATATATAGTCGATCGAATCAGCTGAAGAAGATTGGTGACTGAAAAAGCAAGCAAAACATACAGAGCAATAAAACCACAACCTTCAATCATTTGCGATACACTTCACGAGTATATTCTCAAGTATATAGATCGCACATTTAAGCTCTGCATCTATTGTTTTTATCAATAGCATTCAGGCTACCAATTTAGAGTGTTTTCAGTTACTAACTGTACACGAGTTGTTAATTTAAGAGTTTAAGTTTGGCAGTGTATAAGACCAGCTGAAGTGGAGTACTACAATCTGTTGTAATATATTTAAGTCTTTTAGGAAAATCCTATCTTTGAGATAGAAGGGTGACGTAGGAGCATTTGAAGTCTCCGAACATCCATAAAAATCTGTATTCAACTCAGTTATAATATCAGTTTTATACTATATTTACCATAAGTATTCAATCTATATTTCAGTCTAATTCCACACTTTTAACAGTTGACTAATCTATATTGACAAACAAAATTTTATGATCAGTTTCTCAAAGAACTCAACAGAAAAGAGTTCAAAATCCTAAGTGTTTATTCAACCTTCTCTTCTAAATACTTATATTTCTTTAATCGATCTTATCAAGTGGTATCAGAGCGGTTTTTCTTGTCATTGAATACTCACAAACACTCAAACTAATGAAGATCATCATGTCTTCTTTCAACAAGATTCCTATGTTCTCCATAGAAGAATTCGATGATTGGAAGATAAGAATGCAGGCTCATCTAGCTGCTCAAGATGATGACATGTGGTATGTCATCACAGATGAACCGATGAAAATCATGAAAGCCAATAGATTAGTTGCTCTGACTGATGGATCACCACACCAAATAGAGAAGCCACGAGATGAGTGGACTGCAAAAGAAAAAAGAAAAGCTAACTTGGACAATGTGGCCAAGGAGATTCTGTATGAAACTCTGGATAAAAACGCATTTACCAAAATCGAAATGTGTAAATCAGCTAAAGAAATATAGGAAAAGATGATTTAGTTATTCAAAGAAAACGAGCAGAGAAAGGAAAACAAGCTGTCAATTTCTGTTAAAAAATTGATAATATCAAAACGAAAGCTGGAGAGTCAATGAGTGACTTTGATGAAAGAATCGGCAGCATAGTAAATGAACTGGAAAGAGTGGACTAAAATAAAGAGATTGTTCTAAAAGTTATGCGTGGTCTTCCCAGGGAATGAGATGTTAAAACCTTGGCCATGAGGGAATCTAAGGATTTGAACAGAGTGGAATTGCATTATCTATTTGCATATCTCAAAGACTACGAGTTTGAAATGAAAACCAGAGAAGGAGAGACAACTGTTCCACCAGTTACAACTGCTATAAGCACAATGAATCTAGAACCATTAGTTTCAACTAGAAAGCTTGCAGAACAGTTAAACAATGATGCAATGTCATAGTTTGTAAGAAACTTTGGAAAGTTCATGAGGATGAATCAAGGCTCCTATCAAAAGAATGAACCCAAGGAGGAACCAAATGTGTGCTTCAACCGTGGAAATATCGGCCATTTTATTTCTGACTATCCAAAGCTCAAAAAAGATAGTAGGAGATCAGTTGAGAAGGGTAAAAAGCCCTTCGAGCACAGAAGAAGGTTCAGGGATGAGAATAAATCATACAAGAAGAAGCATGAAGCCCTAGAAGCAGAAGAAAACAAATCAAAGTGGGCTGACTCTGATAGTGAAGCATCTGAGACCGAGAGCTCGAGCAGCTCCAGCGATGAAGAGGAGGTGAAATGCCTGATGGCTGATGATGCTGAACTGGAATCCAGTAGAGATCAGGTATTTGATTTTAGCTTAACCAATTTTACACGAGAAAGATCTAATTTCTACACTGCATGACATGGTAAATGAGTACCGCAAACTAGCTATCTCCTTTGAGGAAGATAAAACAAAGCAAAATGATCCTTCAACTGACACAACTGATAGTCTTAAATCAGTTGAGATCTTAAATATCGAAGAGGAGATTGTTAAGTTGAAAGCTAAAAGGGATGAAAATGATGTGTTAATTCAGCAACTGAGAGCTGAAAACTCTAAACTAACTGAAGTAATTTAGGCTTGGAACAATTCGTCAGTTATATTGACTGAAATGCAAGTTTTGCAAAAACCTATTGGAGATAAATCTGGTCTGAGCTTTGATAGCCAAGATAAACCCTCAACTAGTTAATGGAGTAAATTCGGGTCAGGTTGAGCATTAATACTATTAAAAAATTGCTCAACCCGAACCCAACCTGAAAACTCTCAACCCGAACCCCAACCCGATTAACCGGATTTGGAAATGTTTTAAATTTTTTTAAATAAAATTAAATAAAATTCCAAAAAAATTAATTTAAACACATAATAAATAAATCTCCCTCATCTATATGATTTAAATTTGAAAATTTATGTGGCGCCCGGTTTAGGAATTCATAATTATTTCCTTACTGAGTGCCACATTTTCTATAATATTTATTTATTGAACTGCTATCTTTATTTTTACCATTATTAAAAAATATTGTAGATAAAATTTAAATATTTTCTACTATCATTAAAAGATTATACACAAATATTTACATTATTATTTCAAATATGTACAATTATTTTACAGCGGAAGTTTAACATTTATTTATAAACAGATCATCATGACTTTCAAATGCTCTTATTTCAGCTTCAGTTATTTTCCTCCTATCTCAATTCTAAGGTTCCTGTGTCTGGAAATTACAATAGACGAAGAGAAACAGAGGGTTTAGTCTTTGAGGACTTAGTGAGTTTAAATTAATATATATTTTAAATAAGTTAAAATAGCGCTTCAACATAATTATGCATGAATTAATAAGCATAACAAATTAGATGTTATGAATGCTATGAAATTACTACGAATAATAGATAAATGCAATTATTTGATAAATTAACATTATGTGGCTCTAATTGAGCACTTATAAGATCATTTTACGAGCCGGGTGAACCATTCTCGGGATCGAAATACTCGGTGCGCGTTGTTCAGATGAACCATATACCCGAGACTTTTGACCCGTTGTTCATTGGACTCACTTTCCGGGCCAAAGCCACGTTGTCCAGTGGACTCAATTTCCTGACCGAAATCCGTTGTCCATGACTCCATTCATTAATGGTATATCAATCCATTCATAAATACGCAAGAAAATATATCAGTAATCGAAATGAATTGTAGATGATATATGAACATTAAATAAATGCTATTGAAATTTTCAGGCCAAATGCCAAAGGCTTTAATAGAAGAATGAATAGTAATTTCCTCACCTGATAACTTACAGTTTAGGCTTGATTAGTAATGCGAATTGTTGAAGCAAGTCCTAAAAATATATTATGAATGATATTTATATGTTAGAGTTTTAAATAAATAGTTGATCATTTTCAGATTATTTTTTGTTCAAAATTTAACCCAGTTGATTTTACTTAAGTTTGCAAAATTCATATTAATTAGAAGATATCTCTAAACATTACGAAAGTTGGCCAAAAAGTCGGAAATATCACCAGGAAGGTTCGGCTGTCAGAAAAACGCCGATACGGCGGCGCGTGGGGTACACGCGCCAACGTTGCCGGTGCGTGACTGACCTTCCAGCGGCCACGCGCGGCCAGGTTTTTTCCAGGTTATGTAACTTTGAAAGATCTTTAATTCTTATGTTGAAAGTATTTTCAAATTCCTAGCCGATCAATACCAAATTTAAATATTGTCCTATGGAGAACTAATGTACTCCGGCATTCCGAAAATGTTAGTTCCGACAATATTTTGGGACAACGGACGGTATGTACCTTATCTATGCAACAAGAGGTACAACTTTTGTTTTCAAGTCAACATCTAGTTTGGTGTGTAGCTATAAGAAATATGAGCGAATATTACCTAGTTTGAAACGGGATTCCGTTGCCGCTTCTCGGAATATCTTTGTTTGATTTTCTTGTTCTTTGATCGATCCTTTTACGTCACCTCCAGTGCTATATTGCTTTATGATATGAGGTGAATAGTTGGTGATTTATTGGGATTTTTCGGAAAGGTTTATAGATTTTTCTTCTATTTTTTCTTCCTCTTTTCCCTTTCCTCTTCCCTCTTCCTTCTCACTTCGGTTGATTTCTGTTGTTGGTTTGAAAGGGTTCAGCTATATTTATAGCCGAGAATCCATACTTATCTTATAAATTTTATTTTTTTTTAATTTTTAAATTTTTATTTATTTATTAAATGGAAAAAAATTTATGTTTATCCAAAATTAATATTATTATATTCTTGTATCTAATTATTATATTATATTAAACCTATGTATTGATTCTAATTATAAATTATCTTACATTGAAATTAATAATTATTATACTTAGTTACTTAACATATATGTTGAGCTTAATTATAATATTTTATTATATTTTGGGTATTTGGTTTTGGAATGAAAACTATAGTACTAGATGAATTTTTTAAGTGTATTGTGATGTATTTTATTGTATTTCTAGATACTTTGGACAAATAAAATTTGTATCGAAAAAATAATGTGGTAAAAAATAATAAAATGAAAATAATAAAATTTAGTTATATTAATAAACTTTTAAATGCATTTATGCACCTTGTGTTTAGGGTGTCACAATATCCCCTCCTTTTAAAAATCTGGTCACCAGATTTAGAGTTATTGAATAAATTCGGATATTGACATCTCATATCTTTCTCTGTTTCCCACGTTGCTTACTTCAATGTTGTGGTTTTTCCATAAGAATTTTATCAACTGAATTGGTCGACCACGAAGTTCCTTTATTCTTTGGTCCAAAACTTTCACAGGTTGTTCTTCATATGTTAGATTTTCTTCCAGATCTATCTGTTGGTGGTCAATCAATTGGGCTGAGTCTATTTTGCATTTCCTTAATTGTGATACGTAGAATACGTTATGTATATCAGAGATATTTTCGGGTAGAGATAGACGATAAGCCACAGTGCTTATTCGTTCTATCACTTCAAAGGGTCCCACAAATCGAGGATGCAACTTTCCTTTCTTTCCAATACGCTTGATTCCTTTTCTTGGTGATACTTTTAGTAATACGTAATCTCCGACTTCAAATTTCAAATCTTTTCGCCTCTTATCTGCATAACTCTTCTGTCGACTTTGAGCTATTTGTATTCGTTGCCTGATAAGTTGTATTTTGTCGATTGCTTCTTGTATAATGTCAGGCCTGATTGCTCGTTCTTGTCCATTCTTTGTGCCTCTCCAATCATCCATATCCCAGTTAAGAGGAGAGCGACATTTTATTCCATATAATGCTTCATATGGTGCCATTTTTATTGAGGATTGATAACTATTATTGTATGAAAATTCAACTAGAGGCAAATTTTTTCCCCAGTTTGCCCCAAAATCCAGCACGCATGCGTGAAGCATGTCTTCCAATATTTGAATGGTTCGTTCAGACTGACCATCAGTTTGCGGATGTGCTGCTGTGCTAAAATTTAATTTGGTACCAAGGCATTCCTGAAGTTTTTTCCATAATCTTGACGTAAATTTCGGATTTCTATCAGATACTATGGTAGTGGGGATACCATGTAACCGTATAATTTCTTCTGATAGAGTTCATCCAGTTTTTCTACCCCATATTTGTGACTTATGGGGATGAAATGTGCTGACTTGGTTAAGCGATCAACAATCACCCATATGCTATTAAAACCTCCTTGAAGCTGGGGTAATCCAGTCACAAAGTCCATAGTTATTTGTTCCCATTTCTATTCTGGTATAGGATGTGGTTGCAAAAGACCTGCTGGTCTTTGATGTTCAGCCTTTATCATTTGGCAAGATAGGTATTGTGAAATGAAATCTGCAATATCTCGTTTCATTCCTTTCCACCAGAAGTGTTTTTTAATCTCTTTGTACATCTTAGATCCTCCTGGATGAATGCTGATCCGAGACTGATGTGATTTTTCCATTATTTCCTTTTTCATCGAGCTAGGCACACAAATACGGTCATGATAGAATAGTATTCCTTGTGAATTGGTGATGAAATATGTATCATTACGGAGTTTAGAAACTTCTTGGTCCAATTCTTGATTTTGCTTAATTCTGGCATGAAATTCAGGTTCGATTCTTAATTCGACCAAGTGCCCACGTGAATGGATGTGTACTATTCTCTTACTTCTTTCATTTCCAAACAAGCCATGCTAATCTTTCTACTTAAAGTATCAGCCACTACATTAGCTTTACTTGATTGATAAAGGATGGAACAATCATAATCTTCCAAAAATTCAATCCATCTTCTTTGCCTCATGTTCAGCTCTTTTTGAGTAAATAAATACTTCAAGCTTTTGTGGTCTGTATAAATATAAAAAGTGGAACCGTACAAGTAGTGTCTCCATTTTGCTAATGCAAACACTATTGCTCCTAATTCCAGATCATGAGTTGGATAATTTAACTCGTGATTATTTAATTTTCTAGATGCATATGCAATAACTTTATCGTTTTGCATTAACCACAAATCCTTCTGTCCCTTCTGGTAAAGCAAATACAGGTGCACTAGTAAGCATTTCTTTTAATTTGCAAAAACTTTTCTAACACTCAGCATTCCACAAGAAAGGGTTGTCTTTGCGAGTTAGCTGTGTCAGGGGAACAGCAAATTTCGCAAAATCTTTAATGAATCTTCGGTAGTATCCTGCTAGGCCGAGAAAACTTCTAATTTCTGTGATGTTGATTGTTGTTTCCAGCAAGATATGGCTTCTATTTTTGAAGGATCTACTTCCAGTCCTTTCTTAGAGATAAAGTGGCCAAGAAATGACACTTTTTCTAGCCAAAATTCACACTTACTGAATTTGGCATATAATTGATGCTCTTTCAATGTTTTGAGAATCAATCGTAAATGTTGAGCATGTTCCTCATGACTTTTTGAAAATATCAAAATGTCATCTATGAATATGACAAAGAATTTGTCCAAGAATGGTTGAAATATTTGATGCATCATATCTATGAAAGCTGTAGGAGCGTTGGTTAATCCGAATGGCATTAACACAAACTCATAGTGTCCATAACGGGTATTAAAGGCCGTTTTGGAGATGTCATCCTCTTTAATTTTCAATTGGTAATATCCTTGTCGCAAATCAAGTTTTGAATATAATTGAGACCCTTGTAAGACATCAAATAATTCTTCGATATGTGGTAGAGGATATTTGTTTTTGATGGTAACATTGTTAAGTTCTCGATAATCAATGCACATCCTTAGAGTTCCATCTTTCTTTTTGACAAATAATACAGGAGCACCCCATGGAGATGTACTAGGCCAGACGTATTTCTTGTCCATGAGCTCTTGTAATTGGAGTTTTAATTCTTTTAACTCTGATGGTGCCATTCGGTATGGAGTTTTTGATCTAGGTTGTGCTCCAGGTATTAGATCAATGGAAAACTCTACGTCTCTCTGAGGAGGTAAAATATTGATTTCTTCAGGAAAAACGTCTGGAAATTCTTGTACAACTGAGATTTCGGAGATCTTGAGTTGATCCTTTGGCTTATTTATCAAATAAGCTAGAAATACTTGTCCGTTGTCTTTTAGTATAGCCTTAGCTTCTGCTGTTGATACTATTCCCAGGGTATGGTTAGCTTTGGAATTGATTGGATGAGAAGTTTGAAGATAAACTTCTTTTGTGTAGCAATTGAGCTGGGCTTGGTGTTTAAATAACCAGTCCATTCCACGAATAATATCATAGTTCTTGATAGGTAACTCAATCAAATCTGCTAGATATTCTTTTTCTTGGAAGTTTAAGGGACAATTTATGTAAATGATGTCAGTAATCATTGTTGTCCCTAAAGGTGAGCTAATTTCGAAGCTAAATGGTAGCTGCTCAGATAACAGTGGTACTTTATGTACACAAACATTTGAGATAAAAGAATGAGTAGCTCCTAGATCAAATAAAGTTTTTGCAGAACTGGATAATATGGTAACAGTACCTTCAACGACTGCAGTGGGGTCAATTTCCTCCTCTTTGTTTCCTAAGGGGGCAAAGGCTCGAGCAGGTATCTTTCGCTTTGTTGTGGGTTGAGTCTTCTGCGTTCTTTTTGGACAATCTTGAATACGGTGTTGCTCACTTTCGCAATTAAGACATTTCCCACCTTTTCTCCAGCACTTTTCTTCTTCATGATTTGGTAATCCACAATATCCACACTTTTTATTGTTGTTTCTTGGAACTTTTCCTTTGACAGCTTCTCCTTGCCTGACTGGTTGTGTTCTTTTTTCAAATTTTCTTTTCCGATTGTTATCCTCAAAAAGGTTGGTCTTCCTAATTTTCTTTTCTCCTTCCTCTTTTTTAAGAAGTACCTTGTAAATGCCCGTAATTCGTATTCATATTTCGCGGAATTTTAAATTTTTTTTCTCTTTAAATAAATAAATAACTTGTCTCATTCATAAAATAAATCCGTAAATAGTTTAACTTTAAAATAACAGCAGAAGTAAATATTGTGTTTCAAAACAACAACTTAAAAATGACCCAACATATAAAAAAAAATCTGAATTTGAACATAAAAAGGTGAATAAACTGAAACATGAGGTCCTCGGGTTCCTACTACTGCTGACCCAAGCTAGCTCATTGGTCCCCGCCCTCAGTCTCGGCCTTATCAGTACCTACAACAATCAAGTCTAGTGAGTGTAAATACTCAGCATGCATATGTTGTGAATAACGAGTAAATATATCATAAAATCGTATGCAACGTAAAATATCGAGTCATAAAGCGTAACGTAAAAATCGTGTCATAGATAAATATAAATACGTGCATATCTGAAAATCGTACGTAAAAGATTTGCTCGATAGAGCTCTGTCATAAAATACCATATCGAGATTTTTCTGGTAGAGATAATGTTTCAACGCAAGTGGCCCGTAACATAACATGAACGTCTAATCAGACTAAACCACAGTATATTGGGCGGTAGAGATCACCACAGCCCTTGGACTGGATGTCCGTACCCATACATAATCGTAAACCGGTCGTAAGTCACCGGGTGAAGAGATCCCATAAGAGTGAGGTGGCCACAAGACATATCGCATATATCTCAAAATAAACATTTTATACTTTATGCACGTAATATAATTATAACCATGTTTTTATCGGATGAGTTGGATCGTTCCTAGGTTTGCTACGACCTAATATTAATATGAGACACATGCAAATAATCTCAACATGACAAAAACTTCATACTCGCCCCAAAAACGAGACAAACGAGACCAACAACCTATCTTCCAACCATGGCTCCGTACCAACTCGAACCAACATTGAACCATCATTTTCCCATGATTAAAATACACCTAACATAATGAAATAATATCCATTATAACTGTAATAAACGAAAAATAGTGAATGGAGGCCAAAATCATGAAACACTCTTTCAAGAGTCACTTTGGCACATTGCACCGTAAATTCTCGTACGAACTCTAAACTCAACCAAATCACGAACGGCCAAAAACATGACATTCATAACTCTTTGGGGTACTGTCCAGTTCAAGACCATAGCCTAAGAGCCAACCAGGAACTCGAACAAGGCCCCTGAATAGAGACATTGCTGCTGTCAAAAGCACGGTGGCAGCAGCTGTGCAAGTGGCGTCTAATTGTTGAAACTAATGGCCATTTGGCTTGAACCACCAACCCGAGTCTCTTACCAACACCCTAAGGTGTGGCTTGAACCATGGCTAAGGGCACTAGGCCAACCACAACCCAAGCAAACACCCATGACAACCCAAAGCTCCAACCGAGAGCACCAAATTCGGCATAGTGTGATGTGTTGAATCGTTTTACTGTCTTGTGTCGTTACATTGGCCATATGACCTACCATGACTCAATCTAGACATGGTGAGGTATTGTGTGATCCATGGCTAAGGGCCTAAAAGCCAACCACAATCCACTCAAACCCCCAAACCCGAAGGTTCACTCACCCACGCCAGAAACAAGAAAACCAAGGGGCACTTGTATTGTTGTTTAAAAATTTGATGGATCCGTGGACCAGGCCTTGAAAGGTTGTCTTTGTCACGTCCTAGACATGCTAAGGGAGGATTCTAACCATGGTTACTGGCCTTGCGCCAACCAAGATTCGAACATTCACCTTAGCCAACCAAACAATCAAAATCGTGACTCAACTTGCAACTATGGGAAAGTTGCTGTCAAGTCTTTAACCGGAGTGCATGGACTTGAATCAATGAACCAACAATGTCCTAACACACTCATATTCATGCTTATATGCAGCCTTGAGTGCCTGGAACCGAAGCAACATCCTGAAATCAACAAAACACCCCAACCGTGAAGCAGTAGAACAAAAAGGCCGAGAAGGCCTGCACAGATTTTTGCAAAGTTACTGTAAATTTTGTGTTGTTTCGTGAATCATGAACATATAATGGTTTAAAAATATCTATATGACTTGATTGAAGAGAAAATAAACAATATGCACATGCCTGGAAATCTGATTTGAATAAAACAAAGCAATACGACGAACACGGCGCGGCGGAGTCGGAGTTGTATTTTTCTCTCTTATTTCTTGTTGCTAACTCACGATTCTTGCTGCTGTTTTCTCTGAAAATTTTGAAGGTAGGTGTAGGAGAAAAGCTAGGTAATGAAGGTGAAGGTTACCAATGAGGAGTTTGATTGGCAAATTTATTGTTTCTATTCTTGCTACATGAATTGAAGGGGTCATTATGCTAGATTGGTGGGTTGAGGGAAATTAGGTGGGTGATGACCGAAATTTGTTGTCTAAATGCAAGGTAAAATATTACTTAAATCTTGTATTTTGAATTCTTAAAATTTTAAACATCCATTATGTATTTTAGTAAATTAATAAATTAAATTAGGATAACAATTTTTTGCATGGCATGACTTAGTCCTTAAAATTTATTATAAAATGTTAGGTTATAATTTCTTGAACATATTAGGCCTAGATTGATTTATCCCAATTGGTTACACATTTTAATTTAGGCTTTAATTAAATATTAGACATGAAAGAACTTATTTAATAACTTATATCCAATTAATTTAAATAAATATTAAAACCTTCTTTATCATTAAAATAAATTATTCCTTGGCTTAAATTAAATTTAGGTTTTATATTTTCTTATTATTAATCTTATCTCAATTCTCCAAACTCCAGTCCGGCCTCTCATATTTATCCGAAAAGATAAAAACTAAACTCCTGCGTTTAAAATAAATAATCATGACTTAAAAAATTTTAAAAAAATAAATTAAACGCTTCATATATATATATATAAATCATTTTTAATTTAAATAATAACAATTATGCATGGCCTATACGTAATCTGATTTTTCGGGTTCTACAACCCTCTCCCCCTTAAAAGGAATTTCATCCTCGAAATTAAAACTTACCGAATAACTCGGGGTATCGACTCTTTATTTCTGGCTCAGATTCCCACATAGCTTCTTCCTCTTAATGATTAAGCCATTTGACCTTCACTAGTTTCACCAGTTTGTTCCGAAGCTTTTTCTCCTGTCTGTCTAAGATTTGCACTGGTCTTTCTTATAAGACAGGTTCGGAGTGAGCTGCAACGGTTCGAAGTTCAAGACATGCGAAGGATTCACCATGTATTTCCTCAACATAGAGACGTGAAACACGTTGTGTACTCCGGCCAGATTCGGCGGAAGAGCAACATGATAAACTAACGTCCCAACACTGTCGAGGATCTCAAATGGTCCGATGAGTTTCGGACTGAGCTTTCCTTTCTTCCTGAATCGCATGACACCTTTCATAGGTGCTATCTTCACGAAAACATGGTCTCCAACGGCAAACTCTAGATCTCTCATCCTCTGATCCGCATAACTCTTCTGTCGACTCTGAGAAGTCCTCATCCTATCAGGATCTTGACTACTATATCGGCAGTCTGCTGAATAATCTCCGGACCCAATTCTGCTCTCTCTCCTACTTCATCCCAATGAATAGGCGATCTACAATTACGTCCGTACAGTGCTTCATATGGAGCCATACCTATAGATGAATGAAAACTATTGTTATACGTGAACTCCACCAATGGCAACTTCGACTCCCAACTCCTTTAGAAATCGATGACACATGCATGGAGAAGATCCTCTAGGATCTGGATAATTCTCTCTGACTGACCATCCGTCTGAGGGTGGAAAGCTGTACTAAACAACAACTTCGTATCCATAGCTGAATGTAGACTCTTCCAAAATGAGGAAGTGAATCTAGGATCTCGGTCAGATACTATAGAAACGGGGATACCGTGAAGTCTGACTATCTCTTGGATATACAACTCTGCATATTGAATCATGATGAAAGTCGTCTTAATAGGCAAGAAGTGCGCTGATTTCGTAAGACGATCAACAATCACCCAGATAGCATTTGACCCTCTGGCTGACTTCGGCAAACCGACAACGAAGTCCATGGTAATATTCTCCCACTTCCACTCGGGAATAGGGAGAGGCTTGAGCATACCTGCTGGTCTCTGATGTTCCGCTTTCACTAGCTGACACGTCAGACACTCGGATGCAAAACGTCTGATGTCCTTCTCCATTCCGGGCCACCAATACAACAACTGCAGATCTTTGTACATCTTCGTACTCCTAGGATGAATAGAGTATTGCGACATATGGGCCTCAGATAAAATATCCGCTCGAATAGAATTGCTGCTAGGAACCCACATTCTGTCTCGATATCTCACAATACCGTCGCTAACTGTATACAAGATACTGCCCTTGGCCTCATCTTTCTACCTTCACTTTGCCAACTGCTCGTCTGCTAGCTGTCCACTGCAAATACGATCTAGAAGAGAAGACTGAATTGTCAAAGTAGATAGACCAGGAACTCTACCTCGAGGATATTTCTCTAGATCAAACCTCTGTATCTCAAACTGAAGAGGTTTTGGAATCACCAAAGGAGCCATCACTGCGACTTTCCTGCTCAACGCATCCGCAACTACATTAGCTTTGCCAGGGTGGTAGATAATGTCACAGTCGTAGTCCTTCACTAGCTCCAACCAACCGCCTCTGACGCATATTCAACTCTTTCTGCGTAAAGAAATATTTGAGGCTTTTATGGTCGGTAAAGATCTGGCACTTCTCTCCGTACAAATAATGCCTCCAAATCTTCAGGGCAAATACTACGGCTGCCAACTCTAGGTCGTGGGTAGGGTAATTCTTCTCATGGATTTTCAACTGACGAGAAGCATATGCTATCACTTTTTCATGCTGCATCAACACTGCGCCTAAACCGAGCTTCGAAGCATCAGTATACAAAACAAAATCTCCGGGCCCCGATGGCATGGCCAACACTGGCGCTTGAAATAAGAGCTTGCTTCAAAGAATCGAAGCTCTTCTGACACTCATCGCTCCACACGTACTTGGCATTCTTCTTTGTTAACGACGTGAGTGGAACTGCGATAGAGGAGAATCCCTCAATAAACTTTCGATAATATCCTGCTAGCCCAAGGAAACTACGGATCTCTGATGCATTTTGCGGCACAACCCAATCTCTGACTTCTGCAACTTTCGCTGGATCTACCTCAATACTGCTGCTAGAAACGACGTGGCCTAAGAACGCCACCTTCTCTAACCAGAACTCGCACTTACTGAACTTCGCGAATAGCTTGTGCTTTTGTAAGGTCTGCAATAATGCGGTCAGATTTCTGCTGTGATCCTCTTGATTCTTTGAGTAGACGAGGATGTCGTCTATGAATACTATCACGAACTGATCAAGATACGGCTGAAATACGCAATTCATGAGATCCATGTAGATCGTTGGCGCATTCGTCAAACCGAATGACATCACAAGGAACTCGAAGTGTCCATAACGATTCCTAAAAGCAGTCTTGAGAACATCGGCGTCCTTCACCCTCAACTGGTGATAACCGGAACGCAGATCAATCTTTGAGAATACTGAAGCTCCCTGCAACTGATCAAATAAATCTTCAATCCTCGGAAGTGGGTATTTGTTCTTCACTGTGACTCTGTTCAATTCCCGATAATCAATGCAGTGCCTCATCGAACCTTCCTTTTTCTTTACAAATAAGACTGGCGCGCCCCATGGCGAAAAACTCGGAAGAATGAATTCCTTGTCAAGAAGTTCCTGAATTTGCTTCTTGAGTTCTGCCATCTCTGTCGATGCTAATCGGTACGGTGCTTTTGAGATCTGTGCGGTACCTGGCATAAGCTCAATATAGAACTCCACCTCTCTCACAGGTGGCATACCCGAGACGTCATCAGGAAAAACGTCTAGAAAGTCTCTGACAATTGGGACATCGGAGGCTGACTGACTGGGTGTTTCGGGAATCGATAAAAAAGTCGCTAGAAACGCTCAACACCCTCTATGCATGGGCTTCCTAGCCTGGACACAAGATATTATACGCGGTAAATGAAAGTACGTGTCTGGTTCGAATAAGAACTGCTCTCTCCCAAGCGGTCGGACTAGAACAGATCTCCGCTGGAAGTCAATCAAAACTCTGTTCCTTAATAGCCAGTCCATACCCAGAATGATATCAAATTCTGGCATCGGCAATACGATAAGATCCGCATAAACAAGATTACCATGAAGTTCGAGGTCTATGTCTCGGATCACATTAGTAGCTTTCAGCTCCTCTCTAGAAGGCAGTACTACCGAAAACGCTATATCTAGTCCAATGGTCTTGAACTTAAGGAAATTTACAAAGGTCTCCAAAATGAACGAATGAGTAGCCCCTGAATCTATCAAGGCATTTGTAGCTGAACCATCTATAAAAATTCTCCCTATAAGGTTGAAACATCATGCTGAACCCAATAATTACAAGAACTAAACTTATAGATATGCGAAGGTCAAAGTTTTTTAATCTAAATTCCCTAAATTACCACTTATTAGAACATGCAATCCTATCGCAAATTCTAAGTTCAAAATTTTAACCCAAACTCTCAAAACATTAAATCTCAAATACAAACTTAAAGCTTTAAGATACATGTCAAGAGCATCGTCTCCGGGTTTGTCTCCGCTGCGTGGAGAGCAAAAACTCTGCCTTGGGTATGCAGACTCCCCTGAGGGCAATTCTTCAGTAAGTGGTCAGGACTACCACACTTGTAGCACATCCCGGAACCATACCTACAAACTCCAGTATGGCGACGTGTGCACTTGGCACAGACTGAGTACTCTGAGGACCTCGGGACTACACGTCCTTGCTGCTGCTGTCCTCTGCTCTTGGATGGGCCGTGGAAAGGCTTCTTACTTTGATGTTGCTGCTGAGAAGGGCGGTGCGGCACCTGAAATGGTCGTTTACCATGGCGATCGCTTTCGATATCATTCTGATCCTGCTCTGCAGCTAGGGCCTCTGGAGACAGCGACATCATAGGTAGTAGGGCCAACCACCCTAACATCACGGCGCAAGATCGGCCGCACACCATCCATAAATTGACTCAACTTGGCTCCAGCATCATTTGCAATCAGTGGTACAAAATGGCAACCCCTCTCAAACTTACGGATAAACTCTGTAACAGTCATGTATCCCTGCCTCAGGGTCATGAACTCCATGGTCAATCTGGAACGCACCTCGTCAGTAAAATATTTAGAGTAGAATACCTATGTAAAGCGCGTCCAGCTCAGAGTAGTCAAATCCAAGGCTACAGATGCTCCTTCCCACCACAGGCGAGTGTCTCCTCCAAACAGATAGGTTGGACAACGAACCCTATCCTCATCTCCAAGCCCCATAAATACGAAGATAACCTCAAGGGACTTAATCCAGCCCTCGAAAACCAAAGGATCTGTCGTCCCTGAGAACTCCTTCGGCCTCATCTTCATGAACCGCAAACAAATGGCCTCAGGCCCCGTCTGCCTGGCTACCACAGCATTGTTCCCCGCAAACTGTGCGAAGAACTGAGTCATCTCCGCTAACATCTGGGTATTCATGTCCGGCGGAGGAAGTGGCGGTAACTCTCTCTCTTGCCTAAGATCCTCACCGTCCTCATGACGATGCTCCTCATCTCTCGTGCAATCATTAATGCGTCTAGAAGGCATACTGTTCCATGCATAACCCACACGTAACCAACATGCATAATTCTATTATTTCTTTAAATTTAAATAAATACCTGCATAATCATAATCTGAACATAAAATATTCATGAAAACATGTTGTTAAAATATTTCATGCTTTAAACGAAATGCGTAAACGTAAAACTTACAGATCGAAGACATGACTTCATGAGCTTCTCGATATCAGTAGTAGTACAACCCTTGACAAGAACATAGGCTCTGATACCAACTGTAAAGGCCCGTAATTCGTATTCATATTTCGCGGAATTTTTAAATTTTTTTTTCTCTTTAAATAAATAAATAACTTGTCTCATTCATAAAATAAATCCGTAAATAGTTTAACTTTAAAATAACAGCGGAAGTAAATATTGTGTTTCGAAACAACAACTTAAAAATGACCCAACATATAAAAAAAATCTGAATTTGAACATAAAAAGGTGAATAAACTGAAACATGAGGTCCTCGGGTTCCCACTACTGCTGACCCAAGCTAGCTCACTGGTCCCCGCCCTCAGTCTCGACCTCATCAGTACCTACAACAATCAAGTCTAGTGAGTCTAAAGACTCAGCAGTGCATATATCGTGAATAGCAAGTAAATATATTATAAAATCGTATGCAACGTAAAATATCGAGTCGTAAAGCGTAACGTAAAAATCGTGTCATGGGTAAATATAAATACATGCATATCTGAAAATCGTACGTAAAAGATTTGCTCGATAGAGCTCTGTCATAAAATACCATATCGAGATTTTTCTGGTAGAGATAATGTTTCAACGCAAGTGGCCCGTAACATAACATGAACATCTAATCAGACTAAACCACAGTATACTGGGCGGTAGAGATCACCACAGCCCTTGGACTGGATGTCCATACCCATACATAATCGTAAACCAGTCGTAAGTCACCGGGTGAAGAGATCCCATAAGCGTGAGGTGGCCACAAGACATATCGCATGTATCTCAAAATAAACATTTTATACTTTATGCACGTAATATAATTATAACCATGTTTTTACCGGATGAGTTGGATCATACCCAGGCTTGCTACGATCTAATCCTAATATGAGACACATGCAAATAATCTCAACTTGACAAAAAGCTTCATACTCGCCCCAAAAACGAGACAAACGAGACCAACAACCTGTCTTCCAACCATGGCTCCGCACCAACTCGAACCAACATTGAACATCAGTTTAGCCATGATTAAAATACACCTAACATAATGAAATAATATCCATAATAACTGTAATACACGAAAAATAGTGAATGGAGGCCAAAATCATGGAACACTCTTTCGAGAGTCACTTTGGCACATTGGACCGTAAATTCTCGTACGAACTCTAAACTCAACCAAATCATGAACGGAAAAAAACATGACCTTCATCACTGATTGGGATACTGTCCAGTACAAGGCCATAGGCTAATAGCCAACCAAGAACTCAAACAAGGCTCTTGAACCGAAACATTGCTGCTTTCGAAAGCACGGTGGCAGCAGCTATGCAAATGGCGTCTAATTGTTGAAACTAATGGCCATTGGGCTTGAAACCATCGACCAAAGTCTCTTACCAACACCCTAAGGTGTGGCTTGAACCATGGCTAAGGGCACTAGGCCAAAAACAACCCAAGAAAACACCCATGACAACCCAAAGCTCCAACCGAGAGCACCAAATTCTGCATAGTGTGATGCGTTGAATCATTTTACTATCTTGCGTCATTCCAGTGGCCATATTGATAGGATCGATTAACGTATCAAGAGTGTTTAGAAGGGAGGGGGGTTGAATAAACACTCACAGTTAAAACTGGTCTTTTCTAATTTGAGTTCAGTTTGGTGACAAACTGATTCTCGGAATCTTGTTGGTCAATTACAATCAGTTAAACTAAAGTAGTTGCGAAAATTAACTGACTGAAAGATAGAATACGAAACTGAAATAAAGTAGGCAATGATTGTTTCTGGATGTTCGGAGAATTTAATTACTCCTACATCACCCCTTCTATATCAAGGATAGGATATCCACTAAAAGACTTTGATCAAATACAAGAATTGTACTGACCCACTTCAGTTTGGACTTAACACTGTCAAAAACTGAAACTCTTAGTTTAACAGAATGTTCTCAGTGCGTAACTGATCTTAGCACCATCGAATTTCAACGATTATTACAACTTGCTAGTGAGCTCAAATTGTAGCCTTAACTGCTACGAATATATCAAGTAAAAGTGAGCTAAGATTTTGACAGAGTGACAGCAAGCTTTTCAATAGTGTTGACTCCCTCTTGTTCTTCTATCATATTTATAAGCTTCTTTTCTCCAACGGTAACTTGAGATGAATTTGAATCTTTGTATCCGTTGATTTCTACTTGATTATTCCTTGGACATTGTTTGCTTCATTTATTGTGATGCGGTGTCTTAATTGCTTTCACCGAAATGCGTTTTTCTAAGCTGTATTGATTGAAGTGCGGCGTTGCAATCTTCCTATATCTCTTGACGGTTGAATGTTCTTTCCCGAGACATGTTCAGTTGAAGGGTGCTTAGCATACGGCTGAATATATCAACTGATCAGTTTCCAACTGATCAGTCTTCTTTATTAGATCAGCTGATTTCAGTTGTTAAGTCCAGTTGCAGAGTTCAGTTTACTCGATCAGTTGGTTCGTATTTCAATTGGTTCATATTTTGTCTAACGCCGGAATTTAGTTTCCAACAATTTCCCCCTTTATGGTGTTTGAAAAAACTAAGTAAATAATAATTGAACATCTGAGCTCATTGTAGATAAAATAAGAGATTGAATTTCTTGAACTGAAAGGGATCTTGATTTAATAAAAGCTGAATCTAATAATCTGATTAATTGCTTCTCCTGTTTCTCAAGTTGCTCTTTGATCTTTGATTTCTTCCCCCTTTTTGTCAAACAAATCCATCTTCTCAGATAATTTTCGAACGTCAGTGGAAAAAATTTTGACATCTTCGGAGATACTTGAGACAACAGTTTGTAAACAAGTCTGCAGCAATTCCATTTTATTAGAAACAGAGGTTTCCAATCGCTCAACTCGTTGACTGATTATATCCTGAGTTGTATAGAGACTTTGAGCTAGACCTCTGTTATTCTTCATCTCAAGTACAGTTCGGGTAAGAGAATCCATGTTTGCTTGAATGTCTTTAAGTTTTGCTGAATCAGATTCAATTGAAGAATCCAATTTGACAGTATGAGACAATTGTGTGGATTGTATTTTCTTGATTTCAGTAATCATCTGCTGCATATTGTGCTGCATATTCTGGATTTCTTCCAGAACAAGATCCATTTCTGTGGATTGAAGAGGAGGTGACTGATTAGATGTTCTTGGTTCATGTGAGACTTGATCAAAGACCACCATGGTCCTATCAGATAATATCATTTCAGAAACAGTCTGTGCTAGAATGTCTGTTGCAGCAATTTCTTCGTGAATTTGAGGTGGTGAAAGTGGATTTTGATCAACATATAACGCTTGGTCAGTTTCCACTGGTGCCTCTTGTTGAGAGTTTACTGAACTTGGTTCTGGCTCCTTTGTTTGAATGAGCAATCGACTCACCACATTTTCTGCAACTGCTTGACCTTGAGATTTTTCTAGTTCATCAGTTTGAGTGACTTGTTCAGCAGAGATTTCTGGCTGAACTGGTGCTTCTTGTTGTTCTTGCATTGAATCTGGGACTGGCTCTTCAGCAGCAAGTGGTTCAACTAGTTCTTCAGATGGTATCTGAACTTCTTGTTCTGGTTGTTCAGTTGAAGGAGCAACTGATTCAGAATGTATTTCTTCTAGCTGAGCTTCCAGAGCTACAGCCTGAATGATTTCATCAGTGTTTGCAAAAGATAGTTCAGTTTCAGAATACAGCTGATGTTCAACCTGAGAAGATTGAGGCATATCCTGAACTGGCTCTTCAACAGCCGGTTGTGGAGATGGCTCGTTCTGTTGGGAGGAGGATGAATCTTTTTCTGCATTTGAATTATAGGATTTGTCAGGAAGAACCAATTCCTGATCCTGTTCCCAAAATCTAATTTCACCTTGTAGACCACTGAGATCTGTGTCCAGTTGGGTGATCACAGCTCTATCATTATATGCAGTTGGACCTGTGGGATTGTAGTTGGATTTCAGCTTTGCAACCATTCTAGTCAGCTTTTTGGCTCGAATTTGATCAAAGAAATATTTTGGCATTTCCAATGCCTGGCCAATAGTAGCAGCTTTGACTATTTTCAGCACAATTGCTTCAAGTTTAATAAACTTTTTCAGTTGGGATTTGTGCTTCAACTCTTTGGCAAAAATCTCAGTCCTAAAACATTTCCAATTATCAAAAGATTTTAATTTCGAAGTGGCAAATGCGTTGACCTGTTCCCAAACCAGGTCAATGTGAGTTTGGATGGTATTAGATGGCCTTGGTTCTTCAACTAGCCTGCCCTTTCCTTTTTCAGTTGTGAGAATGTGAGGAATATCCAAACCAGAGTGAGTGGTTTTCCACTGTTTCCCTCAATATAACCCCTTTAGATCTTGCCCGAGGCAAAATGGTAGGTAAATTTACATGAGTCAAAGGAGCTCTTACCTTAGCGGGTCCCTTTTCTTTAGTAACTGAATCATCAGATGGGACTACCTGCAAAGGGATAGCCTGAATAGGCTGTTGGGCAGCTGATTGAGTAATTTTCTCAGTTGGAATGACTTCCACCGCTGTTATTGGTTTAGTTCTTTGCGTCCTCGGTCTCTTGACAAGCTTAGGAGAAGGAGTTTTCTCCGAATCTGATTCACTGAGAATCAGTTTTCGTTTTGCAGTTTTCAGTTGGGCCAAACTTTTGGCCTTCTTAGCTGATTTTGGAGCAGGTGATTGCGATTCAATCTCCTGTTTGGTTTTTGACGGCAAGATGTTTTTAGCAGTGAAGACTTTGAACTTAGATAATGTTCCAGCATTGTCAGCTACCAATCCCTTTAGTCTCAAAAGATACTGATAGGAATGGCAAAGCCTCTTGACTGTTTGGTTGATTGAAGCATATTCTTCAGAGTATTGAAAATAATATTTCTCCAGTTGGCTTTCTTTTCTCCCATGATGATGGTCATCACCTGGAATTTCTCAAGTGTATGGGCAACATAAGATTTGTCCTTAGCCAATATGCCCTTCGCCACAATGTCGGCTAATAACTGTATTTCTGGTTTCAGCTCTTTCTTTGGATCGGAAACTTTGATTTTCCGTCCATCAGCAGATAGCAAAGATTGCATTTCTCAATGTCAGATGTTTTGATTTCAGAGATGTTGACGTACCCATCAGTTGGCAAAGAGAAAATTTCTCCGAAGGTTTCTTCAGATAGGATCAACAGCTGATTATTGACAGTTACAGAGATGCTTCCATCAGCAGTGACAAACCCCTTCATATAGAATTCATTTACTTTCTTGGGGTATATTTCCTACGAAGATCCAAAAACATTCTGAGACGAGCTGATTCAATCTTCAGAAAAACGTTCTTAACATCAGCTTCTTGAACTGATAAAACTGAGTCAAAATCAATGGCCATAGCGTTCAACATGTAAGCTGGGATTTGATTCGCCATTTCGACAGATAAAATGATCTGAAATTCGTAAACGATAAGCTCTGGAATTAGTATGCTATTAGAAACTGATTGTATGCGTAAGAAGAAAACTGAAATGAAGCAGGCTTAGTACAGTTGTTCGTGACTGTTCAAATTCGGGACACGTGTCAGTCCATTAAAAATTTTGAGTAAAACTATGTGTACGTGTGCTATGGGCGTTTATGAAAAAGATGAACGGTTTAAAATAGGCCACGTTATGAATCTGCAGTCACGTCAGTTGATTTGGAATATAATAAGTTTTAAATTTGTTAACTTATGTGAGAAGATTTGTAAAATATCCAGCTGAACGATCAGTTGGGAAACTGATTCATTTCAGTTGAGAGTTCACAAACAATTGTCTTCTCAGTTAACCTCTTCAAAACTGATATTCCCCCTTAATCGATGCATAAAATAATTAAAGCGACGATATAAAATAAATTTAAAGGTCAGAAAGATTATCGTTTGATGAAACTTTGACGACCCTTCATCTTCCATGACTCTTGGCTATAAGTAGAAGTGACATGGTTAGTTTCAGTCATATTGAAAAACATATTCAAAGTAAAAGAATGGCAGATGCTAGTAGCTCGAGTGCTTCGCCATTTTCTTTGGAGACTAGGAAGGCTGTGATAGAAGATGAAGTCTTCTATGAGAGTCTTCACTACTGGGAGAAGCTTCAGAAGCTTGAGTTCCTGTATAATACTAGCGAGGCTACTACTCCCGAGCTGATGGCAGAGTTGAGAAAAGTGCGGGAGCACTTGCACATAGCTGTGTGGGTGGATATCTTCACAGATGGTCATATCTATTAGCTGATACTTCGAAAGGAGCTGAGATCCTTAGGCGCATAGCTGGTTCGCACAGCTTTTCCAAGACATCTACTGGGCCTTTATCTGCTTGGTTGAAGATGTGGATAATTGTTGTAGAAGAGAAATATAATGATGTAATCCAAGCAAATATTTATGGTTGAATGAAACATTTATTTTGGCTTAACTTTGTTTTTCTTTTTCCTGCAAATAATAAGTTTCAATAGTTATTATATATGAATTACGATCATAAACATATGAACTGATGACTGGTTAAGCGTTAAGTAATAAATATCAAACTGATATCAGTTGATAATGAACAACTGATAGTTAAGAAGCCTCGGTAAATGAGAAAGACGCTTCAGTTGATTTGAGTCTCTTCGGTTTCTTCAACATTTAAATTTCATCTATCTATAAATAAGATGATAGAATGTGAGACAATAACAGTTCAATATGTCGGATTCAAGTAACTCTGATGCATGTAGTAGTTCGCATATTCAAGTTAATTAGCAATTAAGTCCTTATTTAGAAGAATTGAAGAAGACAATGGAAGGATATGTCTTGATAAAAGTGATGTCAACATGGTTCAAGATTCATGATTTGCAGAGGGTAAGTAGTAGTGGTGATGTTCCTACTCGTGCTCAAGCAGCAACAACAAGAAAATACATTGATCGTTTTGAAGTTAGGCATGTTACAGATCTGATTGATGACAAATGTCTGTTAGAAGCGATGTTATGGAAGGAATGACATATGGTTGAGAAGATTTCTACAACTAGGTCATTTTCTAGAATCCAAATTTATGAGTTGAATAATTGGATTAGAGAATGACAGGATTCAGTTGGTTCTATGATATCTTCTGTAAACTGGGATCGATGGTATTCTTAATAAAGTATTATTTTCAATTTGTTGTATTTTTATTTTCCTGCAAATAATTCTATTAGTAAAGCAACATTAGTAATAATTTTAAGACAGATCAATTAAACCAAGAATATTGCGAAAGTAAGAAAACTTAGTCTCGGGTAATGGTTTGGTGAAGATGTCAGCTGCTTGTTGCTCAGTTGATATATACTCCAGTCTAATGTCCTTCTTCAAAGCATGATCTCTAATGAAGTGGTGTCTGACATCTATATGCTTTGTCCTTGAGTGAAGAATTGGATTATAAGTGATGGCAATTGTACTCGTATTGTCACAAAATATGGGCGAATTATTTGTAATTACTCCATAATCTCTCAGTTGTTGCTGGATCTAGATCAGTTGTGCACAGCAACTACCAGCAACAAGGTATTCTGCTTCAGTTGTTGAGGTAGCTATAGATGTCTGCTTCTTGCTGAACCAAGAGATCAGCCTGTCTCCTAGAAACTGACAAGATTCACTTGTACTTTTACGATCAAGCTTACATCCTGCATAATCTGCATCTGAATATCCAACTAAATTGAAAGTAGTCTTTAAAATACCATAACCCAACATTTTGTGTTCCCTTAAGATATTTCAAAATTCTTTTAGCAGCTGAGAAATTTGATTGCTTAGGATTTGCTTGAAATCTAGCACACATACACACAGCAAATACAATATCAGGGCGACTGGCAGTTAGGTATAACAATGACCCTATTAAACCTCGATATAATGTCGCCTCAACTGATATTCCCCCTTGATCAGTGTCCAATTTTACTGATGAGCTCATGGGAGTATTTGCAGCTGAACATGATTCCATGCCAAATTTCTTCAGCAGCTCCTTTGTATATTTAGTCTGACTGATGAATATGCCAGTCTCCAGTTTCTTCACTTGCAGTCCAAGAAAGAATGTCAGTTCACCCATCATGCTCATTTCAAACTTATCCTGCATCAGCTTAGCAAACTTTTCGCATAGATTTGGGGTTTGTTGACCCAAATATGATATCATCAACATAAATTTGAACTAATAAAATGTGATTATTCTTAGTAAATTTGAACAAGGTTTTATCAACTGATATAATAGAAAAATCATGATCAGTTAGAAATTTTGAGAGAGTTTCGTACCAAGCTCTGGGAGCTTGTTTAAGACCATATAATGCTTTGTTCAAATGATATACATGATCAGGAAAGTTGTGATTTACAAAACCTGGGGGTTGTTCAACATATACTTCCTCTTGTAGCTGGCCATTTAGGAATGCACTTTTTACATCCATTTGATAGACTTTGAAGTTCTTGAATGAAGCATAGGCAAGGAATATTCTGATTGCCTCAAGTCTTGCAACTGGTGCATATGTTTCATCGTAATCAATTCCTTCCTCTTGCCTATATCTTTGTGCTACCAGTCTCGCTTTATTGTGCAAAACTGAACCATCCTCGTTCAGTTTATTTCTGTATACCCATTTTGTCCCTATAATAGTTTTTGAAATTGGTCTTGGAACTAAGTTCCACACATTGTTATAAGTGAACTGATTTAGCTCTTCTTACATTGCATTTACCCAGTTAGGATCAGCAAGAGCTTCATCAGTTTTCTTTAATTCTAGTTGTGAGACAAAAGCTGAATAGATAAATAAATTTAGCATTTGATTGCGAGTTCTTACTGGATCAGATGGATTTCCTATTACCAACTCAGGTGGATGTGATTTTCTCCATCTGTACTCAGTATTTGTTGTATCAGCAATTACTTTAGTTGGTAACTGAATACAGTTTTCAGTCTCAGTTGGTGCTTCGTCAACTGGTATTTGAATGTTATCATTATGCTCCATCAACTGATCATTAGCAACGACTTCCTGTGCATCTGATTTATCCAGTACTTCTGGTTCAGGTGTTTGAAATATGTTTTGATTATTATGACATTCATTTTTGTCATCATCTTCCAAACTGATATCTGTAAATCGATCAACTAGCTCAACTTCATCAGTTGGCTTATCAGTTAGTTCAGTTTCATCGAAATCAACATGAGCTGATTCTTCAACATTTAGGGTTTTCTTGTTGAAGACTCTATAAGCTATACTAACTGATGAGTATCCAAGAAATATTCCTTCTGCAGATTTATCATCAAACGCTTTTAAATAATTTTTACCATTATCAAGGATAAAACATCTGCAGCCGAATATTTTGAAATAAGTAATTATACTTTTTCTTCCATGCCAGATCTCATATGGTGTTTTCATATGATTCTTATTAATCATTGATCTGTTCTGAGTATAACACGCAGTGTTTACTGCCTCTGCCCAAAACCTTTGAGAAATACCAGAATCAACAAGCATTGTTCTAGCAGCTTCTTTAAGGGTCCGATTTCTTCTCTCAGCTACACCATTTTGCTGAGGAGTTCTGGCTGCTGAGAGCTCATGCTTAATTCCAGCATTCTCTAGAAAATTTGAAAGAGTTTGATTGATGAATTCAGTTCCTCGATCTGATCTGATTCGATCAATTCCAACTGATTTTTCATTTAAAAGTCCTTTGAAGAGCTTTATCAGTTGTGAAGCAGTATGGTCTTTAGATTTGAGAAAAATAATCCAAGTAAATCTTGAAAAATCATCTACAACTACCAAGGTGTATTTCATTCCCCCTAAGCTCATGACTGGTATAGGACCAAAGAGATCCATGTTCAACAGTTCTAAGCATCGGAATGAAGATTTACAACCCTTGTTTTTAAAAGAAGATCGTACTTGTTTACCATACTGACATGCTGAGCAAAGTTTTTCTTTTGAAAAGTCTATTTTGGGCAAACCAGTTACAAGTTCATGTTTACTCAGATAGACAATGGTTTTAAAGTTTAAATGGTTTAGTCTCTTATGCCACAACCATTTTTTAGATGATTTGGAAGCAATAAAACAAACTGGTGCATAAGTTTGATCATCCCAACTGATTTTATATTTGTTTCCACAACGTTTGCCAGTTAGTATAATTTCATTAGTTAAAGTTTTGACTGAACATGAGTTTTAGTCAAAATGTACTGAGAATCCACTGTCACATAACTGACTGATGCTGATCAAGTTATACTTCAGGTTTTCTACTAATAGAACTTCTTTAAAAGTAAAGTTACCATGGATAAGCTTACCCTTACCCACAGTTCTACCTTTGGAATTGTCCCCAAAACTGATAATTGGACCACTGTATTTGATCACTTGAGATAGCACACTTGCATCTCCTGTCATATGTCGCAAACATCCACTATCCAAATACCATATTGAGTTCTTGTTTGTACCTGTTACCTGCAGTCACACACATAATATAATTTGGTACCCATATCTATTTGGGTCCTGAACTGATTAGTCCTTTAGGAACCCATACTTGGATTAGTCTAACAGACTTTCCAGTAGCTGTATTCCAAATGGTTTTTCTCGGCTTTTGTGTGCTTGTGTAGTGTACGGATGATACAATATGTGTTTTAGCTTTATTCAACTGATTGTTCAGTCTATATCTCTTCTGAACTGGCTTGCAATTATAGTAATTGGAATAGCCATTCGAATAGTTTTTGTAAAATCTCTTTGATGACTGACTTTGTGAATCAGTTGAGAATTTTTTACTATAACCAATCTCATATCTTCTAGCCTTGTTCATATTCTCAGTAGGTTGCTCAATCAGTTTACTGGGCTCAATTTGTTCTTGTACCACTGCTGATTTGACAAAGTGAATGTATTTCCCTTTGTCTATTGTTAGCTTTGGTTGAGTATCATTTGGATACATTTCTCCTTGAGTGTTGAACCCTAAACCAGTTTTATCAGAAACTGATTTTTGTGAAATCTGCATCTCATTTAGTGCAGTAGATGATTTGTTCCAAGGCTGAATAAGCTCAGTTTGTTTTGAGTTTTCAAGCATCAACTTCTGTATTAATGACTGATTTTTGTTTCTTTCTGCTTTTAACTCAGCAATTTCACTTTTTAGACTCAACTCATCGACTGATTCATCAGTTTTGGTTTTATTGTCTGTGGGATCAGTTTGCCTTTGCTTTGATTTCTTCAAATGATGATGCAAGCTTTTGATACTTATTTACCATGTCATGTAGTGTTAGAATGAGTTCTTCTCGTGTGAAATCAGTTGAGCTGAAATCAAATACCTGTTGGCTAGATGATTTTTCTGCTGCATCATTAGTCATCAAGAACTTTACTTCCTCATCAACACTAGGATGCATGAGCTTTTTGGTTCCGACTCTTCACTGTCAGTTTCTGCCCATTTAGATTTGTTTTCTTCAGCTAAGAGTACCTCGTGTTTCTTTCTGAAGATCTTCTTATCTTCCTTGGGTCTTCTTTTGCGTTCATATGATTTCTTTCTTCTATCAGTTGAGCCTTGACTGTCCTTCTTGGGTTTAGGACAATCAGCAATGAAGTGACCTGATTTGCCACAGTTATAGCAGGCATTTGGTTCATCTTTGTAATTGTTCATTTGGTATGGCTTCTGGAAGTTCCCTTGATTCTTTCTCATGAACCTTCCAAATTTTTTGATGAACAATGACATAGCATCATTACTCAACTGATCAGCAGATTTTTCGACAGAACTGATTGGTTCAGTTCTGACAGCAGCTAGAGCAGTTGTGGCTGCAGAGGTAGATGGTTCTCCTTCTCTGGTCTGCAGCTCAAATTCATAGGCCTTTAAATCAGCAAACAGATCATGAAGTTCGATTTGGTTCAGATCTTTGGACTCCCTCATTGCCATGGTCTTGACATCTCATTCCTTGGGAAGACCTCTTATTACCTTCAGTGCAATCTCTTTGTTGGTATACACTTTTCCAATTGCATTTAGCTCATTGATGATACTGCTTACTCTTTCATCATACTCGTGCATCGATTCTCCTGCCTTCATTTTTATGTTATCAAACTTTTGCACTGCAACAGAAAGTTTATTTTCTTTGGTTTGATAATTTCCTTCACACAGCTGGATCAGCTTTTCCCAAATTTCTTTGGCTGTCTTACACATTTTTATTTTGCTGAAGGTTACTTTGTCCAGCGTTTTGTACAGAATGTCTTTAGCCACATTATCAAGATTTGCTTTTCTTTTATCTTCAGTTGTCCATTCATCTCTGGGCTTTTCTATTCTTTGTGGTGCTCCTTCTGTAATGGAAACTGTTGTATTTGTTTTTAGAATCTTCATGGGTCCATCAGTTATGACATACCACATGTCATCATCTTGTGCAGCCAAATGAGCCTGCATTCTGATTTTCCAATCAGTCAAATTCTTCTCTGGAGAACATGGGAATTTTGTTGAATGAAGTCATGCTGGCAATTTTTTAGATCAAAAGTATTCAAGAACAAGATTCAACCGCTCTGATACCACTTGATAGGATCGATTAACGTATTAAGAGTGTTTAGAAGGGGGGGGGTTGAATAAACACTCACAGTTAAAACTGGTCTTTTCTAATTTTGAGTTCAGTTTGGTGACAAACTGATTCTCGGAATCTTGTTGGTCAATTACAATCAGTTAAACTAAAGTAGTTGCGGAAAAATAACTGACTGAAAGATAGAATACGAAACTGAAAAAAGTAGGCAAGGGTTGTTTCTGGATGTTCGGAGAATTTAATTACTCATACGTCACCCCTTCTATCTCAACGATAGGATATCCACTAAAAGATTTCGATCAAATACAAGAATTGTACTGACCCACTTCAGTTTGGACTTAACACCGCCAAAAACTGAAACTCTTAGTTTAACAGAATGTTCTTAGTGCGTAACTGATCTTAGCACTATCGAATTTCAACGATTATTACAACTTGCTAGTGAGCTCAAATTGTAGCCTTAACTGCTACGAATATATAAAGTAAGAGTGAGCTAAGATTTTGACAGAGTGACAGGCAAGCTTTTCAATAGTGTTGACTCCCTCTTGGTCTTCTATCATATTTATAAGCTTCTTTTCTCCAACGATAACTTGAGATGAATTTGAATCTTTGTATCCATTGATTTCTACTTGATTATTCCTTGGACATTGTTTGCTTCATTTATTGTGATGCGGCGTCTTAATTGCTTTCGCCGAAATGCGTTTTTCTAAGCTGTATTGATTGAAGTGCGGCGTTGCAATCTTCTATATCTCTTGACGGTTGAATGTTCTTTCCCGAGACATGTTCAGTTTAATGGTGCTTAGCATACGGCTGAATATATCAACTGATCAGTTTCCAACTGATCAGTATTCTTTATTAGATCAGCTGATTTCAGTTGTTAAGTCCAGTTGCAGAGTTCAATTTACTCGATCAGTTGGTTCGTATTTTCAGTTGGTTCATATTTTGTCAAACGCCGGAATTTAGTTTCCAACACATATGACCAACCATGGCTCGATCTAGACATGGTGAGGTATTGTGTGACCCATGGCTAAGGTCCAAAAGCCAACCACAATCCACTTAAACCCCCAAACCCGAAGGTTCACTCACCCACGCCAGAAACAAGAAAACCGAGGGGCACTTGTATTGTTGTTTAAAAATTTGATGAATCCGTGGACCAGGCCTTGAAAGGTTGTCTTGGTCATGTCCTAGACATGCTAAGGGAGGATTCTAACCATGGTTACAGGCCTTGGGCCAACCAAGATTCGAACATTCACCTTAGCCAACCAAACAATCAAAATCATGACTCAACTTGCAACTATGGGAAAGTTGCTGTCAAGTCTTTAACCGGAGTGCATGGAATTGAATCAATGAACCAACAATGTCCTAACACACTCATATTCATGCTTAGAAGCAGCCTTGAGTGCCTGGAACCGAAGCAACATCTTGAAATCAACAAAACACCCCAACCGTGAAGCATAGAACAAAAAGGCCGAGAAGGACCGGCACAGATTTTTGCAAAGTTGCTGTAAATTTTGTGTTGTTTCGTGAATCATGAACATATAATGGTTTAAAAATATCTATAGGACTTGACTGAATAGAAAGAAACAATATGCACATGCCTGGAAATCTTTTTTGAATAAAACAAAGCAATACGACGAACACGGCGCGGCAGAGTTGGAGTTGTATTTTTCTCTCTTATTTCCTGCTGCTAACTCACGATTCTTTCTGCTATTTTCTCTAAAAATTTCGAAGGTAAGGTGTAGGAGAAAATGCTAGGTAATGAAGGTGAAAGTTACCAATGAGGAGTTTGATTGGCAAATCTATTGTTTCTATTCTTGCTACATGAATTGAAGGGGTTAATATGCTAGATTGATGGGTTGAGGGAAATTAGGTGGGTGATGACCGAAATTTGTTGTCTAAATGCAAGGTAAAATATTGCTTAAATCTTGTATTTTGAATTCTTAAAGTTTTAAACATCCACTATGTATTTTAGTAAATTAATAAATTAGATTAGAATAACAATTTCTTGCATTGCATGACTTAGTCGTTAAAATTTATTATTAAAATGTTAGGTTATAATTTCTTGAACATATTAGACTTTGATTGATTTATCCCAATTGGTTACATATTTTAATTTAGGCTTTAATTAAATATTGGACATGAAAGAACTTATTTAATAACTTATATCCAATTAATTTAAATAAATCTTAAAACCTTCTTTATCATTAAAATAAATTATTCCTTGACTTAAATTAAATTTATGAATATTTTCTTATTATTAATCTTATCTCAATTCTCCAAACTCCAATCTGGCCTCGCGTATTTATCCGAAAAGATAAAAACTAAACTTCTGCGTTTAAAATAAATAATCACGTACTTAGCAAATTTTAAAAAAATGAATTAAACGCTTCATATATATATATATAAATCATTTTTAATTTAAATAATAGCAATTATGGCATGGCTTATACGTAATCTGATTTTTCCGGTTCTACATACCTTGATGTCTTCTTCTACTCGTAGAGCTTGATTGACAGCAGAAACATAACTGACAACTTCTGTGGACAATGTTGCCCAACGAATATCTAGATTTAATCCTTGAACAAATTTTTTTCTTTATCTTGCCTAATCTTCCATGTAGTGTGGTGCATAATGTATAAGACGGTGGAATTCTGCCTCATATTGAGCTACGATCATGTCACCTTGGACTAAATCCATAAATTCACGTTCTCGGGTATTTAATATAACTTGAGTTATATATTTACCTTAGAATTCTTGCAGAAAATTGTCCCACGTTTTTGGGGTGTGATTCTTTGTCCACTTATGTTCCACCGTACGCCACCAGTTATGAGCTGCTTCTTCAAATAAGTAAGTGGAAAAATTCACCTTTTGTTCTTCAGAATAATTAATAATAAAGAATATTTTGTTGATTTTGCTTAGCCAAGATTCTGCTTGATACGCATCTGGTTTGCCTTCAAACTTTGGCGGTTTGAATCTCAAAAATCTCTCAAGAGCTCTATCATTTGCCTCAATGTGATGTTCTTGATCTTGATCATGAGGTCGTTGTTGATTTTGCTGACAAAACTGCACAAATTGATGCATTATTTCAAACAAATTTTGCACATTTTGTTCTTGGGGGGTTTGTGTTGAGCGCTTCTGGAAATTCCACTAGTTGCCGAGTTGTGGTCATCTTGAGATGGAATTCCTTGTCTGATTCTGGCTTGAGTACTATTTTGTGAACACGTCATTCTAAACACATAAATATAAAATATGAAATATCTTGCACTATATTTATATATCATAAATGTACATAGTTATGTCAGAGGGTAAACAGTCAGTTTTATTTATAAACAGGAGATGTTTTAAATATTTACAATACCCAATCATAATACAAAAAGAACTAGCAAGCTGGGTCATCATGCCTACAAAAAGTGATGACCTTGATAATCATCATACCTAAAAAAGATGATGATTATTAATACTAGTTATATACTAGTTTCAAATAGTCATTGTCTTCATTCGTCGTCTGAGAGATCTATAAAAGTTGTGTGGCTCGAGCCTTCATTTGTGCCTGTGGTTTTCATGGTAACATTTTGATCCGTATTTGGCAGTGACGTATATGGTTCAACTGGGTCTAGTTCATAATTAAGCTCATTAACATTTTCACTTTCGGGTATGATAGTCATTGGAACAAGTTCATCTACTCCAAATAAAAAGTTTTTCCCCGTGAAGTCAAAAAGAAATTCGACTTCAGATGACTGCAACAGATAATATTCTATCATAAAGGGTTTTCGATCTAGTTTTGTGTTCATGACTCCAGAATATTCTACAAAAGGGGTTGGTACATACTGTGGAATATTTTTAGTCAAGCTACTACCTTCGGTTTCAAATGTGTTAATGATGGGAGGAGCTGTGGTCTGATCAGCTTGATTTGTGTAAGATGGACCGATAACATCAGGTTCCATTCCGTGGATAGATTGATAAAAAAATTCACGCCCATGCATGATTAAGTGGTCAATGTGGATTGAAGGGTGTGATACTCCTTTTAGGAAACTAATCAAATCTCGGTCATAGAATTCATGCATGTCTAGTAAGTATATAAGAGTGTGGTCTCTTTCATACAGTACATGACCCAATTCTCCCTGATATGCCAGATTATCAGCCCTCATCCATTCTTCAATAAATCCATGAAAAGTTTCAGTTGTTCTAAAGGTTTCAAAATGCTCCCGATACATATTCACTAGGCATTTCAAATCCGAGTTTTCTTTGCTTAATTTTGTTATTTCTTCCTCCATTTGTTTGATGATTATAGTTTGTTTATTTCTTGATGTCCCACTAGACTCCGTCATCCTGAAAGGAAAACAGTTCAATTATGAGGAAAACATAAAGATTAAAGTATGACATTATAATAAACCTTAGGCTCCTGTCTCTAGACTCTAAGAAACCTGGGCTCTAAAACCACCTCTGTGGCACCCGGTTTAGGAATTCATAATTATTTCCTTATTGAGTGCCACATTTTCTACAATATTTATTTATTGAACTGCTATCTTTATTTTTACCATTGTTAAAAAATATTGTAGATAAAATTTAAATATTTTCTACTATCATTAAAAGATTATACACAAATATTTACATTCTTATTTCAAATATGTACAATTATTTTGCAGTGGAAGTTTAACATTTATTTATAAACAGATCATCATGACTTTCAAACGCTCTTATTTCAGCTTCAGTTATTTTCCTCCTGTTCCAATTCTGGGGTTCCTGTGTCTGGAAATTACAATAGACGAAGAGAAACAGAGGGTTAAGTCTTTGAGGACTTAGTGAGTTTAAATTAATATATATCTTTTAATTAAGTTAAAATAACGCTTCAACATAATTATGCATGAAGTAATAAGCATAACAAATTAGATGTTATGAATGCTATGAAATTACTACGAATAATAGATAAATTCAATTATTTCACAAATTAACATTTCGTGGCTCTACTTAAGACTTATAAGATCCTTTTACGAGCCGTATGAACCATTCTCCGGACAAAAATACTCGGTGCGCGTTGTTCAGATGAACCATATATCCAAGACTTTTGACCCGTTGTTCATTGGACTCACTTTCCGGGCCAAAGCCACGTTGTCCAGTGGACTCAATTTCCGGACCGAAATCCGTTGTCGATGACTCCATTCATTAATGGTATATCAATCCATTCATAAATATGCAAGAAAATATATCAGTACTCGAAATGAATTGTAGATGATATTTGAACATTAAATAAATGCTATTGAAATTTCCAGGCCAAATGCCAAAGGCTTTAATAGAAGAATGAATAGTAATTTCCTCACCTGATAACTTACAGTTTAGGCTTGATTAGTAATCCGAATTGTTGAAGCAAGTCCTAAAAATATATTATGAATGATATTTATATGTTAGAGTTTTAAATAAAGTTGATCATTTCCAGATTATTTTTTGTTTAAAATTTTATCCGGTTGATTTTACTTAAGTTTGCAAAATTCATATTAATTAGAAGATATCTCTAAACATTACGAAAGTTGGCCAAAAAGTCGAAAATATGACCAGAAAGGTTCGGCTACTGGAAAAACGCCGATACGGAGGCTCGTGGGGTACACGCGCCGACGTTGCCGGCGCGTGACTGGCCTTCCGGCGGCCATGCGCGGCCAGGTTTTTTCCAGGTTATGTAACTTTGAAAGATCTTTAATTCAATATTTTGGGACGACGGACGGTATGTACCTTATCTATGCAACAAGAGGTACAACTTTTGTTTTCAAGTCAACCTCTAGTTTGGTGTGTAGCTATAAGAAGATGAGCGAAAATTACCTAGCTTGAAACGGGACTTCGTTGTCGTTTCTCGAAATATCTTTGTTTGATTTTCTTGTTCTTTGATCGATCCTTTTACGTCACCTCCAGTGCTATATTGCTTTATGATATGAGATGAATAGTTGGTGATTTATTGGGATTTTTCGGAAAAGTTTATAGATTTTTCTTCTATTTTTTTTTTCTCTTTTCCCTTTCCTCTTCCCTCTTCCTTCTCTCTTCAGTTGATTTCTGTTGTTAGTTTGAAAGGGTTCGGCTATATTTATAGCCGAGAATCCATACTTATCTTATAAATTTTATTTTTTTATTTTTTATTCTTTTTATTTATTTATTAAATGGAAAACATTTTATGTTTATCCAAACTTAATATTATTATATTCTTGTATTTAATTATTATATTATATTAAACCTATGTATTGAATCTAATTATAAATTATCTTACATTGAAATTAATAATTATTGTACTTAGTTACTTAACATATATGTTGAGCATTATTATAATATTTTATTATATTTTGGGTATTTGGTCTTGGAATGAGAACTATAGTACTTGATGAATTTTTTAAGTGTATTGTGATGTATTTTAATGTATTTCTAGATACTTTGGACAAATAAAATTTGTACCGAAAAAATAATGTGGTAAAAAATAATAAAATGAAAATAATAAAAGTTAGTTATATTAATAAACTTTTAAATGTATTTATGCACCTTTGTGTTTAGGGTGTCACAATTTAATTATAAAAAAATAAAATATATTTACTAAATCAAATAAACAGTTATTTTAAAAAAAATTTAAAATAATATTAAATTATGAAAATATATGATATAAATATACAATAAATATTTTTTTAGACATAAAATATATAAAATTTTAAGCAATATTTAATAATTATATTTTTTTTTAAAAATGAACATTTTCGGGTCAACCTGAACCCAATCAACCCGATCATTTTTTTCGGGTTAGCTATCGGGTCTAACCTGATATGACTCAAACCCAAAAATCCAAAATCCAAACTTGATTTTTTTCAGGTTGAACCCTGTCGGGCTGATGGGTCGTGTATGATTTTGATACCCCTACAACCAGTGGTACAATGCCAAAACTATATTCAAGCAGAGGAAAATAAATTCACTTTGTCAAATCAGTCATGGTACATGAGAATCCTGAGTTCAAAAATTCTGTAGAAAAATAAACTTAAAAATCAGTTGAAAATATGAACAGGGTAAACCGACATGGAATTGTGTACATTCCTAAAATTTCAGCTGAAACAAACAACTGGTCTCAAAAGATGTAACACCCTTACTCTATACTTGACATGATTACCATAATCAAAATAGGATTTGAATGATATATCTATATTATGAAGCAATTAAAACAAGGGGGATCAATATGACGGTTTATAAAAATTTTGGCATGATGTCCCTATATTTTGAATACACCAACACTCAAGCAACAATAACAATATGTAATACACCAACACTCAAGCAACAATAACAATATGTACATATAATCTTATCCTTATATACAAACATATTATGTATCATTATACACATAGACATACACCTTGTAAAACTTGTTTCAAACCCTGACATTAAATTCATTATAATACATATGCGGAAGCTATACAATAAGACGTCCCGGTTCTTCTCGAGGTGAGTCACGTCACAAGCATCCATTGGCGAACCGGCATCCTATATATCTTCATTACCTGATCCTATAATACATGAGCTACGTGAGTTTATAAAACTCAATAAATTGGCATTTATACGTATCAATATGCGTAGAAGGAACATACATATCAAGTCGTGATCAACAATGAATCTTTAAACCATGTCATACTATAGCATATATTCATGTTCATTTTTGTACTTGAGCCTAATTAGTTGACCTGTACTACCGTGCTTGCTTTATTATATAGCTACTACTGTGTTGGACGTCAGGGAGCACCTTTGACAACCCCACGCCCCATGAACATATATTGCTCAATAGGTTTGGTGGACTTAAAACAACCCATGATGTCAACAAGCTCTATATAATATAAAAATCAATCTATTTCCTTTCACGTTCATGTTCATGTTCATAACATAGCACCCGTCATAAATATTCATGAGTTTCTTTCATATTTATACATAACAATGGAATATGGTGCTATGTTTTCATCAATAAAGATACTAACAATGTACATATAGCAATAATCAATGGGGAGCATTTGAAATTCATAATATTACTCATGTATTACTTCAAGAACATGCCAACTTACAGTCCAAGTGTACGACTACTGGTTTGAGACGATGTTTCTCGCTCTATATTGTCAAATACATCAATAAACCAATCACTATGTATATACTAGGTGAAAATCATTCCTTTATTGTCCTCTACATGTATAATAACTAAAAGAGAAGAAAACTTACAAACTTAGGAAGTTCTTGTGATGGAGAACTTAATTCTAACTTCCAAATGATGAAAGAAATGAAGAAGGGAGCTTTTGGGAGGAAGAAATCTTGTTTCCTTCGTGTTTTGCTGGTAAAGAGGTGAAGAAATGGTTGGATTTTCTTAGAAAGTCGAAACTTATCTTTTTATACATGAGGTGGCGCCCGGGCGGACGTATTTTACCGCCTGGGCGAGGAATTTTCGGCCCTAAACTTTAAAAATTTTATGCAGGTCCACCCTGGCGGACATTCTCTTCGGCCCGGGCTAGCAACTTTCGGCCCTGCACACTATTTCATCAAATATCGCTCCAAAAACATTTCTTCCTTTCATAATCGGAAAACGTGGTAAACATAAAAGTTGTATCCCTATGTCTTGGCTTGAATCTCATACTTATTTCATGTCATTTGGAAGTCTGAGTAAAAAGTTATTCTTATTCTCTCAACATGTGTTAGTGAAGGAATGACGATATACACGACACATTTCGGGGCAATTTTGGCTTGTCTTCCACAATGATTTTGACAAAACCCAAAACATGAAAGTTGTAGCCTTACATCTTAACTTTCTAATGATTATGGCCTCACTATAATTTGGATACATATTCTAATCATTATGCTAAAATCCGTAAAAACGGTCATATTTTCATCTCATTTCCTACCAATTTCATTATATTACCTCCACCTACACATCTTACTATCACTATTTAGACATATATTCATTCTCAATACACCATGGACAATCTAGAAATTATATTCAATCTCAATATCGATACCTCAATCAACATGTAAAACATAATGAGCTAAATAACTACATATTAAATGGCATAAACGTATTATTATCATTTGTACGAGTAACCGAACATTACAATTCTCCCCTCCTTCAATGAATTTCATCCTCGAAATTTTACAAGCCATATAGTTCAGGATATCTCTGTTGAATCTCGTCTTCTCGCTCCCAAGTTGCCTTTTCAATTGCATGATTGCGCCATAACAGTTTTAGCAAGGGTATTTCGTTGCCTCGTAACACTTTTGATTTCCTATCGAGGATTTGGATTGGCCGTTCTTCATACTGAGAGATTCAATGCAAGCTCCAATGGTTCGTAATGAAGAACGTGAGAAGGATTGGCCAAATATTTTCGTAGCAAGGTAACATGAAAAACGTTATGAACATTTGATAAGTTCGGTGGTAAAGAAACTCGGTAGGCCCTGTCTTCTATTCTTTCCAAGATTTCAAATGGACCGATATATCTTGGACTCAATTTTTCCTTCTTACCAAAACGTAAAATTCCCTTCAATGGTGATATCTTTACAAATACATGGTCACCAACCTGAAATTCCAATCGACAACGTCGCACATCAGCATAGCTTTTCTGTCGGCTTTGGGCAGTGTGCATTCTTTTTCTGATCTTAGTTACCAATTCAGCTGTCTGTTGTACCAATTCACGGTCTAATAATTTTCTTTCTCATACTTTATCCCAATGTACCGGAGAGCGACATTTTCTACCATATAATGCAGTATATGGTGCCATTCCAATGCTTGGCTGATAGCTATTATATTGTTATATGTAAACTCATCCAACGGTAGTTTACTAGTCCCAACTGCCTGGAAAATCAATAGTACAGGCCCTCAACATATCTTCCAATATCTGATTCACTCGTTCTGATTGTCCATCAATTTGAGGATGGAACGCCGTACTAAATGACAATCGAGTTCCCATAGCATGATGTAAACTCTTCCAAAATGCAGACGTAAATTTGTGATCTCTATCAGATACAATGGACACTGGGATGCCATGAAGTCTCACTATCTCTTTGATGTATTCTTCAGCATATTGATTCATCGTGTATGTGGTATTCACCGGAAAAAAGTGAGCCAATTTCGTAAGTCGATCCACAATAACCCCTATAGCATTGAACCCTTTTTGTGTTCTTGGCAAACCAAGAATGAAATCGATCGTAATGAGTTCCCATTTCCACTCAGGAATGGGTAGTGGTTTCAGGAGTCCTGCTGGTCTTTGATGTTCAGTCTTGACCTGTTGACAAGTTAGACATTGTGCAACAAATTGAGCAATGTCCTTTTTTTATACCTGGCCACCAAAATAATGGTTTCAAATCTTTGTACATTTTCGTGTCCTCCTAGATGGATCGAGTAGGGTGTAGCATGAGCATCAATAAGAATGTCAGTTCTTATCGTTCCTTGTTTTGCACACACAATCTCCCTCGATATGTCCATATTTCTTCCCTATTCAAATCAAAGTTCAAATTTCCTTTTTCTTCATCACTCTGTCTCAGTTGTTGTAATTCATTATCTGCATTTTGTTCGGCCTTGATCCTGTCTTCAAGTGTGGGTCGAACCATGAGAGATGATAACTGGATTGCAGCTCCTTTTGGAATAACATCAATTTTCAAGTTCTGTAAATCCATAAAATTTGTTCTTGTAATTGCATTGCAGCAATAGAACTGGACTTTTGACTTAATGCATCTACAAACATTGGATTTACCTGGATGATAATTCATAACACAATCATAATCTTTCACAAATTCCAACCAACGTCGTTGTCGCATATTCAGTTCTTTTTGCGTGAATAAATATTTCAAAATCTTTTGGTCCGTGTATATTTTACACCTTCACCATACAGATAATGGCGCCATATTTTAAACGCAGATACCACTGCTTCCAGTTCTAAATCATGTGTGGGATAATTATTTTCATATTCCTTCAATTGTCTTGATGCATAAGCAATGACCTTCCCGTGCTGCATTAACACTGCTCCTAAACCTTGTTTCGAAGCATCACTGTATACCACAAAATCTCCTGGTCCTTTTGGTATAGCAAGGTCCGGTGCTGACTGTCAATTTTATTTTTAACTCTTGGAAACTATGCTCACATGCTTCGTTCCATACAAATCTCACATTCTTTCTTGTTAAAGCAGTCAAAGGCAATGTTATATTAGAAAATTCCGCTATAAACCGACGGTAATAACCATCTAACCCAAGAAAACTACGTACCTCAGTAACAGTAGTTGGTCGTAGCCAGTTATTAACAGCTTCAATCTTACTTGGATCCACTGATATGCCTTCTTTTGAGATGATATGGCCCAAGAAGGCTACTTGTTCAAGCCAAAATTCGCATTTCTTCCATTTGGCATACAAATGTTTATCTTTCAAAGTGTGCTGAACTAATTTTAGATGTTCTCGATGCTCCTTTACAGTTCGTGAGTAGATGAGAATATCATCTATTAACACAATCACGAACTTGTCTAGAAATAGCTTGAAAATTCTGTTCATTAAATCCATAAAAGCAGCTGGTGCATTCGTTAATCCAAATGGCATTACAAGAAATTCATAATGCTCATACCTGGTTCGGAAGGCAATCTTTGAGATGTCATCGAACTTTACTTTTAGTTGATTATAGCCTGATCGTAAATCAATCTTCGAAAAGATAGCAGCTCCTTGTAATTGATCAAACAAATCATCAATTACTGGGAGTGGATATTTGTTTTTAATTTTCACTTTGTTCAACTCTTTATAATCAATGTATAGACGAAGGGTACCGTCTTTCTTTTTCACAAATAAAACAGGTACACCCCACGGTGAAAAACTCGGTCTAATAAACCCTTTATCAAGTAATTCCTGTGATTGTTCTTTTAATTCTTTCATTTTCTGTAGGAGCTAATCGATAAGGAGTTTTTGAGATCGGATGATTTCCTGTCACGATATCAATCACAAATTCGATCTCCCTATCTGGGATAAGCCTGTTACGTCATCAGAAAATACTTTCGGGAATTCACAAACAACATTTGTATCTTTTAATTCACGAACAGGTGGGTCAATAGTTAAAACAATCCTTGACACCCCTTTGGTAGTAATTTACAAGCCTTCATACAAGAGATTATCTGAAGAGGTAAGGGTATACATGCACGCGCTACTGTGAATGGTTCAGCTCCTACTGGTGCAAATTTGATCATCTTTATGCCACAGTCGATGGTAACTCGGTACTTCGAGAGCCAATCCATTCCCAATATCACATCAAAATCAGTCATCCTCAGAACTATCAAGTCAGCATACATCTGATGGCCTTGGGCATATATTGGACACCCTCTCACAATCTGATCTGTCTGTAATTCTTTCCCAGAAGGTAAAGCTATGGCGAGTTGTGTCTCTGTTGTACTTGATGTAATGCCCAGTCTCCGTACAAACGATTTCGAAATAAAGGAATGCGTGGCTCCTGAATCTAGTAAAACAATAGCAGTAATACCAGAAATCAAGAACATACCAGTTATCATCGATGTATCCGCATCCACTTCCTCTTTAGTCATGGAGAAAAGGCGTCCTTGTACTTTCTCAGAACTCCCTGGACAATTCCTGGCGAGATGCCCTTGGCTTTTTACAACGATAACAAACATTAAAACCTTGCATACATTCCCCACCATGAAGTTTGACACATTTAGGACAAGGTGGTCTGTCTTGTTGTTTACGTGCAGGGGGATCCTTGCCACGAGGTTCCTCTGGTCGAGTACCCCTACTATCAGTATTTTTGCCTTGTCCTATTCCTTGGCTCCTTTGAAAGTACTGCTGCCTTCGTTGTTGTCTATCTCTATCATGTCTTGCTCATCCTGTTCTGCCATAAGTTCTCTTTCTACTATCTCTCCATATGTACCAACCTTCGACATCCGTACATCTCTTTTAATTTCAAAGCGAAGTCCCCGCAATGAAGTGTTCGCCCTTACTTGTGTCATCATGTGCAATATATGGTACATATTGGACTCCGACCTCAAATTATTGTATGTATTCCGCCATTGACATGGTTCCTTGCTTCAGATTAAGGAAATCACTGGATTTCTTGGCTCGTACATCTTTACTGAAATATTTGTTGTAAAACATGGATTTAAATGTATCTCATGTCAATGGTATCGCAGGTAATGCCACCCTTGCACTCTCCCACCATATTCTTGCATGTTTTGTTAATAAAAAGATGGCATAAGTTACTTTGTTAGCATCTTCCATATGAAAGTAGGAGAAGATGGACTTCCAACGACTTAATCCATTCTTCTGCTACTACTGGATCGGTGCTTCCCATGAATTCCGGAGAATTCAGACGTCGAAAACAATCATATACATCTGTTTGAACAGGTCCTTGTCTGGGTAGCATGGCTTGTGCGTGTGCCTGCACATGAGTAGTCCGTTGCATCTCAAGTAATTGTTGTATCTGCTCCCCATGGACTTTCGCTCGTTGTTGGAGCAGCTGAGCAAAATCATCTACAGGTCGTGGCGCACTGCCCTCATCTTCGACTGCTGGGGCCTTGCCCTTAGTTGACTCTCCTTCCTGTACCTTACGTTTAGGTGGCATCGTCTTTTATCTTAACTTACATATAGGTCACGTAGAAACACATAACGTAGTATAAACTATGGATACAAAGATACTTACTTGCCAAGTTCCCCATGTATGGATGAAGTGCATTGTCTTCCTTGTCGAAGAACCGTGGGCTCTGATACCACTTTAAAATGTCACACCCTTACTCTATACTTGACATGATTACCATAATCAAAATAGGATTTGAATGATATATCTATATTATGAAGCAATTTAAACAAGGGGCATCAATATGACGGTTTATAAAATTTTTGGCATGATGTCCCTATATTTTGAATACACCAACACTCAAGCAACAATAACAATATGTAATACACCAACACTCAAGCAACAATAACAATATGTACATATAATCTTATCCTTATATACAAACATATTTTGTATCATTATACACATAGACATACACCTTATAAAACTTGCTTCAAACCCTGACATTAAATTCATTATAATCTTATCCTTATATACAAACATATTTTGTATCATTATACACATAGACATACACCTTATAAAACTTGCTTCAAACCCTGACATTAAATTCATTATAATACATATGCGGAAGCTATACAATAAGATGTCCCGGTTCTTGTCGAGGTGAGGCACATCACAAGCATCCATTAGCGAACCGACATCCTATATATCTTCATTACCCGATCCTGTAATACATGAGCTAAGTGAGTTTAAAAAACTCAATAAGTTGACATTTATACGTATCAATATGCTAGAAGGAACATACATATCAAGTCGTGATCAACAATGAATCTTTAAACCATGTCATACTATAGCATATATTCATGTTCATTTTTGTACTTGAGCCTCATTAGTTGACCTGTACTACCGTGCTTGCTTTATTATATAGCTACTACTATGTTGGACGTCAAGGATCACTTTTGGCAACCCCATGCCCCATGAACATATATTCGCCAATAGGTTTGGTGGACTTAAAACCACCCATGATGTCAACAATCACTATATCATATAAAAATCAGTCTTTTTCCTTACATGTTCATGTTCATAACATAGCACCCATCATCAATATTCATGAATTTCTTTCATATTTATACATAACAAGGGAATATGGTGCTATGTTTTCATCAATAAAGATAATAACAATGTACATATAGCAATAATCAATGGGAAGCATTTGCAATTCATAATATTACTCATGTATTACTTTAAGAACATGCCAACTTACAGTCCAAGTGTACGACTACTGGTTTGAGACGATGTTTCTCGCTCTGTACTGTCAAAAACATCGGTAAACCAATCACTATGTATATACTAGGTGAAAATCATTCATTTATTGTCCTCTACATGTATAATAACTAAAAGAGAAGAAAACTTACACCCTTACGAAGTTCTTGTGATGGAGAACTTAATTCTAACTTCAAAATGATGAAAAAATGAAGAAGGGAGCTTTTGGGAGGAAGAAATCTTGTTTCCTTCGTGTTTTGCTAGTAAAGAGGTGAAGAGAATGGTTGGATTTGCTTAGAAAGTCGAAACTTATCCTTTTATACATGAGGCGGCACCCGGCAGAGGTCTTTTACCGCCCGGACGAGGAACTCTCGGCCCTAAACTTTAAAAATTTTATGCAGGTCCGCCCGAGCGGACATTCTCTTCGGCCCGAGGTGAGCAACTTTTGGCCCTGCACACTATTTCATCAAAAATCGCTCAAAAAAACATATCTTTCTTTCATAATCGGAAAAAGTGGCAAAGATAAAAGTTGTAGCCCTATGTCTTGCTTTGAATCTCCAACTTGTTTCATGTCATTTGGAAGTCTGAGTAAAAGGTTATGCTTATTCTCTCAACATGTGTCAGTGAAGGAATGATGATATACACGACACATTTCAGGGGCACTTTTGGCTTGTCTTCAGAATGATTTTGACAAAACCCTAAACATGAAAGTTGTAGCATTATGATTTCTAATGGTTATGTTCTCACATAATTTGGATACATATTCTAATCATTATGCTAAAATCCGTAAAAACTGTCATATTTTCATCTCATTTCCTACCAATTTCATTACACTACTTCTACCTACACATCTTACTATCACTATTTAGACACATATTCACTCTCAATACACCATGAACAATCTAGAAATCATATTCGATATCAATATCGATACCTCAATCAACATGTAAAACATAATGAGCTAAATAACTACATATTAAATGACATAAACGCACTATTATCATTTTACGAGTAACCGAGCATTACACAAGAAGTCCAGTTATGCCAAACGAAAGTCAGCCATAAGCTGTTGTTGCAATTATTATTATAGCAAGCCTGTTCAAAAGCGATATCAGATGAAAAACAAGGATAAAAAAGTACAAACACAAGATATATCAACATCACCACACTCACAAGTCACACACAATTCAAGAAAGGTTATTTGGAACACAGAAACTGGTAGATCTGTTCGAACTGATCCAAATCTGGGTTTCTCAAAGGACTAATCAGTTATGGACCCAATTTGGGTACCAAATTTATTTATTATTTGATAGAAAACAGATGTGGAAACTTAAACTACAACCTAATCAGCATTAGACAAATATCCAGTAATGATTATTCAGTTGAATTCAGCAAGCAGTTGAATTAAGCAAGCATGCATGTTCAGTTATTAAATGAAACTGTTGTTTTAATCATGATAGGAAACATATGTGGAAACACATTGTTGGAACATTTCATGTTTGCAATCTTGATTTTGATGTTAACAAAACTTGTTATGTTATTTCTAATGATTTACCTAAGTGCGCAGGAAGCTAGAACTGATCAGGCTTCGAACTTGATCAGTTATCGAGACAAAAACTGAAGCTAACAGATGCAAACCGGAAGTGCCAGCTGATTGCCCAAACCGAATAAGCTCAACTGATATATCAAAGAACAGTTCAACAGATTGTCCATCTGATAGGTGGTTCAGCAGTAGAACTTCAGAAGCCCGGCCAGCTGATGAAGTGGTCAACTGATGAAGAGCCCAGCTGACCAATTCAACTGAAAGAGTGAAATCAGTTCAAATGACGAGTCAAGTGATTTCACCAGCCCAACTGAAGATCGAGTTAGATTATTAGTTAGGTGCATCAGTTAGGATTCAATCAGTTGTAATTCAAGACAAGCTTATCTAAATGAATTCCAGCTACGCACACAGTTACAAAAGCATCTGTACGATCAAAGGTAAAATAATGGATGTTGCAGCAAAGATCAAAGCCGAGAGATTCCTTGAGAGATGTCAGAAAAGTCGAGACACATATATCAAGGAACACATTCAAGTTGTAACGCTCACATGTGATGAGTCTTGGAGTATGGTCTCAATGCCTCTATAAATACAAGCCCTAGACCATCAGCAAACATAAAGAACATACAAGTGTGTGTAAAGATACAAAGAAAAAGGGCAAACTTATTTTCTTATCAACTTTCAAGAAGCAATCAGCTTAGAGGGAATATTCAAGTCATATCAGCTTAGTTTAGAAGCTTACTTCCCTCAGTGTGTGAGAACACCTTCGTGGTGCATTCCTTTTTCAGTTCTCACACACACACGCACACACAACACCACTCAAATACAGTCTTGCACAAAGACTATTAAACTTGTGCATGTAGTCTTTGACACAGACGTTAAAGAAGTGCTGACTGGAAGGTGCTGTCTTCAGTCTAGGCTAGGAGTTCAGATTAGGCAGTAGTGTAAGTCCTAAGATGGGTGGGTTATTATTACACTTGTTGTAATTAATCAAAGTCTTCTAGTGGATCCTACCCGAGGTGGTAGAAGGGGTGACGTAGGAGCAGTTGAAGTCTCCGAACATCCATAAACATATCTTGTGTTATTTCTGTTTAACTTTTTGTTTTTGCTTTTAAATGATTTGATCAGTTCAGTTCGGTCCATAACTGAACTGATATAAGTCAAAACTGATCCCATGTAATTTCCAGCTATTAAGTTGCATAAGATTTAAAATCGATCAATTTTCTTAGCGAATGATTATTTCGAGTGACTTCCGCTTGATTTGTAACCAAACTCGATCTAATTCATTGGTGTATACATTCTTAAAACACATGCTATTGCAGCTTTTGGTGAATATTTTGTTTGAAGCACCTCAATGTGCCCAGCAAATGATCCTTCAATTGGTATCTGAGCCAGCCGTTCTAAGAAGGACATTTGAAAACTGATATTCTTTTTAAAACGTGTTTCAAAATGTTTTTAAAATGGTTTTCAAAACCCTCTCATAATATTTTAAATGTTTGATGTGCTATTTTGTTGTTTAGCTGTTTGCAGGATTTTTGAGTTCGACTGACTGAAAGATAGCTAAACTGATTAGCGGCAAGATTTCAGTTGCCAGCTTACCAGTTCAACTGATCAACAGACGAAACCCAACTACCAGCTGAACTGATGAGTTAAGTTGAGCTTAATCATCAGAAGTGCCGCCGCTTCATTGCCATATCAGATCCTTGTAGTTGATCATTGTTGTTCAGCATCAGTTGAGTCCAGTTTGCATCAGTTAGACTAGTTAGCCAGTAGAGAGTTCAAGTCCAAGGCAATTAACTGATCTTCTGGCAAAAGAGACTCAAAATCTATGCAGCATTCAAAGCATTCAAGACAACCAGTTGTTAGTATACTATGTTATATTATGTATAAAATGACTGATATTTGATGTTATTTAATATTTGCTGTTTTAGTAGCAATTTCCCTTACAAATGTTGGTGCGCTTAAATGTATAAAAGGATGCATATTTGATTAAATAAACATCAGGTTTATCCAGCTAGTTTTTCATGTAATTGAACTGCTATCTTAAGATTTGTTGCCCAAATAACTTGAATGTCAAATGATGCTAAAATTTCATTAATCGCGTAAACGATTATATTTTTGAGGGGGAGTTTTTAATTCAGTTCTTGAGGGGGATCTATTCTTTAAAACTGATTTTAAATTTGCTATCCTTCGAACTGAAAAATTGTTTTCAAAGTGTTTTATTCAGTTGTTGAGAGAGAGCTTTTCTTTCTGCCATCCCTCGAACTGAAAAACTCTTTTTAAAAGTTTTTAAATTTTTTGATTCTCACAAAGGTGGAGAATCAATTTTTTTTTTGTAAAATCACTTTAGCTGTCCAAGTTTTATATCATAAAAAGGGGGAGATTGTTGGAACATTTCATGTTGGCAATCTTGATTTTGATGTTAACAAAACTTGTTATTTTGTTTCTAATGATTTACCAAAATGCGCAGGACTTCAGAAGCCCGGCAGCTGATGAAGTGCTCAACTAATGAAGAGCCCAGCTGACCAGTTCAACTGAAAAAGTGAAATCAGTTCAACTGACGAGTCAACTAATTTCACCAGCCCAACTGAAGATCAGTTAGGTGCATCAGTTAGGACCAATCAGTAGTAACTCAAGACAAGCTTATCTAAATGGATTCCAACTACGCACAAAGATACAAAAGCATATGTACGATCAAAGGTACAATAATGGAAGTTGCAGCAAAGATTAAAGCCGAGAGATTCTTGGAGGCATGTCAGAAAAGGAGACACATATATCAAGAAACACATTCAAGCTGCAACGATCACATGTGATGAGTCTTGGCGTACGGTCTCAATGCCTCTGTAAATACAAGCTCAAGACCAACAACAATCATAACGAACATACAAGATTGTGTGAATATACAAAGAAAAAAGGCACGCTTATTTGCTTATCAGCTTTCAAGAAGCAATCACCCCAGATGGAATATTCAAGTCATATCAGCTTAGTTTAGAAGATTACTTCCCTCAGTATGTGAGAACACTTTCGTGGTGCATTCCTTTTTCAGTTCTTACACACGCGCACACAACACCACTCAAATACAGTCTTGCACAAAGACATTAAACTTGTGTATGTAGTCTTTGACATACAGACGTTAAAGAAGTGTTGACTGGAAGGTGCTGTCTTCAGTCTAGGCTAGGAGTTCAGATTAGGCAGTAGTGTAAGTCCTAAGATGGGTGGGTTATTATTACACTTGTTGTAATTAATCAAAGTCTTCTAGTGGATCCTACCCGAGGTGGTCGAACATCCACAAACATATCTTGTGTTATTTGTGTTTAACTGCTTGTTTTTGTTCTTAACTGATTTGATCAGTTCAGTTTTATCCTTAGCTGAACTGATATAAGCCAAACTGATCCCATGTAATTTCTGGTTATTAAGTTGCACAAGATATAAAATCGATCAGTTTTCTTAACGAATGATTATTTCGACTGTCTTCTGCTTGGTTTGTAACCAAACTCAATCTAATTCATCGGTGTATACATTCTTAGAACACGAGCTATTGCAGCTCTTAGAGAATATTTTGTTTGAAGCACCTCAAGGTGCCCAACAAACGATCCTTCACACATACAAGCAATCGACCCAATAAACCAGTTTGTTTTGTAGATTCATAATCAATCTCAAAACTGGCAATGGTAAAACAGATTAAAACATCTAAACTTCAAAAATATTGCACAACTGAGCAAACACGAGCTAGTAACTGGTCTGGAAATTATGATTTTTCAAAAGATAAAATTTGTTTAGCTTGTTAGTTTAGGAAACAAGTTAGATCATCTTTTAAAAATAAAGGAAGTAAATCTTCTTCCCGATGTTTAGAATTGATGCGTATGGACTTATTTTGTAAGGTCCAGAAAATTAAATTTACGTAATCTGAATGCATGCAATCTAGGGTTTTATTTAAATGATGTGTATATTTATTCTTATGTATTTAATGCGTAATTATTGCATGATAGGATCCATTTCGCTATTATTTTAAAAGTTCTTTCTAGATGCATTTCGTGCTCGATCGAGGAACGAGGGGAATTTTCAGGAAAATTATTTCTATTACATGTTTAATTTTTATTTATTGATATAAGGTGTTTTAAGTGTATTTTTCAAAAAATGAGCTTTGTTGTGTATTTTTACCCGCTAGAAAATATTTTTAATCGGTAGGCAAATTTTAACGTTTCAGAGGACTTTTTGAGGGCTACGGGAGATATTTTCAAAAACTTTCTAAAACGAAATATTTTTTGGTAGTGTGTTTGGCTTGATGGGACTATTTTTAAGCTTAATGGGCTCGAAACCATTATAATCCTTTTTAATCCAAGTTAGAGCCCATTACCATTTGATTTTCTATTTAATTACCACAATAATCTACCCTAAACCTAACCCTACTCCTATCAGACGTCCACCCCACACTCCAGAAGACTAATTCACGTGATTTATAGTAGCACTTTTCTGAAGAATTTTTGTCCTTCATTTTCTCTCAAGAAGGGTTCATTCCCCTCTCCTCCTGCGCCTCCCCGACGTGAAATTCTTCAAGTTTTTTTTCTTAAATCACTAAGTCATGCATGTATCCTCTTACTCTCATCATTAAAACTATATTATTTTTGATTTATATGTTGATGCATGAAGGTTTCATTTCGGCTAGTATAAGAGTCGGTTTTATGCAAGTTTTTGATTTTTAAATGCATGCCTGTGTTGTTACTCACGTTTTTGGTGATCTGCGTTCAAGGGGACTGCCTAGGTGTTGCTGAGGGTTTTTTAAGGTCAAGGTTTATGCTTAAGGGGTGGAATTGAGTGGAGATCGGGTGTTCGCTTAAGCCGTTGAGCCGCTTTAGATCGCGAGGGCTACTGCTATCAAGATCGGAGGATTCGAATGAGCCGGCGGTGTGAGAGCTATTCCTAACCTTGGACCAGTCCCTGGTGAGGCTGAGTCATGGACAGATAAGGCTCGGACACCGCTGGACGTGACCATGAATCCGATCGAGAGAGGGTGAAGGTTTTTGAGCTTGTTTGGGTGTGCTTCGGGCGTAGCGTGCAGGGCCGGTTGTTTGGGTAGTAGGGTTAGCTGAGATGGTTCAGGGAGGGTCTCTTGAGTTTGGTCTTGGTTCAAGAATAGCTGGTTAGACGCTGGAAACGTCCGTTTTTTGGATTGAATCGATATAAACGCGGCTTGGTGCATTAAGGTTTGTATGAATTTCAAGGTGTCAAAATTCCAGCAACTTTCGGGGTCTGTTCGAGAAGCTTAAGTGTATTGGTCTTGATGGTTTAAGGGCGTTAGGATTTGTATAAGGTGTAACATAAAGGTTGGGAAATATTTGGTTATGTTTCGGGTCGATTCGAGTTAAAACCGGGACCCCGGTCCAAGTTTTAAAACAAATCGAATAAGTTTTGAAACGGGATCGAGTTTACGTCTAAGGGTGCCTTTAAATATGTTTTGGGATGCTTTTAAGGAATCCGGTAAGCTTCGGGTCGAAATTTAAAGGTCCAGGGGTAAAACGGTCATTTTAGGTTTCTAAGAGCAAAATGGTCATTTTGCACACGAGGTGTGATTTTAGTCCTAGAAGCGCCTCAAGCACAAAATTTATCATGTTTATAAATGTTTATGAATCATGATCATGATTTTTATGAAATTATGAAAGATATGTTGCATGCTTGATTTTAAGAAAAATTTACTCATGTGCATGATATTGATAAGTGATGAAAATGAAGATGTTTTGAAGGATGAGAATTAGTTGTGGCTATCGATGTATATGTAAATGCTGATGATGAGGCCTAGGCACAGTGGATGGGTAATACTGTTACTGATATCCGAGAACCGTCGGGTACCGCGGTTCTATGTAGATAGATCCATCATATAATGATGAATGATGTATGAAAGTCACAACTAATGAACTAAATTCACTAAAGGAAATGATGTATATGGATATGATCATAATGATGAACTGTTTTGACATGTTACGATTTCATATGACACGGTTACTTTACTGATTTTAAAGTTCATGAAAGGTATGTTGATTACAATATACTTTCACTGCTATGTATATGTACTTGTCATTTCTGGTACAAGTGTGTTGAGTCTTTTGATTCACTAGGCGTGTTTGAAGCAGGTGAAGCATGTTTATGAGGGGACTGGAGGTGCCGAACTCTGAGTAGGCAGGATTGGATGTGCGTGCACGACCCGAGGACCTCATTTCTTCCGCACATGTTGTTTTTTTTAGATTTAGAGGACATGAGCATTTTTATACATTGGCTTGATACGATGTTGGTTTCAGGGATTTTTACTCGTTGCGTTTATGCATTTTTCTGTTGGTCGGGTTCGGCCATTTTAACTTCACTATTTTAAACTGTTAAATGTTTACGCTTATTTTAATTGATGTAATTTTCAGTAGGGTTGCATGAATGCAAATATTTAAATGATATTTACGAAAATTTGAGTTTTTTTTAAAAAAATATTTCCACATTTCAAATTAGTAGATGTTTCAGTTGGTATCATAACAAGGGTTCTGTATAGGGTTGTGCCACCGCCAGCTTCTACTGCTCAGTCTTCAAGCCTCAAGTCTATAAGCTTTTATGCTTTAAATGATTTACTGCTATCACCTGCATGCGTTCATGATATACGATTTACGAGGATTTTCAGTGCATGTGTGACTGCTTTTATGATTTAAGGACTTATTATTTTGAAAAACTAGATTAAATTTCATAATGGGTTACGTTTATAAATTGGACTGTATTCAGATATCATGCCTCCCTGACTTGATCCTAGTGCAGATCATCAGGATGAGATTCCTGGAGGTGGCAATGGCCCTCCGCCACCACCACCGCCAGGAGATGCAACTACCCGAGTACTTGAGGGTATGGATAGGTTATTGGAGCAGGTACAACAGGCTCCCAGACCTCAGGAGGATGTTTATGAGCAATTTAGGCGTCTCAACCCGAAGGCGTTCGGGGGCACTACTTTTCCATTCTTGGCAGAGGGATGGATTCGATCTCTGGAGTTGCACTACGAGTTTCTGCAGATGAGAGATGGCGACTAGGTCAGGTACGCCATTTATATGTTGAGGGAGAATGCATCCCTACGTTGGGAGGGAGCCGCTCATGCAGTGGACTTGGCTACCCTCACTTAGGGAAAGATTCAAGGAGATGTTCTACGGGAAATACTTTCCAGCTAACGTTAGGAGCCGCCTGATGAGAGAGTTTATGAGTCTCTTCCAAGGGACTCATCTGTGGCGGAGTTTATCCGCAAGTTCGACCGGGGCTGCCATTTTGTGACCATGATAGCTAGAGATGCTGCTCAGAAGCTGAGGCATTTCTTGGACGGTCTGAGACCCACCCTTCGCTGGGACGTAAGGGTTTTTGGGCACATTAAGTACTAAAATAACCCATCAAGCCCAATAACACTCCCGAAAAATATTTCGTTTAGGTAAGTTTTTTGAAAATATTGCCTAGACTCTCGAAAATTACACTTAAAAACACCTCATATTAAATTATTAAAATTAATTATTCGTTAAAAATATTTTTCCTACTTATGCCCTGTCTTCGTTCTCGTTCGAGCGCGAAATGCAAGTTAAAACCCTAATGCATGAAACTTTAAAAAACAATGAAACAAACACCTAGCCATGCAATAATCATGCATTAAATGCATAAAAATTAATACACATATTTTAAATGAAACCCTAGATTGCATGCAGTCAGGTTACGTAGTTCGATTTTCCTAGACCTTACAAGTAGCCTAAGTGATTGATTTCATTTTTTATGATTTAATTAATTACAGTTATTTTTATTCAGAGGTTGGATAACCTTTTAGAATGTATGTTTAACACATTTAAATGTTGGTGTGTGTGTATTTTCGGTCATATCTTTTAAAAAAAAATTTCAGTAGAATTTTAAAATGAGTGGACATTTCACTGTTAATCCACAATTTTATTTCCAATTATTTACTTTAGCATTCTTGATTTGTTTTGTTTGACACCTTCGATTTATTTCTAGGTATCCCTCTCGGTGCATGCCAAGATCTCTAGAATCTGAATTAGAGATATTCGATCCCGAGATTGAAAGAACCCTACGCAGACGAAGACAACAACAGAGACACAGAGACATGATGAAGAGGAACTATCATGTGGAAGAGCATCATGAAGATATAAGAGTCGAGGAACCAAGGCGCATACCCATGCTAAAGTACGCACATCCTTCACTTGATGGAGCGCGTCCAAGAATAGTGAGGCCAATTATCAGGGCAAACCAGTTTGTGATCAAACCAGCCATTATTCAAACGATTCAGAACACTGTCCAGTTTGGGGGAAATGCGCTAGATGACCCAAACACTCACATCGCCGACTTCCTAGAGATTTGTGATATTTTAAATTTAATGGAGCTTTTGATGAAGCTGTTAGATTGCGTTTATTTCCTTTCTCTTTGCGTGACAAAGCTAAAGCTTGGTTGAATTGTTTGTCTGTAGGTTCAATCAATACTTGTGAAGACATGGCCAAATAATTCCTCTTGAAACACTTTCCTCCATCAAAAACATGAAATTGCGGCAGACATAACCACATTCTCTCAATTTGAGCAGGAGTCACTCTACGAGGCCTGGGAGCGCTACAAAGATTTACTGCAAAGATTTCCACATCATGAACTGCCTCTTGGGCTAGTTGTCCAAACTTTTTACTATGGTTTGATATCATCTAACCGTACCATGATAGATGATGCGGCCAGTGGGAATCTGTTGACAAAAACTCCCGAAGAAGGATATGAGTTATTGGAGGAGATGACTTGTAACGTACCTTACTTTTAAACATATTTAAAATTTGCAAAAAATTAAAATTTTCTTAGATAAGTAATCATCCTCCAAATTGCCATAAAAATAAAATGCTTGAAAAAATATTTGAAATGTAAACGAACTTACAACGAGTACGTGTTTAAAACAACCTAAAGTAATTTCATTAAAAATCAGAGTAAACAATTTTATCATGCACAAAACTATTGAAACTAAAGCGGTTCTCGGGTTAGGCCTCCACACATTCCAAACCAACTCACTGATCCATGCTTCTCGTCTCATCATACTCGTCCTCACCTGCATCGATCAAGTCTAGTGAGTCTAAAGACTCAACATGTATAAACTGAGAATAGCAAGTAATACATAATAAATCCACATAAATTTTAAAGTAGCCCTATATATATTTAAACTCTGAGCATACTTACATAAATATAGACGTGCCATCAATTCATAAACTTTTCATTTTCTTAGTTGCAACATACATACTTAAACATACATAATCATCATCATTTTGCATAGAGATACGTTTCAAAGCAAGTGACTCGTAACATAATGCACATGATCAGACTACACCACAGTATTGAGCTGGCACGGATGTCCACTTCGACATACATAAGATCCCCGGTCATGCTTTATCGGGTGGATTGGTCCCAGCTCATGCTTTACCACTTCCCAATCCTGATCATAACCTGGTCATGTTATACCGAGTGGAGAGGTTCCCGGACACGTTCTCCGGCTTCCAAACCCGTTCATAATTTTGTCACAAGACAAATCGCATCCTCAAAGACATAAAACATTTTTTTTTGCACGTCGAACATAATTACATAGCGTTGAGAGCTTCAGTTGGATCTCGCCTGGGCTACTGCTGCACATACATACTAATACATTATTCCAACAACTTAAAATTTCATAACTTAATCGTACCAATCAAACTCAACACCGAATTAATTAAATAACTTATGAATTTCTAGACCACTCGGGATTTGACCACGTTTAATAAACATACTGAACCATGACCTCGAACCCCAAAACAATATTTACATGGAGTATGAACATTTCCCAAGCAATGGAAGACACGAACTTCACTTAAACCATAGTTCAACATTCCCTATTCAAACTTCGTAACGACTAATCTAATCCTCACGAAGCTTGGACATAACGACGTATTAATACCCAAATGAAGCAATAAAATCTAAAATTGAAGCTCGAAGACCCCTAAACCAACGTCTAGCAACCAGCGCCACAGCGCCAACCTGCACGAGCTGCAGTGCTGCGGCGCTAACCCAGAGCGAACCAAACCACGAAAATGTAATCTTCTACCCATTTTCTTCCCTATGACTTCTAATGTAACCGAACCCATACACACTCGAAAAAAAACACCGATTAGCGTCTGACCACAACCCATGACATACCTAAATGCAGCAATGATCACCCGACGATTTCCAACAAAGCTTGCAAACAATGACACTCAAGAAACATGAAGAACATATTTTATAACATCACAGTTTGAGCAGTCACGCGAGAATGATCATATCTCACTCATTTCTTATCCAAAAATTACGAATTTACTGTCAAATCGAAGGTATCAAAAAGTAATACGTTTTACATGTTCAAAGGTTTTGTGAGGCCCGGGGCCGAAGAGGGCGGGGGGGTGATCGCCGGTGCCATCAGTTGCATGGACAATGAGCGGCTCTTGGCAGGCTTCTAGGTGGAGGGAACATGAATGAACCGACCCACACGGGAATGAGAGGGATTTCGAGACTGTTCAATGTAATGGACTGTACAGTTGAAGAGGGCTTAAAAGATTTGATTTGTACTACTCATATCACGAATGTGCATCTTGTTTTCGGTAGCTCATCACATAAGAACTCCAAAGTTAAGCGTGCTTGACTTGGGGCAATTTTGGGATGAGTGACCTCCTGAGAAGTTTCCTAGGGTGCGTGTGAGTGAGGACATAAGCACGCTGGAAAGACTCGTGTTGGTACAGTGAGGACAGTCGTCAAATCTGGGGCGTTACAGTTGGTATCAGAGCCGACCTCTCTTAGTACGGTGTGGTTCGGGGACGAACCAAGCGAAAGCTGGTGGGCATGTGAGGCCCTGGGCCGAAGAGGGTGGGGGATGATCGCCGGTGCCATCAGTTGCACGGACAATGAGCGGCTCCTGGCAGGCTTCTAGGTGGAGGGAACATGAATGAACCGACCCACACGGGAATGAGAGGGATTTCGAGACTGTTCAATGTAATGGACTGTACAGTTGAAGAGGGCTTAAAAGATTTGATTTGTACTACTCATATCACGAAGATGCATCTTCTTTTCGGTAGCTCATTACATAAAAACTCCAAAGTTAAGCGTGCTTGACTTGGGGCAATTTTGGAATGGGTGACCTCCTGGGAAGTTTCCTAGGGTGCGTGTAAGTGAGGACATAAGCACGCTGGAAAGACTCGTCTTGGTACAGTGAGGAACAGTCGTCAAATCTGGGGCGTTACAGGTTTTCTATAGAACCGACCCAAAATTTTCATGATTCGAAATGATAGCAGTTTTGGTTTTTGAGATCTAAAAATTTGTCCAAAACCGTTTCAACCATTTTTGCTCAAACTTTACATAACATAATCGTATTTTTACACACAATAAGCATCAAAATACTTACTACGACAAGATCAATGAAGAAAATAAAAGAATATACATGTCTTTGTGTTAGAACGCACGAATATAACGAATACCGATGCGGTGGATTACGGGAAGTGGTGGCTGCTGGAAGAAACTTAGATTGTGGGCGTAAGTGTTTGCAGCCGAGAGTGTGTGAGTGTGTGAGTAACAGGTGTTTGTGTGTGTAGGGAATTAATTAGGGGTTGCTTAGGTAAATAATTAGAAATAAAACATTAATATCTAATTATTTAATCCCAATCAAAGATTTAATAAAATATATAAGTACCAAATTTTTGAGATTAAAATATCCCAATAATCAAATTAGTATTTGAAAAGCTTAAAAACTTAAAAATCACCTAATAAATTAAATTAGATTTTAAAATTCTTAAAATTTCGTAAATCAATTAAAATACCAATTTTCTTGATTTGAAATAAAATACCATATTAATCTTAAATCGCCTAAATCGTCACCGGTATTTTTTCCCGATTCCGTATTGAATATTCGCCTGAAACATAAAACTTAAGAAAACATTTTAACGTCCATCAAATAAACATTTAATAATTTAAAATAATGCAAATCTTAAATCATACATCGTTTTAAAAAATTAAATAAGTAATTTAACAATTTAATAAATTCATGGGTTTACGTGTACAAATTTTAGGCTTTACGTGGCTGATAACAGTTATCGTTCTCAATCTGAGAGAAACAATTAGAGGAGGAGTGCAGGGGTTCACTAGGTAACTGATTTTTCTGTTGTCACTGCACAATTAGAATAAATGAATAGAAAAATAGATAGCTTGAATGTGAATGGGACGTCGATGAGCCTGCAAGAGGTATTACGTGATAAATGCGGAGAGAAACATTTTGCTAAGGATTTTCAAGATAGTAACCCTTTCTATGTGCAAATGGGGTGGTCATAACAGTCAGAATCGGCCAGAAAGAAGGCAGCAGTATGGTAAGTAACCAATGTATAGACCTGAAACTAGAGCGAAGAAGTCTAATTTGGCGCAAATGATGACTAAATTTATCTCATCCACCGAAACTAGACTACAGAAACAAGTGAAAGGGGATCGATTACGGTACTTGGATGTGCAACGAAAGTTTCAAAAAAGCATATTTTTCAAGATAACAAAACCGAGCACCCCACTATATTGTGTAGCATATAACAAAATACAAAAATGTCGTACATAGAGTGTGGAAATTTACCTATCAATCACAAGGATTGATGTTTTGGCACCAACTAAGTTGTAAACTAGCTCTTGAGGGTACACAATCTATAAGCTTTCCAAGAGCACACCTTGCTCTTATGGATTCTTTCCTTCAATTTGTGTCCATCACCAACTAGTAAGATCCACTCCAATTTTACACTAGAAAAATTAGAGTATTTTTCATTGAGAATTTTATGCAGTCCTCAACAAAATGAAGAACCAAAATATTGAAGAAAAAGGGATATAATTTTCGGCCAAGGTGATGCTTGAGGTGAGAAGGGAAAAATTCTTGGTGCTTGAAAAAGGTAAAAGTGCATGTGCATGACATGCCTTGTTTATTGAAAAAGTTGCCCCCAACCCTTCACCTCTCATGCATGCAATTTATTTTGGCTTGTAACAGTTACAAAGCTCATGGACTTTTATTTAAATATCTCAAACACATTTGAGACCAATTAAACTTTGATTGAATTTATTCAAACCCACTAGTTGAGTATTTCTAATTGGGCTCTATAGGACCCAATTTTATTTAATTAATTCACAGCACTTGAATTAATTTAATTTAGTCCATAATACTGTTTATGAAAATCACAATTTTCAAATACATTATTTATTTGAGCAATTTTTTAATTTAGGAACACTTCCATAAATTAAAAGTTACATTCCCTATAATTCTCTTATAGAAGTCATACTTTTATTTTTCTTTACGCTTATAAACTCCTTTATAAGACGTTCAACATATTGAACTATTTTTATTCTTAACGGGATATAGAAAGTTAGCATTTGTGTGACCCTCAATGGTTCAATGATACAACTATCAGTGGGTTCACATCTCTATGTGGTTCGGGACTAAACATGTTCTTATATGAGCATACCACAATTGCTTCATTCTTATTTATAAACTCCTTGATAATAAGAACGTCAGAACTCAAGTCTGAAAGTACGCAACCAATCATGTTAAACGCCTAAAAACATCGCTTACATGATTCCCTAGGTATCAAATGATACTGCATGCAAGAACCATTCCATTATGGTTAGCGTATATTACGATCTTTCCATCTCATTTATAGCAACCGATTCGACAACTATTGGTATATCGAGAGTCGTCAAAGAATCGATACTATGTGTCATGTCGTAGTTTCATCGATGGTATAATCTAAGAAACCCTTTTCTTAATTACTACCAACACTCTGATCCGAGATTTCAAACTACATACACAGGAGGTCACATAGGATATCCATACTCGAAGGTAAGTAATGCATCCCCGACTACAATGCATAGACTCCTATATGTTTCGATAGAACACCCAACCTTACCACCTGATGACCCTATATGAGTCGGCAAACAAGTCAAAGTTCAATGCTAGCATATAGAGTCACAATGTCATCTCGGGTCATAAGGGTTAATGGTGTACAACCATAACCTAGGACGTTTCCACTCGATAAGTTAGAACAACTTGGAAAGTCCTTTATGGAGGGTTGTTCAATGCACTTTACAAGGACACCTATCTGCATGCTCGGACATCACAATGTCTCCTACCAATGAAACATGGTACTGACATCGCAGATACTAGTCTCAAACTCAAGCGGCCTTTATTATTCTTAATGGCGACTGAATCGACTAGGAACTGTTTAGAATATACAGTATTCCAAATATGAGTTTCATGATACTCATCATATGAGCATCTCATATTCTTTCTACTATTTGTATATTCAACGACTTTATCTATGCATCTAGCATGAGTATACAGATAAAGACGTGCCAAAACAATAATTTCAAATATAATTAAAATAAATATTGTTTATACATAGAGTTTCAATGTGAATCCTCGACAAAAATTTGGCTCGACGGGCACCTACTCTAACAATCTCTCATTTGCACTAAAGCCAACTACCCATATGCTTCAAACCCATCGATTCGAGATGCTTCTCGAATAATGGTCCAGGTAAAGGCTTAGTTAGTGGATCAGCAACATTAACTATGGGGCCGACTTTGTCAATCGACGCTTCTCCTCTTTCCACAATCTCTCGGAGGATGTGGTACATTCTCAGTACATGTTTGGATTTCTGATGAGACCTTGGCTCCTTCGCCTGAGCAATGGCTCTCGTGTTGTCAAAAATCAACGGGACTAGAGCAACTCCATTAGGAATGACGCCCAACTCTTGGACGAAATTCCTTAACCAAACAGCCTCCTTTGCTGCAGTTGATGCAGCAATGTATTCAGCCTCAGTGGTTGAATCCGCAGTACTATTTGCTTGAAACTTTTCCAAGAGACAACAACACCATTGAGAACGAATACGAACCCAGAGGTTGAATTTGAGTCATCGATATCGCTTTCGAAGCTAGAGTCAGTATAACCTTCCAATTTCAGTTCTCCACCCCCATAGACTAAGAAAAACTTATTGGTCCTTCTCAAATACTTGAGGTTGTCCTTCACAGCTTTCCAGTGTGGAATAACATGGTTCGATTGATATCTACTCACTACACTTAGTGCAAAATTCACGTCAGGACTTATAGATATCATCTCATAAACGATGCTACCAATTGCAGATGCATACGGAATGCTTGTCATCGCCGCTATCTCTGCATCAGTCTTGGGAGACATAGACCTGGATAGGGACACGCCATGAAACATTGTTAGATGTCCTCTCTTGGAATCATCCATCGATAACCGCTTAACGAAGGTATCAATGTAAGTGGACTGGGTGAGACCAAGAGATCTTCTTGATCTATCTCTATTGATCTGTATTCCCAATACAAAAGATGTTTCACCCAAGTCCTGTATCGAGAACTTACTCTCTAACCATATTTTTGTTGATTGCAACATCCCTACATCATTCCCAATGAGTAGAATGCCATCAACATAAAGTACCAAGAATGTCACAACACTCCCATTAACCTTCTTAAACACATGGTTCCTCAGGATTCTTAGTAAAACCAAACTCTTTGATTGTAATATCGAATCTGAGGTTCCAACTCCTAGACGCCTGCTTTTGACCATAAATAGATCTCTGATGTTTGCATAACATATGCTTACTTCCGATAGATGTAAACCCTTCAGGTTGAGACATCTAAATCTCTTCTTTAATATCCCATTAAGAAATGCTGTCTTGACATCCATCTGCCATATCTCATAGTCATACCATGCAGCTATGTCTAGCAATATCCTTATAGACTTGAATATTGCGACTCGAGAAAAGCTTTCCTTAAAGTCAATTCCTTGTCTTTGAGTATATCCATTTGCTACCAATCGTGCTTTGAAGGTAAATACCTTCCCATCCGCCCCTAGTTTCCTCTTGTAAATCTATTTACACCCTATGGAACAGTTCCCTCAGGTGGATCAACAAGATTCCACAATTGGATCGAATGCATGGAATTCATCTCAGATTCCATTGCTTCGAGGCACTTGTATGAATCGGCATCAGATAACGCTTCCTTGAAGGTTATTGGATCACATTCATGATTAGGCTCATCATGGCCCTCTACAAGAAGCAGACCATACCTCATAGGTGGTCTCGAGACTTTCTCGGTTCTTCTAGAAGCTTGTATCCCCTCTCTTAGCTCTTCGAGTGTGAGTTTTACAATCGTGCAGTGTCTCTAGAACATCTTCGAGTTCTATCATCTCCCATTTTCTATCTAATAGAAACTCCCTTTTCCAAAAAGGTTCCATTCCTAGAAGCAATCACCTTTGTTTCTTGGGAATGATAGAAATAATATCCAACTGAATTCCTGGGATATCCCACAAAGTAACATAAAATGGATCGACTATCCAATTTATCTCTCACTGCCTGCTTTACATAAGCAAGGCATCCCCATATTATAAGATAATAATATTTGGGAGGCTTACTCATCAATATCTCATATGGTGTTTTATCAGATACTTTTGAATGGACATTGTTCAACAATAGTGGCGCTGTCCCAAGTGCATATCCCCAAAAGTATGGCGGCAACTCCGTGAACCCCATCATAGACCGAACCATGTCCATCAAAGTCCGGTTACAACGAGAAACACCATTCAACTACAGTGTAGCAGGCGGAGTCTACTGCCGAGAGAATCACATTCTCCATAAGATACTCTTCAAACTCAGCACTCAAGTATTCAGCACCTCGATCCGATCGAAATGACTCGATGCTTTGTCCCAACTGTTTATCTACTTCACTTCTGAATTCTTTGAACCTTTCAAAGGCTTCAAGTTTGTATTTCATCAAATACACATACCCATACCTAGAAATATTTTCGGTAAAGGTAATGAAGTAGGCATGTCCATGCTTAGTGGTGATGCTAAGTGGACCGCACACATCGGTATGGATCAAATCCAATAATCCTTTGGCTCGCTCCACATGGCCCTTAAAGGGAATTTTTGTCATCTTTTCTTTTAGACATGATTCACAAGTCGTGAGAGAATTAATATCAGACATATCAAACATGCCTACTCCCACTAGGTTGTTCATCCTTCTTAGGTAAATAAGTTCTAATCGAGCATGCCATAATTGTGCCGAATTTAGAGTATCTTGTTTTCGTTTTTTTGTTGTTATTATTGCTTGGACATTGTTTAGTGGAATATCTTTCAATTTTAAGTTATAGAGATCGTTTTCAAGTTCTCCTGTACCAATCAAACATTCATTCTTATAAATGTTGCAAACATCTTTGCTAAATAAATAAGAATATCCATCTTTATCAAGCATAGAAATGGATACAATGTTTTTCACTAAATCATGTACAAATAAACATCTCTTAAAATAAATTAAAATCATTGTTCAAATATAAGTAAACATCTCCAATAGCCTTGGCAGCAACTCTTGCTCCATTGCCCATCCTCAAGAAAGTCTAACCTTCCTTAAGTCTCCTAATTCTTCCCATCACATGCAAATAATTACAGAAATGTGAGCCGCAGCCGGTATCTAATACCCAAGAAGTATAGTTAATTGAATTGTTTACTTTAATACAGAACATACCATTTCCAGAACCTTTCTGGGCAACATATTCTCTGCAGTTACGCCTCCAATGTCCAGGCTTCTTGTAGTGATGACATATGTCAACAGTCTTATCAGCTTTAACTGGTGTAGCTGCCACAGCGGGACTCGGAGCTTGCCTCTTCAAGGGAACGTTCTTCTTGGAAAGTTGGAAAGAACGCTTCTTTCCCTTCCCAGGTGGACCAGTCTTCGTACCAGATGAAGAACCCACATAAAGAACCAAATTCTCTTTCTTGATGGTGGACTCAAAGGTAAAAAGCGTATTCACCAACTCCTCAAGGGTAGGCTCCAGCTTGTTCATGTTGAAATTCACCACAAAATGATCAAATGAGCTAGGCAGCGACAAGAGCAACACGTCAGTGCTCATGGACCAAGGCCCCATCTCGCATGCGTAAAGTAATCAGCTCCTTGACGGTAGCATACCTAAGAGGCTGTGTTTGCTCACCAAAGAGCTCTTTGAGATGAAAATGAATGTCAGCAACACTCTTTCAATCCTCAAAACGCCTCTGTAGCACATCATTCATAGAAACCTGCATATAACACTTGGCTTTCAAGTCATGGTCACACAAATCCTTGTAAGTATGCAATTCCTCAGGAGTGCATCTAGTCGAAGCCTCAACAGGGGGCGTCTCAGTAAGTGTATATGCTATCCTTTCTGAATTCAAGAAGATTTTCAGATTTCTTAGCCCATTGAGGTAATTAGGTCTGGCTAAAATGTGTTTTCCGAGTATTGCAGATAATGGGTTGCGTATCAAAGACATTGTCAGTACTGAAAAGTAAAAACAGATAAATGTTAGTGACTATTTTAAAATATTTAGTAAGATATAAAGTGTAAACTTTTACTTCATAAATTTTCACTCCCACTCTTTTGACATTTTTTACTACCCTCTAGTGAAAACGGGAAACTCCTTTCCTTAGTAGGTACGTAAGGTCCAATTAGCAAATTATGATACCGAATAATGTCATCCAATCAAAATTCATGAAAGGTAGTTTCCAATTGTATCTCCATGCAACTCTTTACGTAAAATTTTGTCTCACGTTTTATTAGGACCCAATAATATGACGTCAGTTCATCTTTACGTGTCAAGCCTTACCCATCGATGTTGAACCTTAATGGACGGTCGCCATGAGTTCCCTCAATAATATGATCCGAAATCATGGGAGTTTCACGTAGTTCACAGTCACCATGTCAATGGATATCACAGCTTTTTGGTGTCCAGGTGTAAGGTCCAAAAAAATTAAGACGACGTAATTCAACTGCATGCAAATATAGAGAATATGAAAAATGGCCAATTAATTGATTTTAATTGCTTATATGACATGTTTATATGATTTTTTAGTAGTTTTCTACTTACATGCATTAAAAAGTTATTTTAAGGGTTATTCGAGTTGCGATCGAGGAACGGAGACTGATGACTGAAAAATGTAAAATGTTTTTATTAAATGATTGTTTTTAATTATTTAAAATAGGAACAATGAATTTTCATATTTTTGAAAATAAGAAGTTTTGAGGTGATTTTATACGCCGGGACGTAATTTTTATCGGTGTTGGTTTTTTTAAAAAAATACGAACTTGTGGTTAACCCGGCTAATAAATTAACAAATTTATTTAAGCAAAATAATTTTTAATATTCTAATTAAGCACTAATGGGCCCAATTACCCTCCTTAGTGGACCTAATCCTTGTTAGTGATTTAATTAGTATATAATATATTAAATCGTACCCCAAACCCTCATTGTTACACGCCCACTTTTAAGATTTCTTCTCTCCCCAAAACTCCTCCAATCACAAGACACACACACCTAAATATTCTAAGGGAAATTCGAAAAGCTTCAAGTGTTTCAAGCCAAGGTCCCGTCATCACCGTTCTTCAATTTGTCAACAAATAATCGTGTGTTAAATATACAAAGGCACGCATATTTCTTTTCTTTAAAACATCATCACACCATATATGATTTATGCATGAAAAGTATGGAAAACAAGTGACACTTTGTTTTATTTTTTTTTTTTCACATGATATGAAAACTCAACCATGATTTTTGATCCAATTGTGTTGTTTATGTGCATAAAGGAGGCTGCCATTATTAGGACTTGATCAAGCACTATTTTACATGAGTTTAGAGTCCTAGAACAAGCAAAATATGATGCACAAAATGAAACACGTAAGCTGGAACTGTAACCTGGTGCATGTTGATTTTAGGGTTTGGTTTTGGTTCATAGAGGTTCGGCTTGGGCTTGGCTTGGGATAGGGCTCATCCAGGGTCAGAGTGAGTCAAGGATAGGGTCCTAGCCACACTAAGACCCGAGTTAAGATGGCTGGGAGGAGTCCTAGAAAGCTGGGACTCCCATCCGAGAGACAAGTATTTGCGCGCAGGGTTCAGGGGCTTGCGCAGCGAAGAAGGCTTGGTCTGGGACTTTGGGCTGGGCTAGGGTGACCCCTTGAGGTCCTAGATGAGTGCTTGAGAGGCTGGTTCAGGGGCTGGGCAAGCTGGTCAGGTCCTAGGGGCGAATCAAGAGTCCTATGTGAAAGGGGATCGTTTAAGGTGCTCAATTGCGCAACGGAAGTTTCAAAAATATTTTTCATACAAGAAATCGAGCACCCTAAACACTAAGATGTGTAGCAAATACAATAAAACACAAAATGTCATACATAGGGTGTTTTAGAAACTTTTACCTATCAATCACAAAGGATTGATGATGGCTCCAACTTAGTTGTCAAACAAATAAGCTCTTGAAAGGATGACCCAATCTACAAGCTTCCAATGAGCACTTCTTGCTCAAAAATTAAGCCCACCACCAACAAGGTAGAACCACTCTAATTTTGCACTAGAAAAATAAGAGCATTTTTCATTGAGAAAACTAAGTTTTCCTCAACAATTGAAGAAAGAAAAATAAGAGGAATGAAGCATAAATATTTCGGCCAAGAGCTTTTGAGGAGAGAAGGGAAGAACTTTCTTGGTGTTTGAAAAAATGATTAAATGCATGAGCATGCCATGCATTATTTTATGAAAACGTTACCTCCAACCTTTCATCTCCCTTGCATGCTTTTTACTTGGACTTCTAACAATTACAAGGCCCATGGACTTTTATATAAATGTCTCAAACACATTTGAGACCATTTAAACTTTACTTTATTTTACTCAAGCCCACTAGTTAAATAATTATTTTCTATTGGGATCTACAAGACCCAATATTGATTAATTAATTCAACACTTGAATTAATTTAATTATTTGGACTCTACTAGGCCCAGTAGTGTTTAATTAATTCAACACTTGAATTAATTTAATTTAGTCCATAATAATGTTTATGAAAATCACAATTTTCAAATACTTTATTTGTTTGGCCAACTTTTAATTTAGGAACACATCCTCAAATTAAAAGTTACATTCTCCTTATAGAAGTCATACTTCTTTTTTATTTATGCTTATAAACTACTTTATAAGCCGTTCAACACATTGAACTATTTTAATTCTAAACGGGAACTAGAAACTTAGCACTTGTGTGGCCCTCAATGGTTCATTGATACAATTAGCCGTTGGTTCACATCTCCATGTGATTCGGGACTAAACATGTCCTTATATGAGCATACCCCAAATGCTCCATTATTACTATCAACTCCTTGATAATAAGAACGTCAGGACTCAAGTCTGATAGTACCCAATCAATCATGTTAAACGCCTAGCAGCATCGCTTACATGATTCTCTAGGTATCAAATGATAGTGCCTGAAAGAACTATTCAATTATGGTTAGCGTACAGTACGCTCCCTTCAACTCATATATCCCGACCGATTCGACAAATATTGGTATATCGAGAGCTGTCAAAGAATCGATACTATGTGTCATGTTGAAGTTGCATCGATGGTGTAATCTATGAAACCCCTTTCATAATTACAACTATATTATGATCAGAGATTTTATACTACATATACATATGATCACATAGGATATCCATACCCGAAGGTGAGCGGTGAATCCCCGACTACAATGCATCGACTCCTATATGTTTCGACAAAACACTTAACCTTGCCAACTGATGACCCCATGAGAGTCGGTAAACAAGACAAAGTGCAATGCTAGCACATAGAGTCTCAATGTTGTCCCGAGTCATAAGGACTAATGGTGTACAACCATAAATTAGGACGTTTCCGCTCGATAAGTGAGAAACCACTTGGAAAGTCCTTTATGGAGGGTTGTTCAGTGCATTCTACAAGGAGCACCTATCTGCATGTTCGGACATCACAATGTCTCCTACCAATGAAACATGGTACTCACATCGCCGATACTGGTCTCAAACTCGAGTGGCCTATATCCTTCTTTGCGGCGGCTGAATCGACTAGGAACTGTTTAGAATATACAGTATTGCAAATATGAATTTCATGATACTCATCATATGAGCATCTCATATTCTTTTTACTATTTGTATATTCAAGGACTTTATCTATGCAACTAGCATGGGTATACAGATAAAGATGTGCCAAAACAATAATTTAAAATATTATTAAAATAAAGATTGTTTATAAATAGAGTTTCATTGTGAACACTCGGCCAACACTTGGCTCGACGGGACACCTACTCTAACAATCTCCCACTTGCACCAGAGCCAACATCCCATATGCTTAAAGCCCATCGATTCGCGATGCTTCTCGAATAATTGTCCAGGTAAAGGCTTAGTTAGTGGATCAGCAACATTATCTACAGAGCCGACTTTGTCAATCGACACTTCTCTTCTTTCCACAATCTCTCGGAGGATTTGGTAATTTCTCAATACGTGTTTGGATTTCAGATGAGACCTTGGCTCCTTTGCTTGAGCTATAGCTCCCGTGTTATCACAAAACACCGGGACATGAGCAACTCCATTAGGAATGACGCCCAACTCTTGGACGAAATTCCTTATCCAAACAGCCTCCTTTTCTGCAGCTGATGCAGCAATATATTCCGCCTCAGTGGTGGAATCCGCAGTACTGTCTTCCTTGTAACTCTTCCAAGAGACAGCAGCACCATTGATGGTATGAATATGAAACCAGAGGTTGACTTCGAGTCATCGATATCGCTTTGGAAGCTAGAGTCGGTATAGCCTTCCAATTTAAGTTCTCCACCCCCATAGACCAAGAACAACTTATTGGTCCTTCTAAAATACTTGATGATGTCTTTCATAGCTTTTCAGTGTGGAAGACCAGGGTTCGACTAATATCTACTCACTACACTTAGTGCAAAATCCATTCAGAACGTGTAGATATCATCCCATACATGATAGTAACAATCGGAGATGCATACGGAATGCGTGTCATCACCGCTATCTCTGCATCAGTCTTGGGAGACATAGACTCGGATAGGGACACGCCATGACATATTGGTAGATGTCCTCTCTTGGACTCATCCATCGAGAACCGTTTCACGATGGTATCAATGTATGTGGACTGGGTGAGACCAAGAAATCTTCTTGATCTATCTCTATAGATCTATATTCCCAATACAAAAGATGCTTCACCCTAGTCCTGCATCGAGAACTTGCTCGCTAACCATATTTTAGTTGATTGCAACATCCCTACGTTATTCCCAATGAGTAGAATGTCATCAACATAAAGCACCAGGAATGTCACATCACTTCTACTAACCTTCTTATACACAGGGTTCCTCAGGATTCTTAGCAAAACCAAATCCTTTGATTGTACTATCGAATCAGAGGTTCCAACTCCTAGATGCCTGCTTTAGACCATAAATAGATATTTGAAGTTTGCTTACCATATGCTGACTTTCTACAGATGTAAACCCTTCAGGTTGAGACATATAAATCTCTTCCTTAATATCCCCATTAAGAAAGGCTGTCTTGACATCCATCTGTCATATCTCATAGTCATACCATGCAGCTATGGCTAACAATATCCTTATAGACTTGAACATTGAAACTGGAGAAAAGGTTTCTTCAAAGTCAACTCCTTGTCTTTGAGTATATCCATTTGCTACCAATCGTGCTTTGAAGGTCAATACCTTCCCATCCGCCCCAAGTTTCCTCTTGTAAATCCATTTACACCCTATGGGAACAGTTCCCTCAGGTGGATGCACGAGATTGCACACTTGGTTTGAATGCATGGAATTCATCTCAGATTCCATTGCTTCAAGCCACTTGGATGAATCGGCATCAGATAATGCTTCCTTGAAGGTCAATGGATCACATATATGATTAGGCTCATCATGACCCTCTTCAAGAAGCAGACCAAACCTCATAGGTGGTCTCGAGACACTCTCGGATCTTCTAGGAGCTTGTATCTCCTCTCTTGGCTCTTCGGGTGTGGGTCCTACAATTGTGGGTGTCTCTCGAACCTCGTCGAGTTCTATCATCCCCCCTTTTCTATAAAATAGAAATTTCTTTTCCAAAAATGTTGCATTCCTAGGAACAAACACCTTTGTTTCTTGAGGATGATAGAAATAATATCCAACTAAATTCCTTGGATATCCCACAAAGTAACATAAAATGGATCGACTATCCAATTTATCTCCCACTACCTTCTTCACATAAGCAGAGCATCCCTATATTCTATGATAAGAATATTTGGGAGGCTTACCCATCCATATCTCATATGGTGTCTTATCAACTGCCTTTGAATGGACATTGTTCAACAACAGTGCCGCTGTCCCAAGCGCATATCCCCAAAAGGATGGCGACAACTCCGTGAACCCCATCATAGACCGAACCATGTCCATCAAAGTCCGGTTACGATTCTCCGAAACACCATTCAACTTTGGTGTAGCAGGCGGAGTCCACTGTGAGAGAATCCCATTCTCCTTAAGATACTCTTGGAACTCGGCACTCAAATACTCACCACCTCGATCCGATCGAAGTGACTTGATGCTTCGTCCCAACTATTTCTCTACTTCACTTCTGAATTCTTTGAACCTTTCAAAGGCTTCAAGTTTGTATTTCATCAAATACACATAACCATACCTCGAATAGTCATCGGTAAAGGTGATGAAGTAGGCATGTCCATGCTTAGTGGTGATGCTAAGCGGACCACACATATCCGTATGGATCAAATCAGATAACCCTTTGGCTCGCTCCACATGGACCTTAAAGGGAAATTTGGTCATCTTTCCTTTTAGACAAGATTCACAAGTTGTGAGGGAATTAATATCAGACATATCAAACATGCCTACTCCCACTAGCTTGTTCATCCTTCTTAGGGAAATATGTTATAATCGTGCATGCCATAATTGTGCCGAATTTAAAGTATCTTGTTTTCGTTTGTTTGTTTTTGTTATTGTTTGGACATTGTTTAGTGAATATCTTTCAATTTTAAGTTATAGAGATCGTTTTCGAGTTCTTCAGTGCCAATCAAACATTCATTCTTCTAAATGTTGCAAACACCTTTGCTAAATAAACAAGAATATCCATCTTTATCAAGCATAGAAATGGAAACAATGTTTTTAACCAAATCTGGTACAAACAAAATATCTCTTAAAATCAACTTAAAATCATTGTTCAAAAGCAAGTAAACATTTCCTATGGTCTTGGCAGCAACTCTTGCTCCATTGCCCATCCTCAAGAAGGTCTCACATTCCCTAAGTATCCAAATTCTTCCCATCACCTGCAAATCATTACAGAGATGTGAGCCACAGCTGGTATTCAATAACCAAGAAGTAGAGTTAACTGAAATATTTACTTCAATATAGAACATATCATTTTCAGAACTCTTCTAGGCAAGATATTCTCTGCAGTTATGCCTCCAATGTCCAGGCTTCTTGTAGTGATGACATATGTCAACAGTCTTATCAGCTTTAACTGGTGTACCTGCCACAGCGGGACTCGGAGCTTGCCTCTTCAAGGGCACGTTCTTCTTGGAAAGTTGGAAAGAACGCTTCTTTCCCTTCCCAGGTGGACCAGTCTTCGTACCAGATGAAGAACCCACATAAAGAACCGACTTCTCTTTCTTGATGGTGGACTCAAAGGTAACAAGCATTTTCACCAACTCCTCAAGGGTAGGCTCCAGCTTGTTCATGTTGAAATTTACCACAAAATGATCAAATGAGCTAGGCAGCGATAAGAGTAACACAGTCAGTGGTCTAATCCGAAGGCAACATCAGATCCATGCCAACGAGCTTGTCCACGAGCCCAATCTTCTTTAGGCCATGCTCATGGACCGAAGCCCCATCTCGCATGCGTAAAGTGTTTAGCTCCTTGACGGTAGCATGTTTAAGAGGTCGAGTCTACTCACCAAAGAGCTTCTTGAGATTCAAATGAATGTCAGCAGTACTCTTCGCATCCTCAAAATGCCTCTGCAGCTCATAATTCAGTAGAAGCCTGCATATAACACTTAGCTCGCAAGTCATGTCACACCAATCCTTGTAAGTCTGAAATTCCTCAGGTGTGCAGTTAGTCGGAGCCTCAACAGGGGGCGACTCATCAAGTGTATACGCTATCATTTCCGAATTCAAGACTGATTTTCAGATTTCTTAGCCAATTGAGGTAATTAGGTCCGGTTAATACGTGTTTGTCGAGTATTGCAGATAGCGGATTGCGAATCGAAGACATTTTCAAAAATGTACTGAAAAGTAAAACAGATAAATGTTAATGACTATTTTAAAATATTTAGTAAGATATAAAGTATGGACTTTTACTTCATAAATTTTCGCTCCCACTGTTTTGACATTTTTCACTACCCTCTAGTGAAAACGGGAAACTCCTTTCCTTAGTAGGTACGTAAGGTCCAATTAGCAAATTATGATCCCGAATAATATCAGTCAATAATAATTCCTAAAAAGTAGTTTCCAATTGCTTCATCATGCAACCCTCTACGTAAAATTTTGTCTCACGTTTGATTAGGACCTAATAATATGACGTCGTTCATCTTTACGTGTCAAGCTTTACCCATCAATGCTTAACCTTAATGGACGGTTGCCATGATTTCCATCAATAATATGAGTCGAAATCATGGGATTTCCACGTAGTTCACATCACCATGTCAATGGATGTCACAGCTTTTCGGTTTCCAGGGCCCCCCAATAATATGAGCCGAGTCCCGAACACGGGTAGCGTTCATCATGCACCCATTGTCGATGGAAGACATGGAAATTATTAACAACTTTATAATTCCCATTTTCGGGCTTGATATTAATTTTGAATCTTATTCATAATGAGGGTTTTTAATTTTGAAAGGTCTCATCATTAATTTTATTTAAAAGCTCGCCATGTTTGATCATATGTTGGCCGGATTCATGCAACTTTGTTATTATCATAATAATAATGCACGTACTCATTATTTATAATATATCATGCATATATTATAAGGAGTAAACAAAACAAGGATGATCAATCGTCCCAACAACTAATGGTCCGTGTGAGCTAAGCACGGGCCTAGGTCCAATCCTAGGGAAATGCATGGGATGCAAATGCAACTTTTACATAATATTCCAATATTTACATGTCTTCGATCTTCATAATCATCAAGGCCACCATCTTCCATATTTTGATCTTTCACTATACTAATATTTATAAATAAATATCCATGGCAAATAGGGATACATCTCATGGGGTGGGAACGGGCCATAAACAAGCCCACTTGAAATTTGATAATTATTACAATCATTCAACACAAAATATCTTAGCATACACCTAGCAAATTGGGCTTGGGCTTTTGATCATCCTTCATACATAATATCATATATCATACACCATCAATTAATTATTACAATAATCAATTGATCCAATATTATATATCTTGATTCAATCACTAACTGCCACGATTATGAACTAAATTAACAAAGTATACAAACTCCTTTGTCTACTTTCTAATTAATTTATTTATAACCGAATTTTTGTAAATCATCATTTACTATAAATAATTAATTCATCTACTATAAATAATTAAAGTCCAACTTCAATTATTTATTTTATGAGAAAATATGTACATCTTTTGTAAATATAAACTTAAGGGCCTAAAAAATCATTTTTCACCAAAAACATTTTGGCCCATTTAAATTCACAAACTGTATTAGCCATCTAATTGCCCAACAACTTCAAGGCCCATGACATGTGCTCAATTGCACAACGAAAGTTTCAAAAATATTTTTCAAACAAGAAATCAAGCACCTTAAACACTAAGATGTGTAGCAAATACAATAAAACAAAAAATGTTATACATAGGGTGTTTTAGAAATTTTACCTATCAATCACAAAAGATTGATGATCGCTCCAACTTAGTTGTCAAACAACTAAGCTCTTGAATGGATGACCCAATCTACAAGCTTCCAATGAGCACTCCTTGCTCAAAAATTAAGCCCACCACCAACAAGGTAGAACCGTTCTAATTTTGCACTAGAAAAATTATAGCATTTTTCATTGAGAAGACTAAGTTTTCCTCAACAATTGAAGAAAGAAAAATAAGAGGAATGAAGTATAAAAATTTTAGCCAAGAACTTGTAAGGAGAGTAGGGAAGAACTTTCTTGGTTCTTGAAAAAGTGATTAAATACATATGCATGCCATGCATTTTTTTATGAAAAAGTTGCCTCCAACCTTTCACCTCCCTTGCATGCTTTTTACTTGAGGCATGTAACAATTACAAGGCCCATGGACTTTTATTTAAATGTCTCAAACACATTTGAGACCATTTAAACTTTACTTGATTTTACTCAATCTCACTAGTTAAATAATTATTTCTTATTGGGTTCTACAAGACCCAATGTTGATTAATTAATTCAACACTTGAATTAATTTAATTATTTGAACTCTACTAGCCCACTAGTGTTTAATTAATTCAACACTTGAATTAATTTAATATAGTCCATAATAATGTTTATGAAAATCACAATTTTCAAATACATTATTTGTTTGGCCAACTTTTAATTTAGGAATACTTCCTCAAATTAAAAGTAGCATTCTCCTTATAAAAATCATACTTTTATTTTTATTTATGCTTATAAACTCCTTTATAAGCCGTTCAATACATTGAACTATTTTACTTCTCAACGTGATCTAGAAAGTTAGCACTTGTGTGGCCCTCAATGGTTCATTGATACAACTAGCCGTGGGTTCACATCTCCATGTGATTCGGGACTAAATATGTCCTTATATGAGCATACCCCAAATGCTCAATTCTTAGTTATCAACTTCTTGATAATAAGAACGTCAGAACTCAAGTCTGATAGTACCCAATCAATCATGTTAAACGCCTAGCAGCATTCCTTACATGATTCTCTAGGTATCTAATGATAGTGCCTGCAAGAACCATTCAATTATGGTTAGCGTACAGTACGCTCCCTTCAACTCATATATCCCGACCGATTCGACAACTATTGGTATATCGAGAGCTGTCAAAGGATCGATACTATGTGTCATGTCAAAGTTGCATCGATGGTGTAATTTATGAAACCCCTTTCATAATTACAATCATACTCTGATCAGAAATTTCATACTACATATACATGTGATCACATAGGATATCCATATCCGAATGTAAGCGATGAATCCTCGACTACAATGCATCGACTCCTATATGTTTCGACAAAACACCCAACCTTGCCACCTGATGACCCCATGAGAGTCGGTAAACAAGTCAAAGTGCAATACTAGCACATAGAGTCTCAATGTTGTCCCGGGTCATAAGGACTAATGGTGTACAACCATAAACTAGGACGTTTCCACTCGATAAGTGAGAACCACTTGGAAAGTCCTTTATGGAGGGTTGTTCAGTGCACTCTACAAGGAGCATCTATCTGCATGTTCGGACATCACAATGTCTCCTACCAATGAAACATGGTACTCACATCGCAGATACTAGTCTCAAACTCGAGCGGCCTATGTCCTTCTTTGCGGCGGCTGAATCGACTAGTAAATGTTTAGAATATACAGTATTGCAAATATGAGTTTCATGATACTTATCATACGAGCTTCTCATATTCTTTCTACTATTTGTATATTCAAGGACTTTATCTATGCAACTAGCATGGGTATACAGATCAAGATGTGCCAAAACAATAATTTCAAATATTATTAAAATAAAGATTGTTTATACATATAGTTTCATTGTGAACACTCGGTTAACACTTGGCTCGATGGGCACCTATACTAACACTATGTCTACTAAGAGTATCGGCCGAGTGCATATGATAGATTTGTGCTTTCGGTTTCGAGCTAGGGGGCTGGTCCGTGGGTTCCATGGGTGTAATGCCCGAGATTTTAGTTTGATACTTTTGAGATTATTATGTGTTATGAAAAATGGAATGGAAGAACAGACATGGAGAAGCGACGTTGCAATTTGAGTTTAGTGACAACAAGACACCGCACCCGCGCCAGGAACCTTACCGCACCCGCGGTTGTCATTCTGAAATTTTGGTGTTGGTACAGTAGAGGCAGCGCACCCGCGGTAAGAACAGGACCGCACGTGCGGTGGATATACCGAGACAGGACCGCACCCGCGGTCGTTCCTTCTGAATTTTTGAAGGTGATCCAATACGTGCAGCGCACCCGCGGTCCAAAGGTGAGCGCATCCGCGGTGCGACAGTGCGCGAGAAATAAATGGGCCACTTGTCCTAGCATGCATGTGATATATATATTACTTCATTCCTTCGGCCATTACAGTAGAAATCGATCCAAAGTTCAGACAGAATCCTCAAGCTTCTTTGTACTTGAGAAATTTAATTTTTGGCAAATCCGTCTATCCGATTTTCAATCCGGACATAGTTCTGAGATCCTCTCGACACGAGCTACAACTGGACGTAAGTTTTTTTAAGTTTTGATATGATTTGGAATTATGGTATTACCAGAATCGAATATGATTCAGATATGTTGTTCTCGAGATAATAGACATCGTATAATCGAAACCGGATTAAAGAACAGACTGTTTATGCAATTGTTATGAATTTTCAGAGTTGATTCAATTGTGGTTATACCGATTTGATATCAAAATTATGTTGTTATCGATTATGAGATGTTGGAATTGATATCTGATTTATACTGTATCAATAGGTATATTGATATTATTCAGATTTGGATCAGATGAGTTATTGATTCGAATATACTGATATTGTATTGCCGGTATTGCGAGACTGTACAGAATTGAGATTATGATTCGTATTGATAGCGATTATGAGTTGTATGATTATATCTGTGATGTTGAGACTGACGGGGCTATCAAGACCGTATTGTTATGCCGTCGAGACATCAGTAGATTGATTTTGATCAGATTCAATAGTGATTGAGATTGCATTGTATGTCGTTGACATTGATCAGATTATGTGTTGCTTTGAGTATTGATCAGAACATGTATTGAATTGAGTTGTTTACTGATATTATACATATTCGATTGTCATTGCTAGATTGGGAATGGACAGATTTGAACTCGAGACTTCGACTTCGTAAGACCGAGAAGAGAAAGGTATAAATCGATGTTAACTGGGAGATCGACTTGAGTTAGATTTAACTCGAGTTTCCATAAACCACATACTTGTATGGTATTGTTTTTATACCTTTGTGTTTTAATGATTATGTTTATTCTATTGAATTAGAAAGTAGAAAGCAGAGAGTTATTGAGTGAGAGTCACTGACAGAGGGGCTAGACTATGACAGAGGAGTCACTGGCCAATTGCACATTGTCAGAATAGGGTTAGTCTTGGACAGACATGCCAAGACACTGGACGTTTGGTATATCGAGATGCTTCAGATACAGATAGCATCCTTATTACAGATTATTCGATATAGACTAGACCAAAGTCCAGAAATAAGAACGTACCGCCACCGCGACCGGTAGTAGTAGGTGGGAGACCTGTTACGTTCTTATTCACCGGGATCCCTAGATTAGATGAGAGATGAGTCGAGTCTGAGATGCCGAGTCATGAGTTGAATTACAGATTGTATAATTTATGTTTCGTATATTTCAATTCATGTTTTATTTAAAGTTTGATATCGATTCGCATTGTCAGATTATAATACATGTACTGATATCTGTTTCATGCTTTATTATACCATGGCATGTACACATTGTTTATACTGGGATTTATTCTCACCGGAGTTATCCGGCTGTTGTCTTGTTTGTATGTGTGCATGACAACAGGTGGGACATGATCGGGGTCAAGAAGATGATGAGAGAGGACAAATTTAGCGTGGTGATTCCGGACTTGTTGTAGATATGGTTCTAACACTTGAAATCTAGTAGTTGAACCTTAGTCTAGTCTGAATGTTTATTGTACAGAATTGTATTTTTATACTAATATGTATATTAATTAAATTCCATTACGTTCCGTCCTTGTATTGTATAAGAAAAAAAAAATTAGGCCCTGTTTATCTTAATTGATAATTAAATCCCAAAAATGATTAAGAAGATGATTAGCGTCTGGGTCCCCACAAAAGGTGGTATTAGAGCCTTAGGTCCTAGAACAGTAGGTTTCTTAGACTCAGATAGAGGAGAATGAGCGGGGTAGATTGAGTTTTCTTTCCTGCTTTTGCGATACTAGCATGTGACTTGTTGTAATATTGACTGGTTTAAATTACATTGTATATGCTAGCATGATACTATGTTTTACTGCCTTATAATACATGTTACTTGATTTAACTGATTTGATTTGATAACGTGTATTATTGAGTATGAATCAGACCTGATTCTTGATCAGCAGTAAGATGATCAGAGGAGGACTGAAACAAGCTTGTTGTATTTGGTTAATAATACTTTTGGTAATCAGATATACCTTCTCGAAGAATTCCAGAAAGAGTTAGTACTTCGACTGATCAGATAGATGTGTCAGAAACTCCGATGGAAATACAGTTGAAACAGTTTCAGTCATTTCAACCGCCGATTCTGAGAGGTACTGAGACATCTGATGATTGTGAGAATTGGCTAGATGATATAGAGATATTGTTTGATTCACTTGAGTATCCAGACGAACGGAGAATTAAACTAGTGCCCAACCAGTTACACGATGTCGCAAGGAGTTGGTGGATTACAACCAGAAGAGTATTAGAACAGCGTGGTATGGTAATTACGTGGGAAATCTTTAGAACTGAATTCTATCGAAGATTTTTCTCAGTTTCGTACCGAGAGGACAAGAAAACAGAGTTTGAGAATTTGAAACAGGACCAACTGAATATTGAAGAATATGTTGCTAAATTCTCTACTTTATTACGTTTTTCTCCTCTTATAGCTGGGAATGATGAAGCTGTAGCGGATCAGTTCATCAACAGATTGAATGCTGAGATATCTTCCTTGGTAAAGGTAGAGCGACCCCAGCATTTTGGTGATACTTTGAATAAAGCAAAGAGAGTAGAGGCAAGTTTGAGCCGACAACGAGGGAGGTTGGACGTGATCCGACCCCAGACACAGCAATCCCCTCTAAGATTTGATAGTGGCAGTACGAGTGGGAAGCCAGATTTGTTGAAAGCTCGAAAGAAACAGTTTAAGAAATTAGGGAGCGGACCGAGCGGTTCATCTAGCTCCAGTGGTGCTAGCCCGAGTTATATTGGAGTTTATTGCAGGACTTGCGGAGGAAGACATTCCACAGAGCAATACCAAGGAGTACTTGGTAGTTGCCATATTTGCCGACAATCATGACATTTTGCTAGAGTTTGTCCACAGAGAGGTTCCCGAAGATTTCAGGGAGTAGAATCATCTGGTGGTAGTGACCGAGGGACAGACCCAGGAGGCACTTGATGATATAGTGGCAGGTAACTGTTCTTTTATGATTATTTTGCATATGTATTAAGAGATATTAATACATCTTATACATAATTTTGTATGAATTGCATTGAGACATGCTTTATCTATTGGGTCTGTATTTACTGTAGTATTGATCTCTTTACCTTTTGGGGAGAGGATTTGATATCAGCGACATTCTGTGAAATATTGTATACTGCAGTAAGATGAGAATGAGATTGAGTTAGATTATGTTGTACTTGTATTGTCTGATTCTGGCAGCATTATTGATATGAATATATTGAACAAGTACAGAGCTATTGTAGATTCTTACCAGGAGATGGTAAGATTCGGACTTGAAATGGCCGAAGAATGAATAATGTACGGTAAGGATTTTCGATTTTGAATTCCTTTGATTTCCGTATTAATTATGATTCAATGATTATCGAAAGGAATGGAGTTATTCCTTATGCATTAAGTTGATTACTGAAAATAAATATACCATGAGCTGATTTGTCAGTAGCAGGAGAATTGCTAAAGTCTTTCTAGCTAGATGAAATTCCGGATTTGCCTTATATCAGAGAGAGTGATTTCCGCCTTGATTTGATACCAGGTACAGGTTTTATTTTAGAAGTCCGTACAGAATGACACTGATTGATTTGAAAAAATTGAAATATCAGTTAGAAGATTTACTGACCGAAAGTTACATCTGATTGTGTGTTTCTCTGTAAAATACTTCAGTTCCTATTATGGGTTGATGAATCCTGTATTCAGAGGTATTCTGATGATTTTATGCCGTTTATCTATGATATTTTGTGATATACTCGTGGCATATGACTGACTAAATCGAATATCTTGTATTGATGGATCTGAGAACTGAAATTTTTGTATACAGAAATTGTTCAGATATGAGTCTTGATTGAAACAGATTGTATTCCAAGTATGTGATATCCGAATATGGTATACCGATTGATATTAGCACAGCTGAGGCAGTGATCAATGGCTGAGAATGACACCGAGTCAGAAATGTCAGAAATTTATTTTTCATGAGTTTAGCAGATTATGATATGTAATTGTTGTTTTGAAATTGCTTACGAATTGTTATTGTTCTAAAACAGTATTTGAGACAGAGTATATTGTTTGGGGGAACATTACATTCGAAGATGATATAGCAGTTGATCTAAACAACGTTGAAGAAATAATCGGTTAGTCAGATCGACAATATTGTTAGAAATCACGTTCTATGAGTTTATTAGATCAGTATAGATGATTGATATTTAGAATCTGAGCCGATATTTCTGTTATTCTGAATCCGTATTTGATACAGATTGTTGTATATTGTTGAGATTATATACAGTCTAAGCCGAATCAGAGCTGATTTTGAAAGTTACAGCAGTTCAGAAGTTTGATCAGAATGTACAGAACTTGATTTCGATAAGCAGAGTAGGGTGTCAATCAGAATATCAGGTAGGTACTACTATATTATATGTGAATAATCGACTTGTTTGTGCCGAATATTTCGAATCTGAAATGATAGATGTTTGTCAGAAGTGCACAGTAGTCAATTCAGTATTCTTGCTGGTAACAGGAAAGTATATGATACTTCGAAAAGACAGTTCTGATATAAACAGAGGAGATCAGTTGTAGCAGAATTTGTACGGAAATGTCTGAATCGTTGACAGATGAAGACAGAAAGATAGAAACCAGGAGATTGGTTATCTAGATTGTCGATTTTTGAATAGAAATGGGAGTACATTTCTATGGATTGTGTGACGATACTACTGAAATCTTGACAAGACTGTGCTGTGATGTGATTATGATTGACAGATTGCTCGAATATGCCAACGTCGGACGATGACTATTAGTATTTGCGACTGAAAATAGAATATATCCTTGACTAGGTTAAACAGATTTGATAACAGCTGATGGTGTTGATTTGTTATGAGCTGTGGATTGGTATATACGGATGTTGTATAGCCAGTATTGCAAGATTGATTCGAACAGGGTTATTCCGAAGGATATTATGATATTATACTTTTTGAATTATTATTCCAGTTTTGAATCAGAGATCCGTAAAAGACAGATATTTCAAAATGAAGATTATTCTGTTGTTGAAAACATAGTAAGATTGTCAGAATATCAAAGAGACTATCTAAAAGACAGAATCCGCTATGAGATTGAGATTTCAGAAGTGATTCATTGAGATGAGTTTTCTGATTAAACTCTGTTATACATTTCTTTTGATGTATCTGATTGGATTGCCTGTGAGTTCGAGGACGAACTCATATCTAGGGGGGGGGGGGAAGAAATGTAATGCCCGAGATTTTAGTTTGATACTTTTGAGATTATTATGTGTTATGAAAAAGGGAATGGAAGAACAGACATGGAGAAGCGACGTTGCAATTTGAGTTTAGTGACAACAAGACACCGCACCCGCGCCAGGAACGTTACCGCACTTGCGGTTGTCATTCTGAAATTTTGGTGTTGGTACAGTAGAGGCAGCGCACCCACGGTAGGAACAGGACCGCACCTGCGGTGGATGTACCAAGACAGGACCGCACCCGCGGTGCAAGAGTCAGCGCACTCGCGGTCGTTCCTTCTGAATTTTTGAAGGTGATCCAATACGTGCAGCGCACCCGCGGTCCAAAGCTGAGCGCACCCGCGATGCGACGTGCGCGAGAAAGAAATGGGCCACTTGTCCTAGCATGCATGTGATATATATATTACTTCATTCCTTCAGCCATTACAGTAGAAATCGATCCAAAGTTCAGACAGAATCCTCAAGCTTCTTTGTACTTGAGAAATTTAATTTTTGGCAAATCCGTCTATCTGATTTTCAATCCGGACATAGTTCTGAGATCCTCTTGACACGAGCTACAAATGGACGTAAGTTTTCTTAAGTTTTGATATGATTTGGAATTAATGTATTTCCAGAATCGAATATGATTCAGATATGTTGTTCTCGAGACAATAGACATCGTATAATCGAAACCGGATTAAAGAACAGACTGTTTATGCAATTGTTATGAATTTTCAGAGTTGATTCAATTGTGGTTATACCGATTTGATATCAAAATTATGTTGTTATCGATTATGAGGTGTTGGAATTGATATCTGATTTATACTATATCGCTGGGTATATTGATATTATTCAGATTTGGATCAGATGAGTTATTGATTCGAATATACTGATATTGTATTGCCGGTATTGCGAGACTGTACAGAATTGAGATTATGATTCGTATTGATAGCGATTATGAGTTGTATGATTATATCTGTGATGTTGAGATTGACGGGGCTATCAAGACTGTATTGTTATGCCGTCGAGACATCAGTAGATTGATTTTGATCAGATTCAATAGTGATTGAGATTGCATTGTATGTCATTGACATTGATGAGATTATGTGTTGCATTGAGTATTGATCAGAACTAGGTATTGAATTGAGTTGTTCACTGATATTATACATATTCGATTGTCATTGCTAGATTGGGAATGGACAGATTTGAACTCGAGACTTCGACTTCGTCAGACCGAGAAGAGAAAGGTATAAATCGATATTAACTAGGAGATCGACTTGAGTTAGATTTAACTCGAGTTTCACTAAACCACATACTTGTATGGTATTGTTTTTATACCTTTGTATTTTAATGATTATGTTTATTCTATTGAATTAGAAAGTAGAAAGCAGAGAGCTATTGAGTGAGAGTCACTGACAGAGGGGCTAGACTATGACAGAGGAGTCACTGGCCCATTGCACATTGTCAGAATAGGGTTAGTCTTGGACAGACATGCCAAGACACTGGACGTTTGGTATATCGAGATGCTTCAGATACAAATAGCATCCTTATTACAGATTATTCGATATAGACTAGACCAAAGTCCAGAAATAAGAACGTACCGCCACCGCGACCGGTAGTAGTAGGTGGGAGACCTGTTACGTTCTTATTCACCGGGATCCCTAGATTAGATGAGAGATGAGTTGAGTCTGAGATGCCGAGTCATGAGTTGAATTACAGATTGTATAATTTATGTTTCGTAGATTTCAATTCATGTTTTATTTAAAGTTTGATATCGATTCGCATTGTCAGATTATAATACATGTACTGATATCTGTTTCATGCTTTATTATACCATGGCATGTACACATTGTTTATACTGGGATTTATTCTCACCGGAGTTATCCGGCTGTTGTCTTGTTTGTATGTGTGCATGACAACAGGTGGGACATGATCGGGGTCAAGAAGATGATGAGAGAGGACAAATTTAGCGTGGTGATTCCGGACTTGTTGTAGATATGGTTCTAACACTTGAAATCTAGTAGTTGAACCTTATTCTAGTCTGAATGTTTATTGTACAGAATTGTATTTTTATACTAATATGTATATTAATTAAATTCCATTACGTTCCGCCCTTGTATTGTAAAAGAAAAAAAAATTTAGACCCTGTTTATCTTAATTGATAATTAAATCCCAAAATTGATTAAGAAGATGATTAGCGTCCGGGTCCCCACAATGGGTCCAGGAGGGTGTCCTAAGGGTTTGGTCCAGCATGGCTCGAGGGTGGCTCGAGGAAATCGAGACATGGCTCGGGTGGAACTTTTATGGGTCAAGTAAAGGTTTTCTAGTTGGAAATCTATCGAAGCCAGCTCACGGGGGTCGAGTCATGGTTCACGAGGGCTAAAATAATATAAAAGGTTTAAATTTTGAATTTAAGAATTTTATATTAAAGTTTGGGATTTTTCTGAATTAAAACGCCTTCAAAACGACTAATTACGAAGTAATTAAAAAGTCTAGTATTTAGGCTAAATAAAATAATGAGAATTTTAATTTATGCTTAAATAATTATTTGGGACATGTTAGAGTCAATGAAATTAAGAAAAAGACACAAATGTGAAATTTTACGTCTAGGGGTAAAACATTAATTTTACACCCGAAAATTAGTAATAGTCATGGCAGTGCTCTAATTGCTATTTTATATTTAATATGATTATTTTAAATGTTTATGAATTTTTATATGTTAAATTGTGATTTTTAAATGTTCATGGATTTTTACGATTAAATCTTTACATTTAAAAGACATGTTGCATGCTTGGTTTAAAAGAAAAACGATATTATATGCTTGTTTTTATTAAGTGATGGAAATACGAAATGTTGAAGGACGTGAAGGGATTGTAACTAAATATGATGATATGTTGGAAATATCGAGAGGGCTATGGTCCCAGTGGGAGCCCGACGATCGTGTTTCCTTGAATACGGATACGAATACGTTAATATGTTAATACGTTGGCCAAGGCCCAGTTGACCGGTGAGAGTGTTGCTGGGGTCCCCGCCGCCCAGTACTGTGGTTTTCTCTAGATGGATCCATCGCCCAATACGAATACGAATACGAGTCACAATCACGATATGAATTCAACAAACACGAATATGAATATGAATATGTTAATATGAATATGTTGATATGAAAACATTTATGAAAATGATTATGTTTAAAGTTTATGCATTATTATGAAAATGTTATTTTAAGTAAATGTATTTTTCACTGTTGTCTGTGATCTGTATTACGTATGATTTATTATCAAGAATACGATGTGTTGAGTCTTTAGACTCACTAGGTGTGATTGATGCAGGTGATATTGATAATTATGATATTGGAGCTCTTGATGGGTGACTTTGCTGGACTGTCGGTGCACATAACCTGAGGATCAGCGCTTTTACTTTCCGCATTTAAGTTTATGATTTACGTCAAAGATTTTACGACTATTTATTTATGCTTTTGAAATATTTTTGAGAGGTTTAGTATGTGCTATACTTTTCATATTTATTGCTTTTTAGGTTTGGTAAAACGTTTGGCGATTTCATGTTTTGACTATTTCCTTTGGATTTTCAAATACTAGTTAGTTGGTTTACTAAAAAAAATGGGGCAAAAATATTTAATGTGAATGCATTATGATCGGCCGAATTATGTGAGGAATTTTTTTAAAAAATAAAAATTCTAGTACTTTTTAAGCAAAAAAAAGAAGTAGACGTTTCAGTTGGTATCAGAGCAAAGGTCCTGTAAAGGATTGTGCCACCATCAACGTCAGAAAGATCAGTCATCAAGCCTCAATTTTTAAGTTTACATGCTTTATATGATTTAATATGATGTTACCTGCATGAAGACAGTGAATAATATGTTTACGTTACATTTTTACTAGCTTTTCTTATTATATATGCTTTGAATGCTTAAATTGCTAAATGAATTAGGATATGTCACATGATTAAAAAATTTAGATTTAAATGCATGTTCGTTATGTTAAAATTTGGAATACATTCAGATAAAATGCCTCCTAAACATGCCCCTGTTAATGAGAATCAAGCCGAGAACAGTGTGAACCATCAAGGGAATGCACCCCCACCACATCTTCCAGGGGATGCTGCTACTCGTGCATTAGAGGGGATTGCTCGTTTCTTTGAGCAGCAGCAGTTACAGCAAACACCTAGACCACAGCATTACATATATGATCAGTTCTGGAGGCTAGGGCCGAAGGAATTTTCTGGCACCACCGATCTCTTTGCTGCTGAGGCTTGGATCCGTGCACTTGAGGTACAATTTTTTTATCTGAATATGGGGGATTCTGACCGTGTGAGGTGTGCCACTTATCTGTTTAGAGATTATGCTTCTTTATGGTCGAAAGGAGCAGGAGCATGGTGTTGACATTACTAATCTTACTTGGGTTCGATTCAAGGATATATTCTACGAGAAATATTTTACTGCTGATGTTAGAGTGCGATTGAAAAAGGAATTTACGACTCTCCATCAGGGAGACGCTTCTGTTGCTGATTTCGTGAAGAAATTTGATAGGGGTTTTCACTTTGTACCTTATTGCAAGGGATGTTGCAGAGAAACTTAGACACTTTATGCATGGTCTACGACCTACCATTCGAAATAATGTTATGATGATGCGTCCTTTGGACTACGCTACTGCTACTATCTATGCATTCCAGTCTGAGCAATCTTTGAAGGATATGGAGTTTAAGTTACAGCGCAAGAGACAGCAGCATCAGAATAATAATCAGCCAAACAAGAAACCATATACAGGGTCCTCCTAGACCTCAAGGGCCCCAAAAGCCCCAAGGTCAAGTCAAGAAACAAGCACCACAAAGGCCACCACCTGCAGCACCAAAACCTGCAGAAGGACAACCATGCATGAAGTGCAATCGACTACACTATGGACCGTGTGTGTGGGGTACTACGAAGGGCTTCATATGCAAAGAAGAAGGGCACAAAGCTGCTGATTGCACGAAGAAGAATGCACCTACTATGGGACTAGCTTATGTTATGAATGCTGAAGAAGCTGAGGAGGAGGCAGACACTACACTCATCACGGATAACCTAGTCATTTAACATTTTTATATTGCTCTTATTGCATGAGATGTTAAATTGGTTATTAGAAATGAATTGGGATCAAGATTAAACCTAGTGGAAATTAGGTAGCATGTTCTACCTTAGTTGGATTTAAGATATGATTTTAGAAACCATAGAAATGATATTTATTTTGTGCCTTAAATTATGTGAATGATGTAACATTTCCAAATAAAAGTTTTCGGGCCAAAATTAAAGGAAAATCATAATGAAGGGTGGTTAAGGGTTTCGAAATTTTTAGGGGCTTAAGTACAATTTTTGAAAATTTTTGAGGACCAAAATGTAAATGCCTAAAGTTAAAAGACCTATTTGCAATTAACAAAAAGATAAGGGGCTTTAATGTAAATACCGAACTTCTTAGGACTAATTAGGAAATTTTGGAAAATTAAGGATTAAATATGAAAAATTTTGAAAATATAAGGGTCAATTTGCAAATATTCAAAAATTTGGGGACTAAAATGTAATTTTTCAAGAAATACTTAAAATCAACACGTATTTTTCTCGTAACTTTGGGAAATTAATTATAGAAATTTCTTAAGCTTCAACACGAAAGGAATTAAAAGACATTTTCGCCGCTGGAAGGATTATCATTTAAGGGGTAGCTACCTATGCACTGCTAGATTCAGGAGCTACACATTCCTTCATATCTGAAACCTTCATCAAAAGAATGAATATTATTCATGAAGATATGGGTTTGGGTTTAAAATTTTCTATTCCTTCCGGTGATATAATGCTCACGTCTAAAATTGTCAAGAATCTGGAGCTTCGTTTATTCAAAGATGTGGTTCGGGCAGATCTTATTGTGCTTCCTATGCCCAAATTTGATATTATACTTGGTATGGATTGGTTATTAGCAAATGGAGCTTCGATTGATTTTCGTCAGCGATCAGTGATTGTTCGACAACATAGTGGTAAATCTTTTGTCTTTGAGACGGCGAGAAACAAACAAATGCCGCACATTATCTCTTGTCTTTGTGCAAGGAAGCTTATTAGACGTGGATGCCAAGCGTTTCTAGCATGTGTCACTACCGCACATGCTCCTATCAGTCAGAAGTTAGAAGATGTTGATATTGTCAGAGGTTTTCCTAGCGTCTTTCCCGAGGACTTTTCTGGAATTCCGCCCGATAGTGAAGTGGAATTCTGTATTGATATAATGCCGGGCACCGTTCCTATATCTAAAGCACCTTATCGTCTAGCACCCGCTGAAATTAAAGAATTAAAAGATCATATCCAAGAATTGCTAGACAAGGGTTTTATTAGCCCTAGTTATTCTCCATGGGGTGCATAGGTATTATTTGTGAAGAAGAAAGATGGTAGTATGCGTCTCTGCATTGATTATCGAGAGTTTAATATGGTCCCTATCAAGAATAAGTCTCCACTGCCAAGAATTGAAGATTTATTTGATCGGTTACAAGGAGCATCGATATTCTCAAAAATTGATCTTCGTTCTGGATACCATCAATTGCAAGTGAAAGAGTTGGATGTCCACAAGATAGCATTTCGTACTAGATATGGGCACTACGAGTTTATGGTCATGCTATTTGGGTTGACCAATGCGACAGCGATCTTCATGGATCTCATGAATCGCGTATTTCAGCCGTATCTAGATCAATTCATTATAGTCTTCATTGATGATATTTTGATCTATTCGAAGAATAAAGAGGAGCATAGTCGTCATTTGAGGACAGCACTGAAAGTTCTACAGGATAGGAAGCTTTATGTGAAAATCAGCAAGTGTGAGTTTTGGCTTGATAAAGTGGCTTTCTTAGGCCACATAATTTCTAGTGATGGCGTTGAAGTTGATCCAAGCAAAGTTGAGGCAGTGAAAGAGTGGCCAGTACCAAAGAGTGTTACCGATATTCGCAGTTTCTTGGGACTAGCTGGCTATTATCTCAAGTTTATTCAGGGATTCTCATTTATAGCGGTACCCATGACCGCCTTGACAAAGAAGAATGCAAATTTTGTATGGGGATCCGAGTATCAAGACAGTTTTGTTAGGTTAAAGCAAACCTTGATTTCAGCACCAGTGTTATCTATGCTCTCCGGACAAAGAGAGTATGTTCTATATACCGACGCTTCTAAACTTGGTTTGGGCGGAGTTCTGATGCAAAATGACCGAGTTATAGCCTATGTGTCAAGACAGTTGAAAATTCACGAGAAAAACTACCCTACTCATGATCTTGAACTTGCAGCAGTAGTTTTAGCATTGAAGATTTGGAGACATTACTTATATGGGGAGAAGTGCAAAATATTCACCGATCATAAAAGTTCGAAATACTTCTTCACCCAAAAAGAATTGAATATGAGACAGCGAAGATGACTTGAATTAGTAAAGGACTACGACTGTGAGATTAGCTATCATCTGAGAAAAGCTAATGTTGTGGCAGACGTATTGTGTGAAGGGACCTAAAACTCCTTTCTTGAAAATTTGCGGAAAAATTTAAAATTTTCTTTTTAAAAGAACTTAAATGGCCTCATTCATAAAATCACTGGTGAATCAAGTCCAATATTTCAAAATATTGCAGCGGAAGAAAATCAAAGTTTTGCCAACAACAACGATTTAAAAATATCCAACAACTGATAAAAATTGTTTGCGAAGAAAATAACAACTGCTGCTCTGAGGTCCTCGGGTGCCACTACTGCCGACCCAAGCTGGCTCACTGGTCCCCGCCCTCGGCTTTGGCCTCATCAGTACCTACAACAATCAAGTCTAGTGAGCCTAAAGACTCAGCATGCATAAATCGCAGGTAACGAGTAAAAATCTGAATTTAAAATATGCATGTGATAAAATATCCTGTCCTGAGGCATACTGAAAATAATCTGTACTGAGCAATTATAATACGTGCATAACTGAACTGGAAGTCACTGTAAAAATATTTGCTCCTTGGAGCCTGTACTGAAATAACTGATAAAATTTTCTGTTGAGATTATGTTTTACGCCTGTGGCCACTGCACTAAGCTGAACTGATCGGTAACTGGATACCAGGGAGGCTGAAACTGAACTGAGCTGGCCGGTCACCGGCGACCGGGTGGTACCATACTGAACTGATCGGTCACTGGCGACCGTATAAAAATAACACTCCCACATAGTGAATGAACCACAAGCCATATCGCATAAATCTCAAAAATAATCATTTTCTATTTAATGCACGTAAAATAATTAACTGGCATAATGAAAATTCCTGTAATTTTACCAACTGGAGTGGATTGGATCGTTCCCAGGCTCGCTGCAACCTAACTGTGCCATGAAAAATATGCAATAGCTTAAACTTAACCAACTATGCAATTTACGTTCAAAAGATGCGACTATGACGCCTAATGACTTCGCATTTAATCATGACTCCGAGCCAACCTGAACCGACACTGAACCGAAATATAGTCATGATTAAAATACGCTGAAAAATCATAAAATAATGTTCCTAAAATGATAGGGTCGAAATCTAGGTGGAATGGAGGCCAAAACACGAAACGCTCTTTCGAGAGTCAATTTGGCACATTGCACCGTAAATTCTCGTACGACCTCAAAAATGATCCAAATGACAAACGGTCAAAAACATGACCTTCCTAACTCAATGAGGCACTGTCCAGTCCAAGGCCGTGGGCTAAAAGCCAACCAAGGACTCAAACGACGCTTCTGAACAGCAGCATACTTGCTGTCAAAAAAGTACAGCAGCTGCGCACTACAAGACTTGCATTGGTTTCGAGACTATCGGCCATTTGGGGCATGAACCACCGACCAGAGACTCTTACCAACATCCCAAGGAATGATTTGAACCATGGCTAAGGGCCCTAGGCCAGCCACAATCCGCATCACACCAAATCTTAACCGAAGGGTCCAACCGAGAGCAACGTGTATGCGTGTGTAGTGTTTATGCTATGATCGATGTCTTGCGTCGTTCCAGTGGCCATTTGATTGACCATGGCACGATCTAGACATCTAGGATCATGATATGAACCGTGGCTAAGGGCCATAGGCCAACCAAGATCCACACCAAGCCACAAAAGAAACGAACCATATGCTGAAAAATGGAAGGGCCGAATGGGGAAAGGGGCTGTTCTTGTTGATTATTTAAAAACCGATGAGCCATGGACCAAGCCACCAAAAGGGCGACTTAGTCACGTCTTAGACATGCTAGGGAAGCGATCCAACCATGGCTAAAGGCCCTTGGGGCAGCCAAGATCAGATCCACAACCCTTGACACAAAACTGAAATTTCGAATCACATTTCTGCACTTATGGGGAACTTGCTGTCATTTCGGTTTTCCAGCAAGTATGGGGCTGGTTTGAATGGACCAACATGGTCCTAATGCATCCTACTACATGTATACAAGTCGCCTTGGGAGCCTGGAGTCGATCCAATACCTGAAACCATCAAAACTCAGAAAAACGTGAAGCTTGCCATGAAGAGCCAAAATTCTGCATGTGTGTTCCAAAATATTTTGACATGTATCTCGGTTTTTGGTTGCTAAAACATGATCATGTACTGAAAATTAAATGATAATATGACTTGATTGAGGTTTGAAAGAAATCTAGACATGCCTGGTTTCGTTTCGAAAGAAAACGAAAAGAAGAGACGAGACGGCGCGGAGGAGACGGAGTGGCTTGCTTCTCTACCTTTCTTGGCTCTCGATTTTTCTCCCTTTCTCCCTAGCTGCTATCCACGTTTTTTTCTACTGAAAAGGGGTCTTATTTTCGGTGGAGGTGGAGGGGGGAGTGATTGTTATGAAGGTGAGGAGAAGGGTGCACAAAAATAGGATCATATCAAGACCAAGTCCACTCCCCTTTTGAATTTGAATTTTGAATTGATATCAAATGAGTTGGTGGATGCTTCTAGGAGGTGGTGGCCGAAATTTAGCTTGATTCTAGACTAGGATATGTCCATTTATTTAATTAAATTGTGCTCCCAAAAATCCTAGAATTATCCTACTAATTACATGCAAAGAATTGATCAAAGTTGGTGAGTTGGAAAATGAATCTTCTAGCACTAAGGGTGGCCGAAAAATGCATGATAAAATAAAGGGAAATGTTGATTATCTAGTCAACTAATAATCCTTGAAAGCCTTACTAATCCTTTAATTAATTTAGTGAGCTAACCCCTTAATTTAATAACTTAAATGAGTTCATTTCTTAATCACCTCAAATAATTAAATTAAATCTTCAAACCTTCCTTTCTAACTTAAATGAACTTAGTTACTAGCTAAATTAACTTCTGGAAATATTTCTCAAATCTTAAATTCTATCTCAAAACTCCAACTCCGGTCCGGCCTCACTGAAAATACTGAAATGCTAAAAATCAATCTACTGAACTGAAATAATGAAATAATTAACTTCAAACAAATGCATTTAAAATAATCATGCAATGAAGTCAATCAAATTTAAAAATCTAGAATTATGCATGGCTTATACGTCTACTGACTTACGGGTTCTACAATCCTTCCCCCCTTAAATAAATTTCGTCCTCGAAATTAGAACTCACCGAATAACTCAGGGTATCGACTTCTCATCTCCGGCTCAGACTTCCACGTAGCTTCCTCCTCTGAATGGTTGAGCCATTTGACTTTGACTCGCTTAACCAACTTGTTCCGAAGTTTCTTCTCCTGTCTGTCTAGGATCTGCACGGGTCTCTCCTCATAAGATAAGTTCGGAGTAAGCTGCAACGGCTCGAAATTCAGCACATGCGAAGGATTTGCCATATACTTCCTCAGCATGGAGACGTGAAAGACATTGTGTACTCCGGCCAGATTTGGCGGAAGAGCCACACGATACGCTAGCGTCCCAACTCTGTCGAGGATCTCAAACGGTCCAATGAATCTCGGACTGAGCTTCCCTTTCTTGCCAAATCTCATGACACCCTTCATAGGTGCCACTTTCACGAAGACATGATCGCCCACTGCAAACTCTAACTCTCTCCTCCGCTGATCGGCATAACTCTTCTGTCGGCTCTGAGCAGTCCTTATCCTATCACGGATCTTGACTACTACATCTACTGCCTGCTGAACAATCTCTGGACCCAACTCTGCTCTCTCTCCTACTTCATCCCAATGAACAGGAGATCTACACTTGCGACCATACAGCGCTTCATACGGAGCCATACCTATAGACGACTGGAAACTGTTGTTATAGGTGAACTCTACCAATGGTAAGTTCGACTCCCAACTCCCAGAGAAATCAATGACGCAAGCACGGAGAAGATCCTCTAAGATCTGAATAACTCGCTCCGACTGTCCATCTGTCTGCGGATGGAAAGCTGTGCTAAACAGCAACTTCGTACCCAAAGTCGAATGCAAACTCTTCCAAAACGAGGAAGTGAATCTGGGATCTCTGTCGGATACGATAGAAACTGGAATACCGTGGAGTCGGACTATCTCTCGGATATACAGCTCTGCATACTGAACCATGGTGAAAGTCGTCTTAATAGGCAAGAAGTGCACTGATTTGGTAAGACGATCTACAATCACCCAAATAGCATTCGATCCTCTGGCTGACCTCGGCAATCCGGTCACAAAGTCCATGGTAACATTCTCCCACTTCCACTCGGGAATAGGGAGAGGCTTGAGCAAACCTGCTGGTCTCTGATGCTCGGCCTTCACTAACTGGCAAGTCAGGCACTCGGATACAAAACGCCTGATGTCCTTCTTCATTCCTGGCCACCAATACAATAGCTGCAGATCTTTGTACATCTTCGTACTCCCAGGGTGAATGGAGTACGGGGACGTATGGGCCTCTGATAAGATGTCTGCTCGGATAGAATCACTGCTGGGAACCCATATCCTATCTCGGTATCTCACAATACCGTCGCTGACTGTATACAAAACACTGCCCTTAGCTTCATCTCTCTTCTTCCACTGTGCCAACTGCTCATCTGCTGCCTGACCGCTGCGAATACGGTCAATAAGAGAGGACTGGATAGTCAAGGTAGATAAACGAGGAACTCTACCTCGAGGGTAAGTCTCAAGATCAAACCTCTGCATCTCGATCTGAAGAGGTTTCTGAATCGTCAAATGAGCCATCGCTGCGACTTTCCTGCTCAAAGCATCCGCAACTACATTAGCTTTACCCGGGTGGTAGCTAATGTCACAATCGTAGTCTTTCACAAGCTCCAACCAACGTCTCTGACGCATGTTCAGCTCCTTCTGCGTAAAGAAATACTTGAGGCTCTTATGGTCGGTAAAGATCTGGCACTTCTCTCCATACAGATAGTGCCTCCAAATCTTCAAAGCAAAAACTACGGCCGCTAACTCCAGATCATGGGTAGGGTAATTCTTCTCGTGGATTTTCAGCTGTCGAGAAGCATACGCTATCACTCTCCCATGCTGCATCAAAACTGCACCTAAACCAAGCTTCGAAGCATCGGTATAAAGAACAAACTCGCCAGATCCTGACGGTACAGCCAAAACGGGTGCTGAGATAAGAGCTTGCTTCAAAGTATCGAAGCTCTTCTGACACTCCTCTCTCCACACAAACTTTACATTTTTCTTGGTCAGTGCTGTGAGTGGAACGGCTATAGAGGAGAATCCCTGGATGAATTTCCTGTAATATCCTGCTAGCCCAAGAAAACTGCGGATCTCTGATGCATTCTGAGGCACAACCCAATCTCTGACTGCTGCAACTTTCGCCGGGTCTACCTCAATGCCACTGCTAGAAACAATGTGGCCCAAGAACGCCACCTTCTCTAACCAGAATTCGCACTTACTGAACTTTGCGAATAGTTTATGTTTCTGCAATGTCTGCAACACTGTGGTCAGATGCCTGCTGTGCTCCTCCCGACTCTTGGAGTAGACGAGAATGTCATCTATGAACACTATCACAAACTGGTCGAGGTACGGCTGAAATACGCGATTCATTAGATCCATGAAGATCGCTGGCGCATTCGTCAGACCGAACGGCATCACAAGGAACTCGTAGTGACCATAACGAGTCCTGAAAGCTGTCTTCGAGACATCAGCATCTCTCACCCTCAACTGGTGATAACCGGAACGCAGATCTATCTTGGAGAAAATCGAAGCTCCCTGCAACTGGTCAAACAGATCCTCAATCCTCGGCAGTGGGTATTTATTCTTCACTGTAACCCTGTTCAACTCCCTGTAGTCAATGCAAAGCCTCATCGAGCCATCCTTCTTTTCAACGAATAAGACTGGGCGCCCCATGGAGAAAAGCTCGGGCGAATGAACTCCTTGTCGAGAAGTTCCTGGATCTGCTTCTTAAGCTCTGCCATCTCTGTCGGTGCTAGTCGGTATGGCGCTTTGGATATCGGAGTCGTACCTGGCGTAAGCTCAATGGAAAACTCCACCTCTCTCTCTGGTGGCATACCAGAGACGTCTTCGGGAAAAACGTCTAAGAAATCTCTAACAATCGGAACATCTGAGGCTGACTGGCTGGGTTCCTCGGGGACAGATAAAAGGGTTGCTAGAAATGCCCGACACCCTCTATGCATGAGCTTCCTAGCCTGAACATAAGGAATAATGCGCGGTAAGGAAAAGTACCTGTCCGGCTCAAATAAGAACTGCTCCATTCCAGGCGGTCGGACAAGAACGGATCTCCGCTGGAAGTCTATCAACACTCTGTTCCTCAATAGCCAGTCCATCCCTAGGATGATGTCAAATTCCGGCATCGGTAGCACGATCAGATCCGCATAAACAAGATTATCGTGCAGCTCAAGGTCTATATCTCGGATAACATTGGTCGCTGCCATCTCCTCGCCTGACGGCAACACTACTGAAAAGGCTGTATCTAGCCCAATGGTCTGGATCTTGAGAAAGTTTGCAAAGACCTCCGAAATAAACGAGTGAGTGGCCCCTGAATCTATCAAGGCCTTGGTAGCGGAACCAGATATAAAAATTCTCCCTGAAAGAGCGGAGCTCTAAGTTGAATCCCACTACAAGATCTAAACTTATAGACATGCAAAGATCAAGGTTCCTCTAGCTTAATTCCTCTAAAATAAATCTGAGTAGAGCATGCAATCCTATAACAGTTCTAAGTTCAAAATCTAAATCCCGATTCCCAACATGCGGAACTTCAAATAATAACTTAAAGTTTTAAAGGTACCTGTCAACAACATAGTCTCCGGGTTGGCTTCCGCGGCATGGAGAGCAAAAACTCTGCCTTGGGTAGGCAGATTCCTCTGAGGGCACTGCAGCAACATGTGGTCTGGACTGCCACACTTAAAACACTTTCCTGAGCCAGCCATACATGCTCCAGGATGGCGACGTGAGCACCTGGGACAGACTGGGTGCTCCTGAGTCCTCGGGGCTGGGCGTCCCCGCTGCTGCTGCTGCTGCTGCTGCTGGCCTCTGTTCCTGGGCGGTCCATGAAAAGGCCTCTTATTCTGCTGCTGATGCTGATGAGGAGGAGGGCGGTGCGGTGCCTGGACTGGGCGCTTGCCCTGGCGATCCCTCTCGATATCCCGCAGATCCTGCTCTGCGGCTAAGGCCTTGGAGACGGCAACCTCATAAGTAGCAGGGTCAGATACCCTAACATCCCGACGCAAGATCGGCCGTAAACCCACCAGGAAGTGCATCAGCTTGGCTCTGGCATCATTCGCTATCAGGGGCACAAAGTGACAGCCCCTCTCGAACTTACGGATAAACTCCGTAACCGACATATCCCCCTGTCTCAGGCTCATGAACTCGGTGGTCAGCCTGGTGCGAACCTCCTCAGCAAAATATTTGGAGTAGAAAACCTCCGTAAAGCGGGTCCAAGAAAGTGTAGCCAATGTCAGGGCTACCGAAGCTCCTTCCCACCATAAGCGGGCGTCTCCAGTGAACAGGTAGGTGGCACATCGGACTCGGTCTGCGTCCCCCAGCTCCATAAAATCGAAGATAACCTCGAGGGATTTGATCCATCCCTCGGCAACCATGGGGTCAGATGCCCCAGAGAATTCCTTCGGGCGCATCTTCATGAATCGCTCATACACTGCCTCGGGCCCTGTCGGCCTGGCTGCGGCTGCGGCTACGGCTGCGGCATTGCCCCCCGCAAACTGTGCGAAGAACTGTGCCATCCCAGCTAACATCTGGGCACTCATGTCCGGTGGGGGCGGTGGAGGAGGTGGTAGGTCTCCCTCCGGTCTATGCTCCTCTCTGTCCTCTCGGCGAGGCTCCACCTCTCTGTTGCGCTCTAAAATGCGTCTAGGGGGCATACTGTTCCAACATAACCCATACGTAACTAACATGCATAATTCCATACTTTATTTTAAATGAACTCTGAAATACTGAAAATCTGGAAACATGCTGACAAAATAATTCATGCTATAACTGAAATGCTGAACAAAATGCTGAACTGAAAAACTTACAGACCAAAGGCGTGGCTTCGTGAGCTTCTCGCGGTCAGTAGTAGTGAAACCCTATACAGAACCACCGCTCTGATACCAACTGTGAAGGGACCTAAAACTCCTTTCTTGAAAATTTGCGGAAAAATTTAAAATTTTCTTTTTAAAAGAACTTAAATGGCCTCATTCATAAAATCACTGGTGAATCAAGTCCAATATTTCAAAATATTGCAGCGGAAGAAAATCAATGTTTTGCCAACAACAACGATTTAAAAATATCCAACAACTGATAAAAATTCTTTGCGAAGAAAATAACAACTGCTGCTCTGAGGTCCTCGGGTGCCACTACTGCCGACCCAAGCTGGCTCACTGGTCCCCGCCCTCGGCCCTGGCCTCATCAGTACCTACAACAATCAAGTCTAGTGAGCCTAAAGACTCAGCATGCATAAATCGCAGGTAACGAGTAAAAATCTGAATTTAAAATATGCATGTGATAAAATATCCTGTCCTGAGGCATACTGAAAATAATCTGTACTGAGCAATTATAATACGTGCATAACTGAACTGGAAGTCACTGTAAAAATATTTGCTCCTTGGAGCCTGTACTGAAATAACTGATAAAATTTTCTGTTGAGATTATGTTTTACGCCTGTGGCCACTGCACTAAGGTGAACTGATCGGTAACTGGCTACCGGGGAGGCTGAAACTGAACTGAGCTGGCCGGTCACTGGCGACCGGGTGGTACCATACTGAACTGATCGGTCACTGGCGACCGTATAAAAATAACACTCCCACATAGTGAATGAACCACAAGCCATATCGCATAAATCTCAAAAATAATCATTTTCTATTTAATGCACGTAAAATAATTAACTGGCATAATGAAAATTCCTGTAATTTTACCAACTGGAGTGGATTGGATCGTTCCCAGGCTCGCTGCAACCTAACTGTGCCATGAAAAATATGCAATAGCTTAAACTTAACCAACTATGCAATTTACGTTCAAAAGATGCGACTATGACGCCTAATGACTTCGCATTTAATCATGACTCCGAGCCAACCTGAACCGACACTGAACCGACATATAGTCATGATTAAAATACGCTGAAAAATCATAAAATAATGTTCCTAAAATGATAGGGTCGAAATCTAGTTGGAATGGAGGCCAAAACACGAAACGCTCTTTCGAGAGTCAATTTGGCACATTGCACCGTAAATTCTCGTACGACCTCAAAAATGATCCAAATGACGAACGGTCGAAAACATGACCTTCCTAACTCAATGAGGCACTGTCCAGTCCAAGGCCATGGGCTAAAAGCCAACCAAGAACTCAAACGACGCTTCTGAACAGCAGCATACTTGCTGTCAAAAAAATACAGCAGCTGCGCACTACAAGACTTGCATTGGTTTCGAGACTATCGGCCATTAGGGGCGTGAACCACCGACCAGAGACTCTTATTAACATCCCAAGGAATGATTTGAACCATGGCTAAGGGCCCTAGGCCAGCCACAATCCGCATCACACCAAAACTTAACCGAAGGGTCCAACCGAGAGCAACGTGTATGCGTGTGTAGTGTTTATGCTATGATCGATGTCTTGCGTCGTTCCAGTGGCCATTTGATTGACCATGGCACGATCTAGACATCTAGGAGCATGATATGAACCGTGGCTAAGGGCCATAGGCCAACCAAGATCCACACCAAGCCACAAAAGAAACGAACCATATGCTGAAAAATGGAAGGGCCGAATGGGGAAAGGGGCTGTTCTTGTTGATTATTTAAAAACCGATGAGCCATGGACCAAGCCACCAAAAGGGCGACTTAGTCACGTCTTAGACATGCTAGGGAAGTGATCCAACCATGGCTAAAGGCCCTTGGGGCAGCCAAGATCAGATCCACAACCCTTGACACAAAACTGAAATTTCGAATCACATTTCTGCACTTATGGGGAACTTGCTGTCATTTCGGTTTTCCAGCAAGTATGGGGCTGGTTTGAATGGACCAACATGGTCCTAATGCATCCTACTACATGTATACAAGTCGCCTTGGGAGCCTTGAGTCGATCCAATACCTGAAACCATCAAAACTCAGAAAAACGTGAAGCTTGCCATGAAGAGCCGAAATTCTGCATGTGTGTTCCAAAATATTTTGACATGTATCTCGGTTTTTGCTTGCTAAAACATGATCATGTACTGAAAAATAAATGATAATATGACTTGATTGAGGTTTGAAAGAAATCTAGACATGCCTGGTTTCGTTTCGAAAGAAAACGAAAAGAAGAGACGAGACGGCGCGGAGGAGACGGAGTGGCTTGCTTCTCTACCTTTCTTGGCTCTCGATTTTTCTCCCTTTCTCCCTAGCTGCTATCCTCGTTTTTTTCTACTGAAAAGGGGTCTTATTTTCGGTGGAGGTGGAGGGGGGAGTGATGGTTATGAAGGTGAGGAGAAGGGTGCACAAAAATAGGATCATATCAAGACCAAGTCCACTCCCCTTTTGAATTTGAATTTTGAATTGATATCAAATGAGTTGGTGGATGCTTCTAGGAGGTGGTGGCCGAAATTTAGCTTGATTCTAGACTAGGATATGTCCATTTATTTAATTAAATTGTGCTCCCAAAAATCCTAGAATTATCCTACTAATTACATGCAAAGAATTGGTCAAAGTTGGTGAGTTGGAAAATGAATCTTCTAGCACTAAGGGTGGCCGAAAAATGCATGATAAATATTGTTAATGTTATGAAAATTCTAGTTTATTTATTAAGTAAGAAAATTTTTTTTCCGCATATTTTAAGTAGTATTAGAAAGTACGATTCGTTAAAGTTGGTATCAGAGCGATGTTCATAAAAAAAGTTGCGGCTACTCTCCGTTGCGAGAAGCTCAGGAAGCCACTCCTAAATTCTGCAAGTTTTTACGATTTTAAAATGTAATAAGCAGCAATATATGATTTTTGTACATGCATGTTTAAGTTTTGATTTACGTATATTATGTTATAAGAATAATATTTTCATGCATGTTGGTTACATGTTGGGTTGTATTGTGGAACAATATGCCTCTCAGACGTGGTATTGATCGTGAAAATCGTGAGGAGGAGGAGAGGATTTCGTCTCCACTTACACAACCAGAGCTTCAGGCGCAGATGCTTGTTGGTATGGCCCAGTTATTTGCGCACTTCACTAGGAACAATGCTGGTGTAGAAGGGAGGACTAGATCGGAAGCGGTGTATGAACTCTTTCAAAAGATGGAGCCTAAAGATTTTTCAAGGACTACAGATCCGATGGTAGCAGAGGGTTGGATCAAGTTCATTGAGGTTATCTTTACCTTCACGGCTTTGGGGGATGCTCACAGGGTTAGATGTGCTACCTATCTTCTTTCAGGAGATGCTAAGCTTTGGTGAGAGAGTGCTTCAATTGTAGTGAACCTTGAGACCCTTACTTGGGAGGGATTCAAGGAAGTGTTCTACTCCAAGTACTTCACTGATGAGGTTCGCTCTCGACTGACTAGAGAGTTCATGACTTTGAGAAAGAGAGACCGCAATGTGGCGAAGTTTGTGAGGAAGTTTGAGCAGGGGTGTCATTTTGTGCCTCTTATAGCTAATGATGTAAGAGAGAAGATGAGACATTTACTTGATGGTTTACAGCCACATTTTGCGTGGTGATGTCTGTGTGGCTGGTCCTACTACTTATGATGTTTCCGTTTCTAGAGCCTTAGCGGTTGAATAGGATCAGAAAGATATTGAGAAAGACAGACAGGGCAAGAGGCCGTATCAAGCACCTCAGCACCACTCACAACAGCAAAACAAGAAGCTCTTTCAAGGGCCATCCAAGGGCAAAGGGACAACAACCTCAAAAGAACGCTACCCAGAAGCCTTCAGAATATCCATTGTGCCCAAAGTGTAATCGCAAACATGAAGAACCTTTCTTATATGGTTCAGGCAAGTGCTTCAAGTGTGAAGCATCGGCTCATATGCTGAAAAATTTCCCACAATGTAAGCAACCAACTCAGGGCAGAGTATTTTCTATGCATGCCGAGGAGGCAAGGCCCGACGCGACTTTACTCACAGGTATTTTAAGTAATTTAGTGCCTTATTATTTATTGGAAATCTATTGCTTTGTTTGTTTTTGGGGCATATCGGTATGGCATATTTTCGAATTTCTTATAGGAAATGTCTTAGGACAGTGGTGTCAGCATGTGCATGCGATTAAGTTTAATCTATATGAGAATTGTCGAGTTTCATTATGCCGCTATTGTCTTAGGAATGATTTTTATATCTGGAGTAGACACAAAGGCTTTGTTAGATTCTGGGGCTACTCACTCTTTTATTTCAGACACCTTTATTAATCATCTAGGTGTCAAGTCCGTTAGACTCGATGTGCATTAATCTGTGACGGTCCCATCTGGGGAAGAATTCTCAACTTCTAGTGTGATCAGAGGCATGGAACTCGAGCTACAAGACCATACAGTCTATGACAATCTTATTTTTTTGCCAATGCTAGAGTTTGATATTATTCTAGGAATGGATTGGTTGGTGAAGAAAAGGGTGTTGATCGACTTTCAGAGGAGGTCGGTTTTAGTTAGACCATTGGGAAGAGAGCAATTTGCATTCGATCCATATAGATGCATAAATCTACCTCAAATGATATCGTGCATTTGAACGAGGAAGCTTATGCATAAGGTTGTCGGGCATTCTTGGCAAGTATTATTTAGGAAGCTTATGAATAATGGTTGTCGGGTATTTTTGGCAAGTATTATTTCTGCCCCCGATACATCCACTCACTCGATATCGGACGTGCCAGTTCTCAGGGACTTTCCAGACATGTTTCCTGACGACATTACTGGTATTCCACCAAAGAGAGAGAGGTGGAATTTTCTATTGATCTTATTCAAGGTACTGTGCCAATCTCCAAGGCACCATAGAGATTAGCACCAATAGAGATGTTAGAAATCAAGCATCAAATTCAAGATTTGCTAAACAAAGAATTCATTTGCCCTAGTTTCTCACCATGGGGTGCACCAGTGCTCTTCGTAAAGAGGAAAGACGGAATCATGAGGCTTATTACCGTGAGTTGAACAGAGTACTGTAAAGAACAAATACCCATTACCGAGGATCGAGGATTTATTCGATCAATTGCAGGGAGCAAGTGTGTTCTCCAAGATAGATCTACATTCTGGTTATCATCAACTGAAAGTGAAAGACGCAGATGTGCACAAGACAGCCTTCAAAATTCACTATGGGCATTACGAGTTCCTAGTGATGCTATTTGGATTGACAAATGCTCCAAAAATCATCATGGATCTAATGAACTGCGTATTTCAACCTTACTTGGATCAGTTCGTCATAGTATTCATATATGATATTCTTATTTACTCGAAGAATTAGGAGGAGTGTAACGTCCCGAAAATTTTAATATCAACGTGAACTACATGCATGCAAGTTATCAAATTTATTATATATTTTAATCAATTTATTTTAATTGCATTGGTTAAATTTGGTAGGCATGTTTACATTTTTAAAATATAATTTTCTACTAGAATGAATAAAACTGTGTTCTAAAAGTGATTCGAGATGCGATTGAAGAACGAGACCGGGGACTTTATAAGGGAAAATATTTTTATTAAATAATTATTTTTGATTATTTAATATATGGTATGTTTTAATTGGTATTTTCGAAATGACAACTTTTGAGATGTTTTTACGCGTCGAGTCGTATTTTAAACTGTCAATCAGTTATTGACAAAAATAGGGACTTTTTGGAGACTCGATTATTATTTTAGAAAAGCAACCTAAACAAAATATTTTAAATATTTTCTAATGGACCTATTATACTAGATTAATTGACATAAGTTTGCACCATGTCACTACAACAAAAACGGTATAAGACAACAGATAAAATCCGTTGTCGTAGGCACTATTTCAACTGTTGTAATTGGCAGTGTTGTTGAAAGTGTGTTCTACGACAACGATTTAAAACCGTTGTCGTAGCTTCAATTAAAACCGTCGCTAATTAGCGACGAATTACAGGTAAACCGTCTAAAATATTAGCGATGGATTATGAAGTCGCTAAGTCGCTAATTAGCGACTGTTTATTACAAACCGTCATTAATTAGCTACGGCTTTCACAAAAACGTCGCCAATTAGCATCGGTTTTAAACCAAACCGTCGCTAATTAGCGAAGGTTTGGAATAAAAACGTCCCTAATTAGCGAAGGTTTGGTCATAATCCATCTCTAATATTTTAAGTAAAATAAAAACAAATTATACGCATATTCATGAACATCCACAGCTATATTCATGAACATCCACAGCCGTCAACAAATGAGGATTCTCTTTAACATATTCAATAGCAATTTCTAAATAATCATCGTCGTTGTACCAAAAATTCATAATCTTAAATAAAAATTAAAAATTTACCAAGAATTGAAACAAAAAATCTTACCTTAAATCGAAACTAAAATCGTACGAGAGAGGAAAATGTATTGTAGATGTGGGAGGAAATGGATTGAAAGTGCGAGTATTTATAGACAATTTTGCTACGGCTTTTGTTAAAACTGTCGCTATTGGCGACGGTTTTGGGTATCACCGTCGCTATTAGCGACGGTTTATATTTATTCATCGCGAATAGTGACAGTTTTCTAACCGTCGCCGATTTAAAATAGCGACAGTTACAAAACCGTCTCCGATTTACAATAGCGACGGCTAGAAGTGACGGTTTTTGTCAAACCGTCGGTAATTTGAAATCGGCGACGGTTTTTGTGAACCGTCGCAATTTTAATATAGCGACAGTTAAAGAGGAACACTATGACTCTTCCATCAGCACATAAACACACACACACCACATGTTTTCAAGAGGAATTCACGCAAGGTTTGAAGAAAATTCAGCAAGCTTATTCCCTCGTCTCTCCGCCAACTTTCCTCGCATCGCAAGTTGTTTTTCGTGCGTGAAATACTCAAAGGCATGCATTAATATTTCTTCACTCATCTTTCACACCATATTATGTGTTTTGATATATGATTGCATGAATAACATGATACACTTCTTTTATTTTCTTTTTTATGGCATAAACATGATAAAAACAAGAGTTTTTGCTTATGATGCACAAAGGGGCTGCCATGGTAGGGCTATGAGAAGGGATGTTTTTCAACAAGTTTATGGGTCCTTAGGTGCATGTTTAAGGGTTGTACTGGTAGGGAAAAATTATTGAACGAAATTTTGGGTTTTAAGGAACTATGGTTTTCGAAGTGGAGTTCTAGAAGCGCACGGTAGTGGGCTGCTGTTATGGAATGCCCAGGGGTCCTAAGGGGGTTGAGTTAGGGTCCTAGATAGGTTGAGTGAAGGCTGGTTCGAAGGATAGGGCAGAAACGTGAATATAGGGTGCATGATGGCTAGTAGCGAGCAGGTTTAGGGTTGTGCTTGCATGTGCTGTAGCGCTGATCTAGGAAGGATCTAATGGGGTTGATCAAGGTCCTAGATAGTTAGCCAGGGTCTGGATGGGTTGACTAGGCTCTGAACATGATGGTTAAGGACTAGGCTTGAAGGAATTCATGGGTTGTTAAAGCTAGGGTGTAGAGTTTTTGTGCAGAAAATTTCAGTAGCAGTTTAGGATTTTCTATGGGTTCTAAATGCCATGATTTGGGTAGCATAGGGTATGGTTAGATGTTAATAAGCTATGGTTCAAGTTTGTTAAGGTTTTGTTATGTTTTGAGTCGATTCGGTTAAAACCGTGATTTACGTCTAAGTTTTAAAAACAAATTGGAAAATTAGTCGAGGAGCTTAAGTTTACGTCTAGAAAATATTTATTGGTGTATTTTAAGGTTACATGTTAAGTTTGGATGGACTTGGATCGTCGTTTTGAGGTCTAAGGATAAATTGGGTAAGTTAGGGTTTCAGTGGCAAAACGGTCATTTTTTACACCTGAAAAATGTAAGACGTCGTGGAAGTGCCCTGAATGCTGTAATGAATGTTAAAATGTTTATTTCAAATTTTTATGCAATTTTACGATGAAACGTTAATGCTAAAAGACGTGTTGCATGCTTGGTTTAAAAGAGAAATGATTTATATTCATGAATTTTCTATACGTGATGGAAATATGAAAGGTTGAAGGAGGTGAATTGATTGTGACTAATATGATGATACGATGATATGATGATATATAAGGCAAAGGCTGAATTTACGGGTGAGAGTGTCGCTCATGTCCCTCACGCCCGGTACTGTGGTAATATGTAGATGGATCCATCGACATACAGCTGACACGAAAGTCAAAATTGAGGATCTGAATTCAATGAAAAGAGAAAAATATACGTATATGATGAAAGGAAAATTTTTTAAGTTTATGGTAATGAAAAGCTATTTTCCTAAACGTATTTTTACTGTTGTTTGTGGTTGTATATGTATTAGTTGCTATCATGGTTAAGCTTTGCTGAATCATTAGATTCACTACGTGTGATTGATGCAGGTGAGCATGATATTGATAGAGAACTTGATGGTTGAACTTGCCAGACTGATGGTGTAACGTCTCGAAAATTTGAAGATCCACGTAAACTACATGCATGCAAGTTATTAAATTTCTATTGTATTTTATTAAATTATTTTAATGCATTAAATGCATGATTATTTCATTAATTTGTGTTTTAATTCATGGTTATTTAAAGTTTCATGCATTAGGATTTTAAGTTGCATTTCGCAATCGAACGAGGAACGGAGACGGGGATATTCAGGAAAATATTTTTATTGAATTGTGAAATCTAGTAATTTAAAATACATCTCGAAATTTTTTTTTGTCGATGTTCATAAATCATGCATGCATGCAATACTGCTGAAAACTACACCTTTTTTTTAAATAATCGTACTCCTATAACTGATAAAATACTACGGTTTAAAAATATCTGACAAGTAAAATATTGCAATTTAAAATTGCCAGCATTGCCATAATATGTGTTCGTAAACAAAACTCAACTAAGCATCGTGATAATCATCACCATAACAGAGTCAACGTATCAAAATGTTCATGTTCACTCAAACTCAAAAAAGCATGATGTGCGGAAAGGTGTTGTCCTCGGGTCATGCGCGCACATCCAGCCCTGCCTATTCAAAATTCGTCACCTCTTGTCCCCTCATCGACATGCTCACCTGCATCATTCATGCCTAGTGAGTCTAAAGACTCCACACACCTGCACCGTGATATCAAATACATAAACATATTATGCAGCAGTGAAAAATACTGTAATCAACATAAATTTCATGATCTTAAAAGCGTAACGTAAACAGCATACCGTGTCCAAACATGTCTCATCATAATATCATATACGTATACATTTTCTTTTAATTGAACTCAGTTCATTAGTTGAGGCTTTCGTTTTATCGTGTCATTCGATGGATCTATCTACGTGTAATTGAGGTACTCGGCGGCGAGGACATCAGCGACAACATTACTCGTCCACTAAGCCCTGACCTTACATGTCATCGTGTTTTCGTATTAGTCACAACCAACTCCCATCATTCAAAACATGTCATCATATTCATCACTTAATAAAATCATGCATATACATAATTTTTCCTTGAAACCACACATTAAACGTAATTTTCATATTTACATAAAAAGTCATATACTTGATAACATAATCCATTAGAACATGACAAATCGTGTTTATGGCGCTGCCAGGACTAAAAACTCGACCCCACGTGCAAAATGACTATTTTGTCATTGGAAACCCAAAATGACTGTTTTACCCCTGAACTTCTAAATTTCGACCCGAAGCTTACCAAACTCCTTAAAACATTCCAAAACATATTTATAAGAATTTCTTAGATGTAAACTCGAGCCCGTTTCAAAACTTGGACCGGGGTCCCGGTTTTGACCCGAATCAACCCGAATTTCAACCGAACTTTTCCCAACTTGAAATGTGACTTAAACCTACACCACCAGCCCCTAAACCACTCTTTTCATACCCCTTAGGACCTACGAATCATGCGTGGAAGCTGCTGGAAAATTCCATCGCATTTAAACCTACAAACCCTAACATGCCAAGTCACTAATCTTCGACTCTAGCCTACTCTAGGCCGGAACAGCTTCGAACTAGCGTACCCTAGGACCCAGCTCGGACCGAGAGTGCCCTACAGGACAAAATTTACCATGACTACAGCTCCATGTGCTCGGCCATGCATGAGGAACCCGAAACAAGCCCCACAACCCGATTCTCCCTAATGCACCAACCACAACCGACTCCTAGGCTATGACCAGTCGCTGTTGAGCCATCATGGACCACGTCTCAGACCCCTTAGGGTCCTCACCGTGGCTTGGATAGGCTCTCTCAGAGCTGATTCAATTCCCCCTTGCCGATCCATAACCCACACAACAAATCACGGCTAGCTTCGATCGTCCCTCGGCCAAACTCGATCACGCCTCAACTACAGCGCCATGACACCTAGCCCTCCACGTGTACAACCCCTTAGCAACGTAAACCAGCATCCCCTTACACAACATTCAAGAAAGACGTTAGTTATAAGCGTAAACGTGCAAATTTCGAGACAACCGAATGCATAAATTATTAATATGCAAGGACTACGAAAATCTACAAACACGACACACACATCAACATAATTACAGCATGAATTATGAGAAAAAGGGAATACATGGCGTGCCTTGATGATTATATGCTTGAAAACTCAAAGAACTACGCGCGGGATGTGAACCAGAGAAGCGGGGATGAAGCTTGCTTGAAGAAAATCGACGGGCTGAAGCTTGATGAAGTTTTGAAGATGTAATTTACGTGAAAGAGGCTGCTGGAGGATGAGATGGGCGGCCACTAAATATAAAATAGGTTTAGGAAATTGTTAATTAAGTTTAAGCCATAAAATAATACACTAATGGGCCCTTAATTAAAAATTAAAAGGTTAAAAGGGTTTTGGACCCATTAAGCACTAAAATAAACCCATCACGCCCAATAATACTTCTGAAAAATATTTCGTTAAGGTACGTTTTTTAAAATATTGTCTGAACCCTCAAACAGTCCTCCGAATCGTTAAATATTACGTACCGGTTAAAAATATAACCCGGAGAGTAAAATACCCAACCAAGGCCCATTTTCTAAAAAAATACCCTTGAAGCACTTAAAATTAATTAATTAAAATTAATCGATCAATAAAAAATTTTTCCTGCTAAACCTCGGTCTCCGTTCCTTATTCAAGCGCGAAATGTATCTAGAACCCTAATGCATGAACTTTTAAAAATATCGTGAAATAAATCCTAACCATGCAATAATTATGCATTAAATGCATAAAGCAAATAAACATATAATTTAAATAAAACCATAGATTACATGCATTCAGGTTACGTAAATTTAAATTTCCAGAACCTTACATGAATAGTTAATATTAATTATTTAATATGAGGTACTTTTAGGTATGATTTTTGAAAATGAGCCTTGGTTGGGTATTTTTACCCGCTATGTTATATTTTTAGACGGTAGTGAAATTTTATCGATTCGAGAGACTTTTTTAGAGCTCGGGCAACATTTCAAAAACGTATCTTAACGAAATATTTTTCGGGTGTGTTTTTGGGTTTGATGGGTTTATGTTAATGATTAATGGGCTCAAAACCCTTTTATAATTTTTAATTAGGGCCCATTAGATTATTATAATTTAAAAACCCTAATTAGCAACCTAAACCAATTTTAAAACCATTTGGCCGCCCACCTAATCCTCCAGCAGCCATTCTCACGTGAAAAACAATACCTCCTCTCCTCCATTCAGTAGCAGGTCACGGCCCCTATTATGTTTTAAAGAAAAGCTTCCTCCCTGCCTCTCGGGTTAACGTCACGCATGTATTTTTTCGTGCTTTTGATCATAAAAATGCTAAGGAACGCATGTATCTCTTATTTCTCTTGATTATTGATGCCAATATTATGCTGAATTATATGTAAATGCATGAGAAATTATTTACATATCTTCAGGTTTTTTTTTTATGCAAGGATTTGACATGAAAATGCATCTTTTTTGCTTCATTCTCACGGTTTCTAGCATTTGTCCAAGGGGCTGCCGATTTTTATGTTGCTAAGGATTGTACACGTCAAGTAAAGGGAGAACTTAAGGCTGGATTCGAAGATTTTTTGGTTTTAGGAGTGCCGATCGAGTTCTTTAAGTTATGGCTTGGTGGAGTGCGTGGATCGAGCGATGGGGCTGATCCGATGATGCAAGGGCCGAGCTAAGCCCTGGACCAGACACTGGTGGGTCAGAGACACGGCCTAGGAGGGCTCGAGCACTGCTGGATTTAGCCCAGTAGCTGATAGATCAAGATGAGATAGGGTTGGCTCGGTTGGTGCGATCTTGGTGGCTAGCGAGCGTGTTAGTCTTGCACCATGCATGGGGCAGGGAGCTTGGGTTAGGCCGGTCCAGCATAATCCTATGATGGGCTAGCAAGGGTTGATCCAAGGATGGTCCGAGCTGGTACGGCCTAGGATAGAAAATTTGCAAGTTTGGTGTACTAGGCTTTGAAGATGTGGTGCTGAAAATTCCAGCAACCTTTGGGGCTTATTCTGTGAGACATAAGTGGTCTGGAATGAGTATTTTAAGGGCTGGTCATGTAGGTTTAAGCAACAGTTTAAGTTGGAAAAGATTTGGCTAAGTTTCGGTTGATTCGGGCTAAAACTGGGACCTCAGTCCAAGTTTTAAAACGAATCGTTTAAGTTTTGAAACAAGCTCGATTTTATGTCTAAGAAAGGCTTATCAAAATGTTTTTAGGAGTTTTAAGGAGTTTGGTAGGCTTCGGGTTGGAATTTTGAGTTCCAGGGGTAAAATGGTCATTTTGGGTTTCCACGGGCAAAATGGTCATTATGCACCCGGGTCGAGTTAGAAGTCCTTGCAGCGCCATAAACACGATTTAACATGTTTAAAATGTTCATACGATCATGTATATGAATTTTTATGAAATTATGAAAAGCATGTTGCATGCTTGATTTTAAGAAAATTTATGTATATGCATGATTTTGATAAGTGATGAAAATGATAATATTTTTGAAGGATCAGAATTGGTAGTGACCGACGATATATGTAATGATGAACTGTATGCCAGGGCTCAGAGGATGGGTAATACTGTAGATGATGCCCCCGTCGCCGGGTACCACGGTTATATGTAGATGGATCCATTGAATAGAGCTGATACGAAAATCAAAACTAAAGAACTGAATTCAATTAAAATAAAATGGATATGTATATAATGATATAATGAGACATGTTTTGACACGTTATGCTATTTTACGACACATTTACGTTTATGCTTTTAAGTTTATGAAATGTATTTTATTACGTTATTTTTCATTGTTGTGTGCCATGTATATGTAGTTGTTATAACGATACAGGTGTGTTGAGTCTTTAGACTCACTAGGCATGAATGATGCAGGTGAGCTTGTTGATGAGGAGGCTGGAGGTGCCGAAGTCTGAGTAAACAGGGTTGGATGTGCGCACATGAACTCGAGGACCCCATTTTCCGCACATAATGTTTTTGAGTTAGGAGTGGACATGAATATTTTATACGCTTGTTTTTACATGTTAAGGATTTTATCAAGATTTTTACTTGTTTTTTATTTGCATGATTTTGAAACATAAGTCTAGGTTTGTCGACTTGTCTTTTATTTAAACTGCATTATTTTATCAGTTAATTGAGTGCTATTATTTTAAAATGAGAAATATTCAATGGTATGAGTTAGTAATTTTCCAAAGTTGAGCTTATATTAAAAAAATAAGCATTTTAAGCACTAGTCGTTACAGTTGGTACAGAGCAAGGGTTCTGTATTGGATTGTGGCACCGTCAGCTTTTACAGCTCAGTCTTCAAGCCTTAAGTTAGTAAGTTTAAAAGTTTTAAATATTTTTAATGCTATCACCTGTATGTTTGTTATACGTTTTACAGAACAGGTTTATCCGTTGTTATGTTTCGAGATTAGATGCTTTAAAAATTTTATGCATGTTACGATATGAAATGAGAAACTATATGATTTTCATGCATGCTGTCTTGTGGTGAAATTGGACATGATTAAGAATTTGATTATTGGGCGTCAAGAAAGGTTGAAATTGATTTTACTTTATTGTTTTTTGGTTAGTAAGTACTGATGTTGTACTCTTTGGGTCATAAGTTAGTCATGAAGATTATGAATGCTTTTGAGACTTGTAGATTTTCTATGAAAATACTGCGGTCAATAGTTGAGTTAATTTTTGAGAAATTCATATAACGAATAATGAATAGAAGGCTACGACGATCTTTAGAAGTACAAAAAAGTATAATTTGGGATTTTAAGTATTTATGAAAATGTAAGATTGGTTATGGAAATTGATTTTGGGTTTAATATGCTTAAAATTATTGAATTTTATGTTACGGAAAACCTATAGAGTGGAACTAGAAATGCCAAGAACTTATGGGTTAATTGTGGAATTTTCGAAATTTTGGACCAACTCGGTAATTTTTGAGGAAATTAGAAATTTACTTTACAATTGTTAAGAAATTTGGAGACTAATTTAGCACTAATTGAGAATTGAATAGTCTAAATGATAGGAATTTTTGATGATTTAGGCTTGAATAAATATTTAGAACCCTGAAAAGTCTAGGTTATGATGTTATAAGGAATGATAATCTATGGGCATTGTAAGATGAATCAATATTGGGCTTGAAAATCTAAGTGTTAATGGAATAATTCTGTGGAAAACTAAGAATTTAGAGTGATAACAATTTAAGGTAAAGATGATCAATCAGTTAAGTTATAAGATTAGATATTAAATTAACTTATTTTTGGGAGCTTAAAGTTTGATGTAGCATAAGTTTTAGTCATGATCTTAAGAGTTAAAATTAAACCTATGTTATGGTTAATAATTTTTTTCCTAGAAAGATGGGTATGACTGATGGGTAGGGTACTTGTTAGACGTATGTTAGAAGGGAGGTAGACACCTTGTCTTGAGGAATTTTTAAAAGTCATTAAGAAACTTGAGAATAAATGGATATATATGTTGGAATTATGTTATCTATGATTATTTGGGTTGCGTAAGCTTGAATTTCAAGTTTATAAAATACGTGTTCATACGAAAATTTTAGGTGAAATAAAAACAAAAGAAAGTAGTTGTGTCCAACATAGGTTACCAATGAACAAATATTAAGGTTTTAGTCGAGTGAGTAATCTAAAATCTTTATATGATGATTCTAGAATTCTACATATTATAAGTGAAGTTGAATTACTGGAGTTAGTCTAATGCTACCATGAGATAACTTATTAAGTTTTATATGCTAGTATTAATTATGCATTAAAGATACGTAAGAATGCGACATCCATTTAAATGAGGAAAGTCCAAAGGTTTTAAGCCTCAAATATATTGTAATTGGGAATAAAATAGTTTAAGCATGCACTTGGTGCTAGAATGATTTTATTATTTAGGTAGAAGATCGGTGTTGTACAAATTGAGTTTTATGGATTAACGCTACTCGAATTTAAGATTCGCAACAATTTGATATTTGAGATATGATTGTAAATAATTATGTTACGTTAGTATGGTGCCGTAAGATAAAGATTCAATTTAAGGATCTTAGACTAATATTATTATGGGGTTGAGATAAAGACCAACTTTTAACTGTATTACCGGAGATAGAAGTCGCTCAGTAAATTTTGGTGCTAAGGTTTCTTAAGTCGAACTGCATAAATGATAATGTAATAGTTGATGAACATTATAGGTATTGTATAAGCAAAGTAAAGTGCGATAAGTTTAGACATCTTCTTCTTGTATGAGGAATTGCGAGAAAGGTCAAATTCAAGGTCATAGTAGAATAGAACTAAGTCGTCATAGGCCGTTTTAAGTTGGGATTTCGCAAATGAGAATTTTGGTAGGCAATTTAATTATGATTGAGTAGACATAAGGACATCTTAACACTTATTTTATCAGAATAGCGCAGCGGAAGCTTGGATTATTGGGATACTAGAATTAAGAGTCTAAACATTTTTTATTATCGAGGATAAGCGAATTTCGTGGACGAAATTCAATTTAAGGGGGATGGATTGTAACGTCTCGAAAATTTAAGATCCACGTAAACCACATGCATGCAAGTTATTAAATTTCTTTTGTATTTTATAAAAAAAATTAATGCATTAAATTCATATTTATTTCATGAATTTGTGTTTTAATTCATGGTTTATTTAAAGTTTCATACATTAGGATTTTAAATTGCATTTCACGCTCGAACGAATAACGGAGACCGATGATAATCAGGAAAAATATTTTAATTGAATAATTATTATTAAATATTTAATATGAGGTGTTTTTAAGTATGGTTTTTGCAAAAGGTCCTTGTTTGGGTATTTTTTACCCGCTGTGTTATATTTTGAGCTGGTACGCAAATTTTATTAATTCGGGAGACTTTTTGAGGGTTCAGGCAACATTTTCAAAAACGTACCTAAACGAAATATTTTTCGGGAGTGTTTTTGGGCTTGATGGGTTTATTTTAATGATTAATTGTCTCAAAACCCTTTTTATGCATTTAATTTTTAATTAAGGACCATTGGGGCTTAATATTATCATTTAAAAACCCTCATTAGCAACCCTAAACCTATTTTAATACCATTTGGCCGCCCACCTCATCCTCTAGCAGCCATTTTCACATGAAAATCAGCAGCTCCTCTCCTCCTTTCAGCAGCAAGTCACTGTCCCTCGTATTTTTTCAAGAAAAGCTTCTTCCCCGCCGCTCCGGTTCACGTCTCGCGCGTAGTTTTTCTAGCTTTTGATCATATAAACGCTAAGGCACGCATGTATCTCTTATTTTTCTTCATTCATGCCAAGATTATGCTGGATTATATGTAAATGCATGATAAATTATTTACATATCATGAGGTTTTGTTTTATGCAAGGATTTGACATTAAAATGCATTCTTTTTGCTTCATTCTCACGTTTTCTAGCATTTGTGCAAGGGACTGCCGAGTTTTATGTTGCTAAGGGCTATACACATCGAGTAAGGGGAGAAATTTATGCTTGAGTCGAAGCTTTGTTTGTTTTAGGAGAGAGCTTATACCAGACCCTGGTGTGTCAGAGACACGGCCTAGGAGGGCTGGAACACTGATGGATTTATCCAAGTAGCCGATGGATCAAGATGAGAGTAGATTGGCACGGTTGGTGAGTTCTTGGTGTCTGGAGAGTGTGTGAGTAGTGCAGCGTGCTGTTGGATCTGGGTTTTCTACACGCCCAAACGCAGCGGAAGTTTTAAAATTTTTAGATCTTGACATTCAAGATGTGTTTTTCTTTGAGCGCTCGTATGATTTAAACATAAACATTCATAGGGCGTAAGAATTTACACCTTTGGTGAATTAATCACACGGCTCCAACTATTCCGGGTTTAGCGGAGATAGCTCTTTATGAAATCCCTACGAACTTTCTTCAAGAACTCTTTCCTTCAATCCTTCTAATCAGGTCCACGACTAAAAGATCTATTCATCTTCCAATTTGCACTAGAAAATATGGAAGATATTTTGCGTAGGAGAGAAAATAATTGAGAGACGACTCAAACACTTTCCCTACAAGAGGTGGCCGAAATTCTTAGGGTTTAAGAAAGTGATTTTCGAAATTGGTTGTCTTGGTAGGCTAGGGTTTTGACTTGCATCCCCTATTATAATTAAGTCATAGCCTAATTGCATAATTAACATTAATGGGCTTGATTTAATTAATTGGGCTAGTCCAACTAATTTGATTAATTTAATCCAGTCCCATTAAAACTTTAATTAATTATTATGTTGGACTTGTACTCCTACAAGCCCATTAAACATATTACCCACCATATTTAATTTATTAATTAATCAACTCAACTTTTGAGCTTAATAAATTAAATACATTATAAATTCAACATTTGAATTTATTATTTAAATTAAAAATTCAACTACTTGAATTTTCATCACCTCCAAAATTCAATATTTAATAAACCCAACATTTGAGTTTAATAAATTTAATTCTCAAATTTTATAAATTCAACTCCTTGAATTTATTCTCTCAAAATTTAATTATCATGAATTAAACTCCTTGAATTTACTATATCATTATATAAATTCAACTCCTTGAATTTATTCTCTCAACGGGAACAAACGATCCAGTGCTTGTGTAACCCTCAATGGTTCAGGGATACAGCTAGCTGTGGGTTCACAAATCTTTGTGATTCAGAATAACATTTATTCTTATTCGGGCTTACCGTTGTTAGCCCAATTCTTTTCATCAACACCTTGATTAAGAATGTCAGAACTCATTTCTGATTGAACCCATCGGATCATGGTAAGAGCGTCTAGTAGCATCGCCCCATGATCCCCTAGGTATAACTGATAGTGCCTGCAAGAACCAGTCGGTTATGATTAACGTACAGTACGGTCCCTTCATCTAAAATATCCCGATCGAATCTGCAACCATTGGTTCATCGAGGGTTACATAATAATTCGATAACTATGTGACACATATAATAGTGGCATCGCGTGTACTATTGGAAAACTCCTTCTCCAACGTACATCTCATACTCTGGACAGAGATTCCATGCACTATTATTACATCGGATCACATAGGATTTCCACACCTGTAGGTGAGCGGTGAATCCCCGACTACAATACACTGGCTCCTATATATGTCGCAATTGTACCCAACCTCGTCACCTGATGACTCTCCTGGAGCTGGTAAACGAGTCAAAGCACAGCCCTAGCATATAGAGCCTCAGTGTTTCGGGTCGTAAGGACTATGGTGTACAATCATAACCACAGACTTATCCTCTCGATGAATGATAACCACTTGGAAAGTCCGAGGGAGGGTTGTTCGGTATAATCATCATATGACTACCCATCTGCATGTTTGGACATCTCCATGCCCTTACAAAGAAATGCAGGACACAACATCACAGATGCTAATCTCGAGCTCAAGCGACCTTTATCCATGTTTTAGGCGGCTGAATCGACTAGGAACGAATTTAGAATATGCAGTGTTTACAAATGAGTTTCAACATCGAATTACGATTCATTTGTATTAAAGCATAATCAAGGACTTTATCTATGCAGTTTGCATGGTTATACAGATAAAGTATAACAAGACCATAAAAAGTTAAATTATATTAAAATAAAGATTGTTTATTTCACTTGAGTCAATAAATTCCCTAGCCAACCGTTGGCTTGCAGGGCATATACTCTAACAATCTCCCACTTGCCCTAGAGCCTACTACCCATAACTTTAATCCCATTACTTCGCGATGCTTCTCAAACAATGGTCCTTGCAAGGGCTATGTAAGTGGATCAGCAACATTATCTGCAGAGGGGACTCTTTCGACCGATATGTCTCCTCTTCCCATAATCTCCCGTATGATGTGGAACTTTCTCAGTACAGGTTTGGATCGCTGATGAGACCTTCGTTCCTTTGCTTGTGCAACAGCACCAGTGTTGTCCCAGTAAAATGGGACTGGATCAACTCCATTAGGAATAACGCCCAACTCTTGGACAAGATTCCTCATCCAAACTACTTTTTTGTTGCGGCATATGCAACAATGTATTCAACTTCAGTGGTGGAATCCGCAACGGTGTCTTGCTTGGAACCTTTCCAAAAGACAGCCGCATCATTAAGCATGAATACAAAGCCAGAGGTCGATTTTGAATCATCTACGTAACATTGGAAGCTAGAATCAGTGTAGCCTTCCAATTTTAATTCTCCACCCCCATAGACCATGAACAAGTTCTTAGTCCTTCTCAAGTACTTAAGAATGTCTTTCACGGCCTTCCAATGCATTGGACCAGGGTTCGCTTGATATCTGCTTGTAACACTCAGAGCGTAAGCAACATCAGGACGCGTCGATATCATACTATACATGATACTACCAATGGATGACGCATATGGAATTCGTGTCATCATCTCTATCTCTTCATCAGTTTTGGGACACATTGCCTTAGATAGAGTAATACCATGACACATTGGCAAGTATCCTCTCTTGGACGCTTCACCCATGTCTTTCATGGAGAATTTACTGGCTAATAATACTTTAGTTGATTGCAATAATCCTACATCATTCCCAATGAGCAGGATATCATCAACATAAAGTACCTGGAATGTCACTGCACTCTCACTAACTTTCTTGTACACGCATGGTTCCTCAGGATTCTTAGAAAACCAAACTCTTTGATAGTGCTATCAAATCTGAGGTTCCAACTCCTTGACTTCTACTTGAGATCATATATTGATTTCTGAAGTTTGCATACCTTATGCTCACTTCCTACAGATGTGTATCTCTCAGGTTGAGACATATAAATTTCTTCTTTACTGTCTCCATTGAGGAATGCAGTCTTTACATCCATTTGTCATATCTCATAGTCATACCATGATGTTATGGCTAGTAGTATTCTAATGGACTTAAACATAGCAACTGGTGAAAAAGTTTTCTCATAGACAACTCCTTGTCTTTGAGTATAACCTTTTCCAAGCAGTCTTACTTTGAAGGTCACTACCTTACCATCCGCCCCAAGCTTTCTTTTTGTAGATCCATTTGCATCCTATGGGAACGATGTCCTCAGGTGGATCCACTAATGTCCAGACTTGATTTGAATACATAGAGTCCATTTCTGACTGCATGCCTTCAAGCCATTTAGTAGAATCAGTATCAGATATTGCTTCTTTGAAATTCATTGGATCACATCCAACACAAGACTCATCATGGCCTTGTTCATGAAGAAGCGTATATCTTGCAGGTGGTCTAATAACCCTATCAGACCTTCTAGAAGCTTGTACTTCAACTACTGGTTTTTGGGAAATGGGTTCAACTTCTATAGTTGAGGGAGTATCTTGAATTTCTTCAAGTTCTATCATCTTGCCTTTTCTATATAATAGAAATTCCTTTTCCAAAAAGATGGCATTTCTTGAAACAAACACTTTTGCTTCATTGGGATGATAGAAATAATATCCAATAGAATTCTTTGGATATCCTACAAAGTAGCACAAAGTGGATCTACTATCCGATTTGTCTCCCACTGTCTGCTTCACGTAAGCTGGACATCCCCATATTCTCATGTAAGAATATTTGGGAGTTTTTCCCATCCATATCTCATATGGTGTTTTATCAACTGCTTTAGTATGGACATTATTCAACAATATTGCCGTAGTTTCAAGCGCAAAGCCCCAAAACGATGTAGGCAATTCAATGAATCCCATCATGGATCGAACCATGTCCATCAAGGTTCGATTTTGTCGTTCAGAAACACCATTCAATTGTGGTGTTGCTAGTGGAGTCCACTCTGAGAGAATCCCATTCTCTTTTAGATAACCCAAAAATTCAGCATTTAAGTATTCTCCATCTCGATCAGATCGAAGTGCCTTAATACTTCTTTCTAGCTGATTTTCTACTTCAGATCTGAATTCTTTGAACTTTTCAAATGCTTCAGATTTGTGTTTCATCAAATAAACGTACCCATACCTCGAATGGTCATCAGTAAAGGTAATGAAGTAGAAATGCCCAAATTTTGTGCTAACGCTTAGCGGGCCGCACACGTCCATGTGGATCAAATCCAGTAGACCATGCGCACGTTCCACGTTTCCATTGAATGGAATTTTAGTCATTTTTCCTTTTAGACAGGATTTACAAAGTAGGTAGAGATTTTATGTCTGACAAGTCAAACATGCCTTCTCCCACTAGTTTGTGCATCCTTCTTTGGAAAATGTGACATAGTCTAGCGTGCCATATTTGTGTGTGATTTGGATCATCTAATTTTCTTTTGTTTGTTGTTGAAATCATGTTTACTGGAACATTCACTTATCATTTCCATAACATTTCTGGCACATATAATTTCTTATGTCTGGACTTCTAGCAGTGAAATAAATATGTTCTAACTTACCGGGCTTTGCAGACCTTTTAAGTGTCTTTCAGAGTTTGCCTCTTATTAGGATTGTTTTTCTTGTGAGGGGTAGAACATTTCTTTCCCTTACCTTGTGGGCCATTTTCGTCTGACGAGAGACCCATAAGAAAAAACAATAATTTCCTGTTTTATGGTAATCTTATAAGTTATAAGCGTATTGAATAGCTCTTCAAGGCTATCATCTATCTTATTCAAATTGAAGTTCACCATAACCCCGTCAAATGAGGAAGAGAAAGAAAACAAATTGATGTCATCAATTAACTCGTTAGGAATCACATATTCCAGGCCCACCACATTTTCAATAAGCCCAATCATATGTACACCACGCTCATGGGCCAGAGCCGCATCTTGCATGCATGTATTCATGAGCTTTTAAAATGGTGTGCATCACTGTACGAGTTTCATGTACCATGCAACTCTCGCATTTTTATTCGAATGTCAGCAACATTCAACATTTCTTCAAACTGTCCCTACAGTTCATTTGACATAAAAGCGAGCACATTACACTTTAGCTTGCACACTATGGTCCCACCATCTTGCATGCATTGTCAGTTCAACAAGACTGACATTAGTGTATATGTCATTTTCTCCGAATTTAGAACAATTTTTCCAACCAGTCTTGAAAATTAGATTCGGTTAGCTTGTTAATAACAAAAATGGATTACGTGATGAAATCGAAAATATACTGATATGGAAACAGAATAATGGTTGCTGATTATTTTAAAATAATTCTAAGATATAAAATATGGATGTTATTTTATAAATCTCCCTTCCACTATTTTTACATTTTAACCACCCTCTGATGAAAAAGGGAAATCGTATTTCCTTAGTGTGCATATAGAGTCCAATTAGCCAATTATAATCCCGAATAATATCAGCCAATTATAATTTCTAAAAGGTAGAATCCAATTGCATCCCTATGCAACATCCGCATGTTTTGCCTCACGTTTAATAAGGACCCAATAATATGACGCCGTTTATTTTTCGCGTGTCAAACCGACCCATCAATATTGAATTGTAGTAGACGGTCGCCATGAGTTCCCCCAATAATATGAGCCGAAGTCATGGGAGTTCCACTCAATTCACATCATATGTCCGGTGGAAGTCACAGCTTTCCGGCATACAGGCCTCCCCAATAATATGAGCCAGACACTGTCCGCGGGTAGCGATCAACATGCAACCACGGTTGATGGAAGGCAAGGAAAAATTAAACTCTTTAAATTTTTACTTTTACGGTTTGATATGAATTTTGAATCATATTCAAAATGAGGGATTTTAATTTTAAAATTGTCTCATCATTTTATTTTAAAAATCGCGTTCCACGAGTTTGTATGTTTGCTAGATCCATGCAACTATATTATCTAATAATATACATACATGCATATTACTATATATCACATATATCATAATATGACATTCAACAATAAATAAGGATGATCGATCGCCAACACTATTAGATCCATGTGAGCCATACATGGATCCAGGTCCAAAACCTAGGTGAATACAGGGATGCAAATGCAACTATTACAAGAGCTTCCAATATTGTACATGTCTTCATCTCGTTCATCGGGCCCACCATCTTCCAGTCTTGATCTCCACTATTTCTAATAATTACATTTAAGTAGTCATGGCACATAAATGATACATCTCATGGGGTGAGAACGGGCCATAAACCAGGCCCACTTTAATAATATCAAATATTAAAAAAAACGAATAAAACAGTAAAATATCCTAACATACACCTAACACATTGGTCAAGGATCTCGATCATCCTTCATGCATTTAATATCAAATATTAACATCAATTTAATTAAACAATTTAATTAATTGATAAATCATATATCTAATAATTTTATCACTAACCACCACAATTATTAAAGAATTTAATAAATTAAATAAACTCCTTTATTTAATTTCCAATTAAATCAATAATAATTGATTTCTTGTAAAACTCAATTTTACCATAAATAATTAAAATCATATTCTAATTATTTATTTTACAAGAAAATTTTTAATTTTCCAAAAATTAATTTTCCAAAATAAAAATTGAACCAATTTTCAAAAATATCAATTTTGCCCAAAAATTTGAAAAATCAAAAAATTACACCATGTGCCCAAACAATTCAAGCCCACCATTCAGCACGCTTCCCGAGATGATCCCGGGCAGCCGCCCGCGCTGCCCGCCCGCTGCGCGAACGCTTCGGGCAGTGGCGGCAGCCCCTGTGCGCGCGGCGCTGCGAGCTGGCTTGCAGGACGCCAGGCGCGCTGCCGGACGCGCGCGCGCGCATGCTGTGCGATGCCGTCCGCGTCGCACACGGACTGCCCAAAACAGTTCCGGGCAGATTAATTTTTTTTTGTCTTCTGGAAAAAATATTTTTTCATGGTGCTAAAATTTTCTTGTGTGGTTAGAAACAAATTATTCAATATGATTTAAAATAATACGATTCAGAAAACCTGGCTCTGATACCACTGTTGGATCTAGGTTTTCTACACGTCCAAACGCAGCGAAAGTTTTAAAATTTTTTAGATCTTGACATTCAAGATGTGTTTTGCTTTGGCTCTCGTATGATTTAAACATAAACATTCGTAGGGCGTAAGAATTTATATCTTTGGTGAATTAATCACACGGCTACAACTATTCCAGGTTTAGCGGAGATAGCTCTTTACTTCAATCCTTCGAATCAGGTCCACGACTAGAAGATCTATTCATCTTCCAATTTGCACTAGAAAATATGGAAGATATTTTGCGTAGGAGAGAAAATAATTGAGAGACTACTCAAACCCTTTCCCTACAAGAGGTGACCGAAGATCTTAGGGTTTGAGAGAGTGATTTTCGAAATTGGTTGTCTTGGTAGGCTAGGGTTTTGACTTGCATCCCCTATTAATAATTAAGTCATAGCCTAATTACATAATAAACATTAATGGGTTTGATTTAATTAATTGGGCTTAGTCCAACTAATTTGATTAATTTAATCGAGGCCCATTAAAACTTTAATTAATTATTATGTTGGACTTGTACTCCTACAAGCCCATTAAACATATTACCCACCATATTTAATTTATTAATTAATCAACTCAACTTTTGAGCTTAATAAATTAAATACATTATAAATTCAACATTTGAATTTATTATTTAAATTATAAATTCAACTACTTGAATTTTCATCACCTCCAAAATTTAATATTTAATAAACCCAACATTTGAGTTTAATAAATTAAATTCTCAAATTTTATAAATTCAACTCCTTGAATTTATTCTCTCAAAATTTAATTATCATAAATTCAACTCCTTGAATTTACTATATCATAATATAAATTCAACTCCTTGAATTTATTCTCTCAACAAGAACAAACGATCTAGTGCTTGTGTAACCCTCAATGGTTCAGAGATACAGCTAGCTGTGGGTTCACAACTCTTTGTGATTCAGTATAAAATTTATTCTTATTCAGGCTTACCCTAGTTAGCCCCATTCTTTTCATCAACACCTTGATTAAGAATGTCAGAACTCATTTCTGATTGCACCCATCGGATCATTGTAAGAGCGTCTAGTAGCATCGCCCCATGATCCCCTAGGTATCACTGATAGTGCCTGCAAAAACCAGTCGATTATGATTAACGTACAGTACGGTCCCTTCATCTCATATATCCCAATCGAATCTGCAACCATTGGTTCATTGAGGGTTGCATAATAATTCGATAACTATGTGACACATATATTAGTGGCATCGCGTGCACTATTGGAGAACTCCTTCTCCAACCTGCATCTCATACTCTGGCCAGAGATTCCATGCACTATTATTACATCAGATCACATAGGATATCCACACCCGTAGGTGAGCGGTGAATCCCTGACTACAATGCACTAGCTCCTATATGTGTCGCAACTGTACCCAACCTCGCCACCTGATGACACTCCTGGATCCGGTGAACGAGTCAAAGCACAGCCCTAGCATATAGAGACTCAGTGTTGTCCCGGGTCGTAAGGATTAATGGTGTACAATCATAACCACGGACTTATCCTCTCGATGAATGATAACCACTTGGAAAGTCCGAGGGAGGGTTGTTCGGTATAATCATCATATGACTAACCATCTGCATGTTTGGACATCTCCATGCCCTTGCAAAGAAATGCAGGACACAACATCACAGATGCTAGTCTCGAGCTCAAGCGACGTTTATCCATGTTTTAGGCGGCTGAATCGACTAGGAACGAATTTAAAATATGCAGTGTTTACAAATGAGTTTCAACATCGAATTACGATTCATTTGTATTAAAGCATAATCAAGGACTTTATCTATGAAGTTTGCATGGGTGTACAGATAAAGTATAACAAGACCATAAAAAGTTAAATTATATTAAAATAAAGATTGTTTATTTCACTTGAGTCAATAAATTCCCTAGCCAACCGTTGGCTTGCAGGGCATATACTCTAACACGTGCATGGGGCAGGGATCTTGGGTTAATTCGGTCTAGGATAGTCCTAAGGTGGGCTAGGAAGGGTTGGAACAAGGCTGGTCCGAGCCGGTAGGGCCTAGGGTAACAAATTTCAAGTTTAGTGTACTAGGGTTTGAAGATGTGTTGTGCGGAAAATTCCAGCAACCTTTGGGCCTTGTTTCTTGAGATATAAGGGTTTCTGGAATGAGTAGTTTAAGGGCTTGTCATGTAGGTTAAAGCCATGGTTTAAGTTGGGAAAGATTTGGTTAAGTTTCAGGTTAATTCTGGCTAAAACCGGGACCCAGTCCAATTTTTAAAATGAATTGTTTAAGTTTTGAAACGAGATCGATTTTACATCTAAGAAAGGCTTATTAAAATTTTTTTAGGTGTTCTAAGGATTTTGGTAGGCTTCGGGTAGGAATTTTGAGGTCCAGGGGTAAAATAGTCATTTTGGATTTCCACGGGCAAAATGGTCATTTTGCACCCAGGTCGAGTTAGAAGTCTTGGCAGCGCCCTAAACACGATTTGACATGTTTAAAATGTTAATACGATCATGAACATGAATTTTCATGAAATTATAAAAAATATGTTGCACGCTTGATTTTAAGAAAAATATGTATTTGCGTGATTTTGACAAGTGATGAAAATGATGATGTTTTTGAAGGATTGGAATTGGTTGTGACCGACGATATATGTATACAATGATCTGTATGGCCAGGGCTCAGTGGATGTGTAATACTGTCACTGATGTCCCCGCCGTCGTGTACCACGGTTATATGTAGACGGATCCATCGAATATAGCTGATACGATTAGAGCTGATACGAAAGTCATAACTAATAAACTAAATTCAATTAAAATAAAATGTATACGTATGATGAGACATGTTTTTGCACGTTATTCTATTTTACGACACGTTTACATTTATGATTTAAGTTTACTTTAAATATTTTATGACCTATGATGCTTTGAGTTGTTTTGAGAGAGTTTATGCTTTATTTTGAAAATGCTAGTTTTAGATTTTGGTTGACGGTTATGATTTTATGTTTTGAATTGAGTTATTTTGGATTTTCAAATAATAGGTTGGTTAGTTTATTTTAAATGGTGCAAAAGTAATTTAAAATATGTTTATGTATACTTTCGGCCTAGTGCTTAAGTGAAAAAAAATAGTACGTTTTAAAGGAAAACGAGTTGTGGACGTTTCAGTTGGAGTCAGAGCAACGTTCCTGCAAAGGGTTGTACCATCATCAGTTCCGAAAAGATCAGCCGCCAAGGCTCAAGTCTGTATGTTTAAATGTTTTTAAAGTTATCACCTACATGTTTAATGGTTTATAATTTTAAACTACTTGTTTAAACAGTTTTTGAACTTAAATGTAATTTTTTTTAAGTTTGCATGATAAATGATTTTTTTATGCTAAAAGATTATATGCTTTGGAATTTTTATGCAAGTTACGATATAAAATAAGAAATTATATGATTTTTATGCATGCTGGCTTCGTAGTGGAATTGGACATGTTTAAGAATTTGTTTAATGAGCGTTAGGAAAGGTTGAAAATTATTTGAGTATATTGATTTTTGGGGTTTCAGTACTGATGTTCTACTTTTTGGGCCATAAGTTAATAACGAAGATTTTGAATGCTTTTAGGACATGTAGATTTTCTAAGAAAATACTGATGATTCGTGCTTACTAATTGAGTTAGTTTTTTTTAAGAATTATATATGAGGAATATTGATTCAAAGACTGCGACGGTCTTCAGAAGTATAAAAATGTATAATTTGGGATTTTAGGTGTAACGTCCCGATAATTTTAAGGCCCATGTGAACCACATGCATGCAAGTTATTAAATTTATTATGTATTTTAATCAAATGGTTTTAATTGCATGAATTAAATATAGTTTGCATGTTTACACATTAAAAATGTACTTTTCTACTGTAATACATTAAATTGTATTTTTAAAGGTTATTCAAGATGCGATCGAGGAACGGAGACCGAGGGCTGAAAAATGAAAAAAATTTTATTAAATAATTTTTTTAATTATTTAAAATAAGGTTGATGCTTTTGATTATTTTTTTGAAAATAAAGAGTTTTGAGGTGATTTTATACGCCAAAACGTAATTTTTATCGGTATTCGATTTTCAACAAAAATACGAACTTTTTGACAAATCGACGAATTTCATGAACTTTCCCAAGAAAAATAATTTTTAAATATAAAATTGGGCTTATTTGGTCTAGTATAGCTTACTAATGGGTCCAAGCCCTTGCACACAAGTTTATTATCAATATAGCCCAAACCCCATACCATTAGTTCATAAATCCACGCCCTTTCACCCCTATCAATACAAGGACTCTCTTCCTCGATCAAATACACGTCGCACACGAGATATTGCAAGAGGAAAGCATCGAATATGTCAATGGAATTCATCCAAGGTTGTTCGTCGTCATTTTTCGCATCGTCAACCGATTTTTGTGCGTAAAATATATAAAAAGCACGCCATATTTCTTCCTTTACTCATCTATCACACCCTAAATATGTATTTGATATGATTTGAATGGAAAACTAGTTACCCTTTTATTATTTTCGTTTTTTTGTGCAAAAACATGGGTTTTAAAATATGCTTTTTGCATCAAAACTTGTTAATTACTTACATGAAAGGGCTGCCATGATTAGGGAATGTATATGGAACTTTTTTACACGAGTTAAGGTTCCTTGAATGCACGTTGATAGGTTGGACATGAATTGGGAACAAGCAGGAACCATCACGATTTTGTGTCAAGGGCTCGGTTAAGGGGTTAAACCATGAATGGTTTGTCTGGGGCGCGACCACGGCTGGTCTGGGACATGGTTGGGTCATGGTGGGAGTCCTAGCCACTCTATGACTCGAGCACAACGGCTGGGAAGGACTACTAGCAAACTAGGACTCTTCCCAAGCCAAGGCACGAAGGTGCTGCTGTATGCAAGCGATCGGGGCTCGGACAGGGTGGTTAAGGCTGGGCTAGGCTAGGTCTCTAGGGTGCATAAGGGGTCAAGGGTTGGCTCGGTGGTTAGAGTCCTAGCAGGTTTCAAAGAGTCCTAGTGCATAGCGTGTTCTTGGCTATGATTTCTGCTAGTGTAGGAGGCTTCGGTGGTTAGAGTCCTAGCAGGTTTCAAAGAGTCCTAGTCCATGGGTCACAAGGGTAGATTAAGTAATTAAAAGTCTATTCTTTAAATTTGAAAATGTTATATTAAAGTTCGAATTTAATTCGAGATTAAAACGCATTAAGAATTTATAATTAAATAATAATTAAAAAGCCATGAACTTAAGCTAACTGAAAATATGAGAAATTTATCTACGCTTAAATAATTATTTTGGGTTGATCTAGAGTCAACGAAAATAATAAAAAGTAAAAATCATGAAATTTTACGTCTAGGGGTAAAACAATAATTTTACACCTAGAAAATAGTAAACGTCATGGCAAATCCCTAAATGATGTTTTATATGTTAAAATGTTTATGTTAAATGTTTATGGAATTTTATAATATAATGTTGACGCTAAAAGTTAAGTTGCATGCTTAGTTTAAAAGAAAAATGATATTTGTACGCATGAATTTTATAAAGTGATGGAAATATGAAATGCTGAAGGAAGTGAAGTAATTGTGACTAATACGAATACGATGATATGTTTATACGTAAGGCCAATGCTCAGTTGATGGGTGAGAGTGTCGCTGATGTCCCCCCGCAAGGTACCGTGGTAATACGTAGATGTATCTATCAACTTACAGCTAATAAGAAAGTCACAATTGATGATCCGAGTTCAATAAAAAGTTAGACGTATACATATATGATGAAAAGAAATATGATATGATGAAAGAAAAAATGTTTAAGTTTATGTTCATGAAAAACTATTTTCCTAAACATATTTTCACTGTTACTTGTGGATGTATATGTATTACTTGCATTCATGGTTAAGGTTTGATGGGTCATTAGGACTCACTAGGTGTGATCGATGCAGGTGAGCATTATATTGATTGAGGATTTTATGGTTGAACTAACTGGACTGATGGTTCACATAACCCGAGGACCATCGCTAATTTTCCGCGAAAAAAATTAAGTTTATGATTTAAGTTTAATTTAAAATTTTATGACTTATGATTCTTTGAGTGGTTATGAGAGAGTTTAAGAGTTTATGCTTTATTTTTAAAATGATAGTTTTAGGTTTTGGTTGACGGTTATGATTTTACGTTTTGAATTGAGTTCTTTTGGATTTTTAAATAATAGGTTGGTTGGTTTATTATAAATGGTGCAAAAGTACTCTAAAAATAGGTTTAGGTATATTTTCGGCCAAGTGCTTAAGTGGAAAAAAATTTAGTACATTTTAAAGAAAAACGAGTAGTTGATGTTTCAAGGAGCATAGTCAGTACTTGCGTACTGTCCTGCAAGTCTTGCAGAGCCATAAGTTGTATACGAAGTTCAGTAATTATGAATTTTTGTTGGAATAGTGGCATTCTTGGATCGCATTATTTCTAGTAGGGGCATTGAGGTTGATCCATCTAAAGTTGCAGCAGTGAAGGAATATATTGTACCGAAGAGTGCATTTCAGATTCGCAGTTTTCTAGGCTTGGCAAGTTATTACAGGAAATTCTTTCTGGGTTTCTCTTTGATTGTAGTGCCAATTACTTCGTTGAATAAGAAGAATGCAAAGTACGTTTGGATTGAGGATTGTTAGAAGAGCTTCGATACCTTGAAGCAAGCTCTTACTACAACGCCAATTTTAGCCATGCCATCAGGGCAAGGTAACTTTGTGTTTTATACCGATGCTTCCAAGATCGGTTTAGGCGCTATTCTGATGCAGCATGATCGGCTAATAGCTTATGCCTTCAGAAAGTTGAAGGTGCACGAGAAGAATAATCTGACTCATGATTTGGAGTTAGTCGCCATAAGTCGTTGCTTTGAAAATATGGAGTCGTAACTTGTATGGCCAGAAATTTCAGATATTTATCGATCATAAGAGTCTCAAGTATTTCTTCACGCAGAAGGAGTTGAACATGCGCCAGAGACGGTGGATTGAGTTTGTGAAAGATTATGATTGCAACATTAGCTACTATCCAGGGAAAGCTAATGTTGTTGCAGATGCCTTGAGCAAAAAAGTAGCAGTAGAGCACAACTGTCAATACAAAGACCTCTTCAAAAAGAGATGTAGAGGTTTGATATAGAAATTTATTTTAGGGGCAGAGCTCCTAAGTTATCATCCTTGACAATTCAGTCTTCATTGCTAGACTGTATCCATAATGGTCACTCTTCTGATGAGTAGTTTTAGAAATGGAGATTGAGAGATGAAGCTAAGGGCAGTGTAATTGAAATTTTGTATCTGAATGTCTCACTTGTCAACAGGTGAAAGCAAAGCATCAGAGGCCAACATGGATGCTCAAACCACTTCATATTCCTGAGTGAAAGTGGGAGAAAATCATCATAAATTTTGTTGTTGGGTTGCCGATATTAGTCAAAGGATCTAATGTCATTTGGGTTATAATTGAATGTCTTACTAAATCAGCACAATTCTTTCCCGTAAAGACAACTTTCTCCAAGACACAATATGCAGAGTTTTATATTAAGGTGATAGTCAGATTGCATGGAATTCTCGTTTCGATTGTGTCTGACTGAGACCTGAGGTTTACATCGTTCTTTTGGAAGAGTATGCATTCTGCTATGGGCACAAAATTGCTTTTTAGACAACTTTTCATCCTCAAACAGATGGCCAGTCTGAGTGGGTGATTCATATTTTGGAAAATTTACTGCGTGCTTGTGTGATTGATTTTCATGGGAGTTGGAAATCGAAGCTGCCACTAGGTGAAGTTCACCTATAACAATAGTTTGCATTCGTCTATAGGTATGGCTCCTTACGAAATATTGCATGAAAGAAAGTGTAGATAGCCTATTCATTGGAATGAAGTGGGCGAGAGATCAGAACTTGGTCCAGAGATTGTTCAGCAAACTACAGATTTAGTGGTCAAAATCCGAGACAACATGAAGACTGCTCAGAGTCGCCAGAAGAGTTATGCCGATAAGAGAAGAAGGGATCTCAAATTTTTCGTAGGGGATCACTTGTTTGTGAAGATAGAAATTATGAATGGTGACATGAGATTTGGAAAGATAGGCAAATTTAGTCCGAGATTCATAGGACCATTTGAAATCCTTGATAGAGTAGGAACACTGGCTTATCGTGTGGCTCTGCCACCGAATTTGGCTGGAGTACACAATGTGTTCCATGTTTCTATGCTGAGGAAGCACATGGCAAATCCATCATATGTACTGAAATTTAAACCGTTGCAACTTTTTTCGAACCTGTCATACGAGGAAAGACCTATTCAGATCCTGGACAAGCAGGAGAAGAGATTACGGAACAAAGTTACCAAGTTGTTCAGGGTGAAAAGATTGAAACATTCTGACGAGGAAGCTACTTGGAAGGCAGAAACTGAGATGAGGACTCGCTATCTAGAACTCTTTGGTACGCCTTAATTTTGAGGACGAAATTTTGTTAAGGGGGAGGATTTGTAGTGTCTGAAACTAGTACATGTAAACCCATGCATTATTAAATTTGTTAACTTATCTAATAAATTTAAAATAATTTAAATGATGCAAGTAAGATATGTAAATTATTTTTATGTGTTTATATGCCCTTGTTTATGCAAAATTAAATATTTTTTTGAGTTTGAGTCTTTCAATTGAATATTCGTTGCTTGGCTGGGGATAAGAGACCGGAGATGATTAAGGCGATAAAATTTAACATGTTAAATTTTATTTTAAGTTAATAAATTATGAATTTTTAATTATTTATGAAATATATCATTTTAAGGTCAAATTTAATTTATTTGATGAATAAAAATATTTTAAGCATTTTATTTAGCAATTTTCGAAAATTAAGAGTTAATTCTTTAACTTATGGTTTATTATTTTTTTAAATTTTGTAGACTTAATTATTTAGCCAAATTAGTAGTTAAGCCTTTTATTTAATTTAATTAAAAGTTAAAAAAAACTCATGGACGCACACACATATACTCACACTTTTGCACGCACTAAAACTAACCTAAAAATCTAGGGTTGTGCCTCCCTTCAGCAGCTGCCTCTTGAGCACTCATCCTAACAATATTCTGGAGATTTTGGTCAGTTTGTGTCAAGAAAAACATCATGGAATCGTCCTCCATTGATCCTCCACGTACCCTCATGCTGGTATTCGTTTATTTCGAGCATTTAGACGGAAAGGCATGTTCTAAACCTTTCTTGACGCATCGATCATGTTATATATGTGTATTTGATGTAAAACATTCATGAAAAATGTTGGTTATATGTGAAAATTTTGATGGGTTATGAGATAATTGATTTCTGAAAATTTTGTGTCACCAAAATTTGTCATCCTCTGTTATTTCGATTTTTACAATTTATAGGTTGGTTTTCTGGAAACTTTTTAAACATATGATTTGAAGTACTTTATGTTCGATTTAATAGTAAATTTGTAATTTTTTGATAAGAAACGAGGGAGATATGATTTTTATCGTAAAATCGCACAACCTTTGAAAATTTTGTGTCACAAAACCCATCATATAGGTTGGTTTTCTAGAAACTTTTTCAAAATATGATTTGTAAGACTCTTGTTACCTTCGATTAGATAATAAATTCGTATTCTTTTGATAAAAATTGAGAGAGATATAATTTTTATCGTAAAGCCACCCAACCTGTGAAAATTTGTGCATGTTCTTCACGTTTTCTTCAAATTTTTGGTTGCAAGCTTCATTGGATTGTCTGGGCTGTTGCTGCTATGTAGGGACGTTTCTTAGGATGCCTTTAGATGTCATTTTTATCCTTGTTTCCTTGTGTTAGAACCGTGGGTTGCATGACCTGGGCTAGTGGTTCGGCCATGATCCAGGGGTGGTTCACGGGTCTAAATCGTGGGCTAGCATGTTGTCTATGTGTTCGTTGATTTCCGAGTCGTTTGGTAAGACGTAAGTCGTTTTATTTAATTCGGGAGTTGTATGGGTAATTTGCAAGTCTAGGGGCTGTTTCGATTGTTTATTTTTGAAACGACCCTCGCTTTTTAACTTTAAAATTCTACTAAATTTTTTATAAACATGATTTCAAAAATTTACCCTTTAACCATAAATTATCATTTTCATAATCAAAATAATTTAACATATAAAATCTAAAATTCATAAAAATCCCTAAATCGTCATTTAACAAAATCACACCTCAACATTTAACATGATAAAAAATAACTTCAAAATAAAGATAAAAATTTCTAATAAATCATTAACAAAATCTTTAAACTTTGCCTATCAATCTAATGCGGAAATAAATGGAGCTTGGGAGTGTACAGTCAGCCTCGATCCACTCAAGCGTCAGCACCACCCTCACTAACATCATCTCCTGCAGCATTCAAACATAGTGAGTCCAATGACTCAGCACGTTCTAAACAGGAGTAACAAATAATACAATTACAAGCACATTCATTAAAATCATATTTTTATTCAAAATACGTTTAAACATAAATAAATCATAAAATCGAAAAGCTGTCAGTCATTTATCATTTGGAGTGAAGTTTGATCCTTGAAAGTGAATAGTCTTTTGTCCTCAGGTCGACTGATCAGTCTTAGCTCACCATTGCGCATGGAAACGGGCACTAGGCACCGATGTAAAAATAATGAATATATGATCGTTGGGCTCCCTTTGGAGCCTTGTCCTGTAAACGATCTCCCTCTGGGCCTTCTCCTCACGATATTTCCAAAAATCCTTATCCTCTTTTGTCACTATCAATTCACATCATTCTAAACTGAAACGTCTACTAATCGTTTTACTTAAGAAGTACTAAAATTTTTTTTACCCTAAACATTTTCGACCGATACATATGATATATATAAACTCTAAAATACTTTGACATCATTTTAAAATAAAAAATACCAACTAAATTTGCAAATTCAAAAGAAAGTAATTTGTAACATAAATTCGTCACTTGTTTGCCAACCCTAAACTTAGCAATATCTCAAAATCATCCTAACTCTAACATCCTCTCCAAAACCACCCAAAATCATATAAAAGTCGTGAAAATCTTTAACGTAAACCCAAACGTAAATCATAATCATAATGCGGAAAATCTAGCGCTGGTCATCGGGTTGTGTACACCTTCAGTCCAGCAAGATCAACCATCGAAACCTTTATCAACATTAATATCATGCTCAACTGCACCCATCACACCTAGTGAGTTTAATGACTCAGCAAAATCATAATCTTCATAACAAGTAATATATGTACAATCGCTTGCAACAATGAAAATACTTTAACTTAAAATAACTTTTCAAGAACATGCGTAAACATAAACATTTTTCCTTTCATCATTTCATATCATATATCATTTCATCATAAACATTTTCATTTTCATCATAAGCATATATATTTTCCCTTTATTGAATTCATATCGTTAATTGTGACTTCGTTTCATCATAAAGTCGATGGATTCATCTACATGTAACCAAAATATTGGTCGGCGGAGACATCAGAGACACTCTCACATGTCAACTGAACATTGGCCTATCATCATATCATGTCATTGGAAATACGATATTCGGACTCCTCTGGGGCCTTCTCTCATAAATGGTCTCCCTCTAGGGCCTTGTCCCTCACGATATCCCTATTCATATTATCATAACATCATAATAGTTACAATTACTTCACCACCTTCAATGTTTCATATTTTCATCACTTATAAAAATCACGCATTTAAATATAATTTTTCTTTTTAAACCAAGCATACAACACCTCTTTTAGCTTTAACATTTTATCATAAAATTCTTTAAATATCCAAAATAATAATATTATCATATATTACAGCATTCGAGGCACTGCCATGCCGTTTACTATTTTTCAAGTGTGAAAAGATCGTTTTACCCCTAAACATAAAATTTCTCTATTTTGACTTTTTCTTATTTTCATTGACACTAAACCATCCAAAATAATTATTTAAGCTTAAATTTAATTTATCAGATTTTTATTTAGCTTAAATTCGAGGCTTTCTAATTATTCTTTAATTATTAATTCGTGAAGCGTTTTAAATCCTGAATTAATTCAAACTTTAATATTTCTTTTTCGTATTTTAAACATTAGACTTTAATACCTAAAATATCCCTCGTGAACCATGATTCGATCCCCCGTGGAACATGGTTTGAACATTTAGCCATTTAAACCTAAAGATCAAACCCTACAAGACACCCTCGAGCCATCTTGTGTTTTCCTCGATCCATGCTCGAGCGAGCTCGAGCCAAGTCCTTCCCAACCCTCTTATGGACCCTACTGACCAGCCAACCCCTTGAACTAGCCCCTAACCCGCTGCAATCCTCTTTCATGTAACAAGAAGCTGCACGATTTCCCTAAATGTTTCACCTAGGACTCTTAGTTCAGCAAGTACCCCTCGACCGAACCATCACTAACCCTCACATTTCCAGCCTACCTAGTAGCCTACTGGACCCACGCAGACCCCCTAGAACTAGGCCATGGCCCGCACCGAAGCCAACTGCTCAAGCCAAGTGTTGCGGCCGAGAGCCCTACAACTCAAGGACTCCTTTGGTATGAAATGATGAAAGGAAAAATGTTTATGTTTATGCATGTTTTTGAAAAGTTAATGTTTATGTTTATGCATGTTCTGAAGGACTTCTTATCTTCCTTGGGTCTGAGAGCACTCATCTTGGGGTGGGCTTACTACTGCGTGCCTGTTGAAGAATGAGCCGGTGCTCATATGATTTCTTTCTTCTATCAGTTGAGCCTTGACTGTCCTTCTTGGGTTTAGGACAATCAGCAATAAAGTGACCTGATTTGCCACAGTTGGAGCAGGCATTTGATTCATCTTTGGAGCTGTTTCTTTGGTATGGCTTCTGGATGTTTCCTTGATTCTTTCTCATGAACCTTCCAAATTTTTTGATGAACAATGACATAGCATCACTGCTCAACTGATCAGCAGATTTCTCGACTGAATTGATTGGTTCTGTTCTGACAGCAGCTAGAGAAGTGGTGGCTGCAGGGGTAGATGGTTCTCCTTCTCTGGTCTGCAGCTCAAATTCATAAGCCTTTAAATCAGCAAATATATCATGAAGTTCAATCTGGTTCAGATCTTTGGACTTCTTCATTGCCATGGTCTTGGCATACCATTCCTTGGGAAGACCTCTCATTACCTTCAGTGCAATCTCTTTTTTGGTATACACTTTTCCAAGTGCATTTAACTCATTGATGATACTGCTCTTTCATCATACTCGTGCATTGATTCTCCTGCTTTCATTTTGATGTTATAAAACTTTTGAACAGCAACAGAAAGTTTATTTTCTTTGGTTTGATCATTTCCTTCACACAACTGGATCAGCTTTTTCCAAGTTTCTTTAGCTGTCTTACACATCTTTATTTTGCTGAAGGTTAGTTTGTCCAGCGTTTTGTACAGAATGTCTTTAGCCACATTATCAAGATTTGCTTTTCTTTTATCTTCAGTTGTCCATTCATTTCTAGGCTTTTCTATTCTTTGTGGTGCCCCTTCTGTTATGGCAACTAGTGTATTTGTTTTTAGAATCTTCATGGGTCCATCAGTTATGACATACCACATGTCATCATCTTGTGCAGCTAAATGAGCCTGCATTCTGATTTTCCAATCATCAAATTCTTCTCTGGAGAAACAAACGAATTTTAGTTGAATGAAGTCATGCTAGCAAGTTTATAGATAAAAAGTATTCAAGAACAAATTTAATCGCTCTGATACCACTTGATAGGATCGATTAACGTATCAAGAATGTTTAGATGGGGGGTTGAATAAACACTCACAATTAAAACTGATCTTTTTGAATTTTGAGTTCAGTTTGGTGACAAACTGATTCTCGGAATCTTGTTGGTTAATGACAATCAGTTAAACTAAAGTAGTTGCGGAAAGTAACTGACTGAAAGATAGAATAAGAAAATAAAATACACAAGGATTGTTTCTTGATGTTCGGAGATTTCAATTACTCCTACGTCACCCCTTCTATCTCAAGGATAGGATTTCCAGTAAAAGACTTTGATCGAATACAAGATTTGTACTGACCCACTTGAGTTTGGATTTATCACTAGAAGAATTTGATGATTGGAAAATCAGAATGCAGGCTCATTTAGCTGCACAAGATGATGACATGTGGTATGTCATAACTGATGGACCCATGAAGATTCTAAAAACAAATATAGCAGTTGCAATAACAGAAGGGGCACAACAAAGAATAGAAAAGCCCAGAGATGAATGGACAACTGAAGATAAAAGAAAAGCCAATCTTGATAATGTGGCTAAAGAAATTCTGTACAAAATGCTGGACAAAGTAACCTTCAGCAAAATAAAGATGTGTAAGACAGCAAAAGAAATTTGGGAAAAACTGATCCAGCTGTGTGAAGGAAATGATCAAACCAAAGAAAATAAACTTTCTGTTTCTGTTCAAAAGTTTTATAACATCAAAATGAAAGCAGGAGAATCAATGCACGAGTATGATGAAAGAGTAAGCAGTATCATCAATGAGTTAAATGCACTTGGAAAAGTGTATACCAACAAAGAGATTGCACTGAAGGTAATGAGAGGTCTTCCTAAGGAATGGGATGTCAATACCATGGCAATGAGGGAGTCCAAAGATCTGAACCAGATTGAACTTCATGATCTATTTGCTGATTTAAAGGCTTATGAATTTGAGCTGCAGACCAGAGAAGGAGAACCATCTACCCCTGTAGCCACAACTGCTCTAGCTGCTGTCAGAACAGAACCAATCAATTCAGTCGAGAAATCTGCTGATCAGTTGAGCAGTGATGCTATGTCATTGTTCATCAAAAAATTTGGAAGCTTCATGAGAAAGAATCAAGGAAACTTCCAGAAGCCATACCAAAGAAACAGCTCCAAAGATGAATCAAATGCCTGCTACAACTGTGGCAAATCAGGTCACTTTATTGCTGATTGTCCTAAACTCAAGAAGGACAGTCAAGGCTCAACTGATAGAAGAAAGAAATCATATGAGCACAAAAGAAGACCCAAGGAAGATAAGAAGTCCTTCAGAAAGAAACATGAGGTACTCTTAGCTGAAGAAAAAAAATCTAAATGGGCAGAAGCTGACAGTGAGGAGTCAGAACCAGAAAGCTCATGCAACTCTAGTGATGATGAGGAAGTCAAGTGCTTGATGGCTAATGATGCAGAAGAAGAATCATCTAGCCAACAGGTATTTGATTTCAGCTCAACTGATTTCACACGAGAAGAACTCATTCTAACACTACATGACATGGTAAATGAGTATCAAAAGCTTGCATCATCATTTGAAAAATCAAAGCAAAGCAAACTGATCCCACAGACAATAAAATCAAAACTGATGAATCAGTTGATGGGTTGAGTCTAAAAAGGGAAATTGCTGAGTTAAAAGCAGAAAGAGACAAAAATCGATCATTAATCCTGAAGTTGATTCTTGAAAACTCAAAACAGACTGAGCTCATTCAGTCTTTGAACAAGTCATCTACTGCACTGAATGAGATGCAGAATTCACAAAAATCAGTTTCTGATAAAACTGGTTTAGGGTTCAACACTCAAGGAGAAATGTATCCAAATGATACTCAACCAAAGCTAAAAACAGACAAAGGGAAATACATTCACTTTGTCAAAACAGCAGAGGTACAAGAACAAATTGAGCTCAGTAAACTGATTGAGCAACCTACTGAGAATATGAACAAGGCTAGAAGATATGAGATTGGTTATAGTCAAAAATTCTCAACTGATTCACAAAGTCACTCATCAAAGAGGTTTCACAAGAACTATTCGAATAGCTATTTCAATTACTATAACTGCAAGCCAGTTCAGAAGAGATATAGACTGAACAATCAGTTGAATAAAGCTAAAACACATATTGTATCATCTGTACACTACACACCAAGCACACAAAAGCCGAGAAAAAACCATTTGGAATATACAGCTACTGGAAAGTCTGTTAGACTAATCTAAGTGTGGGTTCCTAAGGGGACCCAAATAGATATGGGTACCAAGTTATATTATGTGTGTGGCAGGTAACAGGTACAAACAAGAACTCAATATGGTATTTGGACAGTGGATGTTCGCGACATATGACAGGAGATGCAAGTGCGTTATCTCAACTGATCAAATACAGTGGTCCAAACATCAGTTTCGGGGACAATTCCAAAGGTAGAACTATGGGTAAGGGATAAGCTTATCCATGGTAACTTTACTTTTAAAGATGTTCTATTAGTAGAAAACCTGAAGTATAACTTGATTAGCATCAGTCAGTTATGCGATAGTGGATTCTCAGTACAATTTGACAAAAATTCATGTTCAGTCAAAACTTCAACTGATAAAATCATACTAACTGGCAAACGTTGTGGAAACACATATAAAATCAGTTGGAATGATCAAACTTATGCACCAGTTTGTTTTATTACTTCCAAATCGTCTAAAAACTGGTTGTGGCATAAGAGACTAAATCATTTAAACTTTAAAACCATTGCCTATCTGAGTAAACATGAACTTGTAACTGGTTTGCCCAAAATAGACTTTTCAAAAGAAAAACTTTGCTCAGCATGTCAGTATGGTAAACAAGTACGATCCTCTTTTAAAAACAAGGGCTGTAAATATTCATCCCGATGCTTAGAACTGTTACACATGGATCTCTTTGGTCCTATACCAGTCATGAGCTTAGGTAGAATGAAATACACCTTGGTAGTCGTAGATGATTTTTCAAGATTTACTTGGGTTATTTTTCTCAAATCTAAAGACCATACTGCTTCACAACTAATAAAGCTCTTCAAAAGAATTTTAAATGAAAAATCAGTTGGAATTGATCGAATCAGATCTGATCGAGGAACTGAATTCATCAATCAAACTCTTTCAAATTTCCTAGAAAATGCTGGAATTAAGCATGAGCTCTCAGCAGCCAGAACTCCTCAGCAAAATGGTGTAGCTGAGAGAAGAAATCGGACCCTTAAAGAAGCTGCTAGAACAATTCTTGCTGATTATGGTATTTCTCAAAGATTTTGGGCAGAGGCAGTAAACACTGCGTGTTACACTCAGAACAGATCAATGATTAAAAAAAATCATATGAAAACACCATATGAGATCTGGCATGGAAGTAAAAGTATAATTACTTATTTCAAAATATTCGGCTGCAGATGTTTTATTCTTGATAATGGTAAAAATTATTTAAAAGCGTTTGATGCTAAATCTGCAGAAGGAATATTTCTTGGATACTCATCAGTTAGTATAGCTTATAGAGTCTTCAACAAGAAAACCCTAAATGTTGAAGAATCTGCTCATGTTGATTTCGATGAAACTGAAATAACTGATAAGCCAACTGATCAAGTTGAGCTAGTTGATCGATTTACAGATATCAGTTTGGAAGATGATGACAAAAATGAAAGTCATGGCAATGAAAACATACTTCAAACACCTAAACCAGAAGTACTGGACCAATCAGATGTACAGGAAGTCGTTGCTGATGATCAGTTGATAGAGCATAATGATAACATTCAAATACCAGTTGACGAAGCACCAACTGAGACTGAAAACTGTGTTCAGTTACCAACTAGAAGAAATTGCTGATACAACAAATACTGAGTACAGATGGAGAAAATCACATCCACCTGAACTGGTAATAGGAAATCCATCTGATCCAGTAAGAACTCGCAATCAAATGCTAAATTTATTTATCTATTCAGCTTTTGTTTCACAACTAGAACCGAAGAAAACTGATGAAGCTCATGCTGATCCTAACTGGGTAAATGCAATGCAAGAAGAGCTAAATCAGTTCACTTATAACAATGTCTGGAACTTAGTTCCAAGACCAATTTCAAAAACTATTATAGGTACAAAATAAGTATACAGAAATAAACTGAACGAGGATGGTTCAGTTGTGCGCAATAAAGCAAGACTCGTAGCACAAGGATATAGGCAAGAGGAAGGAATTGATTATGATGAAACATATGCACCAGTTGCAAGACTGGAGGCAATCAAAATATTCATTGCCTATGCTTCATTCAAGAACTTCAAAGTCTACCAAATGGATGTAAAAAGTGCATTCCTAAATGGCCAGTTGCAAGAGGAAGTCTATGTTGAACAACCTCCAGGTTTTTTCAATCACAACTTTCCTGATCATGTATATCATTTGAACAAAGCCTTATATGGTCTTAAACAAGCTCCCAGAGCTTGGTACGAAACTCTTTCAACATTTCTAACTGATCATGATTTTTCAGTTGGATCAGTTGATAAGACCTTGTTCAAATTTGCCCAGAATGATCACATTTTATTAGTTCAAATTTATGTTGATGATATCATATTCGGGTCAACTAATCCCAAATTATGCGAAAAGTTTGCTAAGCTAATGCAGGATAAGTTTGAAATGAGTATGATGGGTGAACTGAGATTCTTTCTTGGACTGCAAGTGAAACAACTGGAGACTGGTATATTCATCAATCAAACTAAATATACAAAGGAGCTGTTGAAGATATTTGGCATAGAATCATGTTTAGTTGCAAATACTCCCATGAGCTCATCAGTAAAATTGGACACTGATCAAGGGGGAATATCAGTTGAGGCGACATTATATCGAGGTTTAATAGGTCCATTGCTGTACCTAACTGCCAGTCGTCCTGATATTTTATTTGCTGTCTGTATGTGTGCTAGATTTCAAGCAAATCCTAAACAATCACATTTCTCAGCTGCTAAAAGAATTTTGAAATATCTTAAGGGTACACAAAATGTTGGGTTATGGTATTCTAAAGACTCTACTTTAAATTTAGTTGGATATTCAGATGCAGATTATGCAGGATGTAAGCTTGATCGTAAAAGTACAAGTGGATCTTGTCAATTTTTAGGAGACAGACTGATCTCTTGGCTCAGTAAAAAGCAGACATCCATAGCTACCCCAACAACTGAAGCAGAATACCTTGCTGCTGGTAGTTGTTGTGTACAAATGATTGGAATCTGTGGGGACCCGGACTCTAACTCAATTCTTTTCGTGATTAATCGGATCTTTATTCAAAAATGTGGGTCAAAATTTTGCTTTTTAACATTAATTCAGATGTATATAAACAAGCACAAGATAGTTCTTTATTTTATTTCAATAACCATAATTACATGTCTTGTTCTAATACATTCATACAAACCAGTGTTTAATACAAACTACAATCACAAGTAGTAAGAGTCTAGTAAGAAACAACTAGTAATCTTATGCGCCCGAAGTCAACACGCTATCTCGAACTCATCTCTGTCGTGACCCAGATCCTGCCCCACCTGTTATTATGCACACATACAGACATAACAACAGCCGGAAACTCCGGTGAGAACAAATCCCAGTATAAAACATGTATGCATGCTAATACATAATGATAAATCATGCATGAAAGCAATAACAATGGGTTCCATAGTCTATGAAACCAATCTATATGAGCATGCAATTCAAATCAAATCATGTCTTGACTCGACTCGACTCTACTCTAGGGATCCCGGTGTGAATAAGACGTCACTGTCTGTCACCTACCCTCCCAATCGGGGTACCTGTACGTCTTATTCCTAGACTTCGGCCCTGTCTTTATCGAATGTCTACAATCGGATTGAATCTGATCCGAAGCGCCGATACCACCGAACGTCTAGTTTGGCAAGTCTGCCAATGACTCTCCTATCTCAATTGCTAGAATATAACTCTATAAACAAGGCATCATCATATCAAGAGATTTAAATATAGTTCTATAGACAAATCAAAATCATATCAAAAGATAGACTACAATTCTAGTATGTGATTCTGTTGGGAAACTCAAATTGAATCTCATTTGAGTTGTGTCTTCCCCAAACAAAACATGAATTATACCTTTCGTCGAACAATCTGTCGTAGTCGAAGTCTCGCTATCAAAGTTGCCAATAGAATCTGGGAATCTTGAATGGCATGATCAAAGTGCATTCTATCAATACATATAGAACTCAATCTTTAATCTGAATACAATTCGACGGCATAACGGCGGATTCTCGATATACCGATCAACTCATAAATCAACACAATATAATCAATATCAACAATTCACCATTCTCTTCATAATACACATTAACTCTGAAATCTGAACATGTTAAATCATACATATGCTGGAATTCATAACAATTACATACGGTACCATTTCTTCGATCCGGTTGCGAATAACCGTTGCATATAATCATAAGAACATATATCTACAAGCATATCCAAGTTTCCCCAACATCAATATCAAAAATCATGCAGGAAATGAATGAAACTTACATCCTCTTGTAGCCTTTGAAGTGAGGAACAAGAATTTAAGCTTGGATTAACTTTTAGATAAGTAAATCTTACACAATCAAATAGTAAAGATGGAAGAAAGCTTGGAACCATTTTCTCCTTCGTTTCTCAGCTGATGGAAGTCTTAAAAATGAAGACCCAGTACAATTCTATATATATATATGCCATGTGTCATCATAAGAAACAAAGGTGGCTTTCTCGCATGCTGCACCGCGGGTGCGCTCCATCTAGACCGCAGGTGCGCTCAAGCTTCGGCAGCCTATTCATTTTCCAAAATCGACGACCGCGGGTGCGCTACATATAAGACCGCTGGTGCGGTGACATCAACGCGGGTGCGGTTACGTTTGAACCGCGGGTGCAGTGTCATTTCTGTAAATAATTTCCAACTCTCTGTCCATCAACCGCGGGTGCACTCTCTCTTGGACCGCGGCTGCGGTGCCCCTACTGTAAAAATGACCAATTTTCTGCCCATGCACCGCGGGTGCGGTATCTTTCATGGTGCGGGTGCGGTCTGCCCTTCATTCAAAATTCTAATTTTTTCATGTCTCTTCTTCCCCCATCTCATTTATTGCTTCTCATTACATGTCATGCATTCTCATATCTTTGAATATCGCATCAATGAAGACTAATATATCTCAGGCATTACATTTCTCCCCTTCTAAAAAATGATTTCGTCCTCGAAATCGCAGGCCATCAATCATATCATAAATGAAAAACAATATAATCAAAAGCTGAATAAATACTCACATCATGTAAACAACTCAGGATATTTCTGTCTCATATCTGCTTCTGTCTCCCAAGTCGCTTCTTCAGTGCCATGACGACTCCACTGGACTTTCACTAGTGGAGTAGTCTTCGTTCTGAGCTGTTTCTCTTTCCGATCAAGAATCTGTATCGGTTGCTCAACATAACTCAACGTCTGATCAAGCTCGGCTTCGTCAGGCTGAATGACATGAGAAATATCTGGTATATATCTACGCAACATCGATACATGAAAAACGTCATGTATCCCAGATAAAGAAGGAGGAAGAGCCAGTCGATAGGCTCGATCGCCAATCTTTTCAAGTATCTCATAAGAACCGATGTATCTAGGAGACAACTTCCCGCGTTTGCCAAATCTGACAACGCCTCTGAAAGGAGAAATCTTCAAAAACACTCTGTCTCCTTTTTCAAATACTAGCGGTCTACGTCTGATATTGGCATACTTGGCTTGCCTATCCTGTGCCGTCTTCATCCTCTTCTGAATTATCTTTATTTTCTCAGTTATTTCACGAATCATATCAGGTCCAAGTTCTGGTACCTCAGATATATCATCCCAGTATAGAGGAGATCTGCACTTCTTGCCATATAACGCTTCAAACGGTGCCATCTCTATGCTCGTTTGATAGCTGTTGTTGTACGAGAATTCACACAACGGTAGTGAATCTTGCCAACTAGTGCCGAAATCTAGCACTACAGCTCTCAACATGTCCTCTAAAGTCTGGATAGTCCGCTCTGACTGTCCATCTGTCTGGGGATGATAAGTAGTACTCAGGTGTAATGTCGTACCTAAGGCCTGCTACAAACTGTGCCAAAAGTGTGAAGTGAATCGTGGATCATGATCTGATACGATAGACTTCGGCACACCATGCAATTTGACTACTTCTCCGATATAGGTCTCGGCCATCTGATCGTGTCTGTATGTCATTCTGTATGGAATAAAACAAGCCGATTTGGTCAATCTGTCAATAATGACCCAAATCGCGTCACAGCCCCGGGATGATCGAGGTAATTTCGTCACGAAATCCATGGAAATGTGATCCCATTTCCATTCTGGAATAGATAGGCTCTGAAGTAAACCTCCGGGCTTCTTTCTCTCGGCCTTTACCTGTTGGCAATTCAAGCACTTAGACACGAATTCTGCAATATCTGACTTCATCTGTTTCCACCAGAATTGTGTCTTCAAATCGTTGCACATTTTCCTGCCACCAGGATGAATGCTAAACCGACTACAGTGCGCTTCTGACAAAATCTATTGCTTCAACTCTGCAACATCTGGCACTACCAGACGGTTATTCACATACAGAACATAATCATGTACCCGATATTCAGACTGATGTCCTGATCTGACCATCTGAATCGACTTCTGAACATTCTGGTCTGTTCTCTGCGCTTCTTTGATTCTCATAATCAAGTCTGGCTCAACTTGAATCGTAGCAAGTTGTAGCGGTCTACTATCTGTATCAAATTCTAAACCAGACAAACATCAATCTTTAACTAAATAAGAAACACCTATCGTCGATAAGGATAGGGCACATACCTTTCGACTCAAGGCATCTGCTGCTGCATTTGACTTCCCTGGATAGTACTTGATCTCGCAATCAAAATCTTTCAACAAATCAAGCCATCTACGCTGTCTCATATTCAATTCTGATTGAGAAAACAGATACTTCTGGCTCTTGTGATCAGAGTAGATCTCAAATTTCTCGCCATAAAGATAGTGACGCCAGATCTTCAATGCAAAAACAATAGCCGCCAATTCAAGATCATGAATGGGGTATCGAATCTCGTGTGGCTTCAGCTGTCTAGAGGCATAAGCAATCACATGACCTCCCTGCATAAGAACACATCCTAGCCCTCTGTGGGATACATCACAATATACAACGAAGTCGCCAGTACCTGAAGGAATCATCAAGACAGGTGCTGTAATGTCCGAGATTTTATATCATGTTAATATGAGATTCTTGATTATGAATTGATATAATTATAGATGGGCTATTAGGAGACCAGATTGGCCAAAACATATGAAGGGTGCAATTTTGAGACAGAATTATTGGCGCCCGAGCGGTAGAAAATAACCGCCCGAGTGCCAATGTGCAACGGGAGCATTCTTCGAGCAGAAGATGTGGCGCCCGGGCGGTAGTTTGTGACCGCCCGAGCGCCAATGTGTAATCCGAAGGAGCTCGGACAGAGAATGCCGCGCTCGAGCGGTAGTTTAGCACCGCCCGAGCGCCGACCAAAATTCATGAAAAATAGACACGTATCATTAACCGAGCAACTTGATATATATATACGTATATCTTGCTATATTCTTCAAAAAACCAGCAGAAGAAATTGAGAAAAGGTTTCTGTGAAAGAGTGAAAAATCCTTACGCCTTTATACTTCAATTCGTCCGTCCGAATTGTAATCTGACTTCAGTACTGCAATCCTATCAACGTAGGCTACAACTTGACGTAAGTTTTGCTACGTTTTGACATGCTTTGAAATTATGTCATTGTCAGAATTGAATAGGATTCATATATGATGTTCTTGACATGTTAGACATCATAGAATCGAAGTCAGATTGAGAAACAGACTGATTATGGAATTGTTATGATTTTCTGATTATATTGATTTGAAATCGGACAGATTTAGATTATGAATGAGTTACAGACTATATCGGATATGAGTTATGATTTGTAATTGAGGTATGTTGATATGATAGTGACGGTGATACTGAAATTGTTCCGTTATACCGTGATTTGAATTGAATCCAGATTAATCAGATTCAGTGTTGAATTAAGAATAGAACATTGATATTTTTATTCTCAATATATCGTTTCAGATTTACAGAGACAGTCTTGAGTTTAGAACTGATATTGCTTCAGACCGAGACTACAAACGGAAGGTATAATTCAATGTAGTATTGGGAGATCGACTTGAGTCGGTTTAGACTTGAGTTTCCCTAAAGCACATACTTTATTTTATTGCATTGATTTGATTGATATATTTGTTCACTTGAATTATAGATAGCAGGTATTAGACGAGTAATCTTGTGGCAGAAGTGCCTGATAGTGGTGGGATCGCCACGGGCACATTGCACGATGTCACTAGATGGTGTAGAAATCTTGGGACAGATGTGCCTGATAGTGGCGGGATCGCCACGGGCACATTGCACGATGTCACAAGATAGAATATTGGCGATAGAGCCACAGTCCATGACGGTTAGGTCAGGACACTGGATGTTTGGTTATATCGACGTGGATAGAACTGGAGTCTTTTCTATTACTGTTGGTCGATATAGGAATACCACATCTGGAAACCGGGATCCCTAGACTAGGATTGAGTCTAGTCTGAGTCGTGGAGTCACGAGCATTGTCGACAGTTTGATATTGATTATGTTTCTGATTTTGATATATATTACTGATATTTGTTACATGTTTTTATACTGTTTATATGATTGCATGTTCGTTGATTTATACTGGGATTTTATTCTCACCGGAGTTATTCGGCTGTCGTCTTGTTTGTATGTGTACATGACAACAGGTGGGACAGGATCAGGGTCCAGAAGATGAGTAGAGATCGTGATAGAGTGGAGACTTCGGACTTTGATGTATATAGGGTTGTGACACTTGATATTTAGATGTTGAACCCTAGTTTTTACTCCTGTGTAGATGGTACAGGACTTGTACTTTATTTTATACGGAGTTGTATATTAGTTTGATTTCACTACATTCCGCATTAAAAAGGAAAAAAAAAAAATTTTATGACCCTAATTACTTGATTAGTAATTTGATCCTGATGACGATTAAGAATTGATTAGCGTCCGGGTCCCCACAGGTGCACTGGTCAGCCTCTTCTTCAACTCTAGAAAGCTAGACTCACAATCCTCAGACCATACAAACGGTGCATTCTTCTGTGTCAACTGGGTAATCGGTTTCGCAATACTGGAGAAATCATTAATGAATCGTCTATAGTATCCTGCCAGACCCATGAAACTGCGTATCTCTGGCACAGAAGTCGGTCTCGGCCAACTGATCACAGCTTCAACTTTACTCGGATCTACAGAAATACCGTCTCCAGATATGATATGACTTAAGAAGACAACCTGTCTCAGCCAAAACTCACACTTTGACAGTTTAGCAAATAATCTTTCATTTCTCAATGTTTGCAACACAATTCTCAAATGATTGGCATGTTCATTCAGATTCTTAGAATAAACCAAGATATCATCAATAAAAACAATCACAAACTCATCCAAATACCTCTGAAAGACACGGTTCATCAACCCCATAAACACCGCTGGAGCATTCCTTAAACCAAAAGGCATGACAACAAACTCATAATGTCCATACCTGGTTCGGAATGCTGTCTTCGGTATATCAGCATCTCTAACTCTCAGCTGGTGATATCCAGATCTCAAATCGATCTTGGAATAAACAGAGGATCCCTGCAACTAATCAAATAAATCATTGATACGAGGCAATGGATATTTATTCTTTACCGTCGCCTTGTTCAGTTGCCGGTAGTCAATACACAATCTCATTGAACCGTCTTTCTTTAGTACAAAAAGTACTGGAGCGCCCCAAGGAGATACACTAGGTCTGATATATCCCTTGGCTAGAAGATCTTCTAGTTGTGCTTTCAATTCTTTCAACTCAATAGGTGCCATTCTATACGGAGCTCTCGAAATAGGAACGGTACCTGGAACAAGATCTATGCTGAAATCTACCTCTCGGGCTGGGGGTAACCCTGGAATATCGTCAGGAAATACATCTGCAAACTCCCGTACTACTGGCAAATCTGCCAATGCCGGGCTCGATTTCTGTAGGTCTACAGAATAAATAAGGAACCCCTCTGCTCCTTTCTGCAGCAATCTACTCATAGTCAAAGCAGACACTAAGGGAATCCAAGATCTGGAACCCTTACCGTAGAATTTACACTCTTCTGTCATTTCAGGTCTGAATCTGACAATCTTGTGAAAATAGTCTACGGTGGCTCTGTACTTGGTTAACATGTCAATCCCGACAATACAATCAAAATCAGATAAACCAAGTACAACACAGTCTAAATCAATCTCATGCCCCTCAAACTGTAGTATACAATGTCTAACTGAAGTCACAGATATCAGACCACTTCCCAACGGAGAAGAAATAGATACTACAGTAGACAATGACTCGACAGGCAATGAATGCAATAATACAAAACGCTCAGATATGAATGTATGGGATGCACCTGTGTCTATCAACACATATGCAGGATAACCGCAAAGAAAACAGTTACCTGCAATCACATCATCTGGCGCATCCTGGGCCTGCTCCTCTGTCAGTGCGAACACTCGAGCCTGTTGTCTAGGAGGTTGGCTCACTGTCTGGCCACCTTTGGCTCTAGGCTGGGACTGTGTAGGCGTGAGCTGAAAGGAATGGACAGACGAAGCTTGCCTCTCAGGCTGAGTCACTGAGGTAGATGACCTTGCACTCTGAAATCTTGGTGCACCTCTCTGGGGATAGACTCTGGCAAAATGTCCCTGTTGCCTACATATGTTGCATCTGCCCATAACTCCCTGACACTGCTCTGTGGCATGTCGGCCTCCACAAGTAGTGCAATACACATCTGTCACATCTGTACTCTGGCCAGGACCTCTCTGTCTTGACCCACTGGAGCTCGACGAACTGCTCCCTGATCTCTTAAACTGCTTACCCTTAACTTTCAAAGAATCCTTCTTGCCACTACTACTGCTTCCACTATAATATCGAGGAGGAGGTGGTGGAAGCTGGGCGGCAGGCTGTGGCGGTCTCTGACTCTGAGCACTATAAGAAGCTCCTCGCTGCCTGATCAAGCCAGCCTCTGCTCCCTTTGCTCGGTTCAGTGCATCAGAAAAGGTGTTGGGTCGTCCCGTGTTCACCAAAGTAAAAATATCCGGGTTCAAACCATTGATGAACTGGTCCGCGACCGCTTCGTCATTTCCTGCCACGTGTGGCGCAAATCGGAGCAAAGAAGAAAACTTGGCAACATACTCTTCTATGTTCCACTGCCCCTGTCTCAAATTGGCAAATTCAGCCCCTTTGTCTTTTCGATACGACACTGGAAAGAAACGTTGATAAAATTCATCTTTAAATACTTTCCAAGTAATATCGATACCTCTATGCTCCAGGGCTCGTTTCGTTGTAAGCCACCAACTTTTTGCCACTTCGTGTAATTGATGCCCAATCAACTTCACTCTCCGTTTGTCTGTATAAGCCAGAGATTCAAACAACATCTCTATATCGTCTAACCAGCTCTCACAATCCACTGCATTTTCTGTGCCCTTCAAGGTAGGTGGATGAAATGATTGAAACCTCTTCAACAAAGTCTCCATTGGTGTCGCAGTAACATCCATCTGAGTACCTGACGTACTACCTTGTTCTAGCACTTGACCTGCAGCTGGTTGTGGTATTCTTCTAGGCGGCATATCTGATTATCAAACAGATTAGTATACAATCTATACAATCTGTCTCAGCCCTCCTCTGATCATATACCTTTGATCCAGAATCGGTTCTGATTCAATCTTTACAAGTACATGATGTAATTCAATTCAGATAACAATACAACATGTAATAGGGAAAGCAATAAATCATGCTAGCACATCAAAATCAAGGAAGGAGACTCGATCTACCCCGCTCATTCTATTTTATCTCAGTCTACAGAAACTACTGCTCTGATACCACCTGTTGTGGGGACCCGGGCTCTAACTCAATTCTTTTCGGGATTAATCGGATCTTTATTCAAAAATGTGGGTCACAATTTTTCTTTTTAACATTAATTCAGATGTATATAAACAAGCACAAGATAGTTCTTTATTTTATTTCAATAACCATAATTACATGTCTTGTTCTAATACATTCATACAAACCATTGTTTAATACAAACTACAACCACAAGTAGTACAGAGTCTAGTAAGAAACAACTAGTAATCTTCTGCGCCCGAAGTCACCACGCTATCTCGAACTCATCTCTGTCGTGACCCAGATCCTGCCCCACCTGTTGTTATGCACACATACAGACATAACAACAGTCGGAAACTCCGATGAGAACAAATCCCAGTATAAAACATGTATGCATGCTAATACATAATCATAAATCATGCATGAAAGCAATAACAATGGCTTCCATAGTCTATGAAACCAATCTATATGAGCATGCAATTCAAATCAAATCATGTCTTGACTCGACTCGACTCTACTCTAGGGATCCCGGTGTGAATAAGACGTCACTGTCTGTCACCTACCCTCCCAATCGGGGTAACTGTGCGTCTTATTCCTAGACTTCGGTCCTGTCTGTATCGAATGTCTACAATCGGATTGAATCTGATCCGAAGCGTCGATACCACCGATCGTCTAGTTTGGCAAGTCTGCCAATGGACTCTCCTATCTCAAATGCTTGAATATAACTCTATAAACAAGGCATCATCATATCAAGAGATTTAAATATAGTTCTATAGACAAATCAAAATCATATCAAAAGATAGACAACAATTCTAGTATGTGATTTGGTTGGGAAATCTCAAATTGAATCTCATTTGAGTTGTGTCTTCCCCAAACAAAACATGAATTATACCTTTCGTCGAACAATCTGTCGTAGTCGAAGTCTCGCTATCAAAGTTGCCAATAGAATCTGGAATGGCATGATCAAAGTGCATTATATCAATACATATAGGATTCAATCTTTAATCTGAATACAATTCGACGGCATAACGGCGGATTCTCGATATACCGATCAACTCATAAATCAACACAATATAATCAATATCAACAATTCGCCATTCTCTTCATAATACACATTAACTCTGAAATCTGAACATGTTAAATCATACATACGCTGGAATTCATAACAATTACATACGGTACCATTTCTTCGATCCGATTGCGAATAACCGTTGCTTATAATCATAAGAACATATATCTACAAGCATATCCAAGTTTCCCCAACATCAATATCTTAAATCATGCAGGAAATGAATGAAACTTACATCCTCTTGTAGCCTTTGAAGTGAGGAACAAGAATTTAAGCTTGGATTAACTTTTAGATAAGTAAATCTTACACAATCAAATAGTAAAGATGGAAGAAAGCTTGGAACCCTTTTCTCCTTCGTTTCTCAGCTGATGGAAGTCTTAAAAATGAAGACTCAGCACAATTCTATATATATATATGCAATGTGTCATCATAAGAAACAAAGGTGGCTTTCTCGCATGCTGCACCGCGGGTGCGCTCCATCTAGACCGCAGGTGCATTCAAGCTTCGGTAGTCTATTAATTTTTCAAAATCGACGACCGCGGGTGCGCAACATATAAGACCGCTGGTGCGGTGACATCAACGCGGGTGCGGTTACATTTGAACCGCGGGTGCAGTGTCATTTCTGTAAATAATTTCCAACTCTCTGTCCATCAACCGCGGGTGCACTCTTTCTTGGACCGCGGGTGCGGTGCCCCTACTGTAAAAATGTCCAATTTTCTGTCCATGCACCGCGGGTGCGGTATCTTTCGTGGTGCGGGTGCGGTCTGCCCTTCATTCAAAATTCTAATTTTTTCGTGTCTCTCCTTCCCCCATCTCATTTATTGCTTCTCATTACATGTCATACATTCTCATATCTTTGAATATAGCATCAATGAAGACTAATAAATCTCAGGCCTTACAGGATCCAGCAACAACTGAGAGATTATGGAGTAATTACAAATGAAATCGACCATATTTTGTGACAATACGAGCACAATTGACATCACCTATAATCCAGTTCTTCACACAAGGACCAAGCATATAGATGTCAGGCACCACTTCATTATAGATCATGCTTTGAAGAAGGACATTAGACTGGAGTATATTTCAACTGAGCAACAAGCAACTGACATCTTCACCAAACCATTACCCGAGACTAAGTTTTCTTACTTTCGCAATATTCTTGGTTTAATTGACTTGTCTTAAAATTATTATTGATGCTGTTTTACTAATAAAATTCTTTGCAGAAAATAAGAACACAACAACAAATTGGAAAGGATACTTTATTAAGAATAAAATCAATTCCATCTTACAGAAGATAACTTAGAACCAACTGAATCTTGCCATTCTGTAATCCAATTATTCAACTCATAAATTCGAATTCCAGAAAATGATTCAGTTGTAGAAATCTTCTCAATCACATGCCATTCCTTCCATAGCATTGCTTGTAACAGAACATTGTCATCAACCAGGTCTATAACATGCCTTACTTCAAATGATTAATGTAATTTCTTGTTTTTGCTGCTTGAGCACGAGAAGGAGCAGCACCAATACTACTTATCCTCTGCAAATCATGAATTTTGAACCATGTTGACATCACTTTCATCAAGACATATTCCTCCATCGTTTTCTTCAACTCTTCTAAATAAGGATTTAATTGTTCAGTAACTTGAATATGCGTACTGCTGCATGCATCAGAATTACGTGAATCCGACATATTGAACTGTTATTGTCTCACATTTTATCTCTCTCGTCTTGTTTATAGATAGATGACATTAAATGTTGAAGAAACCAAAGAGTCTCAAGTCAACCGAAGCGTTTTTCTCATTTACCCAGTCTTCTTATTTGTCAGTTGTTCATTAAGAACTGATATCAGTTTATCATTTATTACTTAATGCTTAACTGATTTCAGTTCATAGTCAACTTATATAAGTTAGTCTTTCATCAGTTCCTCTGCTTAAGTTCGCAATTCATATATAACAACTGATGAACTTTATCATTTGCAGGAAAGATAAAAACAAAATTAAGCTTATATAAATACTTCATTCAACCATAAACATTTGCACGGATTACATCATCATATATTTCTTCTACAACAATTATCCACATTTTCAACCAAGTGGATAAAGGTGCGGTAGATGTCTTGACAAAGCTCTGAGAAACAGCTATGCGCTTAAGGATTTTCAGTTCCTTTCGAAACATTAGCTGATAGATATGACCATCCTTAAAGATGTCCACCCACACAGCTATGTTCAAGTGCTCCCGCACTCTTTTCAACTCTGCCACCAATTCGGGAGTGGTAGCATCTCCAGTATTATACAGGAACTCAAGCTTCTGTAACTTTTCCCAGTAGTGAAGACTCTTATAGAAGACTTCATCTTCTATAACAGCCTTCCTGGTCTCCAGAGCAAACGGCGAAGCACTCGAACTATTCGTATCTGCCATTCTTTTTGTCTTGAATATTTTCACCAATATGACTGAAACTAACCGTGTTACTTCTATTTATAACCGAAAATCATGGAAGCTGAAGGGCCGTCAACGTTTCAGCAAACGATAATCTTTCTGACCTTTAAATTTATTTTATATCGTCACTTTAATTATTCTATGCACCGATTAAGGGGGATTATCAGTTTTTAAGAGGTTAACTGAGAAGACAAATGTTAGTCAACTCTCAACTGAAAGGACACAGTCTTACAACTGATCGTTCAGTTGAGACTTTCACTAATCTTCTCACATAAGTTAACTTATTAATCATATTATATTCCAAATCAACTGATGTGACTGCAGTTTCATAACGTGGCCTATTTCAAACCGCTCACTTTTTTGCACACACGCTTACAGCACACGTATACATTTTTTTATTCAAATTTTTTCATGAACTGACACGTGTCCCGAATTTGAATAGTCACGTACAAATGTACTATGCTCGCTTCAATTCAGTTTTCTTTCTTACGAATACAATCAGTTCCTAAAAGCATACTAATTCCAGAGCTTATCTTTTACGAATTTCAGATCGTTTTATCTTTCGATATGGCGAATCAAATCCCAGCTCACGTGTTGAATGCTATGACCATTGATATTGACTCAATTTTATCAGTTCAAGAAGCTGAAATTAAGAACGTCTTTCTGAAAATTGAATCTGTTTGTCTCAGGATGTTTTTGTGACAATCTTCGCAGGAGATATACCCCAAGGAAGTAAATGAATTCTATCTGAAGGGGTTTGTCACTACTGATGGAAGTATCTCTATAACTGTCAATGATCAGCTGTTGATCCTATCTGAAGAGGCCTTCTGAGAAATTTTCTCTTTGCCAACTAATGAGTACGTCAACTTCTCTGAAGTCAAAACATCTGACATTGAGGAAATTCAATCTTTACTGTCTGCTGATGGGAGGAAAATCAAAGTTTCCGATCCAAAGAAAGAGCTGAAATCAGAAATTCAGTTATTAGCTGACATTGTGGCGAAGGGCATATTGGCTAAGGCAGGCTCTTATGCTGCCCTTACTCTTGAAAATTTCCAAGTGATGACCATCATCATGAGAGAGAAGAAAGCTAACTGGAGGCATATTATTTTCAATATTCTGAAAAATATGCTTCAATCTACCAAACAATCAAGAGGCTTTGCTATTCCAATCAGTTATCTTCTGAAACTAAAGGGATTGGTAGCTGACAAGGCCTGGAAAATCATCAAAGTTCAAGGTATTCACTACCAAGAACATCTTGCCGCCAAAGACCAAACTGGACATTTCTCCCAAACAGTTTGTGAAGATCAAGAAGGAGATTGGGACGCAACCACCTGCTCCAACACCAGTCAAGAAGGCCAAAACTTTGGCCCAACTGAAGACTGCAAAACGAAAACTGATTATCAGTGAATCAGATTCGGAGAAAACTCCTTCTCCTAAGCTTGTCAAGAGACCGAGGACGCAAAGAACTAAACCAATAACAACGGTGGAATTCATTCCAACTGAGAGATTGACTCAATCACCTGCCCAACAGCCTATACAGGCTATCCCTTTGCAGGTTGTTCCACCTGATGATTCAGTTACTGAAGAAAAGGCACCCACTAAAGTAAGAGCTCCCTTGACTCAAGTAAATCACCCTACCATTTTGCCTCCGGGCAGATCTAAAGGCATTATATTAAGGGAACAAGTGGACACCACTCACTCTGGTTTGGATATTCCTCATATTCTCACTACTGAAAAAGGAAAGGGCAGCGCTAGTTGAAGAGCCAAGACCATCTAATGCTATTCAAACTCACATTGACCTGGTTTGGGAACAGGTAAATGCATTTGCCACATCGAAACTAAAATATTTTGATAGTTGGAAGAGTTTTAGGACTGAGATTTTTGCCAAAGAGCTGAAGCACAAATCCCAACTGAAAAAGTTTATTAAACTTGAAGCGATTGTGTTGAATATAGTCAGAGATGCTACTATTGCCCAGGCATTGGAGAGGAAAAAATATTTCTTTGATCAAATTCGAGCCAAAAAGCTGACTAGAATTGTTGAAAAGCTGAAATCCAACTACAATCCCATAGGTCCAACTACATATCATGATAGAGCTGTGTTCACCCAACTGGACTCAGATCTTAGTGGCCTACAAAGGGAAATCAGAGTTTGGGAACTGGATCAGGAGTTAGTTCTTCCTGAGGAAGCCTCTGAAGAAGAAGAAGAAGATCCCTCCTCTCGGTAGAAAGAGCCATCCTCAGAACAAACTATTGTTGCAACTGAAGAAACAGTTCAGGATGTGCCACAATCATCTGCTGATAAACACATGTATTCCGAGGCTGAATTAACTTTTGCCAATATTGATGAAATCATTCAGACAGTAGCCCTGGAAGCTCAGCTAGAAGCAATAAATTCTGAATCAGTTGCTCCTTCAACTGAGAAACCAGAACAAGAGGTTCAGATATCATCTGAAGAACCAGTTGAGTCTCTTGTTGCTGAAGAATTAATTCAGCAAGAAATATCTGCTGAGACTGAAAAACAAACTGAAGTGGCTCATCCAAACTTCAGAAAAAGAACTAACTGAATCGGAGGAAACTCAATTAATCGTTGAAAATTTTCCAACTGAATAGCAAGCCCCAGATTTGATGCAAGAACAACAAGAGACATAACTTTTTGTAGTTACAACTCAGACTGCAGAAGAAGTCATTGAATCAGAAGTCCCTGATCTTACAACTGCTGAAACTGAAGTCCAGAACAGGATTCTAGTAGTTTCTGATCAAGCTTCTAAAGATCAAACACAGGGTGAAAGGGGATCGGTTACGGTGACCGGAAGCGCAACGGAAGTTTAAAAATCGAATTTTTACAAGAAATTTTTTGGCCACAATGATATTGTGTGTAGCAAATACAATAAACACCAAAATGTCATACATAGGGTGTTTAGAAATAGTTACCTATCAATCTCAAGAGATTGATGATGGCACCAACCAAGTTGTAAATAACTTGGCTCTTGAATGGATGACAAATCTTCAAGCTTCTAACCTCCAAAATTAGGCCCACCACCAACTAGGTAAATCCCCTCTTAATTTGCCCTAGAAAACTAAGAGGATTTTTCAAAGAGAAGAATTTTCTTTCCTCAACACTTGAAGAAGAAAAATGAGGAGAGAAATCCTCCCAAAAATTCGGCCAAGGTGAGAATGAGGAGAGAAGGGAGAGCAACTTTCTTGGTTGTGTAAAAAGTAGAAAGTAAAAGTTGCATGCCAAGCCTTGGACCTTGAAAAAGTAGGCTCCAACCCTTCACCTCCCATGCATGCAAATTAGCTTGGGCTTGTAACAATTACAAGGGCCCATGGACTTTTAATTTAAATTGTCTCAAACATATTTGAGCCCAATTAAACATTGCTTGATTTTACTCAAGCCCACTAGTTTAATAATTATTTCTTATTGGGCTCTACAAGACCGAATATGATTTAATTAATTCAACACTTGAATTAATTTAATTTAGTCCATAATAATGTTTAAGAAAATCACAATTTTCAAATACATTATTCACTTGGCCAACTTTTAATTTAGAACACATTCATAAATTAAAAGTCACATTTCTCTCATAGTAGTCATACTTCTATTTTTCTTTACGCTTATAAACTCATTTATAAGCCGTTCAACACATTGAACTAATTTCTCTTTTATAGAAGTCATACTTCTAATTTTCCTTACGCTTATAAACTCCTTTATAAGCCGTTAAACACATTGAACTATTTCTCTTCTCAACGGGATCTAGAAAGCTAGTACTTGTGTGGCCCTCAATGGTTCATTGATACAACTAGCCGTGGGTTCACATCTCCATGTGATTCGGACTTAAACATGTCCTTATATGAGCATACCCCAATTGCTCCATTCTTACTTATCAACTCTTTGATAACAAGAATGTCAGAACTCAAGTCTGATAGTACCCAACCAACCATGTTAACGCCTAGCAGCATCGCTTACATGATTCCCTAGGTATCAAATGATAGTGCCTGCAAGAACCATTCAATTATGGTTAGCGTACAGTACGGTCCCGTCAACTCATATATCCCGATCGATTCGACAACCATTGGTTTATCGAGAGTTGTCAATGAATCGATACTATGTGTCATGTCGTAGTTGCATCGATGGTGTAATCTCTGAAACCCCTTTCATAATTACCACCATACTCTGATCAGAGATTTCAACCTACATACACATGAGAACACATAGGATATCCATACCCGAAGGTAAGCGGTGAATCCCCGACTACAATGCATCGATTCCTATATGTTTCGACAGAACACCCAACCTTGCCACCTGATGATCCCATGAGAGTCGGTAAACAAGTCAAAGTGTAATTCTAGCACATAGAGTCTCAATGTTGTCCCGGGTCATAAGGACTAATGGTGTACAACCATAAACTAGGACTTTTCCACTCGATAAGTGAGAACCACTTGGAAAGTCCTTTAAGGAGGGTTGTTCAGTGCACTCTACCAGGAGAACCTATCTGCATGCTCGGACATCACAATGTCCCCTACCAATGAAACATGGTACTCACATTGCAGATACTAGTCTCGAACTCAAGCGGCCTATATCCTTCTTAGCTGGCGGCTGAATCGACTAGGAACTGTTTAGAATATACAGTATTCCAAATATGAGTTTCATGATACTCATCATATGAGCATCTCATATTCTTTCTACTAATTTGTATATTCAAGGGCTTTATCTATGCAACTAGCATGGGTATACAGATAAAGATTTGCCAAAACAATATTATTAAAATAATGACTGCTTATACATAGAGTTTCATTGTGAACAATCGGCCAACACTTGGCTCGACGGGCACCTACTCTAACACAGGGAACATCTGATCAGTCACCTCCTCTTCAATCCAAAGAAATGGATCTTGTCCTTGAAGAAATCCAGAATATGCAACACAATATGCAGCAGATGATTACTGAAATCAAGAAAATTCAATCCACACAATTGTCTCATACTGTGAAATTGGATTCTTCAATTGAATTTGATTCAGCAAAACTGAAAGCCATTCAAGCAAACATGGAGTCTCTTACCCGAACTGTGCTTGAGATGAAAAATAATGGCGGTTTGGCTGAGGGTCTCTCCATCACTCAAGACGTTATCAGCAAACGATTTGAGCGATTGGAAACTTTTGTTTCTAATAAAATGGAATTGCTGCAGACTCTTTTACAATCTGCTGTCTCAAGTATCTCCTCAGATGTCAAAATTCTTTCCACTGACGTGCGAAGAGTATCTGAGAAGATGGATTTGTTTGACAAAAAGGGGGAAGAAATCAAAGAGCATCTTGAGAAACAGTAGAAGAAACCATCTTGTTAAAAATCAGTTAATCAGATTATTAGATTCAGTAGTTATTGAATCAAGACCTCTATCAGTTCAAGAAATTCAGATCTTATTTTATCCACATAAAGTTCAGTATTCAGTTATTATTTGCTATGTTTTGTCAAACACCATAAAGGGGGAAATTGTTGAAAACCAGACTCTAAATTCTGGAGTTTGACAAACTGATCAACCAACTGATACACGCGATTATATTCAGCAACTGGACTTAACAACTGAAATCAGCTGATCTAATTAAGAAAACTGATCCGTTGGAAACCGATCAGTTGATACATTCAGCCGTATGCTTTTAAACTGATCAACCAACTGATACGCGCGATTATATTCAGCAACTGGACTTAACAACTCAAATCAGCTGATCTAATAAAGAAAACTGATCAGTTGGAAACCGATCAGTAGATATATTCAGCCGTATGCTTTTAGGCTAAGCATCCTTCAACTGAACATGTCTCGGAAAAGAACACTCAACCGACAAAGAGACATAGAAGACTGCAACAGAATATGAAACGCCGCACTTCAATCAATACAGCTTAGAACAACGCATTTTGGCTAAAGCAGTTAAGACGCCGCATTACAATAAATTAAGCAAACAATGACCAAGAAATAATGAAGTAGCCAATCAACGGATACAAAGATTCAAATATATCTTAAGTTACCGTTAGAAGGGAAGCTTATAAATATGACAGAAAAACAGCTGAAGAAAAGAGAGATCACTCTACTCAAAGCTTGCAGTTACTCTGCCAAAATCCTAGCTCACTCTTACTTGGTTTATTCATAGCAGTCAAGGCTACAATTTGAGCTCACTAGCACTTTGTAATATTCGTTAAATTCGATAGTACTAAGATCAGTTACGCCCGCTCTGATACCACTTGATAGGACCGATTAAAGTATCAAGAGTGTTTAGAAGGGGGGATTGAATAAACACTCACAATTAAAATTGATCTTTTCGAATTTTGAGTTCAGTTTGGTGACAAACTGATTCTCGGAATCTTGTTGGTCAATGACAATCAGTTAAACTAAAGTAGTTGCGGAAAGTAACTGACTGAAAGAGAATAAAAAAATAAATACACAAGGATTGTTTCTAGATGTTCGGAGATTTCAATTACTTCTACGTCACCCCTTCTATCTCAATGATAGGATTTCCACTAAAAGACTTTGATCGAATACAAGATTTGTACTGACTCACTTCAGTTTGGACTTATCACTGCCAAAAGCTGAAACTCTTAGTATCACAAAATGTTCTCAGTACGTAACTAATCTTAGCACTATCGAATTTAACGAATATTACAAAGTGCTAGTGAGCTCAAATTGTAGTCTTGACTGCTATGAATAAACCAAGTAAGAGTGAGCTATGATTTTGGCAGAGTAACAGCAAGCTTTGAATAGAGTGATCTCTCTTTTCTTCAGCTGTTCTTCTGTCATATTTATAAGCTTTCCTTCCAACGGTAATTTGAGATATATTTGAATATTTGTATCCGTTGATTGCTACTTCATTATTTCTTGGTCAATGTTTGCTTCATTTATTGTAATGCGGTGTCTTAACTGCTTTAGCCGAAATGCATTGTTCTAAGTTGTATTGATTGAAGTGCGGCGTTTCATATTCTGTTGTAGTCTTCTATGTCTCTGTAAGGCCCAAGGATTTTATCCTATTAATCTGAAATGATTTGGGGATAATTGATATGATTAGAGACGGAAAGGATCGGACCGGGAAAGACGAGATAATGCATGAAAATGTGCGAGGAACAGTAGCCCTCGCGCATATGCGCGGCACAGATGCGCGACGTGGGCAGAGGACCTCGCACATATGCGCGAAGTGAGTCGCGCATATGCGCGAGCCTGTACAAGAGAAGTCCAGAGGACCTCGCGCATATGCGCGGAGATGAGTCGCGCATATGCGCGAGCTGCCGAGAAGTTTATTCACGAGACCCGTAGGTCTCGCGCATATGCGCCGATATTAGTCGCGCATATGAGCGAGACGTGCAGTATGCACATTGAGCCACTCGTCCTTTTGCCTGTGCGAGTATGTATATATATATACATGAGTCTTCAGTTGGGACAAAAAGGAAGGAATCGTATAGAAAAGGTTTCTGAGAAAGAAAGAAATCTCTACGCCGTTTGTGAGAAATCCGCCCGTCCGATTTTGAATCCGACTTCGGTACTGAGTTCCTATCGACGTAGGCTACAACTGGACGTAAGTTTTGCTACGTTCTGATATGATTTGAAATTATGGTATTGTCAAAATCTGATATGATTCATATATGATGTTCTTGTCATGTTAGACAGTCGTATAATCGAAACCGGACTGGAGAACAAATACCATATGAAATTGTTATGATTTTCGGAGTAGTTTTGGAGTCGATTTGATATCAGAATTGCATTGTTATCGATTATGAGGGGTTGGAATCGATATCTGATTGATATGGTAGTGCTAGATATATTGAAATTATGACATTATATTGTTGAAACAGAATTTGATTGAATTCTGATTTTATCCATTATTGATTGAGTGGTGTATTGATGTCGTACCCTCAATATTGTTATTGTCAGATTGAATATTGACAGGCTTTGAGTTCGAGACTTCGACAGAGTCAGAGTATCAGAAAGAAAGGTATAAATTAATGTGGAGTTGGGATTGCACAACTCGAGTGAGGTTTGACTCGATTTTCCCTAAATCACATACTTAGTTTATTGCATTGATATTTGTAATTGATGAGTTTGATGTTTGTAGTCTATTGATTTATAGCCACTGCATGTATTGACTACTGATTCGTTTAGTCATTGGCTTATTCGCCTAGTTACCGGCTGATTCGTCTGGTTATCGGCTGATTCGCCTAGTTACTGGCTGATTCGTCTAGTCATTGGCTGATTTGCCTATTCTCTGACTGATTTGTCAATTCTGCGGCCGATTCGCCCTGACACTGGATATGTGAATTATATCGATGCCGTTTAGGGAATGATTCATTTCTAATCGACTAAGATTCGGTATATTTATGATTATTCAGACACTGAGATCCCTAGATTAGAATTGAGTCGAGTCTGAGACGACGCGTCAGTTGAGTCGAGTCTGAGACGAAGCGTCGGTTGAGTTGAGTCTGATACGACATGTTGATATACAGTGTTTATATTATTCATGTTTGTTGAGTTGCTACATGTTAATGATATCTTATTTATGCGTTTATATATGTTTTTATATAATTGCATGTTTACAATGTTTATACTGGGATTTATTCTCACCGGAGTTAATCTGGCTGTTGTCTTGTTTTGTATGTGTGCATGACAACAGGTGGGGCTGGATCAGGGTCAAGAAGAGGATGAGAGAAGACAGTTAGCGTGGAGATCCGGACTTAGGAGTATATCTGTTATATCACCTGAGATGTAGTAAAGAAACAGTAGTTATTATGATTTATAGTTGTACAGGACTTGTACTTAGATCTGAATAGTGATCTTGTAAATGAGATAAGACTTATTTCATATGCTGCGTACTCTCGTATTTTAAAAAAAAATTAGACCTTGTTTATTTTAATTGGATAATTATTCCCATAAAGTGATTAAGATTTGAATTATGTTCAGGTCCCCACAACAGGTGGTATCAGAGTAATAGATCTTTTAGACTGAGATAGAAGCTAGTTAGCGGGGTGGATTGAGTTTTCCTTCTTTGCTTGTGATTGCTAGCATGCTTTACTGCTTTATATAATACATGTTACTTGACTTATCTGAATTGATTGTGTAATATGTATTATTGGTAACGAATTTGAACTGATTCTCGATCAGCAGTAAGATGATCGGAGGAGGGAACTGAAGGGAAACTAGGTTTATTGGATTGGGGTACTAATCCATTTGATTATCAGATATGCCTCCTCGAAGAACACCAGAACAGGGTAGCACATCAACTCCTCCAATGGATGTGACAGCAACTCCGATGGAAACATTATTGAAAAGGTTTCAGTCATTCAAACCACCGACTCTGAAGGGTACTGAGACATCAGTTGAATGTGAGAGTTGGTTAGATAACATTGAGATGCTGTTTGATTCACTGGATTACAGTGATGAGCGCCGAATTAAATTGATTGGGCACCAGTTGCTTAATGTTGCAAAGAACTGGTGGATTACGATGAAGAGGGCCTTGGAGCATCGAGGTACGACTATTACTTGGGATGTATTTGAAACTGAGTTTTATCAAAGATTTTTCCCAGTGTCGTACAGGAAAGACAAGGGGGCAGAGTTTGCCAATTTGAGACAGGGTTGGCTGAACATTGAAGAATATGTGACCAAGTTCTCTACCTTGTTGAAGTTTGCTCCACATGTGGCTGGAAATGACGAAGCCGTTGCTGATCAGTTCATCAATGGCTTGAATCCTGATATATTTACATTGGTGAACACAGGGCGACCGAATAACTTTTCTGATGCCATGAATAGAGCAAAGGGCGCTGAAGCGGGCCTGATAAGGCAGAGAGGAGCTGCAGATGTTCCTCCCGCACCGAGACCACAGCAACCATCTCCCCGATTTGAGAGTGATAGTAGCAGTGGTGGAAAGAAAGATTTTCTGAAGGCTAGAGGAAAGCAGTTTAAGAAGTCTGGCGGCAGTTCTTCTAGCTCAAGTGGTTTCAAACAGAGTTATACCGGAGCTTACTGCGGAAATTGTGAAGGGAGACATTCCACTGAGCAATGCCAAGGAGTACTTGGTAGTTGCCACTTCTGCAAACAACATGGACATTTTGCCAGAGTGTGTCCACAGAAGGGTTCTCAAAGATCCCAGGACAGCCGAATCATCTGGATCAGCGGCACAGTGGAGTAGACGAACAGCTGCTGTTCATTCATTTCAGCCAACACCATCTCAGTCACAGCAGAGGCCAGGAGGAAGTCAAACAGTTGGCCAGCCTCCTAGACAGCAGGCCAGAGTATTTTCTTTGACTGTGGAACAGGATCAGGAAGCACCAGATGATGATGTTGCAGGTAACTGTTCTTGATGTAGTTATCCTGCTTTTGTATCGATGAATACGGATGCTTCCCATACGTTTATTTTTGAACGATTTGCATTGAGTCATGCATTATCTGTTGAGTTTTTTTATCTACTGTAGTATATCTCTTTACTGGTTGGGGAAAGTTTTTATAGCAGTGAATTCTGTAAAATATCGTATACTTACAATAGGATGAGAATGAGATTGAGTTAGATCGTTGGTAGCTGGAATTGTACTAGTGTTGTCTGATTTTGGGACTGCATTACTGATATTGATATGCTGACCAAGTACAGAGCTACCCTAGATTAGTTCCAGAAGATGGTGAGAATCGGACCTGAGATGGCCAAAGGATGAATATTGTACGATAAGGATTCTAGATTAAGAATTCCTTTGATAATCCGTACTATCTATGATTTGATTATTACAGAAAGGCGCAGAGAGACTCCTTATGTATCCAGTTGATTTACTGAAGTTGAGTCTATCCTTGGCTGATTTATCAATGATATGAAGTTATTGATGTTTCCCCTGATAAGACTTTAGATTTGATTTCAGTCAGAGAAATTGATTTTAACCTTGACTTGATATCAGAAATTGTGAAATTGTGAATCCTTATTGAGACAGATTGCATTCAGGGTATGTTATATCTGAAGATGATGTATCTATTGATTTTAGCATAATTAAACCGTAATTAGTTGGCCGAGATGGATATCAGTGTTAGATATTTGCGGTTTTATGAGTTTAGCAGATCAGTACCGATGAGTGATGTTTTGAATCTGATTGAATATTGCTGTTATTCTGAATTCGTGTCTGAATCAGATAGTAGACAGTAAGGAATTTATATTGTACAGTCCGAACCAGAGCTGATTTTGAAATATAAGCAGCTCAGTAAGTTGATCAGAATGTACAGAACTAGATAGCGAGGGTTAGAGCAAGACATCGATCCGAAGTATCAGGTTCGTGACAATGTTCTGTATGTAAATAATCGTATTGTTGTGCCAAATGTTTCGGAGTTGAAACGATAGATACTGTCAGAAGCGCACAACATTCGATTCAGTATTCATCCTGGTGGCAGGAAAATGTATGATGATTTGAAAAGACAGTTTGGTGGAAACAAATGAAAGCTGATATTGCTAAATTTGTAGCCAAATGTCTGAATTGCCAACAGGTAAAGGCTGAGAGAAAGAAACCCGGAGGATTGTTACAGAGTTTGTCCATTCCTGAATGGAAATGAGATCACATTTCCATGGATTTTGTGACGCAGTTACCATGTTCCTCCAGAGGTTGCGATGCGATTTGGGTTGTGATTGACAGATTGACCCAAATCCGCATGCTTTATTCTGTACAAGATGACGTACAAACATGACTAGATGGCTGAGATTTATGTCATAGAAGTAGTCAGACTGCATAGAGTGCCGAAGTCGATTGTAGCAGACCATGATCCTCGGTTTACATCGCACTTCTAGCAGAATTCACAGCAGATTTTGGATACGAAGTTACATTTTAGTACCGCATATCATCCATAGACCGATGGATAGTATGAGTAGACGATCCAAACATTGGAAGATATGCTGAGAGCAGCAGTGCTTGATTTTAGCACTAGCTAGCAAGATATATTGCCACTTGGTGAGTTTCGTACAACAATAGCTATCAGACGAATATTGAGATGGCTCCTTTCGAAGCATTGTACGGAAAGAGGTGTCGATCCCCTCTTTATTAGAATGATATCTCTGAGGTTCCTGAGACTGGACCTGATATGATCAGAAATATGACAGAAAAAGTGAAACTGATTTAGAAGAAAATGAAGGCAGCACAGGACCGAAAAGCCAAATAAACCAACCTTTGACATAGACCATTGATATTTGAGGCAGTAGACAGAGTAATTTTGAAGATTTCTCCATTCAGAGGTGTGGTTGGATTTGGGAAGAAAGGGAAATTGTCTCCACGATATGTTGGTCCATATAAGATTCTCGAAAAGATAGGAGATCGTGCCTATCGACTCGCCTTTCCGCCTTCATTATCAGGGATACATGATGTCTTTCATGTATCTATGCTGCGGAAATATCTCCCTGATGATTCTCACGTTATTCAATCAGACGAGACTGAGCTGGATGAGTCATTGAGTTATGTCGAGAAACCGATTCGGATTATCGATCGTAAAGAAAAACATCTCAGAACAAAGACGATTCCTTTTGTGAAAGTTCAATGGACTCTTCATAGCATTGAAGAAGCTACTTGGGAGACTGAGTCTAATATAAGACAGAGGTTCCCAGTTTTATTTCACTAAGGTGAATAGTTTACTTAGCTTCTTCTATATACCTTCTTATGATATGATTGATTGCCTGTGATTTCGAGGACGAAATCATATCTTAGGGGGGGAGAAATGTAAGGCCCGAGGATTTTATCCTACTAATCTGAAATGATTTGGGGATAATTGATATGATTATAGACGGAAAGAATCGGACCAGGAAAGACGAGATAATGCATGAAAATGTGCGAGGAACAGTAGCCCTCGCGCATATGCGTGACGTGGGTAGAGGACCTCGCGCATATGCGCGAGCCTGTACAAGCGAAGTCCAGAGGACCTCGCGCATATGCGCGGAGATGAGTCGCGCATATGCGCGAGCTGCCGAGAAGTTTATCCACGAGACCAGTAGGTCTCGCGCATATGCGCCTGATATTAGTCGCGCATATGCGCGAGACGTGCAGTATGCACATTGAGCCACTCGTCCTTTTGCATGTGCGAGTATGTATATATATGTAATGAGTCTTCAGTCGGGACAAAAAGGAAGGAATCGTATAGAAAAGGTTTTTGAGAAAGAAAGAAATCTCTACGCCGTTTGTGAGAAATCCGCCCATCCGATTTGGAATCCGACTTCGGTACTGAGTTCCTATCGACGTCGGCTACAACTGGACAGTAAGTTTTGCTATGTTCTGATACGATTTGAAATTATGGTATTGTCAAAATCTGATATGATTCATATATGATGTTCTTGTCATGTTAGACATCGTATAATCAAAACCGGACTGTAGAACAAATACCATATGAAATTGTTATGATTTTCGGAGTAGTTTTGGAGTCGATTTGATATTAGAATTGAATTGTTATCGATTATGAGGTGTTGGAATCGATATCTGACTGATATGGTAGTGCTGGATATATTGAAATTATGACATTATATTGTTGAAACAGAATTTGATTGAATTCTGATTATATCCAGTATTGATTGAGTGGTATATTGATGTCGTACCCTCAATATTGTTATTGGCAGATTGAATATTGACAGGCTTTGAGTTCGAGACTTCGACAGAGTCAGAGTATCAGAAAGAAAGGTATAAATTAATGTTGAGTTGGGATTGCACAACTCGAGTGAGGTTTGACTCGAGTTTCCCTAAATCACATATTTCGTTTATTGCATTGATATTTGTAATTGACGAGTTTGATGTTTGTAGTCTATTGATTTATTGCCACTGCATGTATTGACTACTGATTCGTTTAGTCATTGGCTTGCTTCGCCTAGTTACCGGCTGATTCGTTCTGGTCATCGGCTGATTCGCCTAGTTACCTGACTGATTCGTCTAGGTTATCGGCTGATTCGCCTATTCTCTGACTGATTTGTCAATTCTGTGGCCGATTCGCCCAGACACTGGATATGTGAATTATATCGATGCCGTTTAGGGATTGATTCATTCCTATCGACTGAGATTCGGTATATTTATCATTATTCAGACACCGGGATCCCTAGATTAGAATTGAGTCGAGTATGAGACGACACGTCCAGTTGAGTCGAGTCTGAGACGACGCGTCGGTTGAGTTGAGTCTGATACGACATGTTGATTTACAATGTTTATATCATTCATGTTTGTTGAGTTGCTACATGTTAATGATATCTTATTTATGCATTTATATATGTTTTTATATAATTGCATGTTTACATTGTTTATACTGGGATTTATTCTCACCGGAGTTATCCGGCTGTTGTCTTGTTTTGTATGTGTGCATGACAACAGATGGGGCTGGATCAGGGTCAAGAAGAGGATGAGAGATGACAGTTAGCGTGGAGATCCGGACTTAGGAGTATATCTGTTATATCACCTGAGATGTAGTGAAGAAACAGTAGTTATTATGATTTATAGTTGTACATGACTTGTACTTAGATCTGAATAGTGATCTTGTAAATGAGATAAGACTTATTTCATATGATGCGTATTCTCGTATTTTAAAAAAAAATTTAGACCCTGTTTATTTTAATTGAATAATTATTCCCAGAAAGTGATTAAGATTTGAATTGAGTTCGGGTCCCCACGGTCTCTTTGTTGGTTGAGTGTTCTTTTCCGAGATATTTTCAGTTGAAGGATGCTTAGCTTAAAAGCATACGGCTGAATATATCAACTGATCGGTTTCAAACTGATCAATTTTCTTTATTAGATCAGCTGATTTCAGTTGTTAAGTCCAGTTGCTGAATATAATCGCGCGTATCAGTTGGTTGATCAGTTTAAAAGCATACGGCTGAATATATCAACTGATCGGTTTCCAACGGATCAGTTTTCTTTATTAGATCAGATGATTTCAGTTGTTAAGTCCAGTTGCTGAATATAATCACGCGTATCAGTTGGTTGATCAGTTTGTCAAACTCCAGAATTAGAGTCTGGTTTTCAACAAGTCCTAGCCCTGCTAGGACTTGTCCAATGTCTGAGCCATGACCTGCACGAGCCCGTGTCAAACCTTGATCAATAGCCGAACCCTAGTTCACCAAATCATAAAATTTCATTCAAGCTCGGTTCCTAACTTGTGCAGCCTTCAACCATGCATCTTATGACCCTTAAAATCGTGGAAAAACGTCCTCAAAAATACCCTAACATGGTAGTCCCTTCATACAAGAATAACATGAGATTTGGAACATAAAATCATGATTTATTCACACGTCAATGCATAAAAACGAAAAAAAATATAGGTAAACATGATTTTCATGAAAACACAATTAAAAACAATAATATAGTGTGATAGATGAGAAAAAAGAGATTTATGGCGTTACTTTGCGTAATTTACGCACGAAAACTTTACGACGATTCGAAGAACGAAGACTAGAAACCTAGGCTGAATTTTCCTTCAAAAACCGAAGCTTATATTTCAAAATTTACATGCGTGTGTGCTGTGGTTTGGGGGAGGGGAGAGTCCTTGTAATATTTGAGAGGGATGGGGCGTGGGTTTTAGAAATAATGAGGAGGGTTTGTGCTTATTTAATTTTTTAATTATCAAGAAAGCAAGCCTAGGCCCAATAACATGGTTATTTATGCCCATTTAGCCCATTAGTGCATTTATAAAAAATTATTTCATTTAGAAAACTTCGTGAAAATATTAGCCGAGTTGTCAAAAAGTTCTTATTTTCGATAAAAATCGAATATCGTTAAAAATTATGTCTCGGCGTATAAAATCACGTAAAAATCGAATACCATTAAAAATTATTTCTCGGTGTATAAAATCACGTAGAAACACCTTATTTTCAAAAATATCATAAAGCATCGACCTTATTTTAAATAATTAAAAATAATTATTTAATAAAAATATTTTACATTTTTCAGTGCTCGGTCTCCGTTCCTCGATCGCAACTCGAATAACCTTTAAAAATACAGTTTTATGCATTTAAGTAGAAAACCACTTTAAAAACATATAAACATATCAACACAATCCATTTATAAATTAAAATCAAATAATTAGCTATTTTTTATTTTCCCTAGATTTGCATGTAGTTGGATTACGTCGTCTTAATTTTGGACCTTACAATTCCTCCCTCCCTAAAATAAAATTTCGTCCTCGAAGTTAGAACTTACCGAATAACTCTGGGTAGCGACTCCTCAAGTCCCTCTCGGTTTTCTAAGTAGCTTCTTCCTCCAAGGGTTTAGCCACTTGATCGTGACCAATGGTATAACTGCTAGGTCTTTCTTCATAGGTCATATTTGGGATTAATTGCAGAGGTTCATGATTTAGTACATGGGATGGGTTCGACATGTACTTTTGCAACATCGAGATATGAAACACATTGTGTACTCGAGAAAGCATCGGTGGCAGTGCCACTCTATAGGCTAGTATTCCAATTCTTTCCAAAATCTCAAAACGGGCCTATGAATCTTGGACTAAGTTTTCCTTTCTTGCCAAATCGCATAACACCCTTCGTATGTGCTATTTTCACAAATATGTGGTCTCCCACTGCAAACTCTAGGTCTCTTCTTCGCTTGTCGGCATAACTTTTCTGTCGGCGTTGTGCAGTCTTCATTCTATCTCGAATTTTGACTACTAGCTTGGTTGTCTGCTCGATGACGTCAGGACCAATTTCCCTTCTTTCACCAACCTCATCCCAATGAATGGGTGACCTGCATTTTCTTCCATATAGTGCCTCGTAGGGAGCCATCCCTATAGATAGTTGATAGTTATTGTTATAGGTAAACTTGGCTAAAGATAATTTCGGCTCCGAAATTCCTCAGAAATCGATCACACAAGCTCGAAGTAGATTCCCTAAAATGTGAATAACAATTTCTGAATGATCATTTATTTGAGGATGGAATGCGGTGCTGAATAATAATTTAGTCTTCATTGCTGCATGCAGAATTTTCCAGAAAGATTACGTAAATCTCGGAGCTTTGTCAGAATAGATACGGTAATCCCATGCAGACAAACTATCTCTCGAATATATAACTCAACATACTGTGTCATGGTGAATGTCGTCTTGATAGGTAGAAAATGTGTTGATTTTGTAAGACGATCCACTATCACCCATATAGCATTAAACCTTTTAATAGTCTTCGGAAATCCCGCAACAAAGTCCATAGTGATATTTTCACGTTTCCACTCGGGAATAGGAAATGTCTTAAGCTTTCTGGTGTTCTGTCGTTGTGCCACTAAACTTAAATTCCTACTCTTTAAATAAAATTAGTGTAATGGTGAGCAGGATCGAATCCACATGGAACGTGGGATAATTTCTGATAGGATCGGTTAATAGGTAGAAAAGTATTTAGAAGGGGGGTTGAATAAACACTCACGATTTTTATAACCTTCTTCGAATGAGGTATCAGTTTTGTGATAAACTGGAACTTAGGAATCTTGTCAGTCGATGACAATCAGTTTAACTGAATATAGTTGCAGAAATAAACTGATTGAAAGATAGAATAAATGACAGAAATAATAATGCAAGGATTTATGGATGTTCGGAGAGTGAATAACTCCTACGTCATCCCTTTTATCATAAGGATATGATATGCACTAAAAGACTTTGGTCAATACAAAACTTGTACAAACTCACTTCAGTTTGGACTTAACACTGCCAAGACTGAAACTCTCAGTTAACAACAATTTTCACAATTCTTCGACTGGATTTAGCACAACTGATATAAGTAATACAGAGGTTTTTGCTAGTAAGCTCGAAAAGTAGCCTCAAATGTTATGAATATTTCTAATAAGTGTAAGCTTTTTGAATCTCAAATGAGAGTAATAAATCTAACATAATAACAGCAAGCTTGAGAGAATGAATGAATCGTATTTTCAGTTCTTTTTCTCATTTGCTATTCTCGCCTATTTATAGGCTTCCTTCCAACGGTAACAATAAATATAATTTGAATCTTTGTATCCGCTGATTGTCACGTCAACATTCTTCTGACATTCGTACACTGTATTCTCTGAAATGCGGCGTCCCACTATAAGTTACAGTCTGTTTTGTACTATTTTTGGTTGAATGTCCTTTTCAACTGATGACGTGTCCAGCTGAAAGGTTCACAACTGAGTATCTCAACTGATCAGTTTCCAACTGATCAGTCAGTTGTCAAAGTGGATTCAGTTCGGCTGGTCTCCGTATTAAAATTCAGTTAGACAACTGTCAGTTCGTATGTTCTAGATTTGCCAGAGACAATTCAGCTTCTATATATGACGGTGGATCAGCAGTTTTAGATTGAGGAACTGAGGATGAAGATGGTGGAGTGACTGATGGGGAAGGTTCAGTTGCCTTTTGAGAGACTTCAACAGCTGAGTCTTTGGGTGGCTCTTGAACTGACTTTCCAGCTGGCTCTTCATCATATGATAAGTCTTGTGCAGTCGCTGGAATGATAAGTTCTTGATCCATTTCCCAATCCTTGATTTGCATCTTTAAGAATATAACATCCGAGTCCAGTTGATTTTGTATTGATGTCTCATTGATAGCAGTTGTACTTGAAGGATCAAAATTTTGACGCAACTCAGCAAAAATCTTTTGAAGCTTCTTGGCTCTAAGCTGATCAAACAAATAAGTTTTGCGTTCTAGACCCTGAACAACTGTTGAAGCTTTGACTACTCTCAGAACAGCAGCATCTTGTTCAATAAACTTCTTTAGTTTAGTCTTCGACTGAAGCTGTATAGCAAAAACTTGAGTTCTGAATTTTACCCACTCATTGTAGGTCTTGAGTTTCTCTGCTGCAAATTCATTGATCTCTTGCCAGATGAGATCAATGTGCGTTTGAATCGCATTGGTTGGTCTCGGTTGTTCTTGCATCTTCCCTTTGCCCTTGGGATCAGTTAGAATATGGGGAATGCTCAACCTTGTTGTTTTTGCATCAATTTGCTCTCTGATTACTATTCTCTTAGGTCTGGGAGGAGGTAAGGAAGTGTAACCAGTGATAGTGATTAGTGGAGCCTTAACTCCAGCAAGCTTCTTCTTGTCACCAGATTCAGTGACTTTATTCTTTGGAAAGATGGAAGAAAGTGGCAACTGATCCTCAGTTGAGGGTTCAGTTGGAATGCCCTTCAGTGGGACAGCCTTAATGGGCTGTTCAGCTCCTGACTCTATCAGTCGGTCAGTTGGGATGGTTCCAACTGCAGCAGCAGGCTTGGTCTTCAAAGTCTGTGGCTTCTTCACAACTTTGGGAGAAGGAGTCCTCTTAGAATCAGTTTCGCTGACAATCAGTTTGCGCTTGATTGTCTTCTTTTGAGCCTCCTTGTTGCTTTCTTGATTGATTTGGAAGCTCCTTCCGTCCCAATTTCCTTCTTCACCTGAATGAATTGCTTAGCTGACAAGTCCAATTCGGTCTTTTGTGGCTGTACATTCTTACTATTGAAAACTTTGAACTTGGATGATTTCTCAGCAGTATCACGCACTAGCCCCTTCATCTTCAGTAGAAAACTAATTTGCACGACATATCCTCGTGACTGCTTCGTTGACTGAAGCATATTTCTCAGAATGGTGAAAATAATATTCCTCCAGTTTACCTTTTTCTCAGCCATGATCACCGTCATGACTTGAAATTTTTCAAGAGTAAGGGCAGCAAATGAACCAGCCTTGGCTAGTATCCCGTTGACTGAAATATCCGCCAGTAGTTGAATTTCTGGCTTGAGCTCTTTCTTGTGATCGGAAACTTTGATTTTTTGACCATCAGCTGACAGAAGAGACTGCATTCCCTCAATATCAGAGGTTTTTACCTCAGAGAAATTGTTAAGCCCATCAGTAGGCAATTCAATCAGTTCGCCGAAAGATTCTTCATTGATGATCAGCAACTAACCATTGATAGTAGAAGCGACGTTTCCATCAACAGTAATGTAACCAGTTGAGTAGAAGTCATGAAGCTCTTTTGGATAAAGTTCTTGAGATGATTGTCCCAGAAATATTTTTAAGCCGACTGCTTCCAATTTCAGAAAAACGTTCTTGACAACGGCATCATTGAATGATAGAACAGATTCAAAGTTTACAGCCATAGCATTCAGAATATGTGCGGGAATTTGGTTTGCCATTTCTGAGAGTTGAAAACCTGAATTTTGCAAGGTAAAAACTCTAAATATGAATTTGCTCTAAAGAGTAATCTTCGCGTAAAGAAGAACTGAATTGGAGCGGGGAAAGGTACATATGTAATTGACTGTACAAATTCTGGACACGTGTCAGTCCACGAAAATTTGAAAAAATAGTGTGTACGTGTGCTACAAACGTGCATACAATTTTAAATGGTTCAAGTGGGTCCACGTTTTAAAACACTGTTCATCATTTAATTCAAAAACTGACAGTCACGTCACTTGATTTGGAATAAAATACGATTAATTAGTTAACTTATACGAGAAGATTAGCTAAATTATCAACTGAACGATCAGTTGTGAGACTGATTCATTTCAGGTGAAAATTCACTAACTACTGTCTTCTTAGTTAACCTCTTAAAACGATATCCCCCCCCTTAATAAATGCATGTTTAAATTACGAAAGTTTAAATGGCAAATAGAGTGACTTAATAAGATAAATCTTATGCTTCAGAAGATGAAACGACGAGTGTAATGATTACGTCCCTTCAGTTGCTTTGAGCCTGTGTTATAAATTGAAGTAACATGGTTAGTCTTAACACATTAGCAACTAAAAATTTCAAGAAACAAAATGGCAGGTGCAAGCAGCTCAAAGGTTCCAGACATGGCTGACGAGTTTATGAATTCAGCACTGGAGACCAGAAAGGCTGCTATAGAAGATGAAGTCTTCCACAAAGTTCTTCGATTCTGGTAGAAGCTTCAAGATATTCAGTTCCTCCAACAAGGAGGAGCAGTTTCCAGCCCCGAACGGGTGGCACAAATGAGGAAATATCGACGGCGTTTGTGCGTTGCTGATGAGTTGGACATCTTCACAGATGAAGGTGTCTACCTGCTGATGCTGAAGAAGGAGAAGTGGACTCTGAAGCATATAGCTATTTCAGAGGGTTTCCTGAAGACTACCACAGGGGTTTTAACCGGTTGGTTGACATCGTGGCGGTCTACTGTTAAAAAGGAAATGAAAAATATACGCTCCAATTATTATAAATAAAATGTTTGATTTATCGTTGTCTTTTACTTTTCAGCATTCAAACTGGTGTTAAATGAATATCATGCAACTGAAAATACTTCAACTGAAGTGATAATAACTGGAAATAACTTAGTGAGCAATTAACATATGATAACAGACTCAGTTAAGAAAAGAAAATGGTAATAGCCATGATATAATCAAGTTAAATCAGTTAAACCAAGTATATTGCGAAAGTAAGAAAACTTAGTCTCGGGTAGTGATTTGGTGAAGATGTCAGCTGCTTGTTGTTCAGTTGAAACATACTCCAGTCTGATGGCTTTCTTCAAGACATGATCTCTGATGAAATGATGCCTGACAAGTATGTGCTTGGTCCTTGAGTGAATAACTGGGTTGTAAGTGATAGCAATTGTGCTAGTATTGTCACAAAATATGGGTGATTCTTTGGACAATAACTCCGTAATCTTTCAGTTGTTGCTGGATCCAGAGCAGTTGGGCACTGCAGCTTCCAGCAGCAAGGTATTCTGCTTCAATTTTGGAAGTGGCTATTGATGGTTGTTTCTTGCTGAACCAAGAGATCAGTCTATCTCCTAGAAACTGAAATGATCCAATGGTACTTTTACGATCTAGCTTTCATCCTGCATAATCTGCATCTGAATATCCAACTAAATTGAAAGAATAGTCATTAGAGTACCATAACCCAACATTTGGCGTGCCTTTAAGATATTTTAAAATACGTTTGGCAGCTGAAAAATGCGATTGCTTAGGGTTTGATTGAAATCTAGCACACATACAGACATGAAATACAATATCAGGACAACTGGCAGTTAGGTACAATAATGAACCTATTAAACCTCTGTAGAGTGTCGTCACAACTGATATTCCCCCTTGATCAGTGTCCAGTTTTACTGATGAACTCATGGGAGTACTTGTAGCTAAACATGATTCCATGCCAAATTTCTTGAGCAACTCCCTCGTGTATTTAGTTTGACTGATAAAAATGCCAGTCTCTAGTTGCTTCACTTGCAGTCCAAGGAAAAAGTGTCAGTTGACCCATCATGCTCATTTCAAATTTGTCCTGCATCATCTTAGTAAATTTCTCGCATAATTTGGGATTAGTTGACCCAAATATGATGTCATCAACATAAATTTGTGCAAGTAAAATATGATCATTCTTAGAGAATTTGAACAATGTCTTATCAACTGATCCAACGGTAAAATCATGATCAGTTAAGAATTTTGTAAGTGTCTTATACCAAGCTCTTGGAGCCTGTTTAAGACCATATAAAGCTTTGTTCAAATAATAGACATGATCAGGAAAAGAGTGATTGATAAAACCTAGAGGTTGTTCAACATAAACTTCTTCTTTCAACTGATCATTCAGGAATGCACTCTTTACATCCATCTGGTAGACTTTAAAATTCTTGAATGATGCATAGGCAAGGAATATTCTGATAGCTTCCAGTCTTGCAATTGGTGCATATGTTTCATCGTAATCACTTCTCTATTCTTGCCTGTATCCTTGTTCTACTAGCCTTGCTTTTTTGCGCACAACTGAACCATCTTCGTTCAGTTTGTTTCTGTACACCCATTTTGTACCTATAATATTTTTTAAATTGGTCTTGGAACTAGGTTCCAGACATTGTTATGGGTAATGGATTTAACTCTTCTTACAATGCATTTATCCAGTTAGGATCAGCAAGAGCTTCATTAGTTTTCTTTGGTTCCAGTTGGGAAAAAAGGCTGATTGAATAATTAGATTAAGGATTTGATTGCGAGTTCTTACCGGGTTAGATGGATCACCTATCACCAATTCTGGTGGATGTGATTTCTTCCATCTGAGTTCAGTTTTTGCTGCTTCTGTATCAGCAACCGATTCTGTTGGCAACTGAATGTTTTCAGTTTCAGTTGGAGATGTATCAGTTGGCAACTGAATATTATCCGTTTGCTCTACCAACTGATTATCAGGAGCAGCTTCGTGTTCCACTGGTTGATCCAACACTTCTGGTTCAGATGTTTGAAGGATGTTTCAATTGATATGATTTTTTTCTTCATTAACATCCTCCAAACTGATATATGTAAATCTATCAACTAGCTCAACTGGATCAGTTGGATTATTAGTTAGTATAGTTTAATCAAAAACAACATGGATAGATTCTTCAATATTTAACAAATTTTTATTGAAGACTCTATATGCTTTGCTAACTGAAAAATATCCAAGAAATCATTCTCTCTGCAGATTTAGCATCAAAAGCTTTTAAATGATTTTTACCATTATCGAGTATAAAACATCTACAGCCAAATATCTTGAAATAAGATACCACACTTTTTCTTCCATGACAGATCTCATATGGTGTTTTCACATGATTTTTATTAATCATTGATCTGTTCTGAGTATAACACGCAGTGTTTACTGCTTCAGCCCAAAACCTTTGAGAAATACCAGAATCAGCAAGCATTGTTCTAGCAGCTTCTTTAAGGGTCCGATTTCTTCTCTCAGCTACACCATTTTGCTGAGGGGTTCTAGCTGCTGAGAGCTCATGCTTAATTCCAGTGCTTTCTAAAAATTTTGAATGAATTTGATTGATGAATTTAGTTCCTCGATCAGACCTGATTCTATCAATTCCAACTGATTTTTTATTTAGTAATCTTTTAAAGAACTTGATCAGTTGTGCAGCAGTTTGGTCTTTGGATTTGAGAAATATAACTCAAGTAAATTTTGAAAAGTCATCTACAACCACCAAGGTGTATTTCATTCCCCCTAAGCTCATGACTGGTATAGGACCAAATAGATACATATGTAACAGTTCAAAACATCGAGAAGAAGATTTACAACCTTGTTTTTAAAAGAAGATCTTACTTGTTTACCAAACTGACATGCTGAACAAATTTTATATTTTGAGAAATCCATTTTGGGCAAACTAACCAGTGTTTGGAAGATTTGGAAGCAATGAAACAAACTAGTGCATAACGTTGTTCAGTCCAACTGACTTTGTAAGTATTACCACAACGATTTCCAGTTAGAATGACCTCATCAGTTGAGTCTCTAACTGAACACGTGTGTCTGTCAAACTGAACTGAGAAATTGTTGTCGCATAACTGACTGATGCTTATCAAGTTATACTTAAAATTATCCACTAGCAAAACATCTTTAACTGTAAAGTTATCATGGATAAGCTTACCCTTACCCACAGTTTTACATTTGGAGTTGTCTCCAAAACTGATGTTTGGACCATTGTACTTGATCAGTTGAGATAGCAATTTTGCATCTCCTATCATATGTCGTGAACAACCACTGTCTAGATACAAACTTGATTCTTTTCTTGTACCTGTTACCTGCAATCACATACAGTATATAACTTTGGTACCCATATTCATTTGGGTCTTAAACTGATTAGTCCTTTAGGAACCCAGACTTGGATCAGTCTAATTGACTTCCCAATTTTTGTGTTCCGAATGGTTTTTCTCGATTTTTTAGCAGTATGTGTGTGGTGTGAGGATGAGACAGGTATGAGTTATTCCCTTTTTCAACTAACTGTTCTTTTGATACCGTTTTCGAACTGGCTTACTGTTGTAGTAGTTGTAATAACCATTCCTTGAGTGCTGATATTTGTAACTGATCGTTTAGGAGACCAGTTTCTTTTATCAGTTGAACTCTCTGAGCTATATCCAATACCATATCGTTTGCCTTTGTTCTTATTCTCAGTCGATTGAACAGTTGGTTTACTTGGTTCTGAATGTTCATTTACCATAGTTGACTTTACAATGGTAATGTACTTTCCTTTGTTATTATTCAACCTTGGCTGAGTATCACTTGCAGAGTTTTCAACATGATTGTTAAAACCTAAACAAGTTTTATCAGCAACTGATTTTTGAGCATTCTGCATTTCATTTAATGTAGCTGAGGACTTGTTCCAAGTTTGAATCCGTTCCGAATTTTTTGAAATCTCAGTTTTCAACTGACATAGTCAAAGCTTGGTTCTCGATCAGTTCTGAGTTTTGCTTGGCAATCTCCCCTTTTAAATTTAACACTTCAACTAACTTATCAGTTTTAGTTTTCTTATCATTGGAATCATCTTGCTCAGCTTTGACCTTTTAAAATGATTGAGCCAGTTTGTGAAACTCATTTACCATGTCATGCAATGTGGTAATGAGTTCCTCACGAGTGAAGTTAGTTGAGCTAAAATCAAATACATGTTCACTTACTGAATCCAGTTCAGCATCATCTGCCATCAAGCACTTGATTTCCTCTACATCATCACTTGAGCTGCTTGGGCTTTCTGATTCTGACTCATCATTGTCAGTTTCATCCCACTTTGATTTGCTATCCTCAGCCAGGAGCACTTAATGCTTCTTTTTGGCTGATCTCTTGTCATCTTTAGTCCTTCTTTTGTGCTCATACGGCTTCTTTGCTTTTTCAATTGATCATCGACTGTCCTTCTTTGGCTTAGGACAGTCTGCTATGAAATGACCTGATTTACCACAGTTGTAGAAAACATAGGATTCTTCTTTGGATTGGTTCTTCTGGCATTGCTTTTGGAAGTTTCCTTGATTCTTCCTCATGAACCTTCCAAATTTTCTGACAAACAATGACATGGCATCATTGCTAAGTTGATCAGCAGATCTGTCAGCTGAACCATTTGGTTCCTGTCTGACAGCAGTTAAAGCTGTTGTGGCAGCTGGATTAGAAGGTTCTCCTTCTCTGGTTTGTAGCTCAAATTCATATGCCTTTATATCAGCAAATAGATCATGTAGTTCAATTTTGTTAAGATATTTTGATTCACGCATATCCATGGTCTTGACATACCATTCTTTGGGAAGACCTCTTACCACCTTCAGTGCCACTTCTTTATTTGAGTACACTTTTCCAAGTGCATTCAATTCGTTGATGATGCAGCTTACTCTTTCATCATACTCGTGCATAGACTCTCTTGCTTTCATCTTGATATTATCAAATTTTTGAATAGCAAATGATAGCTTGTTCTCCTTGGTTTGTTCATTTCCTTCACACAGCTGAATAAGTTTTTCTCCATATCTCTTTGACTGTTTTGCACATTTTGATTTTGCTGAACGTGACTTTGTCCAGTGTTTTGTATAAGATGTCCTTGGCCACATTATCCTAGTTTGTTTTTCTTTTGTCTTCAGTCGTTCATTCATCTCTGGGCTTTTCTACTCGTTGGGGTGCCCCGTCAGTGATGGCAACTGCAGTGTTTGCTTTTAATATCTTGTTGGAAACTAAATTCCGGCGTTTGACAAAATATGAATCAACTGAAAATACGAACCAACTGATCGAGTAAACTGAACTCAGCAACTGGACTTAATAACTGAAATCAACTGACTGATCAGTTTCCAGCTGATCAGTTGATATATTCAGCCGTATGCTAAGCACCCTTCAACTGAACATATCTCGGGAAAGAACAATCAACCGTCAAGAGAAATAGAAGATTGCAACGCCACACTTCAATCAATACAGCTTAGAAAAACGCATTTCGGCGAAAGCAATTAAGACGCCGCATCACAATAAATGAAGCAAACAATGTCCACGGAATAATCAACGGATACAAATATTCAAATTCATCTCAAGTTACCGTTGGAGAAAAGAAGCTTATAAATATGACAGAAGAACAGCTAAAAAAAAAAGAGAGAGTCAACACTATTCAAAAGCTTGCTGTCATTCTGTCAAAATCTCAGCTCAATCTTACTTGATATATTCGTAGCAGTTAAGGCTACAATTTGAGCTCATTAGCAAGTTCTAATAATCGTTGAAATTCGATAGTGCTAAGATCAGTTACGCACTGAGAACATTCTGTAATACTAAGAGATTCAATTTTTGGCAGTGTTAAGTCCAAACTAAAGTGGGTCAGTACAATTCTTGTATTTGATCAAAGTCTTTTAGTGGATATCCTATCCTTGAGATAGAAGGGGTGACGTAGGAGTAATTAAATTCTCCGAACATCCAGAAACAACCCTTGGCTACTTTATTTCAGTTTCGTATTCTATCTTTCAGTCAGTTATTTTCCGCAACTACTTTAGTTTAACTGATTGTCATTGACCAACAAGATTTCGAGAATCAGTTTGTCACCAAACTGAACTCAAAATTCGAAAAGATTCAGTTTTAATTGTGAGTGTTTATTAAACCCCCCCCCCCCATCTAAACACTCTTGATACGTTAATCGATCCTATCATATCTTCATTGGACCATCAGTGATGACATACCACATGTCATCATCTTGTGCAGCTAAGTGAGCCTGCATTCTTATTTTCAAGTCATCAAAGTCTTCTCTAGAAAACTTAGGTATTTTGTTGAATGAAGACATATTGAACAGTTGTAAGTGAGAATATTCTGAGACAAGATTCAACTGCTCTGATACCACTTGATATGATCGGTTAATAGGTAGAAAAGCGTTTATAAGGGGGGTTGAATAAACACTCACGATTTTTATAACATTCTTCGAATGAAGTATCAGATTTTGTGATAAACCGAAACTTAGGAATCTTGTCAGTCGAAGACAATCAGTTTAACTTAATATAGTTACGGAAATAAACTGACTGAAAGATAGAATAAATGACTGAAATAATAATGCAAGGATTTATGGATGTTCGGAGATTGAATAACTCCTACGTCACCTCTTCTATCACAAGGATAGGATATACACTAAAAGACTTTGATTAATAGAAAACTTGTACATGTGAGAACCCGAGATTTTACGATCCGAAGCAAATCAAGTAAGTAATACAAACTTGAAATTTTACTCAAACTAAGTTCAAAAATGTTTGTTCCAACTAAATAACTTGACTATTAACTTAGATTTTCATTAAATTTAATTCGAGGAAGCAACTTCAAAGCTCGGAAATGAGCTCAGCAGGAGGCCAAGCCACAAGTAACCGCATCCATCGAAGTGTTGTCACGGGATGAGTAATACCCTAGCTCAAGGACACGATCTGTCAGCTCAAAGCAGCTCAACCAAGTTTGTCCTAACAGGACCAAAAAGGGAGCTATAAGTTGAGCCAAGAGTTGGGACAAATTAAATGTACAAGAAATAACCTTTACGTTAAACCATGAAGGAGTTGCGGGAGGAGCTAAGAGCTAGGACATATTGATGATGCAGGAAATGAACCTTTAGAAAATCAAGGTGACATTTAAAGGACTGCATGAATTTTTGGAACCCACCATTATAACTAATCTAAAACTTGAAGAATGCATGGGATTTTGGGGTATTCATGCATGAAACTTTGGACCAACATTATGATCACATTCAAACCTTTCTTGATGACCAAGAATTCGGCCAAGAGGGTGGGGGGGGGGGGGGGGCTAGGTGGAAGGTTGTTTTTCTTGCCTATAAATACCACTCATGTGGTTGGGAAAAATGCACCCCAAAAACAAACAAGAATTTCGGTTCTCCTATTTCCCCTCACTCTCCAAAATTTCGGCCCTCACTTCTTCTCAAAAACCCTCCAAAAATTCAACCAAGTCAAGCAAGGGAAAAGAAGTAAAGTTCGTGCAGTCCTATACAATAACCCTGTACCAAAGTGTTCCCCGATCGAAGACAGTATTTGTGAAGTTGCGCCGAAGTGCTGCCGAAATTTCAAGAAAGAGCTTTGTATAAAAATTCATGTAAGTTGGCTTTTGTTATATATTTGTTTGTATTTTTAAACTTTGATACACATAATATGACATGCTTATATGTATGTTTCTATTTTCGAAAATTGCTATATTTTCTGCTTAAAAATTTCTATCGATTATGTGTTTCTTCTATGTTTCGAAATTCGTTGACTCCGCTGAATTCGTTTGAAAATCTGAAATCTGAAAAGTTCTGTCTGTTACATCTGAATTCTGTTGCACTGTTACGATTCGAATTTGAAATGAGACGAGAATTGTAGTTCTGTTCTGGCCCCCATTTAGCCGTATGCTAAGCACCCTTCAACTGAACATATCTCGGGAAAGAACAATCAACCGTCAAGAGACATAGAAGATTGCAACGCCGCACTACAATCAATACAGCTTAGAAAAACGCATTTCAGCGAAAGCAATTAAGACGCCGCATCACAATAAATGAAGCAAACAATGTCCAAGGAATAATCAACGGATACAAAGATTCAAATTCATCTTAAGTTACCGTTTGAGAAAAGAAGCTTATAAATATGACAGAAGAATAGCTAAAGAAAAAAAAGAGAGAGTCAACCCTATTCAAAAGCTTGCTGTCATTCTGTCAAAATCTCAGCTCAATCTTACTTGATATATTCGTAGCAGTTAAGGCTACAATTTGAGCTCATTATCAAGTTGTAATAATCGTTGAAATTCGATAGTGCTAAGATCAGTTACGCACTGAGAACATTCTGTAATACTAAGAGTTTCAGTTTTTGGCTGTGTTAAGTCCAAACTTAAGTGGGTCAGTACAATTCTTGTATTTGATCAAAGTCTTTTAGTGGATATCCTATCCTTAAGATAGAAGGGGTGACGTAGGAGTAATTAATTCTCCGAATATCCAGAAACAACCCTTGCCTACTTTATTTCAGATTCGTATTCTATCTTTCAGTCAGTTATTTTCCGCAACTACTTTAGTTTAACTGATTGTCATTGACCAACAAGATTCCGAGAATCAGTTTGTCACCAAACTGAACTCAAAATTCGAAAAAAAGATCAATTTTAATTGTGAGTGTTTATTCAACCCCCCCTTCTAAACACTCTTGATACGTTAATCGATCCTATCAAGTGGTATCAGAGCGGTTGAATCTTGTTCTTGAATACTTTTGATCTAAAAACTTGCCAGCATGACTTCATTCAACAAAATTCCCATGTTCTCCAGAGAAGAATTTGATGATTGGAAAATCAGAATGCATGCTCATTTGGCTGCACAAGATGATGACATGTGGTATGTCATAACTGATGGACCCATGAAGATTCTAAAAGGAAATACAGCAGTTGCCATAATAGAAGGGGTACCACAAAGAATAGAAAAGCCCAGAGATGAATGGAAAACTGAAGACAAAAGAAAAGCAAATCTTGACAATGTGGCTAAAGACATTCTGTACAAAATGCTGGACAAAGTAACTTTAAGCAAAATAAAGATGTGTAAAACAGCCAAAGAAATATGGGAAAAGCTGATCCAGCTGTGTGAAGGAAATGATCAAACCAAAGAAAATAAACTTTCTGTTGATGTTCAAAAGTTTGATAACATCAAAATGAAAGCAGGAGAATCAATGCACGAGTATGATGAAAAAGTGAGCAGTATCATCAATGAGTTAAATGCACATGGAAAAGTGTATACCAATAAAGAAATTGCACTAAAAGTAATGAGAGGTCTTCCCAAGAAATGGGATGTCGAGATCATGGCAATGAGGGAGTCCAAAGATCTGAATCAGATTGAACTTCAAGATTTGTTTGTTGATTTAAAGGCTTATGAGTTTGAGCTGCAGACCAGAGAAGGAGAACCATCATCTCTGCAGCCACAACTGCTCTAGCTGCTGTCAGAACTGAACAAATCAATTCAGTCGAAAAATCTGCTGATCAGTTGAGTAATGATGCTATGTCATTATTCATCAAAAAATTCGGGAGGTTCATGAGAAAGAATCAAGGGAACTTCCAGAAGCCATACCAAAGGAACAATTCCAAAGATGAACCAAATGCCTGCTTATAACTGTGGCAAATCAGGGTCACTTTATTGCTGATTGTCCTAAACTCAAGAAGGACAGTCAAGGCTCAACTGATAGAAGAAAGATATCATATGAACGCAAAAGAAGACCCAAGGAAGATAAGAAGTCCTTCAGAAAGAAACATGAGGTACTCTTAGCTGAAGAAAACAAATCTAAATGGGCAGAAGCTAACAGTGAGGAGTAAGAACCAGAAAGCTCATGCAGCTCTAGTGATGATGAGGAAGTCAAGTGCTTGATGGCTAATGATGCAGAAGAAGAATCATCTAGCCAACAGGTATTTGATTTCAGCTCAACTGATTTCACACGAGAAGAACTCATTCTAACACTACATGACATGGTAAATGAGTATCAAAAGCTTGCATCATCATTTGAAAACATCAAAGCAAAGCAAACTGATCCCACAGACAATAAAATCAAAACTGATGAATCAGTTGATGGGTTTAGTCTAAAAAGGGAAATTGCTGAGTTAAAAGCAGAAAGAAACAAAAATCAGTCATTAATACAGAAGTTGATGCTTGAAAACTCAAAACAGACTGAACTTATTCAGTCTTGGAACAAATCATCTACTGCACTAAATGAAAAGCATATTTCACAAAAATCAGTTTCTGATAAAACTGGTTTAGGGTTCAACACTCAAGGAGAAATGTATCCAAATGATACATAACCAAAGCTAACAATAGACAAAGAGAAATACATTCACTTTGTCAAATCAGCAGTGGTACAAGAAAAAATTGAGTCCAGTAAACTGATTGAGCAACATACTGAGAATATGAACAAGGCTAGAAGATATGGGATTGGTTATAGTCAAAAAAAATTCTCAACTGATTCACAAAGTCAGTCATCAAAGAGATTTTACAAAAACTATTCGAATGGCTACTCCAATTACTATAACTGCAAGCCAGTTCAGAAGAGATATAGACTGAACAATCAGTTGAATAAAGCTAAAACGCATATTGTATCATTCGTACACCACACAAGCACACAAAAGCCGAGAAAAACCATTTGGAATACAGCTACTCGAAAGCCTGTTAGACTAATCCAAGTATGGGTTCCTAAAGGACTAATCAGTTCAGGACCCAAATAGATATGGGTACCAAATTATATTATGTGTGTAACTGCAGGTAACAGGTACAAACAAGAACTCAATATGGTATTTGGACAGTGGATGTTCGCGACATATGACAGGAGATGCAAGTGTGCTATCTCAACTGATCATATACAGTGGTCCAAATATCAGTTTTGGGGATAATTCCAAAGGTAGAACTGTGGGTAAGGGTAAGCTTATCTATGGTAACTTTACTTTTAAAGATATTGTATTAGTAGAAAACCTGAAGTATAACTTGATCAGCATCAGTCAGTTATGCGACAGTGGATTCTCAGTACATTTTGACAAAAACTCATGTTCAGTCAAAACTTCAACTGATGAAATCATACTAACTGGCAAACGTTATGGAAACACATATAAAATCAATTGGAATGATCAAACTTATGCACCAGTTTGTTTTATTGCTTCCAAATCATCTAAAAACTGGTTGTGGCATAAGAGACTAAACCATTTAAACTTTAAAACCATTGCCTATCTGAGTAAACATGAACTTGTAACTGGTTTGCCAAAATAGATTTTTCAAAAGAAAAACTTTGCTCAGCATGTCAGTATGGTAAACAAGTACGATCTTCTTTTAAAAACAAGGGCTTGTAAATCTTCATCCCGATGCTTAGAACTGTTGCACATGGATCTCTTTGGTCCTATACCAGTAATGAGCTTAGGGGGAATGAAATACACCTTGGTAGTCGTAGATGATTTTTCAAGATTTACTTGGGTTATTTTTCTCAAATCTAAAGACCATACTGCTTCACAACTGATAAAGCTCTTCAAAAGACTTTTAAATGAAAAATCAGTTGGAATTGATCGAATCAGATCAGATCGGGGAACTGAATTCATCAATCAAACTCTTTCAACTTTTCTAGAGAATGCTGGAATTAAGCATGAGCTCTCAGCAGCCAGAACTCCTCAGCAAAACGGTGTAGCTGAGAGAAGAAATCGGACCCTTAAAGAAGCTGCTAGAACAATGCTTGCTGATTCTGGTATTTCTCAAAGGTTTTGGGCAGAGGCAGTAAACACTGCGTGTTATACTCAGAACAGATCAATGATTAATAAGAATCATATGAAAACACCATATCAGATCTGGCATGGAAGAAAAAGTATAATTACTTATTTCAAAATATTCGGCTGCAGATGTTTTATCCTTGATAATGGTAAAAATTATTTAAAAGCGTTTGATGCTAAATCTGCAGAGGGAATATTTTTTGGATACTCATCAGTTAGTATAGCTTATAGAGTCTTCAACAAGAAAACCCTAAATGTTGAAGAATCAGCTCATGTTGATTTCGATGAAACTGAACTAACTAATAAGCCAACTGATCAAGTTGAGTTAGTTGATCGATTAAAGATATCAGTTTGGAGGATGATGAAAAAAAGACAATCATATTAATCAAAACAATCTCCAAACACCCGAACCAGAAGTGTCAGATCAATCAGCTGAACCAGAAGCCATTCTTAATGATCAGTTGATAGAGCATAATGATAACATTCAAATACCAGTTGACGAAGCACCAACTGAGACTGAAAACTGTGTTCAGTTACCAACTGAAGAAATTGCTGATACAACAAATACTGAGTACAGATGGAGAAAATCACATCCACCTGAGCTGGTAATAGGAAATCCATCTGATCCAGTAAGAACTCGCAATCAAATGCTAAATTTATTTATCCATTCAGCTTTTGTATCACAACTAGAACCAAAGAAAACTGATGAGGCTCTTGCTGATCCTAACTTGGTAAATGCAATGCAAGAAGAGCTAAATTAGTTCACTCATAACAATGTCTGGAACATAGTTCCAAGACCAGTTTCAAAAATTGTTATAGGTACAAAATGGGTTTTCAGGAACAAACTGAACAAAGATGGTTCAGTTGGACGCAACAAAGCAAGATTAGTAGCACAAGGATACCGACAAGAAGAAGGAATTGACTACGATGAGACATATGCTCCAGTTGCAAGACTGGAAGCAATCAGAATGTTTCTTGCTTATGCATCATACAAGAACTTCAAAGTCTATCAAATGGATGTCAAAAGTGCATTCATAAATGGCCAGCTACAAGAGGAAGTATATGTTGAACAACCCCCAGGTTTTGTAAATCACAATTTTCCTGATCATGTATATCATTTGAACAAAGCCTTATATGGTCTTAAATAAGCTCCCAGAGCTTGGTATGAAACTCTTTCAAAATTCCTAACTGATCATGATTTTTCTGTTGGATCAGTTGATAAGACCTTGTTCAAATTTACTAAGAATGATCACATTTTATTAGTTCAAATTTATGTTGATGATATCATATTTGGGTCAACTAACCCCAAATTATGCGAGAAATTTTCTAAGCTAATGCAGGATAAGTTTGAAATGAGCATGATGGGTGAACTGACATTCTTTCTTGGACTACAAGTGAAGCAACTGGAAACTGGTACATTCATCAGTCAGACTAAATATACAAAGGAGCTGCTGAAGAAATTTGGCATGGAATCATGTTCAGCTGCGAATATACTCCCATGAGCTCATCAGTAAAATTGGACACTGATCAAGGGGGAATATCAGTTGAGGCGACATTATATCGAGGTTTAATAGGGTCATTGTTATACCTAAGTTCAAGTCGCCCTGATATTGTATTTGCTGTGTGTATGTGTGCTAGATTTCAAGCAAATCCTAAGCAATCACATTTCTCAGTTGCTAAAAGAATTTTGAAATACCTTAAGTTTACACAAAATGTTGGGTTATGGTACTCTAAAAACTCTACTTTCAATTTAGTTGGATATCCAGATGCAGATTATGCAGGATGTAAGCTTGATCGTAAAAGTACAAGTGGATCTTGTCAGTTTCTAGGAGACAGGCTGATCTCTTGGTTCAGCAAGAAGCAGACATCTATAGCTACCTCAACAACTGAAGCAGAATACCTTGCTGCTGGTAGTTGCTGTGCACAACTGATCTGGATCCAGCAACAATTGAGAGATTATGGAGTAATTACAAATAATTCGCCCATATTTTGTGACAATACGAGTACAATTGCCATCACCTATAATCTAGTTCTTCACTCAAGGACAAAGCATATAGATGTCAGACACCACTTCATAAGAGATCATGCTTTGAAGAAGAACATTAGACTGGAGTATATATCAACTGAGCAACAAGCAGCTGACATCCTCACCAAACCATTACCCGAGACTAAGTTTTCTTACTTTCGCAATATTCTTGGTTTAATTGATCTGTCTTAAAATCATTACTAATGTTGCTTTACTAATAGAATTATCTGCAGAAAATAAGAACACAACAAATTGAAAATAATATTTTATTAAGAATACCATCGATCCCAGTGTACAGAAGATATCATTGAACCAACTGAATCCTGCCATTCTCTAATCCAATCATTCAACTCATAAATTTGGATTCTAGAAAATGACCTAGTTGTAGAAATCTTCTCAACCACATGACATTCCTTCCATAACATTGCTTCTAACAGACATTTGTCATCAATCAGATCTGTAACATGCCTAACTTCAAAACGATCAATGTATTTTCTTGCTGTTGCTGCTTGAGCACGAGTAGGAACAGCACCACTACTACTTACCCTCTGCAAATCATGAATCTTGAACCATGTTGACATCACTTTCATCAAAACATATTCTTTCATTATCTTCTTCAATTCTTCTAAAAAAGGACTTAATTGCTCATTAACTTGAATATGCGAACTACTGCATGCATCAGAGTTACTTGAATTCGACATATTGAACTGTTATTGTCTCACATTCTATCATCTTATTTAAAGACAGATGAAATTTAAATATTGAAGAAACTGAAGAGACTCAAATTAACCGAAGCGTCTTTCTCATTTACCGAGGCTTCTTAACTATCAGTTGTTCATTATCAACTGATATCAGTTTGACATTTATTACTTAACGCTTAACCAATCATCAGTTCATCTGTTTATGATCGTAATTCATATATAATAACTAATGAAACTTATTATTTGCAGGAAAAAGAAAAAACAAAGTTAAGCCAAAATAAATGTTTTATTCAACCATAAATATTTGCTTGGATTACATTTTCATATTTTTCCTCTATATCATCTATCCACATTCTCAACCAAACGGATAGAGATGAGGAAGATGTCTTGAGAAAGCTGTGTGAAGAAGCTATGCGATTAAGGATCTCTAGTTCCTTTCGAAGCATCAGCTGATAGATATGATCATCCTTGAAGATGTCCACCCACACAGCTATATTCAAGTGCTCCCGCACTTCTCTCAACTCTGCCATCAGTTTGGGAGTGGTAGCCTCTCCAGAATTATACAGGAACGCAAGCTCCTGTAACTTTTCCCAGTAGGGAAGACTCTTGTAGAAGACTTCGTCTTCTATAACAGCCTTCCTAGCTTCCAGAGAAAATGGCGAAGCACTCGAGCTACTCGCATCTGCCATTCTTTCGTCTTGAATATTTTCACCAATATAACTGAAACTAACCGTGTTACTTCTATTTATAGCAGAATATCAAGGAAGCTGAAGGGTCGTCAACGTTTCAGCAAACGATAATCTTTCTGACCTTTAAATTTATTCGCTTTAATTATTTTATGCACTAATTAAGGGGGAATAATGGTTTTAAAAGGTTAACTGAGAAGACAAATGTTAGTAAACTCTCAACTGAAAGGACACAGTCTTACAACTGATCGTTCAGTTGGGTATTTCACTAATCTTCTCATATAAGTTAAATAATTAAAACATATTATACTCCAAATCAAGTGACGTGACTGTCTATTATCTAATGATGAATCTCATTTTGAAAACGTGGAAGCATTTGAACCGTTTAAATTGTACACACGCTTACAGCACACGAACACACGTTTTTATTCAAAATTTTGATGGACTGACATGTGTCCAGAATCTAAACAGTCACATACATATAAATAATTTCCCGCTTTAATTCAGCTTTCTTTCTTACGCGTACATCATCTCTCAGAGCAAACTCATACACTCAGAGCTTGTATTTCGCAAAATTTCAGGTTTCCTTACTCTCAGCAATGGCAAATCAAATCCCAGCTCACATGTTGAACGCTATGGCCATTGATTTTGGCTCAGTTCTATCAGTTCACGAAGCTGAAATTAAGAACGTCTTTCTGAAGATTGAATCTGCTGGTCTCAGAATGTTTTTGGGACAATACTAGCAGAAGATTTACCCTAAAGAACTCCAAGACCTCTACTCAAATGGATATATCAACTCTGATGGAAACATCATTGCCACTATTAACGGTCAGTCGGTGACCATTTCTGAAGACTCTTTCGGAGAAATCTTTTCATTACCCTCTGATGGATTACTACACCTTGCTGATGTTAAAGCATCAGATATTGAAGAAATGCAAACTGCACTCTCTGCTGATGGACGGAAAATCAAAGTTTCCGATCCTAAGAAGGAACTGAAGCATGAGGTTCAGTTGCTGGCTGATATCGTAGCCAAAGGGCTATTGGCCAAGGCAGGATCGTATGCTGCCCTGACTTTGGAGAAGTTTCAAGCTATTACGATCATTATGGCTGGAAGAAAATTCAACTGGAAGCAACTTATTTTCAGTATCTTGAAGAACATGTTTTCCTCCACCAAGCAATCCAAAGGATTTGCAGTGCCGCTAAGCTATTTGATGAAAGTCAAAGGGTTGGTGGCTGATGATTCGAAGCGATTATCTAAATTCAAAATTTTCAATGGGAAGAATATTCTGTCACCCAAGACTAAACTAGACATCTCTCCTGATCAGTTCGTGAAGATCAAGAAGAAGATTGGGACACAACAGGCTGTTCCCAAATCATTAAACTGGAGAAGACATTGGCTCAACTGAAGACAATTAAAAGAAAACTAATTATTAGTGAATCCGATTCTGAGAAGACGCCCTCTCCAAAAATTGCCAAGAAACCAAGAACACAAAGGACAAAATTACCAACCACAGTAGAATCAATTCCTACTGAAAGATTGATATCTTCAGATGCCCAACAGCCTATCAAAGCAGTTCCATTGAAGATTATTCCACCAGAAATCTCAACTGGTGCAACAAAGGAAACAGTTAGAATCAAAGCTCCTCTTATACACATCAATCGTCCTACCGTTCTAGCACCTCCCAGACCCAAAGGTATAAAGATTATAGAACAGGTGGATACTACTCGTACTGGATTGGAAATTCCACACACCCTCAGTACTGAAAAAGGCAAAGGCAAATTGATTGAAGAGCCCAGGCCATCCAATTCAATTTAAACTCATATTGACCTTGTTTGGGAACAAGTTAATAATTTTGCAGCATCAAAACATAAAATCTATGATGACTGGGCCGTCTACAGAACTCAAATTTTTGCTAAGCAGCTGAAAAAGAAATCCCAGCTGAACAAATTTATCAAACTGGAAGCAATTGTCCTCAAGATGGTCAAAGCTGCTACAATTGTTCAGGCTTTGGAGAGAAAAACATATTTTTTTGATCAAATTCGAGCTAAGAAGCTATCTCAACTGCTTGAGAAACTAAAGGCAAACTACATCCCACCAATCCAACTGCCTATAATGATCGAGCTATGATCACTCAGCTAGATACAGATCTTACTAGCCTGCAAGCTCGGATAAAAATGTGGGAAATGGATCAGGAGTTAGTTCTTCCTGAGGAATCCTCTGAAGAAGAAGAAGAAGACCCCTCCTCTCAGCAGAAAGAGCCATCCTCAGAACAAACTATTGTTAAACTGAAGAACTAGTTCAGGATGTGCCACAATCATCTGCTGTGGAACATCAGCTGTACTCTGAAGCCGATTTGAATTTTGCCAACATTGATGAAATAATTCAAGCAGTAGTGACAGAATCTATGAATAATGAAACCATTTCTGAAGAAGTTGATCACTCAACTTGTGAGGGGCCTAAAACTCCTTTCTTGAAAATTTGCGTAAAATTAAAAATTTTCTTTTTAAAAGAACTTAAATGGCCTCATTCATAAAATCACTGGTGAATCAAGTTCAATATTTCAAAATATTGCAGCGGAAGAAAATTAAAGTTTTTGCCAACAACAACGATTTAAAAATATCCAACGACTGATAAAATTGTTTGCGGAAAAAAAAAATATCAACTGCTGCTCTGAGGTCCTCGGGTGCCACTACTGCCGACCCAAGCTGGCTCACTGGTCCCCACCCTTGGCCCTGGCCTCATCAGTACCTACAACAATCAAGTCTAGTGAGCCTAAAGACTCAGCATGCATATATCGCAGGTAACGAGTAAAAATCTGAATTTAAAATATGCATGAGTTAACATATCCTGTCCTGAGGCATACTGAAAATAATCTGTACTGAGCAATTATAATACGTGCATAACTGAACTGATAATCACAGTAAAAATATTTGCTCCTGGGAGCCTGTACTGAAATATCTGGTAAAATTTTCTGTTGAGATTATGTTTTACGCCTGTGGCCACTACACTAAGCTGAACTGATCGGTAACTGGCTACCGGGGAGGCTGAAACTGAACTGAGCTGGCCGGTCACTGGCGACCGGGTGGTACCATACTGAACTGATCGGTCACTGGCGACCGTATAAAATAACACTCCCACATAGTGAATGAACCACAAGCCATATCGCATAAATCTCAAAAATAATCATTTTATATTTAATGCACGTAAAATAATTAATTGGCGTAATGAAAACTCCTGTAATTTTACCAACTGAATTGGATTGGATCGTTCCCAGGCTCGCTGCAACCTAACTGTGCCATGAAAAATATGCAATAGCTTAAACATGACCAACTATGCAATTTACGTTCAAAAGATGCGACTATGACGCCTAATGACTTCGCATTTAATCATGACTCCGAGCCAACCTGAACCGACACTGAACCGACGTATAGTCATGATTAATATAAGCTGAAAAATCATAAAATAATGTTCCTAAAATGATAGGGTCGAAATCTAGGTGGAATGGAGGCCAAAACACGAAACGCTCTTTCGAGAGTCAATTTGGCACATTGCACCGTAAATTCTCGTACGACCTCAAAAATGATCCAAATGACAAACGGTTGAAAACATGACCTTCCTAACTCAATGAGGCACTGTCCAGTCCAAGGCCATGGGCTAAAAGCCAACCAAGAACTCGAACGAGCCTCCTAACAAACACAACAACTTTCTGTAATTTCCAACAGCTGCCCAACTACAAGACTTGAGTTGGTTTCGAGACTATCGGCCATTAGGGGAGTGAACCACTGACCAGAGGCTCTTACCAACATCCCAAGGAATGATTTGAACCATGGCTAAGGGCCCTAGGCCAGCCACAATCCGCATCACACCAAATCTTAACCGAAGGGTCCAACCGAGAGCAACCTGCATGCGTGTGTAGTGTTTATGCTATGATCGATGTCTTGCGTCGTTCCAGTGGCCATTTGATTGACCATGGCACAATCTAGACATCTAGGAGCATGATATGAACCGTGGCTAAGGGCCATAGGCCAACCAAGATCCATACCAAGCAACAAAAGAACGAACCAAAAGCTGAACAAATGAAGAAGCCGAAGGGGTATAGGGGCTGTTGTGACGTTTTGATTAAAAACCGATGAACCATGGACCAAGCCACCAAAAGGGAAACTTAGTCACGTCTTAGACATGCTATAGAAGTGATCCAACCATGGCTATAGGCCCTTGGGGCAGTCAAGATCAGATCCTTCCTCCATGACAAGAAACTGAATTTTCGAACAACATTTTCTGCACCTATGGGTACTTGCTGTCATTCTGAATTTCCAGCAAGCATGGGGCTGGTTTGAATGGACCAACATGGTCCTAATGCATCCTACTACATGTATATAAGCCGCCTTGGGAGCCTGGAGTCGATCCAATACCTGAAACTCACAAACCAAAAGAAACCGTGAAGCTTGCCAAGGAAATCGAAAATTCTGCATGTGTGGTTTCAAAATGTTTTGACATGGATCTCGATTTTTACTTGAATAAACATGATCATGTACTGAAAAATAAATGATAATATGACTTGATTGAGGTTTGAAAGAAATCTAGACATGCCTGGTTTCGTTTCGAAAGAAAACGAACGAAACAACGACGACGCGGCACGGAGGAGGTGGAGCGCTTCTCTTTTCTACCTTACCTTGCTCTCGATTTTTCTCTCTTCTTTTTGGCTAGGTACCTCACGATTTTTCTACTGAAAATGAGTGTGAATTCACTCTGAATTTTCGAAAAGGAGAGAGGGGGGGGGGGGGGGGGGGGGAAATGGTTAGGAGGGTGAGGGAAGTGGGTGCAAGATTTAAGGAAGATCCAAGACCAAGTCTTCCCAAATTTGAATTTTGAATTATGGTTTGATATCAAATGAGTTGGTGGATGCTTCTAGGAGGTAGTGGCCGAATTCTCTCTTGATTCTAGACTAGGATATGTCCATTTATTTAATTAAATTGTGCTCCCAAAAATCCTAAAATTATCCTACTAATTACATGCAAAGAATTGGTCAAAGTTGATGAGTTGGAAAATGAATCTTCTAGCAACTAAGGGTGGCCGAAAAATGCATGATAAAATAAAGGGAAATGTTGATTATCTAGTCAACTAATAATCCTTGAAAGCCTTACTAATCCTTTAAATAATTTTAGTGAGCTAACCCCTTAATTAAATAACTTAAATGAGTTCATTTCTTAATCACCTCAAATAATTAAATTAAATCCTCAAACCTCCCTTTCTAACTTAAATGAACTTGGTTGCTAGCTAAATTAACTTCTGGAAATATTTCTCGAATCTTAAATTCTATCTCAAAACTCCAACTCCGGTCCGGCCTCACTGAAATAACTGAAATGCTAAAAATCAAACTGATGAACTGAAATAATAAAATAATTAACTTCAAACAAATGCATTTAAAATAATCATGCAATGAAGTCAATTAAATTTAAAAATCTAGAATTATGCATGGCTTATACGTCTACTGATATACGGGTTCTACAATCCTTCCCCCCTTAAATAAATTTCGTCCTCGAAATTAGAACTCACTGAATAACTCAGGGTATCGACTTCTCATCTCCGGCTCAGACTCCCACGTAGCTTCCTCCTCTGAATGGTTGAGCCATTTGACTTTGACTCGCTTAACCAACTTGTTCCGAAGTTTCTTCTCCTGTCTGTCTAGGATCTGCACGGGTCTCTCCTCATAAGATAAGTTCGGAGTAAGCTGCAACGGCTCTAAATTCAGCACATGCGAAGGATTTGCCATATACTTCCTCAGCATGGAGACGTGAAAGACATTGTGTACTCCGGCCAGATTCGGCGGAAGGGCCACACGATACGCTAGCGTCCCAACTCTGTCAAGGATCTCAAACAGTCCAATGTATCTCGGACTGAGCTTCCCTTTCTTGCCAAATCTCATGACACCCTTCATAGGTGCCACTTTCACGAAGACATGATCGCCCACTGCAAACTCTAACTCTCTCCTCCGCTGATCGGCATAACTCTTCTGTCGGCTCTGAGCAGTCCTCATTCTATCACGAATCTTGACTACTACCTCTGCTGCCTGCTGAACAATCTCTGGACTCAACTCTGCTCTCTCTCCTACTTCATCCCAATGAACAGGAGATCTACACTTGCGGCCATACAGCGCCTCATACGGAGCCATACCTATAGACGACTGGAAACTGTTGTTATAGGTGAACTCTACCAATGGTAAGTTCGACTCCCAACTCCCAGAGAAATCAATGACGCAAGCACGGAGAAGATCCTCTAAGATCTGAATAACTCGCTCCGACTGTCCATCTGTCTGCGGATGGAAAGCTGTGCTAAACAGCAACTTCGTACCCATAGTTGAATGCAAACTCTTCCAAAACGAGGAAGTGAATCTGGGATCTCTGTCGGATACGATAGAAACTGGAATACCGTGGAGTCGGACTATCTCTCGGATATACAGCTCTGCATACTGAACCATGGTGAAAGTCGTCTTAATAGGCAAGAAGTGCGCTGATTTGGTAAGACGATCTACAATCACCCAGATAGCATTCGATCCTCTGGCTGACCTCGGAAATCCGGTCACAAAGTCCATGGTAATGTTCTCCCACTTCCACTCGGGAATAGGAAGAGGCTTGAGCAAACCTGCTGGTCTCTGATGCTCGGCCTTCACTAACTGGCAAGTCAGGCACTCGGATACAAAACGCCTGATGTCCTTCTTCATCCCTGGCCACCAATACAATAGCTGCAGATCTTTGTACATCTTCGTACTCCCAGGGTGAATGGAGTACGGGGACGTATGGGCCTCTGATAAGATGTCTGCTTGGATAGAATCACTGCTAGGAACCCATATCCTATCTCGGTATCTCACAATACCGTTGCTGACTGAATACAAAACACTGCCCTTGGCTTTATCTCTCTTCTTCCACTGTGCCAACTGCTCATCTGCTGCCTGACCGCTGCGAATACGGTCAATAAGAGAGGACTGGATAGTCAAGGTAGATAAACGAGGAACTCTACCTCGAGGATAAGTCTCAAGATCAAACCTCTGCATCTCAATCTGAAAAGGTTTCTGCATCGTCAAATGAGCCATCACTGCGACTTTCCTGCTCAAAGCATCCGCAACTACATTAGCTTTACCCGGGTGGTAGCTAATGTCACAATCGTAGTCTTTCACAAGCTCCAACCAACGCCTCTGACGCATGTTCAGCTCCTTCTGCGTAAAGAAATACTTGAGGCTCTTATGGTCGGTAAAGATCTGGCACTTCTCTCCATACAGATAGTGCCTCCAAATCTTCAAAGCAAAAACTACGGCCGCTAACTCCAGATCATGGGTAGGGTAATTCTTCTCGTGGATTTTCAGCTGTCGAGAAGCATACGCTATCACTCTCCCATGCTGCATCAAAACTGCACCTAAACCAAGCTTTGAAGCATCGGTATAAAGGACAAACTCACCAGATCCTGACGGTACAGCCAAAACAGGTGCTGAGATAAGAGCTTGCTTCAAAGTATCGAAGCTCTTCTGACACTCCTCGCTCCACACAAACTTCACATTTTTCTTGGTCAGTGCTGTGAGTGGAACGGAAATGGATGAGAATACCTGAATGAACTTCCTGTAATATCCTGCTAGCCCAAGAAAACTGCAGATCTCTGATGCATTCTGAGGCACAACCCAATCTCTGACTGCTGCAACTTTCGCCGGGTCTACCTAAATGCCACTGCTAGAAACAATGTGGCCCAAGAACGCCACCTTCTCTAACCAGAATTCGCACTTACTGAACTTTGCGAATAATTTGTGCTTCTGCAATGTCTGCAACACTGTGGTCAGATGTCGGCTGTGCTCCTCCTGATTCTTGGAGTAGACGAGAATGTCATCTATGAACACTATCACAAACTGGTCGAGGTATGGCTGAAATACGCGATTCATGAGATCCATGAAGATCGCTGGCGCATTCGTCAGACCGAACGGCATCACAAGGAACTCGTAGTGACCATAACGAGTCCTGAAAGCTGTCTTCGAAACATCAGCACCTCTCACCCTCAACTGGTGATAACCAGAACGCAGATCTATCTTGGAGAAAATCGAAGCTCCCTGCAACTGGTCAAACAGATCCTCAATCCTCGGCAGTGGGTATTTATTTTTCACTGTAACCCTGTTCAACTCTCTGTAGTCAATGCAAAGCCTCATCGAGCCATCCTTCTTTTTCACGAATAAGACTGGCGCGCCCCATGGAGAAAAGCTCGGGCGAATGAACTCCTTGTCGAGAAGTTCCTGAATCTGCTTCTTAAGCTCTGCCATCTCTGTTGGTGCTAGTCGGTATGGCGCTTTGGATATCGGAGCCGTACCTGGCATAAGCTCAATGGAAAACTCCACCTCTCTCTCTGGTGGCATACCAGAGACGTCTTCGGGAAAAACGTCTAAGAACTCTCTGACAACCGGAACATCTGAGGCTGACTGGCTGGGTTCCTCGGGGACAGATAAAAAGGTTGCTAGAAATGCCCGACACCCTCTATGCATGAGTTTCCTAGCCTGAACATAAGGAATAATGCGCGGTAAAGGAAAGTACCTGTCCGGCTCAAATAAGAACTGCTCCATTCCAGGCGGTCGGACAAGAACAGATCTCCGCTGGAAGTCTATCAACACTCTGTTCCTCAATAGCCAGTCCATCCCTAGGATGATGTCAAATTCCGGCATCGGTAGCACAATCAGATCCGCATAAACAAGATTACCGTGCAGCTCAAGGTCTATATCTCGGATAACATTGGTAGCTGCCATCTCCTCGCCTGACGGCAACACTACTGAAAAGGTTGTATCTAGCCCAATGGTCTGGATCTTGAGAAAGTTTGCAAAGACCTCCGAAATAAATGAGTGAGTGGCCCCTGAATCTATCAAGGCCTTGGTAGCGGAACCAGATATAAAAATTCTCCCTGTCAACAACATAGTCTCCGGGTTGGTTTCCGCGGCATGGAGAGCAAAAACTCTGCCTTGGGTAGGCAGATTCCTCTGAGGACACTGCAGCAACATGTGGTCTAGACTGCCACACTTAAAACACTTTCCTGAGCCAGCCATACATGCTCCAGGATGGCGACGTGAGCACCTGGGACAGACTGGGTGCTCCTGAGTCCTCGGGGCTGGGCGTCCCCGCTGCTGCTGCTGCTGCTGCTGGCCTCGGTTCCTGGGCGGTTCATGAAAAGGCCTCTTATTCTGCTGCTGATGCTGATGAGGAGGAGGGCGGTGCGGTGCCTGGAGGAGCTTGCCCTGGCGATCCCTCTCGATATCCCGCAGATCCTGCTCCGCGGCTAAGGCCTTGGAGACGGCAACCTCATAAGTAGCAGGGTAAGATACCCTAACATCCCGGCGCAAGATCGGCCGTAAGCCTACCAGGAAGTGCATCAGCTTGGCTCTGGCATCATTCGCTATCAGGGGCACAAAGTGACAGCCCCTCTCGAACTTACGGATAAACTCCGTAACCGACATATCCCCCTGTCTCAGACTCATGAACTCGGTGGTCAGCCTGGTGCGAACCTCCTCAGCAAAATACTTGGAGTAGAAAACCTCCGTAAAGCGAGTCCAAGAAAGTGTAGCCAATGCCAGGGCTACCGAAGCTCCTTCCCACCATAAGCGGGCGTCTCCAGTGAACAGGTAGGTGGCACATCGGACTCGGTCTGCGTCCTCCAGCTCCATAAAATCGAAGATAACCTCGAGGGATTTGATCCATCCCTCGGCAACCATGGGGTCAGATGCCCCAGAGAATTCCTTCGGGCGCATCTTCATGAATCGCTCATACACAGCCTCGGGCCCTGTCGGCCTGGCTGCGGCTGCGGCTACGGCTGCGGCATTGCCCCCCGCAAACTGTGCGAAGAACTGTGCCATCCCAGCTAACATCTGGGCACTCATGTCCGGTGGGGGCGGTGGAGGAGGTGGTAGGTCTCCCTCTGGTCTACGCTCCTCCCTGTCTTCTCGGCGAGGCTCCTCCTCTCTGTTGCGCTCTAAAATGCGTCTAGGGGGCATACTGATCCAACATAACCCATACGTAACTAACATGCATAATTCCATAATTTATTTTAAATGAACTCTGAAATACTGAAAATCTGGAAGCATGCTGACAAAATAATTCATGCTTTAACTGAAATGCTGAACAAAATGCTGAACTGAAAAACTTACAGACCGAAGACGTGGCTTCGTGAGCTTCTCGCGGTCAGTAGTAGTGAAACCCTATACAGAACCACCGCTCTGATACCAATTGCTAAGGCCCTAAAACTTCTTGCTTGAAAATTTGCGGAAAATTAAAAATTTTCTTTTTAAAAGAACTTAAATGGCCTCATTCATTAAATCACTGGTAAATCAAGTTCAATATTTCAAAATATTGCAGCGGAAGAAAATTAAAGTTTTTGCCAACAACAACGATTTAAAAATATCCAACGACTGATAAAATTGTTTGCGGAAAAAAAAAAAATAACAACTGCTGCTCTAAGGTCCTCGGGTGCCACTACTGCCGACCCAAGCTGGTTCACTGGTCCCCACCCTCGGCCCTGGCCTCATCAGTACCTACAACAATCAAGTCTAGTGAGCCTAAAGACTCAGCATGCATATATCGCAGGTAACGAGTAAAAATCTGAATTTAAAATATGCATGAGTTAACATATCCTGTCCTGAGGCATACTGAAAATAATCTGTACTGAGCAATTATAATACGTGCATAACTGAACTGATAATCACAGTAAAAATATTTGCTCCTGGGAGCCTGTACTGAAATATCTGGTAAAATTTTCTGTTGAGATTATGTTTTACGCCTGTGGCCACTGCACTAAGCTGAACTGATCGGTAACTGGCTACCGGGGAGGCTGAAACTGAACTGAGCTGGCCGGTCACTGGCGACTGGGTGGTACCATACTGAACTTATCGGTCACTGGCGACCGTATAAAATAACACTCCCACATAGTGAATGAACCACAAGCCATATCGCATAAATCTCAAAAATAATCATTTTCTATTTAATGCACGTAAAATAATTAACTGGCGTAATGAAAATTCCTGTAATTTTACCAACTGGATTGGATTGGATCGTTCCCAGGCTCGCTGCAACCTAACTGTGCCATGAAAAATATGCAATAGCTTAAACATGACCAACTATGCAATTTACGTTCAAAAGATGCGACTATGACGCCTAATGACTTCGCATTTAATCATGACTCCGAGCCAACCTGAACCGACACTGAACCGACGTATAGTCATGATTAAAAAACGCTGAAAAATCATAAAATAATGTTCCTAAAATGATAGGGTCGAAATCTAGGTGGAATGGAGGCCAAAACACGAAACGCTCTTTCGAGAGTCAATTTGGCACATTGCACCGTAAATTCTCGTACGACCTCAAAAATGATCCAAATGACGAACGGTCAAAAACATGACCTTCCTAACTCAATGAGGCACTGTCCAGTCCAAGGCCATTGGCTAAAAGCCAACCAAGAACTCGAACGAGCCTCTGAACCAACACAACAACTTGCTGTAATTTCCAGCAGCTGCGCAACTACAAGACTTGAGTTGGTTTCGAGACTATCGACCATTAGGGGAGTGAACCACCGACCAGAGGCTCTTACCAACATCCCAAGGAATGATTTGAACCATGGCTAAGGGCCCTAGGCCAGCCACAATCTGCATCACACCAAATCTTAACCGAAGGGTCCAACCGAGAGCAACCTGCATGCGTGTGTAGTGTTTATGCTATGATCGATGTCTTGCGTCGTTCCAGTGGCCATTTGATTGACCATGGCATGATCTAGACATCTAGGAGCATGATATGAATCGTGGCTAAGGACCATAGGCCAACCAAGATCCATACCAAGCAACAAAAGAACGAACCAAAAGCTGAACAAATGAAGAAGCCGAAGGGGTATAGGGGCTGTTGTGACGTTTTGATTAAAAACCAATGAACCATGGACCAAGCCACCAAAATGGCAACTTAGTCACGTCTTAGACATGCTAGGGAAGTGATCCAACCATGGCTATAGGCTCTTGGGGCAGTCAAGATCAGATCCTTCCTCCATGACAAGAAACTGAATTTTCGAACAACATTTTCTGCACCTATGGGTACTTGCTGTCATTCTGAATTTCCAGCAAGCATGGGGCTGGTTTGAATGGAACAACATGGTCCTAATGCATCCTACTACATGTATATAAGCCGCCTTGGGAGCCTGGAGTCGATCCAATACCTGAAACTCACAAACCAAAAGAAACCGTGAAGCTTGCCAAGGAAATCGAAAATTCTGCATGTGTGGTTTCAAAATGTTTTGACATGGATCTCGATTTTTACATGAATAAACATGATCATGTACTGAAAAATAAATGATAATATGACTTGATTGAGGTTTGAAAGAAATCTAGACATGCCTGGTTTAGTTTCGAAAGAAAACGAACGAAACAACGACGACGCGGCACGGAGGAGGTGGAGCGCTTCTCTTTTCTACCTTACCTTGCTCTCGATTTTTCTCTCTTCTTTTTGGCTAGGTACCTCACGATTTTTCTACTGAAAATGAGTGTGAATTCACTCTGAATTTTCGAAAAGGAGAGTGGGGGAAAAATGGTTAGGAGGGTGAGGGAAGTGGGTGCAAGATTTAAGGAAGATCCAAGACCAAGTCTTCCCAAATTTGAATTTTGAATTATGGTTTGATATCAAATGAGTTGGTGGATGCTTCTAGGAGGTAGTGGCCGAATTCTCTCTTGATTCTAGACTAGGATATGTCCATTTATTTAATTAAATTGTGCTCCCAAAAATCCTAAAATTATCCTACTAATTACATGCAAAGAATTGGTCAAAGTTGATGAGTTGGAAAATGAATCTTCTAGCAACTAAGGGTGGCCGAAAAATGCATGATAAAATAAAGGGAAATGTTGATTATCTAGTCAACTAATAATCCTTGAAAGCCTTACTAATCCTTTAAATAATTTTAGTGAGCTAACCCCTTAATTAAATAACTTAAATGAGTTCATTTCTTAATCACCTCAAATAATTAAATTAAATCCTCAAACCTCCCTTTCTAACTTAAATGAACTTGGTTGCTAGCTAAATTAACTTCTGGAAATATTTCTCGAATCTTAAATTCTATCTCAAAACTCCAACTCCGGTCCAGCCTCACTGAAATAACTGAAATGCTAAAAATCAAACTACTGAACTGAAATAATAAAATAATTAACTTCAAACAAATGCATTTAAAATAATCATGCAATGAAGTCAATTAAATTTAAAAATCTAGAATTATGCATGGCTTATACGTCTACTGATATACGGGTTCTACACAACTGATCAAATCACTCAAGAGGTTTCTATCTCAACAGAAGCACCAGTTCAGCCTGTTGTTTCTGAACTAAAGGAGCAAACAGTGGTGCCTACTCAATCACCAAATCAACAGATTGCTGAAAATATGGAGGCAATTCATGACCCTTTCACTGAAAATGTTATTCAGCAGGAAAGCCCAATTGTTGATCAACATCAATCTTCATCTCCTCCAGTCCAAGTAGCAGTAACTGAAACAGATGTTCCAGCACAGACTGTCTCTGAAACGATATTATCTGATAGAACCATGGTGGTCTTTGATCAAGTCTCACATGAACCAAGAACATCTAATCAGTCACCTCCTCTTCAATCCACAGAAATTGATCTTGTTCTTGAAGAAATCCAGAATATGCAGCACAATATGCAACAGATGATTACTGAAATTAAGAAAATTCAATCCACACAATTCTCTCATACTGTCAAATTGGATTCTTCAATTGAATGATTGTAGAACCCGTAAGTCAGTAGACGTATAAGCCATGCATAATTCTAGATTTTTAAATTTAATTGACTTCATTGCATGATTATTTTAAATGCATTTGTTTGAAGTTAATTATTTCATTATTTCAGTTCAGTAGATTGATTTTTAGCATTTCAGTATTTTCAGTGAGGCCGGACCGGAGTTGGAGTTTTGAGATAGAATTTAAGATTTGAGAAATATTTCCAGAAGTTAATTTAGCTAGCAAGTAAGTTCATTTAAGTTAAAAAAGAAGTTTAAGGAATTATTTAAGTTAGTTGAGGATTTTAATTTAATTATTGGAGGTGATTAAGAAATGAGCTCATTTAAGTTACTTAATTAAGGGGTTAGCTCACTAAATTATTTAAAGGATTAGTAAGGCTTTCAAGGATTATTAGTTGACTAGATAATCAACATTTCCCTTTATTTTATCATGCATTTTTCGGCCACCCTTAGTGCTAGAAGATTCATTTTCCAACTCACCAACTTTGACCAATTCTTTGCATGTAATTAGTAGGATAATTCTAGGATTTTTGGGAGCACAATTTAATTAAATAAATGGACATATCCTAGACTAGAATCAAGCCAATATTCGGCCACCTTATCCCCAAGAAGACTTGATATCAAACAACAATTCAAATTCAAAAGGAGGGTGGACTTAGTCTTGATTCATTCCTTATATCTTGCACCCTTTCTCCTCACCTTCCTAACCATTTTTCCCCCCCTCTCTTTTTCGAAAATTCAGAGTGAATTCACACTCATTTTCAGTAGAAAAATCGTGAGTCTTAGCTAGAGGGAAGGCAAGAAAAATCGAGAGCAAGAAAGGTAGACAAGAAGCGCTCCACCTCCTCCGTGCCGCGTCGTCGTCGTTTCGTTCGTTTTCTTTCGAAACGAAACCAGGCATGTCTAGATTTCTTTCAAACCTCAATCAAGTCATATTATCATTTATTTTTCAGTACATGATCATGTTTTAGCAAGCAAAAACCGAGATACATGTCAAAATATTTTTGGAACACACATGCAGAATTTTCGGCTCTTCATGGCAAGCTTCACGTTTTTCTGAGTTTTGATGGTTTCAGGTATTGGATCGACTCCAGGCTCCCAAGGCGGCTTGTATACATGTAGTAGGATGCATTAGGACCATGTTGGTCCATTCAAACCAGCCCCATACTTGCTGGAAAACCGAAATGACAGCAAGTTCCCCATATGTGCAGAAATGTGATTCGAAATTTCAGTTTTGTGTCAAGGGTTGTGGATCTGATCTTGGCTGCCCCAAGGGCCTTTAGCCATGGTTGGATCACTTCCCTAGCATGTCTAAGACGTGACTAAGTTGCCCTTTTGGTGGCTTGGTCCATGGCTCATCGGTTTTTAAATAATCAACAAGAACAGCCCCTTTCCCCATTCGGCCCTTCCATTTTCAGCATATGGTTCGTTTCTTTTGTGGCTTGGTGTGGATCTTGGTTGGCCTATGGCCCTTAGCCACGGTTCATATCATGCTCCTAGATGTCTAGATCGTGCCATGGTCAATCAAATGGCCACTGGAACGACACAAGACATCGATCATAGCATAAACACCACACACGCATGCATGTTGCTCTCGGTTGGATCCTTCGGTTAAGATTTGGTGTGATGCGGATTGTGGCTGGCCTAGGGCCCTTAGCCATGGTTCAAATCATTCCTTGGGATGTTGGTAAGAGTCTCTGGTTGGTGGTTCACGCCCCAATGGCCGATAGCCTCGAAAACGACACAAGGAAAAACAAGTGCGCAGCTGCTGTATCTTTTGACAGCAAGTATGCTGCTGTTCAGAAGCGTCGTTTGAGTTCTTGGTTGGCTTTTAGCCCATGGCCTTGGACTGGACAGTGCCTCATTGAGTTGGGAAGGTCATGTTTTTGACCGTTTGTCATTTGGATCATTTTTGAGGTCGTACGAGAATTTACGGTGCAATGTGCCAAATTGACTCTCGAAAGAGCGTTTCGTGTTTTGGCCTCCATTCCACCTAGATTTCGACCCTATCATTTTAGGAACATTATTTTATGATTTTTCAGCGTATTTTAATCATGACTATATGTCGGTTCAGTGTCGGTTCAGGTTGGCTCGGAGTCATGATTAAATGCGAAGTCATTAGGCGTCATAGTCGCATCTTTTGAACGTAAATTGCATAGTTGGTCATGTTTAAGCTATTGCATATTTTTCATGGCACAGTTAGGTTGCAGCGAGCCTGGGGGACGATCCAATCCAATCCAGTTGGTAAAATTACAGGAATTTTCATTATGCCAGTTAATTATTTTACGTGCATTAAATAGAAAATGATTATTTTCGAGATTTATGCGATATGGCTTGTGGTTCATTCACTATGTGGGAGTGTTATTTTTATACGGTCGCCAGTGACCGATCAGTTCAGTATGGTACCACCCGGTCGCCAGTGACCGGCCAGCTCAGTTCAGTTTCAGCCTCCCCGGTAGCCAGTTACCGATCAGTTCAGCTTAGTGCAGTGGCCACAGGCGTAAAACATAATCTCAACAGAAAATTTTATCAGATATTTCAGTACAGGCTCCAAGGAGCAAATATTTTTACAGTGAATTCCAGTTCAGTTATGCACGTATTATAATTGCTCAGTACAGATTATTTTCAGTATGCCTCAGGACAGGATATTTCATCTCATGCATATTTTAAATTCAGATTTTTACTCGTTACCTGCGATTTATGCATGCTGAGTCTTTAGGCTCACTAGACTTGATTGTTGTAGGTACTGATGAGGCCAGGGCCGAGGGCGGGGACCAGTGAGCCAGCTTGGGTCGGCAGTAGTGGCACCCGAGGACCTCAGTGCAGCAGTTGTTATGTTTTTCCGCAAACAATTTTATCAGTTGTTGGATATTTTTAAATTGTGATTTTTGGCAAACTTTGATTTTCTTCCGCTGCAATATTTTGAAATATGGAACTTGATTCACCAGTGATTTTATGAATGAGGCCATTTAAGTTCTTTTAAAAAGAAAATTTTTAAATTTTCCGCAAATTTTCAAGCAAGTAGTTCGAGGGCCTTCACAATATGACTCCGCAAAACTGAAAGCCATTCAAGCAAACATGGAGTCTCTTACTCGAACTGTACTTGAGATGAAAAATAACAGAGGTCTAGCTCAAAGTCTCTATACAACTCAGGATATAATCAGTCAACGAGTTGAGCGATTGGAAACTTCTGTTTCTAATAAAATGGAATTGCTGCAGACTTGTTTACAAACTGCTGTCTCAAGTATCTCCGCAGATGTCAAAATTCTTTCCACTGACGTTCGAAAATTATCTGAGAAGATGGATTTGTTTGACAAAAAGGGGGAAGAAATCAAAGATCAAAGAGCATCTTGAAAAATAGCAGAGAACAGCAGAAGCAGTTAATCAGATTATTAGATTCAGCTGTTATTAAATAAAGATCTCCTTCAATTCAAGAAATTCAATCTCTTATTTTATCTACAATGAGCTCAGATGTTCAGTCATTATTTACTTAGTTTTGTCAAACATTATAAAGGGAGAAATTGTTGGACACTAAATTCCGGCATTTGACAAAATATGAATCAACTGAAAATACGAACCAACTGATCAAGCAAACTGAACTCAGCAACTGGACTTAATAACTGAAATCAACTGACTGATCAGTTTCCAACTGATCAGTTGTTATATTCAGCCGTATGCTAAGCACCCTTCAACTGAACATATCTCGGGAAAGAACAATCAACCGTCAAGAGAAATAGAAGATTGCAACGCCGCACTTCAATCAATACAGCTTAGAAAAACGCATTTCGGCGAAAGCAATTAAGACGCCGCATCACAATAAATGAAGCAAACAATGTCCACGGAATAATCAACGGATACAAAGATTCAAATTCATCTCAAGTTACCGTTGGAGAAAAGAAGCTTATAAATATGACAGAAGAATAGCTGAAAAAAAAAGAGAGAGTCAACACTATTCAAAAGCTTGTTGTCATTCTGTCAAAATCTCAGCTCAATCTTACTTGATATATTCGTAGCAGTTAATGCTACAATTTGAGCTCATTAGCAAGTTGTAATAATCTTTGAAATTTGATAGTGCTAAGATAAGTTACACACTAAGAACATTCTGTAATACTAAGAGTTTCAGTTTTTTGCAGTGTTAAGTCCAAACTAAAGTGGGTCAGTACAATTCTTGTATTTGATCAAAGTCTTTTAGTGGATATCCTATCCTTGAGATAGAAGGGGTGACGTAGGAGTAATTAAATTCTCCGAACATCCAGAAACAATCCTTGCCTACTTTATTTCAGTTTCGTATTCTATCTTTCAGTCAGTTATTTTCCGCAACTACTTTAGTTTAACTGATTGTCATTGACCAACAAGATTCCGAGAATCAGTTTGTCACCAAACTGAACTAAAAATTCGAAAAGATCAGTTTTAATTGTGAGTGTTTATTCAATCCCCTCCCCTCTAAACACTCTTGATACGTTAATCGATCCTATCATATCTTCATTGGACCATCAGTGATGACATACCACATGTCATCATCTTGTGCAGCTAAGTGAGCCTGCATTCTTATTTTCAAGTCATCAAAGTCTTCTCTAGAAAACATAGGTATTTTGTTGAATGAAGACATATTGAACAGTTGTAAGTGAGAATATTCTAAGACAAGATTCAACTGCTCTGATACCACTTGATAGGATCGGTTAATAGGTAGAAAAGCGTTTAGAAAGGGGGTTGAATAAACACTCACGATTTTTATAACCTTCTTTGAATGAAGTATCAGTTTTGTGATAAACCGAAACTTAGGAATCTTGTCAGTCGATGACAATCAGTTTAACTTAATATAGTTGCGGAAATAAACTGACTGAAAGATAGAATAAATGACTGAAATAATAATGCAAGGATTTATGGATGTTCGGAGATTGAATAACTCCTACGTCACCCCTTCTATCCCAAGGATAGGATATGCACTAAAAGACTTTGATCAATACAAAACTTGTACATGTGAGAACCCGAGATTTTACGATCCGAAGCAAATCGAGTAAGTAATACAAACTTGAAATTTTACTCAAACTAAGTTCAAAAATGTTTGTTCCAACTAAATAACTTGACTATTAACTTAGATTTTCATTAAATTTAACTCGAGGAAGCAACTTCAAAGCTCGGAAATGAGCTCAGCAGGAGGCCAAGCCACAAGTAACCGCATCCATCGAAGTGTTGTCACGGGATGAGTAATACCCCAGCTCAACCTTTAGAAAATCAAGGTGACATTTAAGGATGCATGAATTTTTGGAACCCACCATTATAACTAATCTAGAACTTGAAGAATGCATGGGATTTTGGGGTATTCATGCATGAAACTTTGGACCAACATTATGATCACATTCAAACCTTTCTTGATGACCAAGAATTCGGCCGGGGGGGGGGGGGTAGGGCTAGGTGGAAGGTTGTTTTTCTTGCCTGTAAATACCACTCATGTGGTTGAGAAAAATGCACCCCAAAAACAAACAGGAATTTCGGTTCTCCTCTTTCCCCTCACTCTCCAAAATTTCGGCCCTCACTTCTTCTCAAAAACCCTCCAAAAATTCGACCAAGTCAAGCAAGGGAAAAGAAGGAAAGTTTGTGCAGTCCAGTACAATAACCCCGTACCGAAGTGTTCCCCGATCGAAGACAGTATTTGTGAAGTTGCGCCGAAGTGCTGCCGAAATTTCAAGAAAGAGCTTTATATAAAAATTCAGATAAGTCGGCTTTTGTTACATATTTGTTTGTATTTTTAAACTTTGATATACATAATATGACATGCATATATGTATGTTCCTATTTTCGAAAATTGCTATATGTTCTGTTTAAAAATTTCGATCAATTATGTGTTTTTTCTATGTTTCGAAATTCGTTGACTCGCTGAATTCGTTTGAAAATCTGAAATCTGAAAATCTGAAAAGTTATGTCTGTTACTTCTGAATTCTGTTGCACTGTTACGATTCGAATTTGAAATGGGACGAGAATTGTAGTTCTGTTCTGGCCCCCATTGGTGGGTATAAAACCATGTTCTGTTCTGGCCCCCATTGGTGGGTATAAAACTATGTTCTGGCCTCACCCCTTAGAGGACTAACATATTGGGGACAATTTGACAATGGAAATGAGATGAGTAACATTGTTGTGTCCGTTTGATTTGATCTGTTTCTGAATTGCTCTGAATCATCTGATAACCTCTGTCTCATATTTGTTTCGTTTCTGTTATGATGAGTTAAAAGTAATAAGATTTGAAAGTTTGTTAAAGAAATGTTTTAAAAATTAAGTTCTATATGTATCTTTGGAATCGATCGACCCCCACTTGCTGAGTGTTTTCCCAAAACACTCATCCCCTTATAATTTCAGATAAAAGTGAAGAACAAATACATGAGGAGGAGCAGGAAGCCTTCTGGGGTTGGTGATCGATGATCAAGAGCAAGAATTAAGTTATCCCTTTTGTTTAAGTTTTCCCCATTTCGCCACTCTGATATATTTTATTTCATTGTCATTGTAAGAGAATACTTTATTTATGAAAAAGACTGATTTGATTTGATACGAGGCTTTATTGTTTTCAATATAATTGTTAAACAATGCCGGATGTCACCGACGCTTCGGACTCGGGGCGTGACAGTACAGACTTCAGTTTGGACTTAACACTGCCAAGACTGAAACTCTTAGTTAACAACAATTTTCACAGTTCTTCAACAGGATTTAGCACAATTGATATAAGTATTATAGAGGTTTGTGCTAGTAAGCTCGAAAAGTAGCCTCAAATGCTACGAATATTTCTAATAAGTGTAAGCTTTTTGAATCTCAAATGAGAGTAATAAATCTAACATAATAACAGCAAGCTTGAGAGAATGAATGAATCGTATTTTCAGCTCTTTTTCTCATTTGCTCTTCTCGCCTATTTATAGGCTTCCTTCCAACGGTAACAATATATATAATTTGAATCTTTGTATCCGCTGATTGTCACGTCAACATTCTCCTGACATTCGTACACTGTATTCTCTGAAATGCGGAGTCCCACTATAAGTTACAGTCTGCTTTGTACTATTGTCGGTTGAATGTCCTTTTCAACTGATGATGTCTCCAGCTGAAAGGTTCACAACTAAGTATCTCAACTGATCAGTTTCCAACTGATCAGTCAGTTTTCAAAGTAGATTCAGTTTGGCTGGTCTCAGTATTAAACTTCAATTAGACAACTGTTAGTTCGTATGTTCGTGATCAGTTAGTTCAACAGATTTAATCTCTAATTATGTCAAACCACCGAAATTAAGTTTTCTAACAATTTTTTTCGAGCAAAATGCAATTAAAAAGGGGAATTTTTGTATATGAACTAAATAAAATACTAAACTAGATTTATCAAAGAAAGGAAAATAATAAATTTAAATGATAATTAATCAACTAGAATAAAGTGAAAAATTTACTATGAGAAAACATCTGATTCAAGGAGTTCTTCTATTTAATTATATTACTGTTCATCGGCTAACAAATAATTTATTCAAGTTGTTCCAAGCAATTAACCTTAGAATTATAGGGATAAGCCGCTAAAATTCTTGTGTTTTCCTAAATTAATTGACCGAACCTAGCATCCCGTCAAAACTTAACAATAACCAACTGGACACGATAGCGTTCCATATTAACTAACGATAGCTTTTAGATTTGTGAAAACAATTAATCCTAAGCTCTACAACCGAAATAGATGCAATTGATAAATCCAGTTTTGTTGATTTATTTAGATTAAATATATTATGATAGCACAACACATTTAATCTATGCTACTCGTGTACCAATCATTCATGACAATTACGGATCACTGAATCATGGTTAGCAGTAGAAAATTCTATATCGAATTAAATTTTCAGATTAATCGATATACAATATTCATAGAATTAAATCATAAATCCAAAAATACTCGGAAAAACAAGCATATTAAATCTAAGAATGAATACCTCACAGTGATACATTAAACAGTAAGAACAATCCTTAAATCAGACTAGAAAATTAGCCAAGCATGGTTTGGTATACAATCTCCATGAATATAAATAAAAATAAAACAAAAGAGTGCAAACTAATTTCTTAGGAGATGAAGCGGAAAATTCCAGCGCAGCCTCTTGCCTCTCCTTTGTACTGTGCATGAGGAACACTTTGAGAAGGTTGGGAGATCTCCTTTAGTAATATGCCTCCTCCCTTGTTTACGTGTATATTGTAGGAAAGAAAAGAAAGTATTTTTATTTTTGGGGTCCTAAAAAGTATAAAACCCCAAATATCTAAATTTAAACCTAATCAATAAAAAATAAAAGATAGTAGGAAATATCCACTAAGAATAGAGAGTTTTATTATGTAAAAAACTCTATCTTCTATTTATTCCTTGATATGAAATTTCTTCAACTCTCACTAGGCAGCCGAGGAGTAGTCACAAGGCGTGATCACGCCTTGTCCAAAAACCACTTCTGAACTTTTTTTCTCTACGTCTTCCACTAAGATCATATCGGCAACTTTAATTGTGATATAAAATCACCTTTTTTAGCTCAAATTTATCGCAATAGCAGAAAACTTCATCTTACAATAAAATCACACAAAAATGTGTCAATTAAGCACGTTGAAAGTGGTAACAATGAGAGATATGTCAACAAAAATACAAACTATTACGAGCCTATCAAATCTCCCACACCTAAACCATGCTTGTCCTCAAGCACCAAAGTGTTCCATTCATTATCTCAACTCAATATTCCCTTTCTGCTTCATTTACTTATCCGTAAAATATTTTTTTCATGCACCAAAGAAATTAAATTGTGGAGCATCTGACTACCAAGATCATGAGCAATTATTTCCATCCGAATGTGTAGAAATAAAAATGCATAGAGTCCAAACACTCCTCACAGGATTTGCTCATTTCACTCGTAAGTGTCTAGGTATCTATCAAGGAGCTCTTATGTCAAAACAATGACAATTTTTACCATAAGCTTGCAAATATATCACATCCTCCACCAATTAATGAATTAAAATGCACAAACATGGTCTGTAAATAGGTATGTTGTACCGTGGCTAGAGGTCAGGTAGGAAAGAAGTACAACGGCTTATGGAACTGAAGAACACATACACACTTTCCACAAAGACAATTGCATCCTGCTAACAGTAACGTCGCATTTTTTTCCTTCGTTTCTCTTATTTTCCTTCTCACTCCTCTTTTTTTTTAATATATATCTTTTTCATTTTTTTTAGAATTTTTTTTTGAAACAATGACTTCGAGCATGAATCACTCGATCTTGATAATTTGTACTTTATTGGCTCAAAGCGATGCTAAATGCGAAAATTTTGTATGATTCTCCAATTCAAGGTTCAAATAGAGGAATAACCCATAGAAGTGATATATCATGGCTTTTAATGTGGTTATTTTCCAACGAATAGGCCCATGCTCGATCTTGGCTCACTAGGGGTAAATGAATCAGGGTAGGCTCAAAAGAACGATACTGATGATGGGGAAAAATGGTTTGAACCTAATGCCCTTTACTTTGTTTATGCCTCCAATCCATCACAAGGTGTATACAAAGACATGTATAACAATGCAAGTTCTAGAAAAATAAACAATGCATGACCAACACACAACCAAATAAAATGGAGCATGATATAATGTTTACTCATAGGCTCAAAGCTCACCAAAGAAAGCGGTATGTGTGCTAGACCCCATACACTTATCATTTCAACACATTATTAAGAGCAACTTCTCATAAATGTAGCAGAAAGAATGAAAAATGAGTTGCACACAAAGAAAACATTAGTTTTTTTTTCATAGATTCGCATCAGAGGCATTCAAGATTCAAATGAGAGAGATAACGAATAAACACTAAATACTTTATGGATCAAACAAATTCACTCTATCATGTTTAATTTTTTTTTTTTTTGTAATTTTTGATTTTATTTTTTCAATTAAACATGAAAAAAATATGAGAAAAATAGAATTGAAACAAGAAATAAAGCTATATACCCCTCCCACATCTATATGTGGCAATGTCCTCAATGACACAAAAAGTAAATGCACAACATAGACAGTAAAAGAAAGCAAAGAAAGTTAGAGAACTCCCTTGAAAATTGTTGGGCATCGTAGAGCAAGGCTTCCTATTGCTGTGGCGGAGGGAATGGTGGTCGGCGCTGCGAAGAAGAGACCCGTGCACTGTGGCTTTGTGTGCAAAACCGAGAGAGGGAGGTTGGCTGGTGGGGAAGAGGCAACCTGCGATAAATTGAGAAGAGGGAAGAAAAATAGGGTGAGTAAAGTGAACAATCAATTACGTAAATTTTATTTAACAAATTGATATTTTCAAAACTTTTTTTTTACAACAGATAAAGTCTTTGCCCTATGGTGAGATCACGCCTTGGACAAAGACTTCAGCTGTGTTGGGTCCTCGTTTTTGTTTTAATTTTTTTTGTGGAACAACGATCACGCCTTGCCCCAAAACAACTTCTGTTGTTACACAAAAAAAAATTAAAAATTTAAAATTTTGAGGTGTTTGTTTGTGCTAACTCCCCCGGAGGGTCAGGTAACAGCAGGAATAAAAAGAAACATGAGCTAGCTGAGTAAGCGAAGGAACCCATAGGCCTCGCCGAAAACAACTTCTGTTGTTCCAATAATTTTTTTTTTTTTGAGGTCTTGAGCGCAGATGGGGTCTTCGAACAAGGCCTGATGGGGTCTTCGAACAAGGCGTGATCACGCCTTGTTCGAAGACCTCATCTGCGCTCTAGACTTCAAAATTTTTAATTTTTTATTTTTTTTACTACCCCAGTAGGGGTTTTCTTATAAGACGTGATCACACGCCTTATAAAAATATTTCTTTTGCCCAAAATTAACAAAAACTTAAAAAATTTGAAGAACAAAAATTTTTGGTTGCCTCCCAAAAGCGCAATTTTTTTAAGTCGTTATGCTCGACATTCATTCTTTCTTGTTGCTCACGGTGGTTCATAGATAGTCACTTTGTCCACTTTATTCCGCTTGAATATTTTCATAGCAAATTTCAGCAAATGCTTGTTTTCTTTGAATTTCTTGGAAATCTCTATCCCTTGGATATTTCCTCCCTTTTTATGAGTACATGGTTAGGTCGATCTGGAGGAAGTTTTCGAGCAATTTTAGATGTCTGTGAATCAGAGAGAGAAAATATAGTATTAGAATTCTCAACAGCGCTTTAAATAATCTCCTCTAAATCATTCTTATTAACAATTTTTGAATTTTCTTGTGATTAGCGATATCAAGAATATTAATAGTTCTTTCACTAACAGGATATTTCATGGTATCATAAATATTAAACGTAGCAATCTCACCATCAAATTCCATAGTAGGGGTACCACTATTAACAATTATGACAAACTTTGAAGTTTTAAAGAATGGTCTTCCTAGTAAAATTTGACTGTTTAAATCATCATTTTCCATGTCAAGGACATGAAAGTCAGCATGAAAAACAAAATTTTAAACTTTCACAAGAACATATTCAATTACACCTCTAGGATAAACAGTGGACCTATCAGCCAATTGAATCACAATGCCGATTTCAGTAAGAGGTCCAAGTTCCAAATAATTATAAACAAAATCAGGCATGACATTGATAGAAGCACCCAAATCCAACATAGCCTTTTCAAGTCTAGTATAACCAATAATACAAGGGATAGAAAACATACCTGGATCACTGCATTTGATAGGAATAATGTTTTGAATAACAGACGAAACATGTTCTCCTTTGTTTTCTCTTTTACAGCCCTTCAACTTATTTCTCTTTTGTGTAGTACACAATTCTTTTAAAAATTTAGCACAACGAGGTACTGGTTTAATAGCATCTAATGAAGGAATGTTTACCTCGCCTCTATGTAAAGTGTCATTCAACTCCTTAATACTTTCACATTTCCTATTCAATGCAAGAGGGAATAGGGGAATAGGTTTATACTCAAATAGAGGAGAAAACTTACCTTTCGGAGCCATCATCTTGATTGATTATTTTATCCTCAATTTTTCTCATTCTCTTCCTTTTTCTTGGCTGATGCTTGTACCCCAAATTCTTGAACCTCAAATTCTTTACAATTTATCAAAGTAATTGCACTCACATTTTCCCTTGGATTCACCGCTGTCTGAGAATGCTGACTACCTAAATTTTGTGCTTCCAACTTGTGAATTTCGGTCGCCAACTGTCCCACTTGAGTGCTTAAATTCTGAATGCTAGCCTTTGTTTCCTGTTGGAAAATTTTGTTGTGGATATCCTTGTTGACCTCCTTGATTCCTATAGCTAAAATTCGGGTGATCTTTCCATCCTGGATTGAAGCTATTATAATATGGATCGTACCGGCGCTGAGGTTTTCCAAGAAATCCGTCGATTGCATTAACTTGTTGTGTTGGATCTTCTTGTAATGTATGGCACATGTCCGTTGAATGTCCAACAATCGCACATATACCACAAACTTTGGCATGTTGTACATGTCCTACAACCAAATTTTCCAAAAGAGATGTCAAAGAATCTAAATTTTGATCGATAGGGTTAGCGCGTAACTCATTAACTTGTTGTGGGGGGTTATCTTGCCTAGTTCAAAACTGCTGTGCATTGGCAGCCATGTTTGAGATTAGAACTCGTGCCTCTTGAGGTGTTTTGTTTACCAATGCACCTTCCATTTGCAGGGTCAATCATGTTCCTATCGAAAAGGGAGAGACCCTCGTAGAATTATTGCACTAGGAGATGTTCTGGAATCTGATGTTGAGGATAACTGGCACATAATTTCTTAAATCTCTCCCAATATTCATATAAGGTCTATCCTTGTAAATGTCTAATCCCACAAATTTCCTTCCTGACATGTGCGGCGCGTGAAGCTTGGAAGAACTTCTCCAAAAATTGTTGTTTCATATTGTCCCAAGTCGTTATTGTTCCAGAGGGCAAGTAATAGAGCCAATCCTTAGCTTTGTCGGCCAAAGAGAATGGAAAAGCTCGCAATGTGATTTGCTCCTCAGTAATCCATTGGGGTTTCATGGCTGTGCACACAATATGAAACTATTTCAGATGTTTGTTAGGATCTTCACCTGCAAGACCACGGAAAGTAGGCAATAAATGAATCAAACCCGATTTTAATTCAAAAGTAGCTTCAGTAGTAGGGAATTGAATGCATAATGGCTGCTGAATAACATTAGGATTAGCTAACTCCCTGAGGGTTCTTTGAACTGCTTCTGCCATTACTTCTTTGTCACTCTCATTTTTTCTGTCTTAAACTCAAGTTCGGATTCTCTTTCAGTGTATGTTGACTCCAAGGCTGCGCTTAAACAAAGAGACTGATGATGGCTGTTTACCCTGTAGCCTTGCTTCTCAATCTTTTAGCTGTCTTCTCGATTTCTAGATTATATTCGAGTTCACCTGTACTAGAAGAACGAGGCATAAAATAAAATAAAATAACTAAACTTAAAAGAAACTAACCTTGCACCGTACCCCGGCAACGACGCCAAAAATTGGTGTGCCTGTCGTTGTGCCACCAAAATTAAATTCCTACTTTTTAAATAAAATTAGTGTAATGCTTAGTAGGGTCGAATCCACAGGGAATGGGTGATGATTTCTTTCGAGCAAAATGCAATTAAAAAGAGGAATTTTTGTATATGAACTAAATAAAATACTAAACTAGATTTATCCAAGAAAGCAAAACAATAAATTTAATGATAATTAATAAACTAGAATAAAGTGAAGAATTTAATATGAGAAGACATCTAATACAAGGTAGTTCTACTATTTAATTATATTATTGTTCATCGGCTAACAAATAATTTATTTAAGTTGTTCCAAGCAATTAACCTTAGAATTATAGGGATAGCCGCTAAAATTCTTGTGTTTTCCTAAATTAATTGACCGAACCCAGCATCCCGTCAAAAACTTATCAATAACCAACTGGGCACGATAGCGTTCTATATTAATTAATGATAGCTTTTAGATTTGTGAAAACAATTAATCCTGAAATCTAACAACCGTGATAGCTGCAATTGAAAAATCCAGTTTTGTTGATTTATTTAGATTAAATATATTATGATAGCACAATACATCTAATATATACAACTCGTGTACCAATCATTCATGACAATTACGGATCACTGAATTCAAGGTTAGTAGTAGAAAATTCTATATCGAATTAAATTTTCAGATTAATCGATATAAAATATTCATAGAACGAAATCATAAATCGACAAATACTCGGAATAACATGCATATTAAATCTAAGAACGAATACCTTCACAGTGATAAATTAAACAGTAAAAACAATCCTTAAATCAGACTAGAAAATTAGCCAAGCATGGTTTGGTATACAATCTCCATGAATATTAAATAAAAATAAAACAAAAGAGTGCAAACTAATTTCTTAGGAGATGATACGAAAAATTCCAGCGCAGCCTCTTGTCTCCCCTTTGTACTATGTGTGAGGAACACTTTGAGAAGGCTGGGAGATCTCCTTTTGTAATATGCCTCCTCCCTTGTTTACGTGTATATTGTAGGAAAGAAAAGGAAGTATTTTTATTTTTGGGGTTCAAAAAAGTATAAAAGCCCAAATATCTAAATCTAAACCTAATCACTAAAAAATAAAAGATAGAAGGAAATATCCACTATGAATATAGAGTTTTATTAAAGAAAAAACTCTATCTTCTATTTATTCCTTGATATGAAAAATTCCTCAACTCTCAATAGGCAGCCGAGGAGGAGTCACAAGGCGTGATCATGCCTTGTACAAAAACCACTTCTGAAATTTTCTGCTCCACAGTCCTCCACTATGATCATATCGGCAACTTTAATTGTGATATAAAATCACTCTTTTTAGCCCAAATTTATCGCAAGAGGAAAAAACTTCATCCTACAATAAAATCACACAAAAATGTGTCAATTAAGCACGTTGAAAGTGGTAACAATAAGAGATATGACAACAAAAAATGCAAACTATTATGAGCCTATCACTTTTCCGCTGGTCTCTGGTGCTCTGCTTTTACTTGTTGACATGTCAAACACTCGGTCACAAATCGCAGGATATCGCGCTTCATGACCGGCCACCAATATAACAACTGCAGATCTTTGTACATCTTCGTGCTTCCGGGATGAATGGAATATGGCGTGTCATGAGCTTGCTTCATAATGGATGTTATAGTTTGTTATCGAGATCGTGTATGGGTTCCTAATGATGACTCTTTGAGAGAGTGCTGCCTTTCTACTCAATGCGTCCGCCACTAAATTAGCTTTTCCCGGATGGTATCTAATCTCACAGTCGTAGTCTTTCACCAACTCAAGCTATCTTCATTGTCGTATATTCAACTCTTTTTGGGTGTAGAAGTATTTCAAACTTTTATGGTCAGTGAAAATCTTGAACTTCTCCCCATATAAGTAATGTCTCCAAATCTTCAGTGAAAAAACTACCGCCGCAAGCTCAAGATCATGAGTGGGATCGTTTTTCTTGTGAACTTTCAATTGTCTCGACGCATAGGCTATAACTCGATCATTTTGCATCAGAACTGCGCCCAAACCAAGTTTAGAAGCGTCGGTACAAAGAACATACTCTCCTTGCCCCGATGGCATAGCTAACACTAGTGCTGAAATCAAGGCTTGCTTCAACTTGTCAAAACTGTCTTGGCACTCGGATTTCCATACAAACTTTGTATTTTTTTTGGTCAAGGCGGTCATGGGTACCGCAATAGATGATAATCCCTGAATAAACTTTCGATAATAGCTAGCTAGTCCAAATAAAATTCGGATCTCGGTTACGCTCTTCGGTACTGGCCATTCTTTCACTGCCTCGACTTTACTTGGATAAACCTCGACTCCATCACTAGAAATGATGTAGCCTAATAATGCACTTCTATCAAGCCAAAACTCACACTTGCTGAATTTTGTAAACAACTTCCTATCTTGCAGTACTTACAATGCTGTCCTCAAATGCCGACTATGCTCCTTCCTATTCTTCAAATAGATCAAAATATCGTGAGTGAAGAGTATAACAAACTGATCCAGATATGGCTGAAATACGAGATTCATGAGATCCATGAAGATCACTGGTGCATTGGTCAACCCAAATGGCATGAACCATAAACTCGTAGTGCACATATCTAGTCCTAAACACTGTCTTATGAACATCGAACTCTTTGACCTTCAACTGATGGTATCCAGAACGAAGATCAATCTTCGAGAATATCGATGCTCCTTGCAATTGATCAAATATGTCTTCGATTCTCGGTAGAGGATACTTATTCTTGATAGTGACTCTATTCAGCTCTCGATAATCAATACAGAGTCGCAAACTATCATCCTTCTTCTTCACAAATAATACCGGTGTGCCACACGGAGAGTAGCTAGGGCGAATAAAACCCTTGTCTAGCAATTCTTGGATTTTATCTTTTAATTCTTTCATTTCAACGGGTGCTAGACGATAAGGTGCTTTAGAAATGGGTATAGTGCCCGACATCAATTAATTAGAAAATTCCACCTCACGGTCAGGTGGAATGCATGAAATGTCATCAGGAAAGACACTAGGAAAGTCTCTGACAATATCAACATCCTCTAACTTCTGACTGATAGGAGCATGTGCTGTAGTGACACATGCTAGAAAAGCTTGGCATCCTCGTCTCGTAAGTTTTCTCGCACATAGACAAGAGATAATTTGCGGCATTTGCTTTTTTCTCGCCGCCTCAAAGACAAAATATTTCCCATTAGGCGGTCGAATAGACACTGATCTCTGACGAAATTCTACTGAAGCTCCATTCGCTGATAACCAATCCATACCAAGTATGATGTCAAATTCGGGCATAGGGAGTAAGATAAGGTTTGCCCGAACCACATCTTTATATAAACGAAGCTCCAGATTCTTCACAATACTAGACGTGATCATTTGGTCACCGGAAGGAATAGAAACTTTGAAACCCAATCTCATATCCTCAGAAATAATATTCAGTCGCTTAACGAAAGTCCTGGATATGAAAGAGTGTGTAGATCACGAATCGAACAATGCATAGGTAGCTATACCTAGAATAGATATCCTCCTTGTGTCAAAAACATTTTTAGATTATTCGTGTTGAAGCTTAAGGAATTTTTACAATTAATTTCCCGAAAAAATTTCATGAAGATGATCGATTGGATCCTATTGTTCCTAGGAAAATTCATAATTTCACCCCTTATAATTTCTGATTGATTTCATTTTTAACCCTTCAAACCTTCGAAATTTACGATTTTGTCCCCAGAATTTTTCGAAAATTACAAATTGACCCTTAAAATTTCGAAAATTTCGATTTTGGATCCCTTAAGTTTCGGAAATTGCATTTTTGGTCCTTAATATTTTTGGAAATTTCATTTTGGTCCCTGAATATTTTTTCCTGGAAATTTGCGTTTGGTCCTTAAATTTCGGATATCATAATTTAGCCCCTAAATTTCGGATTAATTTCTTTCGATCCTTATATTTTCGAAAATTTGCATTTTAGTCCTCCTAAATTTCGAAAATATTTTAACATGCCCAAAGTTATGATTTTCTCCATATTTGTTCATAAAGTTATCGTTTGGGATTAATTATCTTCCTTACACAATTAAGGCTCATAATTCAAGTCCAAATTCTATAGTTTCTAATGTCATTTCTTAATTCCAACTAAGGTAGATCATTCAACCTAATTTCCACTAGGTTATCCTTAATCCCAAATCAATTCCAATAACCAATTTAACAATTCATGCAATAAAGGCAATATAATAAACGTTAAATAACTAGGTTACCGATGATAAGGGTCGTGTCTAGCTCCTCTTCAGCCAACTCGGCATGCATAACATAAGCTCTCCCCACTGTAGGTGCTCTCTTCTTCAGGCAATCAGCAGCCTTATGCCTTTCCTCCTTGCATATAAAGCATTTGTATGTCCCCCACATGCACTTGCAACATGTGGGCGATTGCACTCCTTGCATAGGGGCCTTTTTACAGGTTTTAGTGCTCCAGTTTGTGGTGGCTTTGGTGGTCCTGACTTCTTGGATTGACCTTGGGGCTTTTGTGGCCCTTGAGTTCTTGGAGGTCCCATAAATGGCTTCTTATACGGTGGTGAGCTCTGTTGGTGTTGCTACTTTTTGCACAGCACTTCAAAATCAATATCTTTCAATGCTTGCTCGGCTTGAAATGCAAAGTAGTGGCAGCAGAATAGTCCACCGGTCACATTATCATAAAATCCCGGAGAATGGTAGGTCAAAGGCCATCCATAAAGTGCCTAATCTTCTTAGCAGCGTCTCTAGCAATGAGGGTAACAAAGTGACAGCCCCTCTCAAATTTCCTTACAAATTCAGCCACAGTTGTGTCCCCCCTGACGGAGACTCATAAACTCCCTCTTCAGTCGCCCTCGAACATCCGCAGTGAAGTACTTCTCATAGAAAATTTCCTTGAAGTGAACCCATGTGAGTGTAGCCAAGTCAATCCCAAGCTCCACCTTCCCACCATAGGTAAGCATCATCTCTAAACATGTAAGTGGCACACCTAACTCTGTCAGCATCTTCCATTTTCAAGTAACGGAAGCGAATCTCGAGAGATCGAATCCAACCCTCAGTAGCAAAAGGGTTAGTGGTTCCAGATAACTCCCTCGGATTGAGCCTCCGAAACTGATCATAAACGTCATGATGTGGTCTAGGAGCATGCTGAAACTGCTGCTCGAAAAAGCGTGTCGTGCCCTCTAGTGCGCAGATAGCAGCATTCCCATTAGGAGGTGGGGGTGCATTCACATGATGATCATCAACATTCTCGGCTTGCACATATAGTAGGAATTATATCTAAATGGTTTCCAAGTTTTAAACATAACCAACATGCATTTAATCTAAGTTTTCTATTCGTGCAACATATACTAATCCTTTTTAGTAATGTTAAGCATATAAAACATATATTCTCATAAAGCTATTAAAAATGTGACGTAAACATATAATTCATGTATTCATGCATGTACTAAGCATAAAATCATAATAAGCATATAAACTTACAAATTTGAGGTCAGACGACTGAGCTTCTCGGCACTGACGGTGGCACAGCCCTTCACAAGAACATTACTCTGATACCAACTTAATCGTCCACTAATCGTTTATTAAGAAGTACTAGAATTTTTTTTTACCCTAAACGTTTTCGGCCGATACATATATATATACTCTAAAATACTGTAAAACCATTTTAAAATAAAACATACAAACTAAATTTGCAAATTCAAAAGAAGGTAATTTGAAACATAAATTCGTCACTTGTTTGACCATCCTAAACTTAGCAATATTTCAAAATCATCCTAACTCTAACTTTCTCTACAAAACCACTCAAAATCATATAAAAGTCGTGAAAATCTTTAACGTAAACCTAAACGTAAATCATAATCATAATGCGGAAAATCTAGCGCTAGTCCCCGGGTTGTGTGTATCTTCAGTCGAGCAAGATCAACCATCAAAACCTCCATCAACATTAATATCATGCTCACCTGCACCCATCACACCTAGTGAGTCTAATGACTCAGCAAAACAATATTCTTGATAACAAGTAATATATGTATAATCATATGCAACATTGAACATGAACATGCATAACCTAAACATTTTTCCTTTTATCATTTCATATCATATATCATTTCATCATAAACATTTTCTTTTTCATCATAAACATATACATTTTTCTTTTATTGAATTCAGATCGTTAATTGTGACTTTCGTTTCATCATAAGGTCGATTGATCCATCTACATATAACCACAGCACTGGGCGGCGGAGACATCAGCGACACTCTCACCCGTTAACTGAGCCTTGGCCTATCATCATATAATGTCATTGGAAATACGATTGTCGGGCTCTCTCTGAGGTCTTCTCCTATAAATGGGCTCTCTCTGGGCCATAGTCCCTCATGATATCCCATTGATATCATCATCATCATCATCATAATAGTCGCAATTACTTCACCTCTTCCAACGTTTCATATTTTCATCACTTATAAAAATCATGCATTTAAATATTATTTTTCTTTTTAAACCAAGCTTGCAACACCTTTTTTAGCTTTATCATTTTATCATAAAATTCCATAAATATACAAAATAAGCATTATATCATATATTACAGCATTCGGGGCACTGCCATGCCGTTTACTATTTTTCAGGTGTAAAATGATCGTTTTACCCCTAGACGTAAAATTTTCTCGATTTTGACTTTTTCTTATTTTCGTTGAAACTAGACCATCTCAAAGAATTATTTAATCTTAAATTAAATTTATCACATTTTATTTAGCATAAATTTTAGGCATTTTAATTATTCTTTAATTATTATTCGTAGAGTGTTTAAATCCCGAATTAATTCAAACTTTAATATTTTCTTTTCGTACTTTAAACTTAGACTTTTAATACATAAACTACCCTTGTGAACCATGATTTGATCCCCCGTGGAACATGGTTTGAACCTATAGCCATTTAAACCCAAAGACCGAACCCTACAAGACACCCTCGAGCCATCTTGTGTTTTCCTGGAGCCATGCTCGAGCCAGCTCAAGCCATGTCTCTCACAACCCTCCTGTGGACCCTATTGACCAGCCATGCCCCCTTGAACAAGCCCCTAACCCGCTGCAATCCTCCTGCATGTAACAAGAAGCTGCGTGATTTCCCTAAATGTTGCACCTAGGACTCCTAATTCAGCAAGGACCCCTCGATCGAGCCATCAATGACACTCACATGCCCAGCCCACCTAGTAACCTACTGGACCAAGGTAGACCCCCTAGAACTAGGCCCTGGCCTGCGCCAAAGCCATCTGCTCAAGCCAAGTTCTGCGACCGAGAGCCCTACAAATCCAGTACTCCTTCGGGCTCTTCCACAACTGCTTTCCAATAGTCCTAGCCCTGCTAGGACTCGTCCTAAGTCTGAGCCATGACCTGAACGAGCCCATGTCGAGCCTTGACCAAGTTGCAAGCCATGGTTCTGCCTAGCCGAGCTCTAGTGCACCAAATCATAAAATTTCGTTCAAGCTCGGTTCCTAACTTGTACAACCTTCAACCATGCATCTTATGACCCTTAAAATCGTGGAAAAATGTCCCTCTAATATCCCCTAACATGGCAGCCCCTTCATGCAATAATAACATGAGTTTTAGAACATAAAATCATGAGTTATTCACACGTCAATACATAAAAACGAAAATAAACATAAGTAAACATAGTTTTCATGAAAACACAATTCAAAACAATAATATAATGTGATAGATGAGAAAAATGAGATTTATGGCGTGCATTTGCGTAATTTACGCACGAAAACTTTAAAGCGATTCGAAGAATGGGGACGTAGAAACCTTGGCTGAATTTTCCTTCAAAAACCGAAGCTTCTCCTACCAAATTTAGTGCTTGTGTGCTGTGTTTTGGGGGAGGGGAGGTTCCTTGTAATATTTGAGAGGGGAGGGGCGTGGGTTTTAGAAATAATGGGGAGGTTTTGTGCTTATTTAGTTTAATTATCAATCAAGCAAGCCTAGGCTCAATAACATGGTTAGTTAGGCCCATTTAGCCCATTAGTACATTTAAAAATTATTTTGTTTAGATAAGTTCGTGAAAATATTAGCCGAGTTGTCAAAAAGTTCCTATTTTCGATAAAAATTGAATACCGTTAAAAATTACGTCTCGGCGTATATAATCACGTAAAAACTCCTTTTTTTCAAAAATTTCACAATGCATCGACCTTATTTTAAATAATTAAAAATAATTATTTAATAAACTTTTTTTCCATTTTTCAGCTCTCGCTCTCCGTTCCCCAATCGCAACTTGAATAACATTTAAAAATACAGTTTTATGCATTTAAGTAGAAAACTACTTTAAAATCATATAAACATATCAACATATTCCATTTAACAATTAAAATCAATTAATTAGCTATTTTTTCATTTTCCCTAGATTTGCATGCAGTTGGATTACGTTGTCTTAATTTTGGACTTTACAAAAATATTTTTCATTTCCTTTTTATTTCATAAAATATAATGAATTTCCAAAAAAAACCACTTTTACGGTAAAAATATGCTATTTTTACCATAAATCACACAATTTTATATTTTCATCAAATTCATCTTAATATATCTTTTAACATGTGTTATGACCATTTGAGACGCTGCCAAATCTTTTCGTACTACCCAGGTGTGAAATGACCGTCATGCCCCTAGACGTAAAATTTTCTCGTTTTTGACTTTTTCTTACTTTTTTTGACTTTAGATCGTCCCAAATAATTATTTAAGCTTAAATTAAATTTTTAATATTTTTATTTTTCTTAAATTCGAGGCTTTCCTTTTAATTCTTTAAATACTAATTCGAAGAGCGTTTAATTCCCGAACTATTTCAAATTTTAGTATTTTTTCCAAAATTTTAAACTTAGACTTTTTATCCCTAAATTACCTCTCGTGGACCATGAATCGACCCCCAGTGGACCTAGGGTCCGAATCCTTAATTCCTAAACCCTATATTCGAGCCCTTTGCCTAACTCCACCTAACTCCCGTGAGCCAAGGACACGATTTCATCGAGCAATCCCTACCATCACGGACCAGACCCTCACTCAGCCTCCTAGACCCTCTTTGATCTTGCCTAACCAGCTGATCAGCCCTAGCCCATTCACAGCCCTTGGCGCACATGAACAAGAGCAGTGCGAGTTTCCCACAAGTTGGATCGAGCCACCTTGGAGCAAGCCGCACCAGCCCGAGCCCTGACACCAGACTATCCTTCTTGGAAATCATAACACATTCATAAATACGTAAAAACTTTCAAAACTTTAAAAATAATTATCAAAACATTACGCAATTTAAAATCCAATATTTTCATACAAAATAAAAAAAACATGCATATTATGGATTGAATGATTTGTCAAAGGAGTTTAGAAGCATGCCTTTACGTTTTAGAACGCTCGAATATGCGATCGACGGCGTGGGGCGCGAAGAAGAGTGAAAGGGGAATGAAGACTCCTCCTTTCTCCTCCTTCAAATTCTCAAAAATATGTAGGTGTGGTGTGTGAAGTGTTTTTGGCTGAATGGTGTCCAAGAAGCCCTAGAAATCTTTTTTTATAATTTTCAAAAATTTGCATGTTATATGTTTATGGTTTTTGGGATTTTTGTTTAGGGATATTTGGGCATTTTAATCTTACGTAACTTGGGCCCAATAACACCTATTTAATTGCAAATTAAAGTGTATAAAAATTAGTTTTCTAAAATAATGCATTTGATATTTTAAAAGTCCATCGTTTGCCCAAAACCGGCTTCCATGATAAAATCGAGCTCGTCTCGTAAAATAATTTGAATTCCACCATTTTTAGAAAACAATATTCATATTTAATCATATTAATAGGCCTTGAAAGTATTTATTGAAAAATATCTGTTTTGTTTTGGTCGTCTCCGGTCTTTTTTCCCAGCCTATTTTCAAATATTCGGGTAAAATCTTTCAATTTCATGAAATCATGCCATATAATAATTTAATCATGCAATCATACCTTTAATAATATAATATACATCACGCAAGAATTTAAAATCAATCAACTAAAACAATTATGTAATTTAATTCATTTGCATGTATGTGATTTACGCAGATTGGCTTTTGGACATTATAATTTTAGATGTCATGGCAGTGTGTCCGGGGATGATCCAACGAGGTTCTCAATGTTTGTAAGTAAGTATGACGTGTAAAGGAATAATATTTGGAGCTTTGTAAGTTGTCTTGTGGTCAAATTATTTTAATGGGTTTGGAAGCCACGAGAACTTGTCCGGAGACCTCTCTAACCTCTTCGGAGGATTCATGCTATGTTAGGGAGCGGACATCCAGTCCAAGAATTGTGGTGATCCATGTCGGCCCAGTATTGTGATTTAGTTTCAAGAAATGAATTATGTTATGATGCCACATTTCAGTGAACGGAAAATCTACAAAAAATGTTTAAGTTATGTTAGCACAAGCATATTTTATGAAGATATTTTTTGCATGAAAGTAACGTAATATTTATTTATTTATGCCCAAGTTATTTTAAGTACAATTATGTTTAAGTGCATGTGATATGATATGTTGGTAGGTGAAAGAGTGTATAGAAGGTGTGGTTGAATAAACTCTTGACAATTTTACCACATTTTCATATAATGAGTTATTTTAGTGATAAACTAAACTCGGGAATCTTGTTATGTCAATGTCAATCAGTTAACTAATGAAAGTGCGGAAATAAACTGACTGACAGATAGAATAAAACTGAAATTAAAAGACACAAGATTTATGGATGTTCGGAGATTTCAATCACACCTACATCACTCCTTATATCTAGAAGATAAGAAATTCACTAAAAGACTTTGATCAATACAAGACTTGTACCGACTCCCTTCAGTTTTGGGCTTAACAATGCCAAATTGAAACTCTTAGTTTCAATAGAGTTTATCAGTTCTCAACTGATCTGAAACTATTCAGCACAATTGATCTCTATAAGATCAAATATTACGATGATAAGTGTTTGTGCTTGTATGCTCAATGTATATCCTTGAATGCTATGAATGTATATGCTAAGTGTGTGCTTTTGAAACCTTTTGAATATGAACAGAAAGCTTGTGAGGAGATTTCAGCAGAATAACAACTTGGTAGTTTTTGTTCATTATGTTCTCAGCTGCTCTTATCGGCTATATAGGCATTGCTTCTAACGGTAACAATGAATACATTTGAATATTTCTATCCGTTGTTTGCCACGTCAATATCCTTCTGACAATCGTACACTTAGCATTGCTGAAACTCGGCTTCCCACTACATGTTGCAGTTTGCCTTTGTACAGTTGTTGGTTTATAGTTACATTCCTTAATTGATAACGTGTCAAACTATTTATCAGTTTGACATAGCCGATATAATTAGCTGATACCTCTTAACTGATTGTAGTAAAATTGATCAGTTCCAACTGTTCATCCAATCCACTACATAGTTCAGTTAGCTTAGTTCAATATCCTTATCTGCGCACTAATCTTCAGTTATGCATCCAATAGTTTGCGTATTTTTAGATCAGTTCTTTTCAGTCTTCTTAATCAGTTAGTTCAATCTTTATACGCTTGGTTGTCAAACTTCCGAAATTAAGTTTCTAACAATTTCCCCCTTTTTGGTGTTTGACAAAACATAGAAAATGTGAACTTATCAAGCTGAATATTTTGTAGATAAAATAATCTTTTATTAATCAACTCTTTCAATGTACATATTCGTACAAAGAATGAAAGAATAAAATAATCTTCTGCTGTTCAAAATCTGCCAAACTCTTCAACTGAATAAGAAAATAGAGACTGTCTTCTAACTGATCTTTTATTTCTTTGCCCTTTTCTTAGCTGGTCCTTGATCAGTCAGTTGACTCGGTCTCTTCTTGGATTCCGTCTGCTGATCTTCTTCTTTTTCTTCTTCCCCCTTTTTATCACACTTGTCAACCCTGCTGGTAGAGCACGGAATTTTGAAGTGAAATTTGTAAAGGCGTACACTATATGTTCTTGCAACAAATCCATTATCTTTGTGACCACGTTGTGGAGAAAATCCATACGGTTTGTGAACACTTCTTGAGCTTGGAAATGAGCTTGAATCGTTACTCAGTCCTTCTTCAACTGATCTATTCGGAGAAATAGTGAAGTAATGTCTTTCGTGACTTGTTGTAAACTCTTGAAAGTATTCTCCTTTATAGAATCAATCTTTAAGGTGTGCAGCAGCTGAGTTGATTTGATGTCAGAAATGGATGAGATCACATCGTGCAAGTTGGACTGAATTTCTTCGATCATAGATTCAGTGCCCGTTGGTATATGAGGAGACAAGGCTTTAGAGGATTCAGGTTCCTTCTCCTTGTCTTCTTGATTAAAGATTACCAAGGCTCTATCATTTGACTCAGTCGCAACTGTAACATTTCTGAAACATTTTTTGGTATTTCTTCATGTTGTAGTTCTGGAGGAGAAGTGAGAATCTGGCAGCAGGTGAGCATGAGGGCTCGTCGGTTTGTTTATCAGTTGATATTGTAGTTGCCTCTTCAATTGGCCGAACAACTGATATTGTAGTTGGCTCTTCAGTTTGTACTCCTTCAGTTGATTCCTGGTGCAACTGAGCTACTTCAGTTTCAGGTAGAACAACTTGTTCAGTCGTGGCCGCCGACTGAACTGGTTCTTCACTTTGTTGCAAAGCAGCCTCTGAGGCTGGTTGTTAAGTTACGCTCGATTCTTCAGCTGCTTCTCCAGATAGAATATTCCGCAAGATATTAGTGGCATATGATTGTATTACTTCGTCTATGTTCGCCAATGATAACTCAGCATCGGTGTAGAGCTGAAGATCTGCAGTAGAAGATTGAGGAACTGAAGGTGATGGTGGAGCATCCTTTCAGGAAAGAGCAGTTGATGGCTTAGTTGATTCAGTAACTGGTTCCTGGGATGGCTCTGGTTGTTGAACTGATGGTTCAGCTTGCTCTTCAGATGAAGGAATTTGAGCATTCGTTGGAATAATCAACTCTTTATCCATTTCCCAACTCTTGATCTTCATTAGTAGTGATCTCAGATTCGTGTCCAGCTGATCATGAACGGCTTTGTCATTGAAAGCAGTGGGACTGGTTGGATCATAATTTTGGCGGAGCTGAGCGATCAGTTGAGCAAGTTTCTTGACACGCACCAGATCAAAGAAGTATTTCTTCCTTTTCAGTGCTTGAACAATCGAGGTAGCTTTGAATACCTTCAACAATACAGTTTCCAAAGCAACAAATTTCTCCAGAACTGCTTTCTTATGTAGTTTCTTCGCAAAAAATTCAGTTCTAAATCTGACCCATTCATTGTAAGTCTTGAGCTTTGATTCAAAAAACTCATTGACCTCTTTCCATATCAGGTCGATATGAGTTTGAATTGCATTTTTCGGTCGGGGCTCTTCAATCATCAGGCCCTTTACTTTTGGATCAGTTAGGACATGAGAGAAACTCAGTCCTGATTCAGTTGCATCCACTCTCTCCCTCATGACTACTCCTTTTGGTCTGGCGAATGGTAGAGTAGTTGGAGCAGTGATGGTGATTAATGGAGCTTTGACTCCTGCTGGTTTATTATTATCACCAGATTTGGTGATAATCTTCTTAGATGGATCAGCTGGAGATGATGACTGACCTTTAGTGGAAGACTCGACTAGAACTGCCCTCAAAGGTATGGTGCTGATTGGCTGTTCAGCTCCAGTCAGTGTCAATCTCTCAGCTGGGATTGTTTTCAATGCAGCTGCTGGTTTGGTTTTGAGAGTTCTGACAATCAGTTTCCTTTTGATTGTCTTTTCTGGAGCTAACGTCTTGAATTTCTTGACTAATTTGGGAGCTTCCGGCGTCCCAATATTCTCCTTCACTTTAATAAACTGTCCGGGTGACATGTCCAGCTTGATTTTTGGTAGTTGAACAATCTTTGCATTGAAAATTTTGAACTTGGATGACTTCTTAGAAGAGTCACCCACCGAACCGTTGATCTTTAACAAGTAGCTGAGTGGTACAGAAAATCCTTTGGGCTGTTTGGATGATTGAAGCTTGTTCTTAATAATAGAAAAGATTATGGATGACCATTTCAGTCTTCGTTCAGCCATAATCGCAGTCATAACTTGAAACTTTTCCAAGGTGAGAGGAGCAAGTAGTCCTGTGGGGACCCGGGCTCTGACTCACTTGTCTTTAATATTAATTGGATCTTTACTAGAAAATGTGGGTAAAAATTTTGCTTTTAATATCAAAACAACTGTATATAAATCATACATCAAGGTTAAATCTATTTTATTTCAACAAACGTAAGTACATGTCTTGTTCTATTTAGTTTATACAAACTAGTGTTATTAACAAACTACATAGTACATGTAGAACATCTAGCTGTCTTCTACGCTCGAAATCACCACGCTATCTCGATCTCTCGTCTTTGTCTCGACCCTGATCCTGTCCCATCTGTTGTCATGCACACATACAGACACGACAACAGCCGGAAACTCCGGTGAGAACAAATCCCAGTATAAAACATGTACACATGCATATACACAATATCAATCATGAACATCCTATCATGAATATAATCAATAGCAATACGTCCCATAGTCTATGAAACATAATTAATATAAGGCAAGCAATTTAAATCAAACTCATATCCTTGACTCGACTCGTATCTAAGTCTAGGGATCACGGTGTGAATAAGACATAACAAGTCTCCCACCTACTCTCCCAATCGGGGTGGTGGTACGTCTTATTCCTAGACTTCGGCCCTGTCTGTATCGAATATCTACAATCGGAGTTGATCTTCTCCTATGCCTCGATACCACCGAACGTCTAGAAACTTTGCATATCTGCCAATGATTCTCCTATCTCAATGCTTGTATATAAATCAATATAAAGCACAACATAACAAGGTATAGAAATCTAGTATGTGATTTGTGGTATACTCAAACCGGATCTGATTCGAGTTATATCTCCCCAATCAAACATTGAATTATACCTTTCGTTGTTCAGTCTTTGTCGATGTCGAAATCTCGATGTTGAAGTTTGTCAAGACCAATCTGAAATGACATATTCAAGATGCATTCTATCAATTTCTAACTCAAATCAATACATGTACGTATCAATATTCATTCCTGGTATATTTCGACGGCATAACGGCATAATCTCGCGATACCGATCAACTAAAACATTAATAATCAATAACAATAACTCATAATTCTCATCATAATACATCTACTATGCTGAAATCTGCATAATCTCATACACATATATGCTGGAAAGTCGTAATAATCATATACGGTAACATTTCTTCAATCCGGTTTCGAATATACGTATCTCGTATTCTCAAGAACATATTTTAGAGTTCAAATCATACTTCCTCCCATATATCAATTTCGAGACATGCTGAAATGGAGTAAAACTTACATCCTTTAGTAGCTTGTAACAAGAGGCGCAAGAATCTCAACTCGGATCGATAATCGGACGGCTAGATTCTTCACTAATCAAATGTCTAAGATGGAATGAAGTTTGGAGGAATTTCTGAATTTCTCTCGGTGCTTTCCTGCTGAATTGAAGGAATGAAGACACTTCATATATATATATTGCATGGTGAAGGCAAATGTCTTAATCTTTGTTCAACACGTCGCACCGCGGGTGCGCTGAGCCTACTGTAATACTTCAAAAATTTCAGAAGAAACTGACCGCGGGTGCGCTAGCTTTTGGACCGCTGGTGAGTTGCCCTCTCTGTCCCAACACCGCAGGTGCGGTCACTTTTATGGCGCGGGTGCACTGACTCTACTGTACCACCAAAACTCGAATTGCAACGTCGTCCTCTCCATGTCTGTTCTTCCATTCTCTTATTCATAATATGAGATAACTCAAAAGTATCAAATTAAGATCTCGGGCATTACATTTCTCCCATTCTTAGATATGAGTTCATCCTCGAACTCGCCAGCAATCGATCAAAGCATGTAAAAGAAGCAATATAATCAAAAGCTGAATAAATACTCACGTCATAGAAATAATTCTGGATATCTCTGTCTCATCTCTGATTCTGTCTCCCAAGTCACTTCTTCAGTGCCATGACGACTCCACTGGACTTTCACTAGTGGAATAGTCTTCGTTCTGAGCTGTTTTTCTTTCCAATCAAGAATCTGAATTGGATGTTCAATGTAACTCCAAGTGTCATCAAGCTCTGCTTCATCAAGCTGAATTACATGAGAAACATCAGGCATATATCTACGCAGCATTGATACATGGAAGACATCATGTATCCCAGATAGAGAAGGAGGAAGAGCAAGTCGATATGCACGATCACCAATCTTATCAAGAATTTCGTACGGACCGATGTATCTAGGAGACAATTTCCCACGTTTGCCAAATCTGACAATACCTCTGAATGGAGAAATTTTCAAAAATACTCTGTCTCCCTGTTCAAATACTAACGGTCGACGATGTACATTTGCGTACTTGGCTTGCCTATCCTGCGCTGTCTTCATTCTTTTCTGGATCACTTTAACTTTCTCAGTCATTTCTTGGATCATATCAGGTCCAAGTTCTGGTACTTCAGATATATCATCCCAATACAGAGGAGATCTGCACTTCTTGCCATATAATGCTTCAAACGGTGCCATCTCGATGCTCGTCTGATAGCTGTTGTTGTACGAGAATTCACAAAGAGGTAGTGAATCTTGCCAACTAGTGCCAAAATCTAGCACTACAGCTCTCAACATATCCTCTAATGTCTGGATAGTCCGCTCTGACTGCTCGTCAGTCTGAGGATGATATGCAGTACTCAGGTGCAATGTCGTACCTAAAGCCTGCTGTAAACTTTGCCAGAAATGTGAAGTGAAGCGGGGATCACGATCTGATACGATAGACTTTGGCACACCATGTAATCTGACCACCTCTCTTACATATATTTCTGCCATCAGATCATGTCGATACGTCATTCTGTATGGAATAAAGCATGCTGATTTGGTCAATCTGTCAATTACGACCCAAATCGCATCATAGCTCCGGGATGATCGTGGTAACTTCGTAACAAAATCCATGGAAATGTGATCTCATTTCCATTCAGGAATAGATAGACTCTGAAGTAAACCTCCGGGTTTCTTCTACTCAGCTTTCACCTGTTGGCAATTCAGGCACTTAGATACAAACTCGGCAATGTCTGATTTCATCTTTTTCCACCAAAATTGTATCTTTAGATCGTTGTACATCTTTCTGCCACCAGGATGAATACTGAACCGACTACAGTGCGCTTCTGATAAAATCTGTTGTCTCAAATCTGAAACATCTGGCACTAAAAGACGGTTATTCACATACAAAACATGATCATGTACCTGATACTTTGACTGATGTCCGGTTCTGACCATCTCAATCAACTTCTGAACATTCTGATCATTTTTCTGTGCTTCTTTAATGCGAACAATCAAATCTGGTTCCACTTGAATCGTAGTAATTCTCAATGGTCTACTATTATATCAAATGCTAATCCAGACAAACAGCACTCTTCAATCAAATTCGAAATACCTATTGTCGACAAAGATAGAGCACATATCTTTCGACTCAAGGCATCCGCTGCTGCATTAGACTTCCCTGGATAGTACTTGATTTCACAATCACAATCTTTTAATAAATCGAGCCACCTACGCTGTCTCATGTTCAACTCTGACTGCAAAAACAGGTATTTCAAGCTCTTGTGATCAGAATATATTTCAAACTTCTCGCCGTAGAGATAGTGTCGCCATATCTTCAGTGCAAACACAATGGCCGCCAATTCAAGATCATGAATTAGGGTAACGAGTCTCGTGGGGCTTCAACTGTCTCGAGGCATATGCAATCACATGTCCTCGCTGCATAAGAATACATCCTAGCCCTCTGTGGGATGCATCACAATATACAACGAAATCACCAGTACCTGAAGGAATAGTTAATACAGGAGCACTGGTCAGTCGTCTCTTTAACTTCAAGAAGCTAGACTCACAGGCTTCAGACCACACAAATGGCACATTCTTCTGTGTCAACTGGGTAATCGGCTTCGTGATACTGGAGAAATATTTAATAAATCGTCGAAAATACCCTGCCAAACCCATGAAACTGCGTATCTCTGGTACAGAAGTCGGTCTAGGCCAACTAATCACAGCTTCAACTTTACTTGGATCAACAGAAATACCGTCTCCAGATATGATATGCCCCAAAAAGACAACCTGTCTCAGCCAAAACTCACATTTTGACAGTTTAGCATATAGTTTCTCCTTTCTCAACGTTTGCAACACAGTTCTTAAGTGTTCGGCATGCTCACTCATACTTTTAGAATATACCAAAATATCATCAATAAAAACAATAACAAACTCATCCAGGTACTTCTGAAAGACACGATTCATCAGTCCCATAAACACCGCTGGAGCATTCGTTAAACCGAAAGGCATGACGATAAACTCATAATGTCCATACCTGGTTCGGAACGCTGTCTTCGGTATATCAACATCTCGGACTCTCAGCTGGTGATATCCAGATCTCAGATCGATCTTGGAATAGACAGAGGATCCCTGCAACTGATCAAATAAATCGTCGATACGAGGCAAGGGATATTTGTTCTTTACTGTCGCTTTATTCAATTGTCGATAATCGATGCAAAGTCTCATCGAACCATCTTTCTTCCGATCAAACAGTACCGGAGCACCCCAAGGAGACACACTCGGTCTAATGTAACCCTTGGCCAATAAATCTTCGAGCTGTTCTTTCAATTCTTTCAATTCAATAGGTGCCATTCTATAGGGAACTCGAGATATAGGAACGGTACCTGGTAGGAGATCAATACTAAAATCTACCTCTCGGACTGGAGGTAACCCTGGGATCTCATCTGGGAATACATCCGCAAACTCGCATACCACTGGCAGATCTGCCAATGATGGGCTCGATTTCAGTAGATCTACTGAATATACAAGGAACCCCTCTGCTCCTTTCTGCAACAATCGGCTCATAGACAACACAGATATCAAGGGAATCCGAGCTCTGGAACCCTTACCATAGAATTTCCACTCATCAGCCATCTCTAGTCTGAATCTGACAATCTTCTGGAAACAATCTACAGTGACTCTGTACTTGGTTAACATATCGATACCAACAATACAATCAAAATCAGACAACCCAAGCACAATGCAATCTAAGTCAATCTCGTGACCCTCGAATTTTAGCATGCAATGTCTAACCGATGTCACTGATATCAAACCAGTCCCCAAAGGAGAAAAAATCGATACTACGGCAGATAATGACTCGATAGGTAAAGCATGCATTAATGCAAAATGCTCAAAAATGAAGGTATGAGATGCACCTGTATCTATCAATACATAAGCAGGATAACCGCAAAGAAAACAGTTACCTGCTATCACATCGTCTGGTGCATCTTGAGCTTGCTTTTCTGTCAGTGCAAAGACTCGAGCCTGCTGTCTGGGTGGTTGGCTCACTATCTGGCTACCACTGGCTCGGGACTGGGTCTGTGTAGGTGTCGATTGAAAGGAATGAACAGATGAAGCTTTCTTCTCAGGCTGAGTTACTGAACCAGATGCTCCTACACTCTGAGCTTGTTGTACCCCTTTCTGTGGACAGACTCTGGCGAAGTGTCCCTGTTGTCTACAGATATTGCAGCGACCCATCACACCCTGACACTGCTCGGTGGCATGTCTGCCTCCACAAGAACTGCAATACACACCTGTATATTCTTTACTCTGGCCAGGACCTCTCTGTCTGGATCCACTGGAGCTCGACGAACTGCTCCCTAATCTCTTGAACTGTTTGCCTTTCGCTTTCAATTGGTCTTTCCTCCCGCTGCTACTACCACCGCTCTCAAATCTGGGAGGTGGTTGAATTGAGGATTGTGGCGGTCTTGAAGTCGGAGTGACATAGGAAGTGCTTCGTTGCCTAAGCAATCCAGCTTCTGCCCCCTTGGCACGGTTCAAGGCATCAGCAAAGTTGTTGGGTCTACCGGTATTCACCAAGGTAAAGATTTCCGGATTCAGGCCATTGATAAACTGATCCGCAACGGCTTCGTCATTCTCTGCGACGTGAGGAGAAAATCGAAGCAATGTCGAAAACTTTGCCACATATTCTTCGATGTTTAATTGTCCCTGTTTCAAATTGGCAAACTCAGCACCTTTGTCTTTTCGGTAGGACACGGGAAAGAAGCGTTGATAAAACTCTGCTTTAAAAACTTTCCAAGTGATCTCTATGCCACGATGCTCCAATGCTTTCTTCGTGGTAAGCCACCAGTTCTTTGCAACTTCTTGCAGTTGATGCCCAACAATTTTAACTCATCGCTCGTTAGTGTAGTCAAGAGACTCAAATAGCATCTCGATGTGATCGAGCCAACTTTCACACTCAACTGAATTTTCTGTGCCCTTCAGTGTCAGTGGTCGAAACGACTGAAACCTCTTTAGCAAAGTCTCCATCGGTATAGCGGTCACATCCATCGGATCATTGGACAAACTGCCATGTTCTGGTGCCTGACCTGCAACTGGTTGCGGTACTCGTCGAGGAGGCATATCTGATTATCAAACGGATTAGTACACAATATATACAATCTGTCTCATTCCTCCTCAGATCATATACCTCCGATCCAGAATCAGTTCTGATTCAGTCTTTGCAAATACATGCTGTAATCAACTCAGATAACAATACAACATGTAATAGGGAAAGCAATAAATCATGCTAGCACAATAAAAGCAAGGAAGACGACTCGATCTACCCCGCTCATTCACTTTTATTTCAGTCTTCAGAACCTACTGCTCTGATACCAACTGTTGCGGGGACCCGGGCTCTGACTCACTTGTCTTTGGGACTCGACTGGAACTGCCCTCAAAGGTATGGTGCTGATTGGCTGTTCAACTCCAGTCAGTGTCAATCTGTCATCTGGGATTGTTTTCAATGCAGCTGCTGGTTTGGTTTTGAGAGTTCTGACAATCAGTTTCCTTTCGATTGTCTTTTCTGGAGCTAACGTCTTGAATTTCTTGACTGATTTGGGAGCTTCCTGCGTCCCAATATTTTCCTTCACTTTAATGAACTGTCCGGGTGACATGTCCAGCTTGATTTTTGGTAGTTGAACAATCTTTTCATTGAAATTTTGAACTTGGATGACTTCTTAGAAGAGTCACCCAATGAACCGTTGATCTTTAACAAGTAGCTGAGTGGTACAGAAAATCCTTTGGGCTGTTTGGATGATTGAAGCTTGTTCTTAAGAATAGAAAAGATGATGGCTGACCATTTCAGTCTTCGTTCAGCCATAATCGCAGTCATAACTTGAAACTTTTCCAAGGTGAGAGCAGCAAGTAGTCCTGTGGGGACCCGGGCTCTGACTCACTTGTCTTTAAGATTAATTGGATCTTTGCTAGAAAATGTGGGTAAAAATTTTGCTTTTAATATCAAAACAACTGTATATAAATCATACATCAAGGTTAACTCTATTTTATTTCAACAAACGTAAGTACATGTCTTGTTCTATTTAGTTTATACAAACCACTGTTATTAACAAACTACATAGTACATGTAGAACATCTAGCTGTCTTCTACGCTCGAAATCACCACGCTATCTCGATCTGTCATCTTTGTCTCGACCCTGATCATGTCCCATCTGTTGTCATGCACACATACAGACACAACAACAGCCGTAAACTCCGGTGAGAACAAATCCCAGTATAAAACATGTACACATGCATATACACAATATCAATCATGAACATCCTATCATGAATATAATCAATAGCAATATGTCCCATAGTCTATGAAACATAATTAATATAAGGCAAGCAATTTAAATCAAACTCATATCCTTGACTCGACTTGTATCTAAGTCTAGGGATCCCGGTGTGAATAAGACGTAACAAGTCTCCCACCTACTCTCCAAATCGGGGTGGCGGTACGTCTTATTCCTAGACTTCGGCCCTGTCTGTATCGAATATCTACAATCGGAGTTGATCTTCTCCTATGCCTCGATACCACCGAACGTCTAGAAACTTTGCATATCTGCCAATGATTCTCCTATCTCAATGCTTGTATATAAATCAATATAAAGCACAACATAACAAGGTATAGAAATCTAGTATGTGATTTGTGGGAAACTCAAACCGGATCTGATTCGAGTTATATCTCCCCAATCAAACATTGAATTATACCTTTCGTTGTTCAGTCTTTGTCGATGTCGAAATCTCAATGTTGAAGTTTGTCAAGACCAATCTGAAATGACATATTCAAGATGCATTCTATCAATTTCTAACTCAAATCAATACATGTACGTATCAATATTCATTCCTGGTACATTTCGACGGCATAACGGCATAATCTCGCGATACCGATCAACTCAAACATCAATAATCAATAACAATAACTCATAATTCTCATCATAATACATCTACTATGCTGAAATCTGCATAATCTCATACACATATATGCTGGAAAGTCGTAATAATCATATACGGTAACATTTCTTCAATCCGGTTTCGAATATACGTATCTCGTATTCTCAAGAACATATTTTAAAGTTCAAATCATACTTCCTCCCATATATCAATTTCGAGACATGCTGAAATTGAGTAAAACTTACATCTTTTAGTAGCTTGTAACAAGAGGCGCAAGAATCTCAACTCGGATCGATAATCGGACGACTAGATTCTTCACAATCAAATGTCTAAGATGGAATGAAGTTTGGAGGAATTTCTGAATTTATCTCGGTGCTTTCCTGCGGAAATGAAGGAATGAAGACACTTCATATATATATATTGCATGGTGAAGGCAAATGGCTTAATCTTTGTTCAACACGTCGCACCGCGGGTGCGCTGAGCCTACTGTAATACTTCCAAAACTTCAGAAGAAACGACCGCGGGTGCGCTAGCTTTTGGACCGCGGGTGCGTTGCCTTCTTTGTCCCAACACCGCAGGTGCGGTCACTTTTATGGCGCGGGTGCACTGACTCTACTGTACCACCAAAACTCGAATTGAAACATCGCATCTCCATGTCTGTTCTTTCATTCCCTTATTCATAATATGAGATAACTCAAAAGTATCAAACTAAGATCTCGAGCATTACAAGTCCCTTGGCCACAATGTCAGCTAGTAACTAAATTTATGGCTTTAGTTCTTTCTTAGGATTGGAAACCTTGATTTTCCGTCCATCAGCAGATAATAGCGTCTGCATCTCCTCTACATCAGACGTCTTAACTTCATAGATATTGGCCAAGCCATCAGATGGCAGTTGAAAGAGATTGCTGAAGAAGTCTTCATCAAAGATCAGCAGTTGACTGTTGACGGTTGTAGTGATTTTTCAGTCAGCAGAGATGAAACCATTAACATATAGATCCTGAATCTCTTTAGGGTAGATTTCTTGAGATTATAATCCCATAAAGTTCTTCAGTCCAACACCTTCAAGTTTAAGAAATACATCCTTGATAGCTTCATCCTTGACAGTCATAACTGAATCAAAACCAATAGTCATTGCATTGAGAAAGTATGTAGGGACTTGATTTGCCATTGCTGATAGTTTGAATATCTGCGAGAAAAAGCTATGTGTATTGGATTTGCTCTGAACGTTGTAATGCACGAAAAGAAACTGAAATGAAGCGGGTTCAAATTCTTATGTTTGTGACTGTTCAATTTTTTGGACACGTGTCAGTCAAAGATAAAATAATGTGTATGTGTGGTGAAAACGTTAACATAAGTCTAATGAACCATGTGGGGTCACGTTTCAAATTACTATTCATGAATGATATTAATTAAATGCATGATTTTAACAGTCACGTCACTTACTATGGAATACTTATCGAATAATCAGCTAACTTATTGGATAAGATCAGTTAGGTTAGTAACTGAGTTATCAGTTGAAAACTGAGCCAGTTAACTATTTTCTTATCAGTTAACCATTTAATTTCGACATTCTCCCTCAATAAATGCATATTAATAAAAGAGGGTAGAAGAAACTCAGTCTGAATCAGTTAAGTGCATTCTGTTAACTGATTTCTCTTCGTCTTCTTCTACTTCTTCAATACGGGTCTGTCTTTATATAAGACTGTCTCTAGATAATAAAAATAGCAATTAAGCACATATGGATAGAGCAAGCAGTTCCAACAACCCTCTTTCTCCAGCAACGCTTCGCCGTTTGGAGAGTTTGAAAGGAGCTATTGAGGATCTTGTCTTGGAAAACATCATGTCCACCCTGACTAAAATACAATGACCTCCAGACCATTCAGCGAGATGGATTAGTTGCTACTGATAAACAGAGGGCAACTGAGATCAAGTATAAGAGGGGTATCGAGGTTATCCATACTTCAGATCTTGCCACTGATGAATGTCTTTTAGAGTTGATGCTATTGAAGGAGTAGAGAGTGCTAGGAAAGATTGTCTTTTCGGAGAGCTACATAATAATTCTTGTAATGATTTGTCTAATTGTATGTCTCTGTGGTTAGAAGCCAATGATAGGGAAATAACTCGTGTAATATTTGAAAGATATTATCAATAAATTTGATGTGTTGATTCATTACTCTCTCTTTTCTTCATACTAACTGATATCAGTTGAATAACTAGCAGTTGACTCACTGAGAATTGAAAATTGACTAACTGACAATAATTAGCAATAACTGACATATCAGCAATAAAACAAATATAATTAAAACTAGATCAATTAAACGAAGAATATTGCGAAAATGAGAAAACTTAGTCTCGAGTAATGGCTTGGTGAAGATGTCAGCTGCATGTTGATCAGTTGGTATGTATTCCAGTCTGATTGCCTTGTTTAAAGCGTGATCTCTGATGAAATGATGTATGACATCGACATGCTTGGTCCTTGAGTGAAGAAATGGATTATATGTAATCGCAATTGTGCTTGTATTATCACAAAATATTGGTGATTCTTTTGCAATGACTCCATAGTCTTTCAGTTGTTGCTGAATACATAACAGTTGATGGCAGGAGCTTCCAGCAGCAAGATATTCTGCTTCAGTTGTGGAAGTTGCTATTGATGTTTTCTTCTTGTTGAACCATGAAATCAGTTTGTCTCCTAGAAACTGACATGATCAACTGGTGCTTTTACGATCAATCTTGCATCCTGCATAATCTGCATCTGAATAGCCAACTAAATTGAACGATGAGTCCTTAGCATACCACAAGTCCACATTTTGTGTGCCTTTAAGATATTTCAATATATGTTGGGCAACTGAAAAGTGCGATTTCTTAGGATTTGCCATGAAATTTGGCACACATACAAACAACAAATACAATAACAGGACGACTAGCAGTTAGGTATAATAAAGAACCTATTAGACCTCTGTAGAGTGTCGTCTCAACTAATATTCTCCCTATATCATTATCTAATTTAATCGAAGAACTTATGGGAGTATTTGCAGCTGAACATGCTTCCATGCCAAATTTTTTGAGCAATTCCTTCGTTTATTTAGTGTGATTAATAAAGTTACCAGTTTCCAGTTGTTTCACTTGCATACGAAGAAAGAATGACAGTTCACCCATCATACTCATCTCAAATTTTTCATGTATTAACTTGACAAATTTCTCACATAATTTGGGGTAAGATGACCCAAAAATAATATCATCAACATATATTTGCAAAAGTAAAATTTGATCATTTTTTGAAATTTTGAACAGAGTCTTATCAACTGATCCAACAGTAAAATTATGATCAGTGAGGAATTTTGGAAGTGTTTCGTACCAAGATCTTGGAGCTTGTTTAAGACCATATAGAGCTTTGTTCAAATGAAAAACATGATCAGGAAAAGAGTGATTAACAAAACCTGGTGGTTGTTCAACATATACTTCTTCCTACAACTGACCATTCAGAAATGCACTCTTCATGTCCATTTGGTAGACTTTAATGTTTTTGAATGAGGCATAAGCAAGGAACATTCTGATTGCATCCAGTCTTGCAACTAGTGCATATGTCTCGTCGTAATATATTCCTTGTTATTGTCTATATCCTTGGGCTACAAGCCTCGCTTTATTGCGCACATCTTAACCATCTTCGTTCAGTTTGTTTCTGTACACCCATTTTGTACCTATAACAGTTGTAGAAACTGGTCTTTGAACTAAGTTCTAGACATTATTATGGGTAAAGTTATTTAGCTCTTCTTGCATAGCATTTATCTAGTTAGGATCAGCAAGAGTTTCATCAGTTTTCTTTGGTTCCAGTTGGGAAACAAAAGCTGTATAAATAAATAAATTAATAATTTGATTTTGAGTTCTTACCGGATCAAATGGGTTACCTATTACCAATTCTAGTGGATGAGACTTCTTCCATCTGTATTCAGCATTTATTGCATCGATCTCAGCAACTATTTTAGTTAGCAACTGAATACTGAATGTTCTCAAGCTACAAGAAATTTGCCATTCAACAACACACATACGACAATGGTTTTTTGCTAAAACCGTTGTCTATTATTTTTGAAGCAAAAGACAACGGTTTTTAGAAAACCATTGTCTTTTTGGTGGTCAAAGACAACGGTTTTCTAAAAATCGTTGTTTTTGAGCTTTTTTTAGTGTCAACGACAACGGTTCTATAGACTATTGTCTATTAGAGTGTTTTTTTGGACAACGACAATGGTTTTATAAACTGTTGTCTATTAGCATGATTTTTTCGACAATCGACAACGGTTTTAGAATACCATTGTCCATTAGCGTGTTTTTTGAACAAACAACAATGGTTCTATTAATCAATTGCTATATTTCGCGACAGTTTTAGCAAAACCGTCGTGAAATTTAGAAAAACCGTCGAAATTCTTAAATTAGCGACGGTTTATTCAAATTCGTCGCTAAATTTGGCGACGGTTTCAATCTAAACCGTCGCATATTTTAAATTAGCAACGGTTTAATAATAACTGTCGCTAATAGCGATGGTTTTTTTCATTGTCGCTAATTGCGACATATTAATATAAAATCGTCGCTAATTGCGACAGTGTATGACTAACCGTCGCTATTAAAAATTACCGTCGCTATCAAAAATCATCGCAACTTGTCTATAAATACCCGCGTTTTCAATCCATTTTCCTCCACACCACTTAACAACACTTATAATTTTTCTCTTAGAAGATTTTAGTTTCGATTTAGGGTAAATTTTTTCGCTTCAATTTATTGTAAATTTTTAAGTGTTAGTTAAGATCATGAATGTTGTTATCATACTCAGATTGTAAGTTTTTTTTAGATTTATTAAATTATTAAAAATGTTTTTTTTATTTTACTGAAAAAATTAGCGACGGCACTCTTTGGAAAATCCGTCGCTAATTTTAGCGACAGTTTATTTAACCGTCGCTAATAGTGCGTTCAGAACAGTGAGGTGTTATTATCTCTCAGCTGCTCTTCTCTGCTATTTATAGGCTTCTCTTGAACGGTAACATTTAATAGAATTTGAATCTTTTTATTCGTTGGTTTGCCATGTCAACATCATTCTGACATTCGTACACTGCAGCTGAATTGTGGTGTTCCCACTATCTGTTGCAGTCTGCTTTTGTACTATTGTCAGTTGAATGTCCTTTTCTTGATGTGTACAGCAGAAGGATCAGCTGATAAGATCACAACTGGATGTAGCAACTGATTAGTTTCCAAATGATCAGTCAGTTGACTGCGTAGGTTCAGTTCAGCTGATTTCAGTTGAGTATTTTGTTCAGTATACTCTCAAACTTGTTGATCAGTTAATCCAATCGATTTAAACTCTTGGTTTGTCAAACAACCGAAATTCAGTTTCCAACAATTTTTCCCTTTTTGGTATTTGACAAAACTTAAAATTCATGAACTGATCGATTGAACATGCAAAAATAATCTTTGAATACTTTGTAGATAAAATAATCCTTTCAATGTACAGATTCGTACAAAGAATAAAAGAATGAAATAATCTTCAAAAATCTGAATAAATAAAATAATCTTCTATTTTTCTTTGATGGACTTTGAAGTAGATTTTGAAGATTTTTCTGGCGAAGCCTTTGAAGATTCCTCTAGCTGATCCTTTCTTCCTAGTTCTTGTTGTTCTTCCCCCTTTTTGTCAAACCCGTCAACCTTTCTCGATAAAGTCCGCACATCAGTGTTGAGATCTGACATCGCATTTAATAGTATGTGTTGCAGCAAATCCATTATTTTAGACATAGTATTTTCCAGATAGTCAAGACATCTTGTAACCAAACCTTGAGTCTGAAAATGAGCTTCAGTTGACACCCTGTCTTTCCAGAGTTCGTCTATTTGAAAGAATAAAGAAGTGACGTCCTTTCGGATTTGGTGCAATGTTGCCATGGTGTTGTCCTTCATCGAATCAAATCTCATAGTGTGCAAGAATTGAGTTGACTTGAAATCTGACAATGAAGACACTAAACCAGCGAGATTGGACTGGATCTCCTGAATTTCTTCGATCAAGGATTCATTCGCTATTGAGATGCCAGGAGACATAGCTTCAGAAGTTGCTGGTTCCTGTTCTCTGTCTTGTTGATCAAAGATGACAGTGCCCTGTCAGTTGTATCCGTTTCAAGTGTCATTATTTTTGAATTCTGTTCCGGGAAGGCTTCCTGTTGGGGAGGGAAGATTTGGATCAACAGATGGCTCTTCAGTTTGTTGATCAGCTGAAACAGTAGATGGTTGTTCAGTTAGTTGCGCAGCTGATGCACAAACTGGTTCTTCAGTTGGTTGAAAAACTAAATCTTCGACTGGCTCTTCAACTGGCACTTCTTCAGTTTCTTCAAAAATAGCCTGTTCGGCTGGTTCTTCAGTAATAACAGTCGAATCAACTAGTTCTTCAGTTTTCAAAAAATTTTCAACTGCTGTAGTGGTATCTAGCTGGATATCAGTCGTTACTAATATGATCACCTCGTCTAGATTTGCCAGTGATAACTCAGCATCAGAATAAAGTACAAGTTCTGTAGTTGAAGATGGAGGAGCAGAAGATAATGGTTGTACATTTCTAAAGTAGAAGCAGTTGCTTGCTTGGAAGACTCAACAACTGGTTCTTTGGACTGCTCCTGATGTTGATCTGATTGTTCAGCCGGCTCTTCAATTGAGAAATTTTGAGAGTCTGATGGCAGAGTCAGCTCTTGGTTCATTTCCCATTGTTTGATTACCAACTGGAGCGATAGAAAATCCGAGTCCAGTTGGTCATAAACAGCTTTATCATTGAATGCAGTTGGACTGGTAGGAAAAAAATTGAATCGCAACTGACTGAGCATTTTCTGTAACTTCTTCTCGCTAACCTGGTCGAAGAAGTATTTCTTCCGCTCCAGAGCTTGAACAATTGAACAAGCTTTGAATTTTAAGCAAAACTTTTTCCAGTTTTATAAATTTCTCCAGAACTGATTTCTTCTAAAGCTGCGTAGCAAAAACTTCAGTTCTGAATTTAAGCCATTCATTGTAGGCTTTCATCTTTGTGAATGAAAACTCATTGATCTCTTTCCAAATCAGATCAATATGAGTTTGAATTGGGTTTGTGAGCCTGGGCTCTTCTTGCATTTTTCCTTTGCCTTTTGAAACAATTAGGGCATGAGAGATGCTTAGCCCTGAAGTTGTTGCATCTATTCTTTCTCAGATCACTACTCCTTTTGGTCTTGCAATTGGTAGAGGAGTGCGACCAGTATTGGTTATTAATGGAGCCTTGGCCCCAGTTGATTTCTTCTCATCACCAGATTTGGTGATCTTTTCCTTTGATTGAGCAGCAGATTGAGGTAACTAAATCTCAGCTGAAGATTCAGTTGGAATAGCTTGCAGAGGTATAGCCTGAATAGGCTGTTGGTCTCCTGATGGTGTCAGCCTTTCAGGTTGAATGGTTCCAACTGCAGCAGCACGTTTTGTCTTTAGAGTCTTGGGTTTCTTGGTGATTTTGGGCGAAGGATTCTTCTAAGAGTCAGTCTCAGAGACAATCAGTTTGCGCTTGATTGTCTTCTTCTGAACTGTTTTCTTAGCCTTCTTCATTGACTTGGGAGCCTCCTGCGTCCCAATCTCTTTTTCACCTTCAAAAATAGCTCAGGAGACATGTCCAATTTTGTCTTTGGCGGCTAGGACATTCTTAGCATTGAAAACTTTAGTACTTTGATGATTTCTTAGCATCACCACCCAACAACTCCTTCATCTTCAGCAGATAGCCGAGTTGCACAGCAAATCCCCTGGATTGCTTAGGTCGACTGAAACATATTTTTCAAGATGTTGAAAATAATGTTCTTCCTGTTCATCTTCCTGTCAGCCATGATAGCAGTCATAGCTTGCAATTTCTCCAGAGTTAGGGCAGCAAAGGATCATGCCTTTGCTAAGAGCCCTTAGGCTACAATATCAGCCAGTAACTGTACCTCTAGCTTCAACTCCTTCTTGGGATCGGACACTTTGATCTTCCGACCATCAGCAGAAAGAAGGGTTTGCATCTCATCCACATCAGATTCTTTCACCTCCGAGATATGTGCTAGCCCATCAGTAGGTAGCTGAAATAGATTGCCAAAATAATCCTCATCAATGATCAGTAGCTGACCATTGACAATAGTAGAGATCTCGCCATTAGTTTTGATATATCCATTAGCGTAGAAGTCTTGAATCTCCTTCAGATAAATTTCTTGGCAAGATTTTCCCAGAAATCCCTTCAGCCCGGCTGCTTCTAGTTTGAGAAAGATATTCTTGACCCTTTCGTCCTTCACAGTCAGGACTGAATCAAAATCAACAGCCATAGCATTGAGAATGTGAGCAGGGATTTGATTTGCCATTTGAGTGACTTGAAATCTGCGAAAGAGAATAAGCTTTGAGTAGTAATTTGATCTGAATGCTGAAATACGCGTAAGAAAGAAAAACTGAAATGAAGCTGGGTATAGTACATATGTATGTGACTATTCAAATTTTTTGGACACGTGTTAGTCCACGAAAATTTGAATAAAACAGTGTGTACGTGTGCTGAGACGTGTGTGAAATTTAAATTGTCTACGTGGGGCCAAGTTCCAAAACACTATTAATTGAAAGACAGTAATTAATGCGTAAACAATCAGTCACATCAGAAAAATATGGAATCATTACTGATTAATCAGTTAACGTACTGGAGAAGATCAGTTGGGGCAACAACTAAGTGGTCAGTTGTGAGCTGAGTCACATCAACTGAAACCCATCTACTATTTTCTTCTGAGTTAACCGATTGAATTAGATATTCCCTCTTAATATATGCATATTTTATATTTTGGAAATTTAAACGACGGTTAAAATGACGTTTAATTTAAGAAAAAGAAATCTTATGTTAAGAAGATGAATCGTCCAGTGTAATGATTGCGTCTCTTCAGTTGCTTTGATCCTTGGCTATAAATGGAAACATCATAGTTAATCACAAATTATTAGCAAGAAGATATCCATTTAAACAATAATGGCAGGAGAAAGTGGTTCAAGAAGTCCAGACATGGCGGACGAATTTATTCAGTCGGCTATAGAAGCACGAAAGCTTGCAATGGAGAATGAAGTTTATGAAAAGATTCTGCTGTTCTGGCTAAAGCTTCAGGACTTCCAATCCTTCCAGCAGGGAGGATCAGTTTTTACCCCCAAATGGGTAGCAACGATGAGGAAGTATCGGCGGCGCCTTCGCGTCGCTGGAGAGGTCTACATCTTCACTGATGAATGTGTCTACCTTCTAATGCTTATAAAGGAGAGGAGAACTCTGAAAAAGATTGTTATTTCAGAGGGCTTCCTAAAGACTTTTGCTGGGGAATTAACCACTTGGTTATCCTTGCGGAGTTATGCGGTGAAAAAATAAATTACCAATGTACGCACCACCTTTAATAAATAAAAGTTTATTTAGTTTATCGTTGTCTTTTTAGTTTTCTGCAAACAAACTGATGTCAATCGAATAACACTAACTGATAATAATTAATTGAAATGTTTTTATCTGACAGCTGACTAGCTGAGCAGTTACCACTTGATAAAAGACTAACTGATCAGTTAAACTGATAATCATTAAAATGACAACAAAAATGATATAATCAAGTTAAATCAATTAAGCCAAGTATATTTCGAAAGTGAGAAAACTTGGTCTCTGGTAATGGTTTGGTGAATATGTCAGCAGCTTGTTGTTCAGTTGGCACATATTCCAGTCTAATTGCTTTCTTCAGAGCATGATCTATGATCAAATGATGCCTGACATCAATGTGCTTGGTCTTTGAGTGTAGAACTGGATTGTATGTGATCGCAATTGTACTTGTATTGTCACAAAATATTGGAGATTCTTTTACATCAACTCCATAATCTTTCAGCTGTTGCTGAATCCAGAGTAGTTGGGCACAGCAGCTTTCAGCAGCAAGATATTCTGCTTCAGTTGTGGAAGTAGCTATGGATGTTTGCTTCTTGCTGAACCATTAGATCATTATGTCTCCTAGAAACTGACAAGATCCACTGGTGCTTTTACGATCTAGCTTGCATCCTGCATAATCTGTATTTGAATATCCAACTAAATTTAAAGAAGAATCTTTAGCATACCATAATCCCACATTTTGTGTGCCTTTAAGATATTTTAAAATACATTTTGCAGCTGAAAAATGCGATTGCTTAGGATTTTTCTGAAATATACAACACATGCAAACAGTAAATACAATATCAGAACGACTAGCAGTTAGGTACAATAATGAACCTATTAAACCTCTGTAAAGAGTCAGTCTCAACTGAAATTCACCCTTGATCATTGTCAAGTTTAACTGATGAACTCATGGTAGTACTTGCAGCTGAACATGTTTCCATGCCAAATTCTTTAAGCAATTCCTTCGTATATTTGATCTGACTGATAAAATTACCAGTTTCCAGTTGCTTCACTTGCAGACCGAGGAAAAATGTTAGTTCACCCATCATACTCATCTTAAATTTGTCATGCATCAACTTGGCAAAATTCTCACATAATTTGGGGTTATTGACCCAAATATAATATCATCAACATAAATTTGCACAAGTAAAATATGATCATTCTTAGAGAATTTTAACAAGGTCTTATCAACTGGTCCAACAGTAAAATCATGATCAGTTATAAATTTTGAAAATGTTTCATACCAAGCCCTTGGAGCTTGTTTAAGACCATACAAAGCTTTGTTCAAATGATAAACATGATCAAGAAAAGAGTGATTGATAAAACCCGATGGTTGTTCAACATAAGCTTCTTCCTGTAATTGACCATTCAGAAAGGAACTCTTCACGTCCATCTGGTAGACTTTAAAATTCTTGAATGACGCATAGGCAAGGAACATTCTTATTGCTTCCAGTCTTGCAACTGGTGCATAAGTTTCATCATAGTCAATTCCTTCTTCTTGCTTGTATCCTTGAGCTACAAGTCTTGCTTTGTTGCGTGCAACTGAACCATCCTCGTTCACTTTGTTTCTGAATACCCATTTTGTTGCGTGCAACTGAACCATCCTCGTTCAGTTGGCTTCTGAAAGAACCTCAAGAACCCAAGGTTTTCCTCTCAAAAATGAAATGTGAGTGTGTGTGTGTGTGTGTGTGTGTGAAAGGTGTGTTTTGAACGTGTGTGTGCGTGTGAAGTGTGTAGGCTAATTGGTGGAAATTGCTTAATTAATTAATTAGGGACTAAAGAATTGTTTAGGTAAATAATTAGAAATAAAATAATATTAATCTAATTACTTAACCCCACTAAAATATTAAATAAACAAGTTGCAAGGTTTAAAATCCCCGCCACTCAACTTAATAATTTAGAGGAAAACCTTAAAAATCTCAAAATCACCTAATAAATTAAATTAGGCTTTAAAATTTCATAAATCATTCAAAATACTAATTTTCTTGACTTGAAATAAAATACCACATTTGAAATAATCACCTAAATCGTCACCGTTCTCTTTTTTCCGATCCCGCATCGAATATTCTCATGAAACATAAAACTCAAGAAAATATTTTAGCATGCATCAAATAAACATAAAGAATTTAAAATAATGCAAATTCATAAACCATGCATCGCTAAAATAATTTTAAACTTAAATAAATAATTTAACAATTAAATAAATGCATAGTTTTACGTGTACTGATTCTTTGGCTTTACATAACCGCAGTGATAAAACATGTTAGGATCGGTTAAAATAGGTAAGGTATTTAGAAGGGGAGGGGGCCAGGTTGAGTAAACACCTTTGTTTATAAAAACTCCTTTTTATAAATGTGAATCAGTTATTTGAAAATCTGATCCAATAATGTTGTGTGTTGATATATATTAGTAAACTTGAACAAGTGTGGAATAATACTGAAATATAGATTGAATACTTAAGATAATCAAAACTGATAATTGAAATTGACAAAAGAATTTTTCTGGATGTTTGGAGACTTTAAATTATCCTACGTCACCCCTTCTATCACGAGGATAGGAATTCACTAAAAGACTTTGATTATTACAAAAAATTGTAATAACCCACTTTAATTGGTCTTACTCATTGTCAAACTGAAATTCTAAGTATAACACTCCTTACATAGTTTGTAAAACTGAAATATACTCTAATTTGTAGACTGAATGCTACTTGTAAATACAATGAGTGTAGAACTAAAATAAGCGATCGGAAAACTTGAGAATATGCTCGTAAAGTGTATCGCAATTGATTGGTTTGATTGCTTCGTATATTCGCTTATTCTTGTGCGCCAAACTTCTTCAACTGATTCGATAATCTATATTTAGTATTCGAACTCAACGATCACATTGAATGCATTTAATTTCTATTTAATGGCATATATATGTTGATTCATCATGTACTAGCTTTATCTGACAGTAATGCGAGGTTTTTCAGTCTGTTATGTTTTGATACAGCTGTTCTGCTTTGGTACGACCTATCAGACTATTCTGCTGATCTATTAACTGATGTCGAGGCCAACTGATTAGAAGTCAACTGATCAGCCGATCAGTATAGATGGGCATTCATTATCAGTTTTAACTTATCTCCTATCAATTACGAGAACTTCAGTTGATAAGGTTTTTTGGTTCAGCTTAAACGAAATCTTCAGCTTTGTAAAGTGTGCTCAACCGACTGAGTTTAGTTCAGATACTTTAAAGCTTGAATCTTCGTAAAAGTTGTAAAAATTTAGTGAAATTAATTCCTTCTCTATCTATAGACACTGAGACCAACAATCTCGAGTTTCACGAAAGAATCCATTCAAATAAAAATGTTTGTTGGCTTGTATTTTGTCCACGTCAACCGTCTCTGAAAATCATACACTGAAAGGGTCAGTTTTGTACTCAAAAGCTTATCCAAATATCTGTTTAGCTTTCCTAGACGTAAACTGATATCCATGAGAATGTATAAATATTTCATCGAGTGATAGACTTGGTAAACTGAATAAATTTAGTATACATAAGTTTAGTCTCGACTTAGTCACGTCTAATTATTCAGTTTAGCTTGTGGAATTGGTTACTTCAGTTTAGCAAAATTCAGTTTTGTCATAAAAAATTTTTACCACTAAAACCTTAATTGATCCAACAAAATGGATATGGATATCCTTATTACAAACGACGCTGAACTTAATCTAGTTTATAACTGTTAGAGTAGATGCCATGCAAGCCAACTGTTGGCTAAGGATTTTATTGACTCGGTTGTAATTAACAATCTTTATTTTAATATAATTCATTATTTCATGGTTTGTTATTTCTTTATCTGTATACCCATGTTATCAAATATAGATAAAGACCTTGATTATACTTCAATACAAATAAATCGTAATTCGATGTTGAAAATTGTTTGTAAACACTGTATGATCTAAATTCGTTCCTAGTCGATTCAGCCGCCTAAAACATGGATAAAGGTCGCTTGAGCTCGAGACCATCAGCTGTGATGCTGTGTACTGCATTTCTTGGTAAGGGCATAGAGATGTCCAAACATGCAGATGGGTAGTCATATCATGATTATACCGAACAACACTCCCTCGACTTTCCAAGTGGTTATCATTCATCGACTGGATAAGTCCGTGGTTATGATTGTACACCATTAGTCCTTACGACCCGGGACAACACTGAGGCTCTGTATGTTAGGGCTGTGCTTTGATTCGTTTCACGGCTCCAGGAGAGTCATCAGGTGGCGAGGTTGGGTACATTTGCGACACATATAGGAGCCAGTGCATTGTAGTTAGGGATTCACCGCTCACCTGCGGGTATGGATATCCTATATGATCTGATGAAATTATAGTGCGTGGAATCTCTGGCAAGAGTATGAGATGTACGTTAGAGAATGAGTTATCCAACCGTACATGCGATGCCACTATTTATAGTTATCACATAGTTATCGAATTAATATGCAACCTCGATGAACCGTAATGCACGCTAATCATAATCGACTGGTTCTTGCAGGCACTATCAGTGATACATAGGGAATCATGGGGCGATGCTACTAGACTCTCTTACCATGGTTCGATGGGTTTAATCAGAAATATGATTTCTGACATTGTCATGATCAATGGTTGATACATAGAATGGGAGAACTAAGGGTAAGCCCGAATAAAAGATTGTTCTGAATCACAAGGAGTTGTGAACACACGGCTAGCTGTATCCCTGAACCATTGAGGGTCACACAAGCACTGGATCGTTTGTTCCGTTGAGAGAGAATAAATTCAAGATGTTGAATTTGTATTCTGATATAGTAAATTCAAGGTGTTGAATTTATGATAATTATATTTTGGGAGAATAAATTCAAGGAGTTGAATTTATAATTTAAATATTAAATTCAAATGTTGAATTTATAATCGATTTTAATTTATTAAAATCAAAAGTTTAGTTTATCAAATATTAAATTAATATTGGTGGGGAGCATGTTTAATGGGCTTGTAGGAGTACAAGTCCAACATACTAAATAATTAAAGTTTTTAATGGACTTTGATTAATTAATTAAACTAGTTGGACTAGCCTATTTAATTAATCAAGCTCATTAGTGTTAATTATGATTATTAAGTGATGATTTAATTATAAATAGGTGTTAGCAAGGCATAACCCTAGCCACCACCACATGAGAATTTCGAAATTCCCTTTCCCAAAGACTAAAAAATTCGGCCACTTCCTTTTGAAGGAAAATGTTGTGCCGTCTCTCAAGCTTTGATCTCCAACGCAAAATATCTTCTAGTTTTCTAGTGCAAATTAGAAGAGGATCAAACCATCTAGTCGTGGGACCTAATTAGAAGGATAAACAAAGGAGCTTTTGAAGAAAGTTCGTAGGGATTCATCAAGAGCTAGATCCGTAATACCGGATTAGTTGAAGCCAAGTGATTTAATCACCAAATGTATAATATTCTAACGCCCTATGAATGTTTATTCTTAAAACCATACAAGTGCCCAAATAAAAACATATTTTAATTGTAAAAATAAAATAAAAATTTTAAACTTCCGCTACGTTTGGGGCACGAGAAAACCAAGATCCAACAGTGGTATCAGAGACAAGGTTTTTTCTAAATCGTATGGTTTTGATATTGAATAATTTATTTCTAACCACACAAGAAAATTTTTCAGAAAATTATAGCACCATAAAAATTATTTTTTTATCAGAAAACAAAAAAAAAATATTTTCGGATCTGCCCGGAACCGTTCCGGGCGGACCGCGTGCAGAGACGCGCAGCGTGCTCGCCCAGCACGGCGCAACGTGCGGAGCGTCCGCACGCTGTACGCCGCCCTGCGCGGTGCGCTACGCGTGACGCCCTGCGCGCACAGGAAGGCCGCCACTGCCCGAAACCTTCGCGCAGCGGGCGGGCAGCCGCCTGTGTCTCGGTAAGAGTGCTAGATGATGGGCTTGAATTATTTGGGCCTAGGGTTCAATTTTCTTATTTTTCAAACTTTTGGGCAAAATTGATATTTTTGAAAATTGTTTCAATTTTTATTTTTTTGAAAATTAATAATTTTCTTGTAAAATAAATAATTAGAATATGATTTTAATTATTTATGATAAAATGAGTTTTACAAGAAATCAATTATTATTGATTTAATTGGAAATTAAATAAAGGAGTTTATTTAATTTATTAAATTTTTAATAATTGTGGTGGTTAGTGATAAAATTATTAGATATATGATTTATCAATTAATTAAATTTGTTTAATTAAATTGATGTTAATACTTGATATTAAATGCATGAAGGATGATCAAGAGCCTTGTCCAATGTGTTAGGTGTATGTTAGGATATTTTACTGTTTTTATTCATTTTTGTTAATATTTGATATTATTAAAGTGAGCTTGGTTTATGGCCCGTTCCCACCCCCATAAGATGTATCCCTTATGTGCCATGGCTATTTATATGTAATTATTAGAAATAGTGAGAGATCAAAACTGGAAGATGGTAGGGCCCGACTGAACAAGATGAAGACATGTAAAATATTGGAAGCTCTTGTAATAGTTGCATTAGCATCCCTGCATTCACCTAGGTTTTGGATCTGGATCCATATATGGCTCACATGGATCTAATAGTGTTGGCGATCGATCATCCTTATTTATTGTTTAATGTCATATTATGATATATGCGATATATAGTAGTATGCATGTATGTATATTATTAAATAATATAGTTGCATGAATCCGGCAAACATACAAACTCGTGGCACGCGGTTTTTTTTAAATTAAAATGATGAGACAATTTTAAAAATAAAATCTCTCAATTTGAATAAGATTCAAATTTTATATCAAACCGAAAAGTAAAAATTAAAAGAGTTTAATTTTTCCTTGTCTTCCATCAACCGTGGTTGCATGTTGATCGCTACCCGTGGACAATGTCTGGCTCATATTATTGGGGAGGTCTGGACGTCGGAAATCTGTGACTTCCACCAGACATTTGATGTGAATTGAGTGAAACTCCCATGACTTCGGCTCATATTATTGGGGAACTCATGACGGCCGTCCACTAAAGTTCAATATTGATGGATTGGTTTGATACGTGAAAATAAATGGCGTCATATTATTGGGTCCTTATTAAACGTGAGGCAAAACACGCGGAGGTTGCATAGGAATGCAATTGGATTCTACTTTTAGAAATTATAATTGGCTGATATTATTCGGGATTATAATTGGCTGATTGGACTCTTGGTGCCCATTAAGGAAATGCGATTTCCCTTTTTCATCAGAGGGTGGTGGAAATGTCAAAATAGTGGGAGGAAATTTATAAAATGAAATCCATATTTTATATCTTAGAATTATTTTAAAATTATAAGTAACCATTATCTGTTTTCATTTTCAGTATATTTACGATGTCTACTCGTAACCCGCTTTCAATCATTCTCGATCAAAACAAATTGACTGGCCCTAACTATCATGACTGGTTTCGAAATTTAAAGATTGTTCTGAACTCCAAAAGGATTGCGTATGTGCTTGATAAGAAGCCACCAAAGAAGGCGGCTCCCGATATCAGTAGGACTGAATTAGCTAAGCTTGAGAAATTTTGGGACCATGATCTTCAAGCTAAGAGCTACATGTTGGCTTCTATGTCGAATGAACTTCAGAGGAGGTTCGAGGAGGCGGTGAATGCTGCTGACATTCACCTTCATCTGAATGAATTGTATGCTGTACAAACTCATTCAGAGAGACACGCTACTGTGAAAGAACTCATGACTACACGCTTGCGAGATGGGACTTCGGTCCATGAGCATGGTGTTAGGATGATTGTGCTTATCGAGAAGTTGGTGGGGCTTGAGGTGGTTATTCCTAGTGAGGTCTCGACTGATATTCTCTTGCTGTCTTTGCCTGCCTCGTTCGATGGATTTGTGGTTAATTTTAATAACAAGCTTGAGGCCACCCTCGAAGAGTTGGTCAATATGCTTATTAATTATGAGGTCACAATTAAAAAGGAAAAGCATGTTCTTCTAGTGGGTTCTTCGTACGGTACGAAAAAGGGAGCCCCAAATAAAGGCAAGAAGCGTTCTGCCCCTCCAAAGAATAGCAAGCCCAACAAGAAGTCATACAAGAAACCAAATCCGGGGCCCACAAAGCCTGAAAAGTCAGAACAAGTCTGTTTCCACTACAACAAGCCTGGACATTGGAGGCGTAATTGCGAGAAGTATCTTGCCCAGAAGCCTTCTAGCCATGGTATGTTTTATATTGAAGTTAATGTTTCTATTAATTCCTCTTCTTGGATATTAGATACCGGATGTGGTTCTCATCTATGCAATGATTTGCAGGTGATGGGAAGAAGCAAGAGGCTTAGAGATGGTGAGACCTTTCTAAGACTAGGAAATGGAGCAAGAGTTGCTGCCACTGCCATTGGAGACGTTACTTTAATTTTGGACAATAATTTTAAGTTGTTTTTGAGAGACATTTTATTTGTTCTTGAATTGGTTAAAAACATTATTTCTATTTCTATGCTAGATAAGGATGGTTATTCTTGTGTTTTTGCTAAAGGTGTTTGCAATTTATACTAGAATGAATGTTTGATTAGAACTGGAAAATTAACAAACGATCTCTATAACTTAAAATTAAAAGATATTCCGTTAAGCAATGTCCAAGCGCATAAAAAAACAACAACAAACAAAAGAAAAATAGAAAATCCAAATCCCGCACAAACATGGCACGCTAGACTAGGTCATATTTCTCAAAGAAGGATGCACAAGCTAGTGGGAGAAGGCATGTTTGACTTGTCAGATATAAACTCTCTACCAACTTGTGAGTCCTGTCTAAAAGGAAAAATGACTAAAACTCTATTCAATGGAAACGTGGAACGAGCGCATGGTCTATTGGATTTGATCCACACGGACGTTTGTGGCCCGCTAAGTGTTAGCACAAAATTTGGGAATTCCTACTTCATTACCTTTACTGATAACCATTCGAGGTATGGGTACGTTTATTTGATGAAATACAAATCTGAAGCATTTGAAAAGTTCGAAGAATTCAGATCTGAAGTAGAAAATCAGCTGGAAAGAAGTATTAAGGCAATTCGATCTGATCGAGGTGGAGAATACTTAAGTGCTGAATTTTTGGGTTATCCAAAAGAGAACGAGATTCTCTCACAGTGGACTCCACCAGCAACACCACAATTCAATGGTGTTTCTGAACGTCAAAATCGAACCTTGATGGACATGGTTCGATCCATGATGGGATTCACTGAATTGCCTACATTGTTTTGGGGCATTGCGCTTGAAACTGCGGCAATATTGTTGAATAATTTCCATACTAAAGCAGTGGATAAAACACCATATGAGATATGGATGGGAAAAACTCCCAAATATTCTTACATGAGAATACGGGGATGTTCTGCTTACGTGAAGTAGACAGTGGGAGACAAATTGGATAGTAGATCCACTTTTTGCTACTTTGTAGGATATCCAAAGAATTCTGCTGGATATTATTTCTATCATCTCAATTAAGCAAAAGTGTTTGTTTCAAGAAATGCCACCTTTTTGGAAAAGGAATTTCTATTAGATAGAAAATGCAAGATGATAGAACTTGAAGAAATTCAAGATACTCCCTCAACTATAGAAGTTGAACCCATTTCCCAAGAACCAGTAGTTGAAGTACAAGCTCCTAGAAGATCTGATAGGGTTATTAGACCACCTGCAAGATATATGCTTCTTCATGAACAAAGCCAGTGATGAGCATTGTGTTGGATGTGATCCAATGAACTTCAAAGAAGCAATATCTGATATTCATTCAACCAAATGGCTTGAAGCCATGCAGTTTGAAATGGACTCTATGTATTCAAACCAAGTTGGGACATTGGTGGATCCACCTGAGGGAATCGTTCCCATAGGATGCAAATGGATCTACAAAAGAAAGCTTGGGGCGGATGGGAAGGTAGTGACCTTCAAAGCAAGACTGGTTGCAAAAGGTTATACTCAAAGGCAAGGTATTGACTACGAGAAAACTTTTTCACCAGTTGCTATGTTTAAGTCCATTAGAATACTACTGGCCATAGCAGCATGATATGACTATGAGATATGGCAAATGGATGTAAAGATTGCATTCCTCAATGGAGACATCAAAGAAGAAATTAATATGTCTCAACTTGAGGGATACACATCAGTAGGAAGTGAGCATAAAGTATGCAAACTTCACAGATCAATATATGGTCTCAAGCAAGCATCAAGGAGTTGGAACCTTAGATTTGATAGCACTATCAAAAAGTTTGGTTTTGCTAAGAATCCTGAGGAACCGTGCATGTACAAGAAAGTTAGTGGGAGTGCAGTGACATTCCTAGTACTTTATGTTGATGATATCCTGCTAATTGAGAATGATGTAGGATTATTGCAATTGATATAGATGGATTTTACTTGTTTTTCATATCATGTTATGTCGCATTGTGTTGCATTTATCATTTAGATTGCATGCATTTTGTGTTATTTTAGCATAATTTATGTTTTTTGTTGCTCATGTGTTTAGTTGGTGAAAATGCAGGAAATTCGTGCACAAACTGAAGAAATTCGAGAGACCTCCGCTCCGGCGCATATTTATGTCCGCCCGGGCGCCTGCAAGGTAAGGGAGAAGGAGTTTTTGCCGAGAGTCATCCGCCCGAGCAGAAACTTATGTCCGCCCGGGCACGTCAAATAAAAAGTGAAATATAAATATGCGCAAGCCATCCACCCGGGCGGAAACTTATGTCCGCCCGGGCGCGCTTGTATTTTTGGAAAGATTTTTGACGATTTCTTCTCTTAATTCTTAAGATGAGAGAATATGGAAGGGATTGGGGACGTTTTTGGAGGATATTCAGACACAATTGAGTAGCCACCACAGCTTGGAGAGGATTTTCGCGCTTGGATTGAAGATTCGAAGATTTCCGGGCATCGTCTTTGCATTTTTTGTCAAATCTTGTATTTCTATTTATTTTTTATCTTTTAAACATTGTTGTGTTTATGTTTATTATGAATTCGAGTAGCTAAACTTAAATATTTGTTGGGATTTAAGGGGATCCTACCCCGAACTCTGATTTAGTTAATTCATATTTCAATTGTTGGTTTATTCGTGATTGTGTTACTGTTATCATTATCATTATTAAAGAATAGCTAACTTTCATAATAATCTTATATTGCGAGTGAGTTCGAGAGAATAGCTTGTGATAAGAACGAGTAGAATAGTCCGTGGATCTACAATTTACATAGACATATGAAATTGGATACACGCCGATAGTCATAGTCTGGTAGGACGAAAACTAGGGGATTTCATAGATCGACATGCGATTCACTCTTGATAAATAATTAAAGATATTTAATTACTTCATTGAGTAGAGTTAGTTTGGCATAGCTCGAGAGGACGGGTTCAATCGAATAGGAAAACCCGTCGGAAGCGTAAATCACTATCGAACGAATTAATTAATGATTAGGGATAGGTGAACTGAAATTCCCAACAAATTCACTTCTCATCGAATTTTAATCAATCATTCTAGATATCATATCTCATTATTTAATTCCTGAATCTTTTTATTTGCATGTTTGTTTGAGCATAGTAGTAATAAACAACCAATCAAATTTCGTTGCTAAAGATTTGATAACTGAAAATAATAATTGTAAAATACAGTCTTCAGTGGAACGATACTCGTACTCTCATACATTATACTATTACTTGACATCGTGCACTTGCGATTAATTTTCGAGCATTCAAAACCATATTTTATTGAGGATTCCACAGTGCAAGTTTTGCTCGATCAAGTTTTTGGCGCCATTGCCAGGGACTGTTAATTAACAATTTTCTTTTTAGTTATTTTCTTTAGCATTGTTTCATTTTTATTAAATTAACACTCCATATTCTATTACAGATATCTCTTCCAGTGCATTCCAAAGTCACTTGACGTGGAGCTTGAGCAGTTTGACCCTGAAATTGAAAGAACTTTCCGCAGAAGAAGACAGCAACAGAGACTGAAGGAACTGATGGAGAGGCACGAGCACGAGCATGAGGAGAAACATCATGAAGATAGACATGTTGAGATGCCACGCCGCATACCAATGCTAGAGTATGCCCAGCCTTTTTTGGATGGTGCACGCCCCAGCATTGTGAGGCCTATTGTGCGGGAAAATCACTTCGAAATCAAGCCAGCTATAATTCAAATGATTCAGAATATAGTCCAGTTTGGAGGATCTGCAGTAGATGACCCAAATACGCACATCGCAGATTTTCTTGAAATTTGCGATACTTTTAAATTTAATGGAGTTTTTTATGAATGCTGTTAGGTTGTAATGCCCGAGATTTTTATTATGTTAATCCGAGATTATTGATTATGAATTGATGTGATTATAGACGGACCACTCCGAGACCAGACTTGGTAAAGCATGTGATATTGAATTGTGCGAGGACAGAAGGTCTCGCGCATATGCGCGACACGAGCCGTGCATATGCGCGAGCATGGCAGAAGACCTCGCGCATATGCGCGAGAAGAGGGCGTGCATATGCGCGAGCATGTAGAATTGCCAAGTGCCGAGACAATAGGTCTCGCGCATATGCGCGGGGACAGGGCGCGCATATGCGCGAGCAGAGGAATTTTGTTGCGACGAGACAGTAAGTCTCGCGCATATGCGCGAGACGTGTTGAACCAAGAATGAGCCACACGTCCCTTACCATGCATGATATATATATCAAATAACTTCATTTCCTCAGAATTCAAGAAAGAAACGAGACAAGTCCCTCGAGAAGTTTTCAAGTTCTTGATATTAGAATTTTATTTACGCAAGATCCGGCCGTCCGATTTTCAATCCGAGTTCAGTATTTTGTTTCTATCGACAAGAGCTTAAAAAAGACGTAAGTTTTCTTATGTTTTGTTATGATTCGAAAATATGATATTGAAGGAATCATGATATGACTAATATTATATGTTCCTGATATTGTTGTAATTGTATAATCGAAATCAGATTGAAGAACGGATACCGTATGAAATTGTTATCATTTTCAGATTGAATTTGATTGAGAATATACAGATTTGGTATTGGAATTATGTTTATCGATTGATTATGAGCTGAGATTTGTATCTGTTGATATTGTATTGCTTGGTATATCGATATTGTGCTGTTATGCCGTCCGAAACAGAATTAGATTGAGTTCTAATTATATCCAGTATTGGTTGGGTTGTATGTTGATATTGTGCTCCTCAATAATGTCATTGCCAGATTGAGTATTGACAGCTTCGAATTCAAGACTTCGACTTCGTCAGATCGACAAAAGAAAGGTATAAATCAATGTTAAATTGGGAAGATACGACTCGAGTTAGATTCGACTCGAGTTTTCCCAAAACCACATACTTATTTTTTATTGCTTTAATACATTTGTATTCTTTGAATGCTTATACTTATTCTATTGACTTATAGTAAAGTAGAAAATGTAAGATAGATATTGAGAAAGAGTCTTGGGCAGATGTGCCTAGTCTATGGCAGAGGTGCCAAGGCATTGGACATTTGGTTTATATCGATGTTGCGTAGTAGTAGATCGACTCCTATTGTAGAGATTCGATATGATGTACCAAAGTCCGGGAACCGAGATCCCTAGATAAGAGCCGAGTCAGAGATTAAGAGTCAAATAGTTTGATTTACATTTTGATATCGATTATGTTTTCAGATTATGATACATGTTTTTGATAACTGTTTTATGCTTTTATATATGTTTATATGAAATGCATGTATACGTTGTTTATACTGGGATATGTTTCTCACCGGAGTTATCCGGCTGTTGTTGTGTTTCTATGTGTGCATGACAATAGGTGGAACAGGATCAGGGTCAAGAAGAGGATGAGAGATCCAGATTAGAGTGGAGATCCGGGCTTAGAAGAAGAGTTGCTATTCAACACATGACGTGTAGTTGATGGTTACGAATATGTTATGATTTTATTTTGTACTAGACTTGTACTTTTGATCAGGTTGTAGATATTGAACTTGATCTTGTAAATAAAATAAGATTGATTATCATATGTTCTGCACTTATGTATTTAAAAAAAATTTTAGACCCAAATTAATTAATTGATCCAATTAATCCCAAGGACAATTAAGAAGACGAATTAGGTTCGGATCCCCACATAGGTTGCATTTATTTCCTTTCTCCTTACGTGACAAAGCTAAAGCATGGTTAAATTGTTTACCTGTAGGTTCGATTACCGCATGGGAGGACATGGCGAAAGCGTTTCTCATTAAATACTTTCCTCCATCTAAGACCATGAAGATGCGGGTAGACATCACTACATTTGCTCAATTCGAGCAGGAGTCTTTATATGAAGCACGGGAGCGTTTCAAAGATCTATTACAAAGATGACCTCATCACAAACTGCCATTGGTTAGTTGTTCAAACCTTTTACTGTGGCTTGCGTACTCCTAATCGTACTATGATAGATGCTGCTGCTTGTGGAAACCTCTTGAGAAAAATTGCTGAGGAAGGATAATGAGTTGTTGGAGGAGATGGCTGCTAGCAGCTATCATCCTCAATCTGAAAGGAACAACGAGCGGAGAAGTGCAGGAGTCCACCAGGTAACTGACCTCTCCGGTATTACTGCATAACTTGATGTCTTGAACAGGAAACTGGATGGTTTGAATATTGGTGGCATGGCTATGCTTCTGCAAGAGATATTTTGTGAAAAATGCGGAGGAGAACACTATATTAAGGATTGTCAAGACAGTGGTCCTTTTTATATGCAAGAAGGGGCACCAGTGAATCAAGTGGGAGTCCAAAACCGTCCAAGGAATGATCCGTACTCAAACACATATAATCCTGGATGGAGGCAACATCCCAAATTCTCATGAGATGGTTAAAACAGTCAGAATCGACCACAGGGAGGACAACACTATGGGAAACAACCAAGGTACAGATCTGACCCTCCTAGAGAAGAAAAGTTCAATTTAGAGCAGATGATGTCTAAGTTTATCTTGTCCACTGAAACTAGACTCCAAAATCAAGATGCATCAATAAAGGGGCTAGAGAATCAAATTGGACAGTTAGCAAAGATGATAGCAAATAGAGAGCAGGGCATCTTGCCTAGTAACACAGAGACCAATCTAAAAGAGCAAGTGAAGGCCATTGACTTGAAGAGTGGAAAGATCTTAGAGGCTAGAGGGACTGAAAAAACTCAAGTACAGGATGAACAGACTGAGTCATCAAAAGTTAAGTCTTCCAACTAAACACCAGCACCCACTGCGCAATCTAAAATTTTTATCCCTCCACCTTTTTCTGGAGCATTAAAAAAGGCGAAATTAAATGCACAATTCGCTAAGTTTCTTGAGGTATTTAAAAAATTTCATATCAATATTCCTTTTGCCGATGCTTTGATGCAAATGCCTAGTTATGCCAAATTTCTGAAGGACATCTTAGCAAACAAGAGAAAATTGGAGGATCACATGACGGTTAATCTGACTGAGAACTTCTCTGCATTGGTACAAAACAAGATCCCACCGAAACTGAAGGACCCAAGGAGTTTTTCTACTCCTTGAGTGATTGGTGATATTTTTTTTCATAAAGCTTTGTGTGATCTTAGTGCGAGTATTAATCTTATGCCGTTATATGTATTCAGGAAACTCGGATTAGGAGAACCTAAGCCAACAAGGATGTCCTTGCAAGACGTCTTGGTAAAGGTGGAAAAATTCATATTTCCTGTAGATTTTGTGGTACCTGACATGGAGGAAGACGTGGAGATGCCCTTGATTTTAGGGAGACCATTCCTTGCGACTGGCAAGGTCCTGATTGATGTTCAAGAAGGGAAGTTTAGATTGCAAGTGGGAGAGGAAGAAATTACTTTTGACGTCTTTAATGCTCTTAAGCATACACTGCACACTGATAACTGTTTTAGAATTGATGCTGTGGATTCACTTGTGTGTAATTTTGTGCAGGATGCCATGAAAGACCCATTGGAAGCCACCCTCACAACTGAATTGAAGGAGGAAGACTTGGACGAAGAAAAAAGCTGAAATAGTGGCATACTTTAATGTCAACCATCCATGGAGAAAGCCAATTATAATGATACTGGAGGATTTAGGAGAGCGAAGAGATTTGACCCCTCCAAAGTCAATCATCGAGGAACCACCGATGCTTGAGCTCAAGCCATTGCCTCCGCATCTAAAGTACATATACCTGGGTGAGAATAACAAGTTACTTGTCATTATTTCTGCAGCTTTGACAGATGCTATGAAGGAAAAATTGTTGCAAGTTCTCAAAGCGCACAAAAAGGCATTTGCCTGGAAGGTGGCGGACATCAAGGGAAAAAGTCCATCAATCTGCATGCACAAAATCTTGATGGACGAAAAGTACTCACCCCTCGTGCAACCTAAAAGACGACTCAATCCAAAGATGCAAGAGGTAGTGAAGGCCGAAACTATTAAGCTTATCGATGCAGGTATTATCTATCCTATTTCAGATAGTGCATGGATAAGTCCTGTTCAATGTGTGCCTAAGAAAGGTAGGATTACGGTGATCACTAATGAAAAGAACGAACTTATTCCCACGTGGACTGTTACAGGGTGGAGAGTATGTATTGACTATAGGAAGTTGAATGATGCCACCCGTAAGGACCACTTTCCCCTTCCCTTTAATGATCAGATGTTGGAGAGACTAGCGAGGGCGTGATTTTTACTGTTTTCTAGATGGACATTTAGGGTATAACCAAATCACTATTGCACCTGAGGACCAAGAGAAAATCACTTTCACTTGTCCTTATGGAACATTTGCTTTTCGCCGTATGCCTTTTGGTCTTTGTAATGCCCCTGCTACATTTCAGCGCTGCATGACTGCTATATTCCATGATATGATTGAAACATTTCTTGAAATATTTATGGATGACATTTCTATCTTTGGTGCAACGTTTGAGGATTGTTTGAAGAATATGAGCTCCGTATTGCGAAGGTGCGAGGAGACGAACCTGGTGGTTAATTAAGAAAAGTGCCACTTCATGGTACAAGATAGAATTGTCCTAGGGCACAAGATTTCGGAACAAGGGATTGAGGTAGATAAAGCTAAAATAGAATTCATCAATAACCTACCACCACCAACTTCAATAAAGGGAGTTAGAATTTTTCTAGGCCACGCCGATTTTTATCGGAGTTTTATGAAAGATATTTCAAAAATTGCCAAACCTCTATCTTCCTTACTTATGAAAGATGTGCCTTTTGATTTCAATTCTGACTGTTTACAGGCATACGAGGATTTGAAGGAGTGCTTGGTGACGGCTCCTATCTTGGTGGCACCAGATTGGGATCTACCCTTCGAGGTCATGTGCGATGCTAGCGATACTGCAGTTGGTGCTGTCCTTGGCCAAAGGCTAAACAAGGTATTTCATACTGTATACTATGCAAGTAAGACTCTAGATGAAGCACAATTAAATTCCACTGAAAAAGAATTACTTGCAGTAGTATTTGCACTTGACAAGTTCCATTCATACCTTGTTTTGTCAAAAGTAATTGTGTTTACTGACAACTCTGCCCTTAAATATCTGCTTGCTAAGAAAGAGGCCAAACCATGATTGCTTAGGTGGATATTACTTCTCCAAGAGTTTGACCTCGAAATAAAAGATAAAAAAGGTATAGAAAATGTGGTAGCTGATAATCTTTCTAGGCTAGAGCTTGTTAGTAAAAATTGTGAAAACGATGAGATAGATGATTGGTTTCCGGATGAACAGCTGTTAGTGGTGAAAAATTGTCCTTGGTTTGCAAACTTTGCGAATTTTCTAGATGATTGGTTTCCGGATGAACAGCTGTTAGTGGTGAAAAATTGTCCTTGGTTTGCAAACTTTGCGAATTTTCTTGTTACAGGCTCAGGCCCCCCCCCCCCCCCCCCCCCCCCAATTTCACATTTCACCAAAGAAAGAAATTCTTTTCGACGTGAAGTATTATTCTTGGGAAGAACCCTTCTTGTTCAAAATATGTGCAGATTCTATGATCAGAAGATGTGTTGCAGAGGAAGAGTTTGGTCAAATTCTCAACCATTGCCATGACCGTGAGGTAGGTGGTCATTTTGGACCAACAAAGACGGCTTCTAAGGTACTTGAATGTCACTTTTATTGGCCAACCCTCTTTAAAGATGCTCGTTCTTATGTGTTAGCCTGTGATAAATGCCAACGGACATGTAACATCTCTAACAGTCATGAAATGCCTTTAAATAATATCATTGAGTGTGAAGTTTTTGATGTGTGGGAATAGACTTCATGGGACTGTTTCCCAGATCGTTCACGAAAAAGTATATTTTGGTGGCGATTCACTATGTGTCTAAGTGGGTAGAGGCAGAAGCATATGCCACTAATGATGCTCAAGTGGTCTTGAAATTTTTTTAAAAAAATATTTTTAACAAGTTTGGGACACCACGAGCAATCATTAGTGATGGTGGCACCCATTTTTGCAACAAACTCTTTGAAAAAATTTTGAGCAAATATGGTCACACATAAGATCTCTACTCCCTACAAACCCAAGACGAGTGGTCAAGTGGAAGTGTCTAACCGAGAGATCAAGTGGATTTTAGAAAAAGTGGTAGGTGTCAGTCGGAAAGATTGGTCTGGTCTGTAAGGTTAGATGATGCTCTTTGAGCATATAGGACTGCGTTCAAAACACCTATAGGCACTACACCATATAGGTTATTTTTTGTTAAAATGTGTCATCTATCTGTAGAGTTAGAGCATCGGGAATATGGGCTACAAAAACACTAAACTTTAACTTTACTGATGCATGTGAACGACGTCTGGTTCAATTGGATCAGTTGGAGGAATTCCGGAATCTGGCATATGATCTCGCACTGTCTTACAAGGAAAAGACAAAGAGGGCTCATGATAGGCGGATAATCAAAAGAGAATTCAAAGAAGGTGAAAATGTCCTACTCTACAACTCCAGGTTGCGACTGTTTCCCGGAAAATTGAAGTCGCGATGGTCTGGTCCATTCGTGATTTCTAAAGTTTACCCATCGAGAGCTGTAGAATTTAAAGATGGAAAGGATGGGACATTTACGGTCAATGCCCAGCGACTAAAGCACTACATCGGTGGCACAGTTGAGCCACAACTTGGAATCACCCGGTTCCAAGACAATCCGAACTGAAACTGACCGATAGTCAAGCTCTCGACTATAAATTGAGAACTACCTCTCTTTCTCTTATATTGCATTTAATTCGATTTTTATTTTATTTTCTTATTGTTTTACTTAAATAAAAAAAATCGTGGGGCAGCGAACGAGGTCCGCCCGGACAGAAACTTATGTCCGCCCAGGCGCGACCCTTTTCCAAAAAAAAAATTTTCAAAAGCCGCAAGTCATCCGCCCGGGCGGAAACTCACATCCGCCCAGGCGCACCCCTTTTTCTAAAATTTTTTCAAAAGCCGCAACATATCCGCCCGAGCAGAAACTTAAATCTGCCCGGGCGGGTCGCGGAGATTTTAAAAGCGCAGACTTCTTTTTTCTCTTCCCCAGTCGAAACCTAGCCGCCCCCTTCGATTTTTCCCCGCCTCCTCACTCAAATCTTGCTCAAATTATTTGTTTTGTGCCTATTTCAGGTCAAATCGTGGATCATCACCTTAACCAAGCGTCAAAAAGTGATTTTTTCCGGCCACCACTGAATTTTCCAGCCACCACTGAAATTTTCCGGCCACCTCTGCGATCTTCGGCCGTCGCTGAAGCTTCCGGCCACCATCTTCCTCTGGCAACATGCCTCCTACTCCGGGCTACTTGTGCTTCCCAAATAATCCACAATGGCACCCAAGAAAGCTCGGGTAAGTCACGATGCATCTTCGTATTCATCGCGTAATTCTCAGTTATTTGTGAATGATGCCGCTAGGGAACGCTACGAATATGCAAAAATACATCGAGCTCCGATTCGAGAGCGAGGGTTCTAGCTTGTTGTCAAAATTTTTATTATAAATCAAATTGAGATTAGAAGATGGGGAAAATTTTGTAGCCAACCGCAAGCCGCGGTGGCACAGGTAGTAAGGGAATTTTATGCTAATGCGGCTGAGAGGAAGTGATAGTAAAGCATTTGTGAGAGGGAAGCTGGTAGATTTTAGTTCGGTAGAGATTAATAGGGTGCTTGAGACACCGGCGATGGATGACTCGGTATATGTGGCATGAGCAGCAGAACCCAACTTAGACTTGATGATGCAAAGAATCTGCTATCGTAAACTTGTTTTGCCGAGAAATATTTGCTCGTCCCGGCTGCGATGTGGTACGCATTTCTGGTCACACGTTTGATGCCAGTCGGGCACACCAGCGAAGTATAGAGGGAGAGGGGAGTGATGTTGTATGCACTGATGACCCAGATGCCAATCAATGTGGGAAGGATTATTCATTCACAGATCCAGCTGAGCATTCATAATCCGAATGTGGCACTATTCTTTCCCCACATTATCACCGAGCTGTGTGCGGGTGCTGGGGTTGTTTTTCAAGATGTTGACGAATGGTTACCACCGACCAAGGCCCTTGATGATGCTAGCTGGCTACAGAAAATGGCAGTACGGCGGAAGGCCTTCCCTCAGTTTGGCCCTATCTGGGATGACTTGACCTTCGATCCACTACCACAGCCGCCCCACCACCGGCCCCGGGACCGGAAGGACGAATTTGCTGCCTTCGCGGCCATCAGTTACATTGGCAGGCTGTGAGTCAGACATATCAGACTGCTACTGATGCCATGTTGCGTTTGTCCCTGAGCCACAGTGGTATTGACCCAGCCCTTATGCCACCACCTATTCTAGCTTTCCCGCCATCGTTTCAGTTCCACTATGCCGACGCACCAGAGCCGGAAGCTGGCGTCATTCCCCCGGAGGCGTACGAGGAGGATGATCATTGAGATGGGAGTCACTTTTGTCCCTTCTTTTTATTTCTTGCGTTTTGTTTCGGTCCTTTTGTTTATTTCGGTTTCTATTGCATGTTTAGGTCATATTGCATCTATTTTGTTATGCACTATCTGTCTCTTTTTCTATCGTCTGTTGCGTTGGGGACACTGCTCGACTTTAGTATTGGGGGGTGGATGGGTGTTGTTTCGTGGGTTCATTTTTGGTGTTTTGTTGGTTATATTTGTTAGCATTTAGTTTTAGTCGTTTTGCATTGGTGTGTGTCAGCCGACAATGTTTGAAGTAGTACTTGTTAGCCAAGGATGATTAAGAGGCGATGAGACATGCCCTGTCTGTCGTGTACTCGCACTTCTTTAGCACCTACTGTGGTAAAGACATGAATTTTTATTTAAAACATTGAACTTTCTTTGCACAAATGTTAGAACTAGAAGCATGCATGATAAGATGGGAAAATTTAAGACTAAAGTGGGGAACGAAGATGTTTGAAGGCGTAAATTGAACTTGACTATATTCTCTTGAATCGAGGTATCTATTAGCAGCGTTAAAAAAAAGAGAACTATGGCGATGTAAGGTGTGGGGGAGCCGAATAAAGGAATGAAATCCTATTCCTAGCTAAAGTTGGAGATGTAAGGTGCTGAAGAGCCAAATAAAGGAATGAAATCCTACTCCTGGCTAAAAATGTAAAACACATGGATTTGAATCTAAGATGAAAGGTTCTAATATTGTCCTTTTATTACTGTATTTCAATTCAGTCAAAAAAAAAGATAATAGAAAAAGGGGAGCTGCTGGTGATTACTGAGTGCAGAGGAATAAAAGAGAGTAAGATTTACACTAACAGGCTGATTTAACTCTTTGACAATGGTTGAAAATGGATCCCTCAGTCATTTATGATGCTAGGACTAACAACACACACATACACGTTCAGGTTTTATTTGAAATAATGTCTAGACCAATGCAAGCGCGAAGAGTCGTGCTTTTACATTGATCGACAAGGGAATATGTTGAGTTTTGCTGAGGCTAGTTGATGACTATGAATAAACTGTCGAGCTACTTTGTGTCATGTTCCATTTTGTCTTGTCACCTGTTTTGCTCGAGGGCGACCAAAGGTTATTATTGGGGGGTTGATATAGGTGGATTTTACTTATTCTTCATATCATGTTATGTCGCATTGTGTTGCATTTATCATTTAAATTGCATGCATTTTGTGATATTTTAGCATAATTTATGTTTTTTGTTGCTCATGTGTTTAGTTGGTGATAATGCAGGAAATTCGTGCACAAAGTGAAGAAATTCGAGAGACCTCTGCCCTGGCACATATTTATGTCCGCCCGGGTGCCTGGAAGGTAAGGGAGAAGGAGTTTTTGCGAGAGTCATCCTCCCGGGCGCGTCAAAGAAAAAGTGAAAAATAAATCTGCGCAAGCCATCCGTACGGCGGAAACTTATGTCCGCCCGGGCGCGCTTGTATTTTTGGAAAGATTTTGGACGATTTTTTCCCTTAATTCTGAAGGGGAGAGAATATGGAAGGGATTGGGAACGTTTTTGAAGGATATTCAGACACAATTGAGTAGCCACCACAAGCCTTGGAGAGAATTTTCGCGCTTGGATTGAAGATTCGAAGATTTCGGGCATCGTCTTTGCATGTTTCGTCAAATCTTGTATTTCTAATTTATTTTTTATCTTTTAAACATTGTTGTGTTTATGTTTATTATGAATTCGAGTAGCTAAACTTAAATATTTGTTGGGATTTAAGAGGATCCTATCCCGAACTCTGATTTAGTTAATTCATATTTCAATTGTTGGTTTATTCGTGATTGTGTTACTGTTATCATTATCATTATTAAAGAATAGCTAACTTTAATAATAATCTTATATTGCGAGTGAGTTCGAGAGAATATCTTCTGATAAGAACGAGTAGCATAGTCCGTGGATCTACAATTTACATAGACATATGAAATTGGATACACGCCGATAGTCATAGTCTGGTAGGACGAAAACTAGGGGATTTCATAGATCGACATGCGATTCACTCTAGATAAATAATTAAAGATATTTAATTACTTCATTGAGTAGAGTTAGTTTGGCATAGCTCGAGAGGGCGTGTTCAATCGAATAGAAAATCCCGTCGGAAGCGTAAATCACTATCGAACGAATTAATTAATGAACGAAGGGTAGGTGAACTGAAATTCCCAACAAATTCACTTCTCATTGAATTTTAATCAATCATTCTAGATATCGTATCTCATTATTTAATTCTTGAATCTTTTTATTTGCATGTTTATTTGAGCATAATAGTAATAAACAATCAATCAAATTTCGTTGCTAAAAATTTGATAACTGAAAATAATAATTGTAAAATACACTATTCAGTGGAACGATACTTGTACTCTCGTACATTATACTATTACTTGACATCGTGCACTTGTGAATAATTTTCGAGCATTCAAAACCATATTTTATTGAGGATTCCACTGTGCAAGTTTTGCTCGATCAGCAATCAACTAAAGTATGGTTAACAAGTAAATTCTCCATGAAAGACATAGGTGAAGCATCCTATGTATTGGGAATACAAATCTATAGAGATAGATCAAAAAGGATGTTGGGGCTCACCCAAGCCACCTATAATGATACCATTATAAAGCAATTCTCTATGGAAGAGTCCAAGAGTGGATACTTACCAATGTGTCATGGTGTTACTCTATCTAAGGCAAAGTGTCCCAAAACTGATGAAGAGATAGAGATGATGACACGTATTCCATATGCGGGAGCCATTGGTAGTATCATGTATGATATGATATCGACACGTCCCGATGTTGCTTACGCTCTGAGTGTTACAAGCAGATAACAGGCGAACCCTGGTCCACTACATTGGAAGGCCGTGAAAGATATTCTTAAGCACTTGAGAAGGACTAAGAACTTATTCATGGTCTATGGGGGTGGAGAATTAAAATTGGAAGGCTACACTGATTCTAGCTTCCAATGTGATGTCGATAATTCGAAATCTACCTGTGGTTTTGTATTCATGCTTAATAGTGCGGCTGTCTCCTGGAAAAGTTCCAAGCAAGATACCGTTGTTGGTTCCACCACTGAAGCTGAGTACATTGCTGCATTTCCTGCAGCCAAAGAGGCAGTTTGGATGAGGAATTTTGTCCAAGAGTTGGGCGTTATTCCTAATGGAGTTGATTCAGTCCCGGTGTACTGCGACAATACTGGTGCCGTTGCGCAAGCAAAGGAACCAAGGTCTCATCAGCGATCCAAACATGTACTGAGGAAGTTCCACATCATTCGGGAGATTGTGGGAAGAGGTGATATATCAGTCGAAAGAGTCCCCTCTGCAGATAATGTTGCTGATCCACTTACAAAGCCCTTGCCATGACCAATGTTTGAAAAGTATCGCGAATCAATGGGATTAAAGTTTATGGGTAATTTGCTCTAGGGCAAGTGGAAGATTGTTAAAGTTGATGCCCTGGAAGCCAACTGTTGGCTAGAGATTTTATTGACTGAGTTGTAATTAACAATCATTATTTTAATATAATTCATTATTTCATGGCTTGTTATTTCTTTATCTGTATACCCATGTTATCAAACATAGTTAAAGATCTTGATTATACTTTAATACAAATGAATCGTAATTCGATGTTGAAACTCGTTTGTAAACACTGTATGATCTAAATTCGTTCTTAGTCGATTCAGCCACCTAAAACATGGATAAAGGTCGCTTGAGCTCGAGACTAGCATCTGTGATATTGTGTACTGCGTTTCTTGATAAGGGCATAGAGATGTCCAAACATGCAGATGGGTAGTCATATGATGATTATACCCAACAACCATTCCCTCGCACTTTCCAAGTGGTTATCATTCATCGAGAGGATAAGTCTGTGGTTATGATTGTACACCATTAGTCCTTACGACCCGGGACAACACTGAGGCTCTATATGCTAGGGTTGTACTTTGACTCGTTTACCGGCTCCAAGAGAGTCATCAGGTGGCGAGGTTGGATACAGTTGCGACACATATAGGAGCCAGTGCATTGTAGTCGGGGATTCACCGCTCACCTACGTGTGTGGTATCCTATGTGATCTGATGAAATTATACTGCGTGGAATCTCTGGCCAGAGTATGAGATGTACGTTAGAGAAGGAGTTCTCCAACCGTACATGCGATGCCACTATTTATAGTTATCACATAGTTATCGAATTAATATGCAACTCTCGGTGAACCAATGGTTGCAGATTCGATCGGGATATATGAGATGAAGGGACCGTACTGTAAGCTAATCATAATCGACTGGTTTTTGCAGGCACTATCAGTGATACATAGGGAATCATGGAGTGATGCTACTAGACGCTCTTACCATGGTTCGATGGGTTTAATCAGAAATATGATTTCTGACATTCTCAAGATCAATGGTTGATACATAGAATTGGGCAATTAAGGGTAAGCCCGAATAAAGGATTTGTCCTGAATCACAAGGAGTTGTGAACCCACGGCCTAGCTGTATCCCTGAACCATTGAGGGTCACACAAGCACTGGATCGTTTGTTCTCATTGAGAGAGAATAAATTCAAGATGTTGAATTTGTATTATGATAAATTAAATTCAAGGAGTTGAATTTATGATAATTAAATTTTGGAAGAATAAATTCAAGGAGTTGATTTATAATTTAAATATTAAATTCAAATGTTGAATTTATAATCGATTTTAATATATTAAACTCAAAAGTTCAGTTTATCAAATATTAAATTAATATTGGTGGGGATTATGTTTAATGGGCTTGTAGGAGTAGGAGTAGAACATACTAAATAATTAAAGTTCTTAATCACTACAAGAAAATCTTAATTCAACAACACATGAAAGACAACAGTTTTTTATAAAAACCTTTGTGCTTTGTCTTTTAACAATGATTTCAAGAAAAACCGTTGTCGCAGGCTCAAAAAACTCGCTCATAGACAACAGTTTCTTAAAAACTGTTTTCATTGATAAGTCTACGACAACGGTTTTTAAAAACCGTTGTCTATTAGCGTATTTTTTTTGGGCTATGACAACGGTTTTTAAAAACCGTTGTCTATTAGCTTGTTTTTTTTGGGCTATGACAACGGTTTTTAAAAACCGTTGTCTATTAGCTTTTTTTTTGGGCTACGACAACGGTTTTTAAAAATTAAAAACCGTTGTCTACTAGCTTGTTTTTTTTGGGCTACGACAACGATTTTTAAAAACCGTTGTCTATTAGCTTGTTTTTTTGGGCTACGACAACGGTTTTTAATAACCGTTGTCTATTAGCTTGTTTTTTTTTTGGGCTATGACAACGGTTTTTTAAAAAAAACCGTTGTCTATTATTGTGTTTTTTTTGGGCTACGACAACGTTTTTTAAAAATTAAAACCGTTGTCTACTAGCTTGTTTTTTTTGGGCTACGACAACGGTTTTTAAAAACCGTTGTCTATTGGCTTGTTTTTTTTGGCAACCGTTAAAACCGTTGTCTATTATTGTGTTTTTTTTGGGCTACGACAACGGTTTTTAAAAACCGTTGTCTTTCAGCTGGTTTTATTAGAGTTACGACAACTTTTTTTTAAAAGTTGTCTTTTCTTAGGGTTTTATATGGTTAACGACAACGGGTTTACAAAAACCGTTGTGATAGAACTTTTTTAAAAAAAATTTGTAGTGTTATATACACTTGCAATTAAAGGGAGAAGAAAAAGAAAGAAAACCCAAACCCATTCCCGCGCTACGTCGCCCTCTTCCCCCCAAAATCCCAAGCCAACGCCGCCGCTTCTCAACGCCAAGGAAAAACGGCCGACCACCGTGCGATCTAGCCATCAAATTCGCGACCTTGGTTCGCCAAGAAGACACCATTATCTTTTATCTGATCGAGAGAGCTACCCACTGCAACACGCAGCAAAGAAAGCGAACACAGTCTGATCGAGAGAGCTACCCATTGCTTTACCTTTCCTTTTCACAAAGCATAAAAGCGAACACAGTCTTTTGTGACCCTGACCTCTTCCACCTCCGCCGGTGGTGGCGCTTCGAAACTCCTGCTTGAAGTCAAAAATCTCTCCGCCGTAATCGCGGAGTCCAAGCAGCCCATTCTTAAAGGCGTTAATCTTACGGTTCACGAAGGCGAGGTACCTAATTTAAGTTTTTCCCCCCTTGTGTGGTATACAAAATGATGTCGATATGGTTTATTCCATTTTGATGCATATGTATTTTTTCCACCCAATTTGATGCAATTATGATAAACAGTTTAGTGGGGGCTAAGTTGGACGGGTATAGATGTTAAGTGGGCAAGATGATAGTTTGATAACGAAATGTAATTTATCTTTTCACAATTCTGCTGTATAATCTTGAAGATCACAATATTATATACCGTTTTATGGATATTATGCGGAAAGACATTGACATTTTTGTTGCATTCAAATCGGCTTTATGAATTTAATTTGTGTTCCACGGTGATGTATTGCATTTGTTGGAAGGATTCGAGTTGAATATTTTTGTAATCACATGACCACTTTTATATTGCAGCGTAGGTGTTCGAGAATTTGCTTAAACTAGGTTGTTTTTTCCTTGCAAATTTTTGGCAAAACCTTTTTTTTGTTGATATTTTCTTTTTTCGATAAAGCATACATATTTTTAGTGAGACGAATTAACAATGATGGTTGAGAGGGAAACTAAAACTATATATATATCTTTTATTGAACAAAAGTAAATATTGAGACAAATAAAGGTTTTACTCTAATTCTAGTTGTAAGAACATAGTTTTTCATTTTCTTTGACTCCTAATTTGGTTGTTGGATATGAAAGGTTCATGCTGTGATGGGAAAGAATGGATCTGGGAAGAGTACATTCGCAAAGGTCGGTGCCTTTTTCGTGGTTTTTTGTGATTTCAATATTGTAGTTTCAGACGCATATAAAGAATGAGTCGAGAATGTTATATTTCTTGTCGAGCTCAAGTTTTAATTTCTTTATTTTATTGGGCTGAATTGAGCTCATACAAGCTGATTATATGAATTTTGGGTTAAGAACAAGTTTGAGTTATTCTCATTGAATATAAATCCTTCAAGCTTGTACTTTAGCTAGTCTGAGCAAGCTTCTTTGATGCGGATTTGAGCGGTAATTCCTTTGTTATGGTTGTTTTTCAAGTGTAGTTGTGTCACATGATGGGCCTGATATGAATTTTTCATTCTTTATGTGCACAAAATGGAAGGTGAAAGTGGGGTAGGAAATTTGCTTACTTTCAAGTTTACAGTCGGTAAAAAAGCTGCGGCGGCGGTTTCTTGCAGGTATGTTTCTGCATATTTACGAAATAAATTAATGTCATTTTTGATAAAGCCATCGCCACAAAAATACAACGAATGAAGCTATGTAACACGAGCACTGTTGATAGATTCATTACAACATTGATGTCTAATTTTGTTGTTTACAACTCTTTTGGACACCAACTTAATAGTGTTTGTACAATTGTTTTGAAGGATTTGACTCATTGTTGGTTGGTTAGTGGTACGTATAATGGACAAAGATTGGATGTCAAAGAACAGGTTGTCACATGAATATGAGGTTGGGGTGGAGTATTTCTTGCAGTTTGCATCGCGAAACGCTAACAATCCGAATGCAATGCCTTGCCCATGTGCAAAATGTGGTAATCTAAAGACAAAAGATATTGACACTATAAGGGCTCATTTGTGTTGTAATGGTATAGATTTAACATATCATGCATGGATTTGGCATGGCGAAAGATCTAAGTTCGGGAACTCAATGAATGATAGTGATCGAGTAGGGCAAGAAGAACGCAAATATTTTACCGAGGAACCTATAAGTATGGTACATGGTGCATATGATAGTTATGCTAAGAATCCAAACCAATTCCATAAGCTACTTGAAGATGCCGAGAAACCTTTATATCCTAGATGTGTTAAATTTACAAAGTTATCTGCACTTGTGAAATTATATAACTTGAAAGCAAAATATAGTTGGAGTGATAAAAGTTTCACTGATTTACTTGGTTTTTTTGGGCAAATGCTTCCAGATGACAATGAATTGACTTTATCTTTGTATGATGCAAAGAAAAGCTTATGTGCTTTAGGGATGGATTATGTGAAAATTCATGCTTGTCCTAATGATTGTATCTTATACCGGAAGGAATATGAGGATTTTACCAGTTGCCCTATTTGCGGGATGTCAAGGTGGAAGTTGGGATAAAAATTCTACGATAAATGGAGGAGTTCCTGCAAAGGTCCTTTGGTACTTCCTACCCATTCCCAGATTTCAAAGATGGTTTCAGCAGAAAGGTGATATCTAAGGAATTAACTTGGCATGCTGATAAAAGAATTCGTGATGGATACTTGCGTCATCCGGCTGATGCACCCTCTTGGAAAGTAGTGGATCACAACTGGCCAAATTTTGCTTCCGAGCCAAGAAATCTAAGATTGGCCATATCAGCAGACGACATGAATCCACATAGTTCGATGAGTTCTGCATATAGTTGTTGGCCAATTGTGATGATCACTTACAACCTTCCTCCAAGTTTATGTATGAAGAGAAAATTTATGATGCTCACTTTGTTGATTTCTGGTCCCAAACAACCGGGAAATGATATTGATGTCTACTTAGCACCTCTAATTGACGACATAAAATTTTTATGGGATAATGGTGTTGATATATATGATGCATATCGAAAAGAAATGTTCTCGCTTAGAGCTGTGTTACTATGGACGATCAATGATTTTCCTGCATATGGGAACATGTCAGGTTGTATTGTGAAAGGATATCATGCATGTCCAATATATGGTGAAGAAACATATCCGACGAGGTTGAAGCATAGTAGAAAAATTGTGTATACAGGCCATAGAAGGTTTCTTCCTACAAGTCATCCATATCGAAGGCAAAAGAAAGCATTTAATGGGAACCAAGAGTTTAAACTCGCACCAAAACCATTAACTGGGCTATGAAGTTTTAGAAAGAGTTGAAAGAATTAATTATCGTCTGGGACAAATGAGTGGGAAGCTTCAGTTGAAGGTAGGTGATGAGAAATCATGTTGGAAAAAGAAATCTATATTCTTTGAACTTGAGTATTGGAAACATCTACTTGTTCGACATGTTCTTGATGTGATGCATATTGAAAAAAATGTTTGTGAAAGTCTCATCGGTACGTTACTTGACATTCCAGGAAAAACAAAGGATGGAGTTGCAGCAAGACTAGATCTCATGGAGATGAATTTGAGGACTGATTGGATACCAAAGATGGGGGAGAAAAGAACGTATTTGCCAGCAGCCTGTTATACACTAAGCAAGTCTGAGAAAAGAAAATTTTGCAATTCTCTGTTTGGAAATAAAGGTCCCTACGGGTTACTCATCTAATATTAAAAACCTCGTGTCGATGAAGGACTTGAAACTTGTTGGCCTTAAGTCACACGACTATCACACTTTGATGCAACAATTGCTTCCAGTGGCCATACGTGGTGTCCTACCTAAACATGTTAGAGATACTATCACTCGGTTGTGTGGGTTCTTCAATGTGTTATACAATAAAGTGATAGATGTCTCAAAGTTGGATGAGATACAAAGAGAGATTGTGATGATATTGTGTTTACTGGAGAGATATTTCCCCCCATCGTTTTTTGATATAATGATTCATTTGACCGTTCATCTTGTACGCGAAATAAAATGTGTGGACCGGTTTGGTTTAGGCATATGTATCCATTTGAAAGATTCATGAAGATATTGAAAGGCTATGTGCAAAATCGCAATCGGCCTGAAGGGTGTATAGCCGAACGTTATATTGCTGAAGAGGCTGTGGAATTTTGCTCGGACTACATGTCTAGTGTAGATACAATTGGTATCCCATCAATGCATCGGAGAGTATATTCACTACATGAATGGTGATGAATTGGAGAATGATGTATCCCACTATCAATGTTTTACACGAGGGTTTATATCAATGAATGTTGATGGAATAGATGAAAATGAACCGACATGCATTCGTGAAGATTGTGATGGGTATTGGGTTGACAATAATTAAGTGCAATCCTAAATGACTTGAACCAGCATAATAGGTTACATTCCTTTACTGTTCTGCATATTACATTTTCATGTAGAAAGAAAAATAAAGAACTGAGTACTAATTTTTTTATGATATGCGTTGCAAAATGCATTTTTCTGATTGCCTAACAAATTGTAAATGCTTGCAGGATGTCAAAGAACGAGAAGCCTAAACAGAATACTGCATATTCTGCCAATGACAATAGTTGTGGGGGCAAAACAGTTTTGTAATCTACAGAAACGGAAACAACAAAATCATCTAGACGTCGTACACGTTTGGATAGGCTTGTTAGGCAAAGGGTTCATGGAATCAGAAAGGATGTGAGGTTCAATAAATTGGGACAACAAGTTGGAGAATTTGCAGGTGAGATGCAAAGTTATATTGGAGTTCTTGTTCGAGAAAAGGTAAAGATAAGTTATCAGACTTGGAAAATGGTTCCAAATGATGTCAAAGATTTAATATGGGAATCGGTTAATGTAAGTTATAATGTTTTGACTATTTTGATTATTTTTCATATGGTTATGATATGTTTAATGTTATGTGTTAATATGACTTCTACAGCTGACGTACAATGTTGATCAAAGCTGGAAGAAGGGATGTCTGAACTCTGCAAATAACAAGTGGCGACAGTTTAAAGCTTTTCTCACTCAAAAGTTCATTCTTAGCAAGCGGGATAACAATGAGGATTTGAAAGAACCACCTACTGGGTTTGGTATTACACGAGATGATTGGAGTTCATTTGTAATCAGTCGCTTGTCTGATGACTTCATGGTAAGATTCTTAATTTGTTATTTTCAAATTAGTAGACCATAACAAATTATTTCTATTGACATATGATATATGTGGGGAATTTTCAATTAACTAGAAATTGCGTGATTAACAAAAGAAGAGAAGAAAGCAAAACATATACCCCCATCGTATGTCTTGCAAAGGATATGAACGTTTCGCCGACGAAATAGTAAGTATGAGAAACTGAGTTAATTCGGAAAGTTTACTATGTCCATGCTATGTGATTTTTAAATTTGTTGATAACATACATATTGTTTGTAGGCAGATGAGTTATGTGACGATGATTATATAAATCGAGCAATTATGTGGAAGAAAGGACGGGTCAATATGAAGGCAATGAGTTGAAATCGGCAATAGAAAAGATTGTAAGCAAACAATACATGAAAATGAATAATTTTTATTCATTATAACTGTTTTTAGTAATTATCTTGTTCTTTTGTGCATGACAGGATGGTTATGTGCAACAAAAAATCGAGGGTACGTTGCAATATGAAGAGGGAAAAAATGATATCCTTACGAAAGCACTGGATTCATATGAACATTCTGGTCGTGTGAGAGGTGTTGGAGGTCATATCACTCCAAGCATCTACTTTAATATTGGTAGAGTATGGAAGAGTCCTTTTGGTGATGACCATATATTTCTTAATCAAACAAAGTAGTTGATGGAGGCGAAGATATTAATCTCAGAACAAGATGCACGCATCGCAGAACAAAATGCACGCATATCAGATCAAGATGCACGCATATAGAGACTTGAAGAAATGTTCAAAAAGGGTGCAAGCAACTTTGACATTGAAGAAAAAGGTAGTTGCTCAGTAAAGTTGCATCCCATGAGTGACGATAAAATCAAAAAGGGTGCAAGCAACTATGCAACTTCGCATGATGATGACGTGAAAACTTTGAGCAATGCTGAGTTTCTGCAGGTATCTGACTATTGCAATTGTCCATGACTATGATTTGTATCAATTTATAACATGATTATTTGTCTTCTAGGGCAAGCCGGTTGCATTGGCATTGGAATCTAGGACCAACATTGTTGCCTACGGTACAATTGTCCATGTCAATGCGGATGATAAATTATTTCATGGTGTTCCATCACCCATTACTTGCATGCACGTATCCATGGATAATGCTGTGGACAAATTAGCACATTTGCCATTTCAAATTCCAAACGAATGTGATACTGTTGGTGATGCTGTTTGAACACATGTAGCTTGGTCAGCACACTTCGTAGTAATTCAAGATGAGGTAAATGTCATTTATATTTAAATTTAAAGTATCATAAATAATTCAATATTGCAGCTAACATATGTACATTTGCAATGTTTAGAAGCTTCAAAAGAAGAAAAATGTCGACCACAGGAATAAGATTGTTTTGTCTTCAAGTGTGCCAAGATCTTTACATCTTTTGTATTGTTATTGTAAACGTGCTCTAACCGATGAACAAAATTAATCACTGCTTTTTGATCATGATTTATTTGACGAGAGTTACGAACTACTTCTGCACCTTGAAGACATCATTCCTTTCTATAGTTTGGATCCAATATCTGCCAATTGTATAGTTGTGTACATGTGGTAAGTCTTCTTCTTTTGTTTGTTGACCACTTAAGCTGTATAAACTTAATTAATTTATCATATTCACATTATTCTGTTGGAAATTGTAGGCATCTGTATAAAAAGATGAAAAAAGACAACAAGAGTGACAAGTTTAGATTTGTCAATCCACACACGATCCCATACATGCCATATGTATCCAAACTTGACAGAAACTGGTAAAATCGAACACTTGATTGAAAGAGCAAGTGTTTTGGCCGAAAGACTAAGTGTTGCATCAACAAATCAACTAGTTTTAGTGCCACATAATGTTGGGTGAGTCAAAATTACAATATCAAATTTAATTTATTTTCTTGACATTTTATAGAATTGTATGCGCTAATTATGTGTTCTGTGCATAGTTACCATTGAATTCTCACTGTCATCGATCCTTACAAAGATATGGTTTATTTGTTGGATTCACTTAGTCATCGAAACCGTTACGATGACTGGAAATATGTGGTGGATATGTAAGTTAATATTTTGTTTTTATGTCAAATTTAATTCAGTGAATAAAACACTCATATGTTGACTGTTAATGATGTATGCAGGAGTGTAAGATTGTTTAATTCAAATAAGGAAAGGAAAGGGAAAAAACAAGCTATATGGGAAGTAGCAAAGGTATGCATGTGTACTTGTCATTAATTAACGTCTATTTCAATTTGTGTATCAATCACTAACAAATTTTTTTTTTTAAATTAGGGTCCACGACAACCAGATTCGAAACAATGTGGTTTTTATGTTATGAGATTTATGAGAGAAATGATTGAAAAAAATGCTACCAGTGAGAAGAACTCGATATCTTCAATTGTAATATTCGACATATTCTCAATATTCACAAATAATTGTGTATTTCTCATTTTTCAATGTCTTTATTGATTGTTTTTTACTAATATTAACATTGTGTTTGTTCACAGTTCATAAAAACAGAGTATTCCAAGGAAGAGATTGATGAAGTGCGATCCGAGTGGGCGGAATGCATACAAGACTATATTTACGAATAGGTATGCAAAGTATTGATGAAGTGCTTTGTGTTACAATGAACCAAATCAATCATTTTTCTATTTTTCTTCAATAATGCATGGTATAGTATTTCCAACTGAATAAGTGCTTTGTGAAGTGCTTTGTGTTACAATGAATAAGTGCTTTGTGTTCCATTTCTGTGTCTATTCATGTTGATTTGTTCCAAATATTCTAATGCATTGTATAGTATTTCCAACTGCACATGGACCTATATATAAAACATTGGAAAATTAATCTTGATTGACAGTGGACCTTGAAATTTAGAGAATGAAACTTGATTCGTAGCGATATTATTTGTGTTTTGATTTTTGCCAGCCTACTTTCTCATCATAAGAATGGAACTGAAGACCAAATGCCTCAGAGTTTTAGGAATTTTATTTCTTTCAATCAAGTCCCTGAAAAATATGATTTACTTCAATATATAGATTCCTTAGAACTTAAATGTTATTCGTTTGTGAATTGATGTTATGACTTTCTTTCGAGTATATAAATGTTGTTTGTGTTGGATGGAAATTTTTTGGATGTCCTACTTATAGGGAGGTCATGCCGTAATTTCTATTTTCTTCAGTATATATTAGTTATGACTTTATTTTCGTCTCTATGCACCATTTGTGTTAGTTGCGTTTCCAGTGCATGTCTTGCTTGCAATCTCATCTCTTACATGGGTTTTTAATGGGCTTTCTATGTGTGGATTATATGGCAGGGATGAAATGGCAGGGGAAGGTTTTGATGCATAAATGTTGATGAGGTTTGAGGAGATCGAGGCCGATGATGACAAAAGATTGCAGTATATCCGTATTTTCTGTTTGGAAAATTTTGATATTGTGGGACTCTACTGCCACATTGCCACGTTGATGACGAACATGTATCAAGGTCAATTGCAATACTAAATTCAAATTTGTAAATTTTTTGTTTATCGTTGGCATATTTTGGATGATGGATTTTGAACATAACATAGTCACGGATTTAAGGTGGTAAATATTTTGTTTTCGATTGTTATTTTTGGTTTAATTATTATATATATATATTGTAAATTAAAAGAAATTTAATAAAAAAATTTTACCTAATGAAAAAAATTATTAACGACAACAGTTTTGAATTCTATTGAAGAAAATATAAAGACAACGGTTCTAAATTGTTGTAAATTCAACAAAACACTACGATTTTTAGGCGTTGCAAAACTGTTGTCGTTGCTACAAAAAACAACGGTCTCAAAAGTGGCGAAACTGTGGTCGTTCATATATTATGACAACAGATTAAAACCGTTGCAAAACTATTGTCAATAGTGCTAGATAACAACGGTTAAAAACTGTTGCGAAACTGTTGTCGTTGGTAGATAATACAACGGTTTAAATCCGTTACAAAACCGTTGTAGTTGGTATAAAAGACAACGGTTTAAAACCCTTGCAAAACCGTTGTCGTCTGTAGAAAATACAACAGTTTAACACCGTTGCAAAACCGTTGTCGTCGGTAGAAAAGACAAAGGTTTAAAACCGTTGTCGTTGAAGACACTTTCAACAACACCCTCAGTTACAACAGTTTTAAATGGCCTACGACAACGGATTTTGATTAATTAATTAAACTAGTTGGACTGGTCCATTTTATTAATCAAGTTCATTAATGTTAATTATGATTATTAAGTTATGACTTAATTATAAATAGGTGTTAGCAAGGCATAACCCTAGCCACCACCACATGAGAATTTCGAAATTCCTTTTCCCAAAGACTAAAAAATTCGGCCACTTCCTTTTGAAGGAAAAGGTTGAGTCGTCTCTCAAGCTTTGATCTCCAATGCAAAATATCTTCTAGTTTTCTGTGCAAATTAGAAGAGGATCAAACCATCTAGTCGTGGACCTAATTAGAATAATAAACAAAGGAGCTTTTGAAGAAAGTTCGTAGGATTCATCAAGGGCTAGATCCGTTGTACCGGATTAGTTGGAGCCAAGTGATTAATCACAAAAAGTATAATATTCTAACGCCCTATGAATGTTTATTCTTAAAACCATACAAGTGCCGAAACCAAAACATATTTTGATTGCCATAAAATAAAAATTTTAAACTTCCGCTGCGTTTGGGGCACGAGAAAACCGAGATCCAACAATAACATCTCCATTTTCCTAACCCTTCATCAACGTCTTCTTCTTATGTATTCAGTAGATATTGTATAAGCTCGAACTCATTTTGTTTGATGATTTATGCATCCATGTTTTGAATTTTGAGCTCAAGCTGATGCACGTAATCTCCCATTTCCTGACTATACGTATTGAGCTCTTGCAGGAGCTGGTCACCAAATTTCTTTGCAATATGATAGTGGGCGAACCATGCTTGAGACATGGTTAACAATTTTTTATCATACTTTTGTGTCTCTGGCAGCTCATCTTTGTAATATTTGAGTTGTTTTTCTCGAATTTCTTGTTGAAAGAAAGTTTTGTCACATAAGTTTGAAGATGATATTTAACTTCCATTAACTCGACATTTTCACGTAGTAAACTAGAAATCATACCCTTAAGTTGCTCGATCCCAAGCTCCAAGTCCATAAAATTCTTGGATTGAGTTGACATTATCGGAAAAAGCGTTATTGATCCTGAGGCTCTTCGAAATTTTTGCTGAAAGGTTGCTCGAACCGTTGTATTGTTCTTGCTCCAAAATTTTGCTGCTTCTCCTTCAAAATATGCTGCTCGAATTTCTAGCTTGTTTTGGTGTGAATTTCTTCATCCATTGGAAGGGTTTATACAGGTGTATTGGAGAAGCTGATATGGTAAGATATTCAAGGCTATTAACTCGATTTTAATGGTCATAATCAACCATTATTGTTTGATTAAAGTTGTTCAATGAGCCATTAATAATGGGTATTTTAATTTCGAAAGTGGCTGGACATATTGGCTGAATAATTTTGAAAATATTGTTGCATATGGATGAGTATTCATTTAGAAAATGGGGTCAATATGGCTTTAAAAAAATTTAAATTATAAGTTGACAAGAATGTTACAAAATTGAAGATAGAAAAGTGATAATTCTTGTTCAACAAAAACATTAATTTGCCTACATAATTTTATAACATGCTCAAATTCAAAAATATGGTACTCAAAATGAACAATTTTGAAAAAGAGGATGTGTAAATTATATGGCCTCCATGAGGCTGTCTAGAATTTGAAGATAATGGTTTAGACAAGAATGCGTCAGTCAATTCGAAATGATAGTGGTAAGTTTAAATAGGCATTAATTGGGGAGTTCAAACATTATGGTATAGAATGGTTGTGGACAAAAAATTTCGACTAAATTTTTCAAAAACGGAAAGTTCGAATATTTTCATATAAATTAAAAATATAATTCATGAGGATTATGGAACAGTAGGTGGAATTGGATTTCAAAATCTCTATATGAAGTTACGAGTCCCACGAAAGTTACCAAAAAAAACAAAAATGGTATTTAAGAGGACTAAACGATGAAATTTTGTGATTTAAGGGGTTACATCACGACAAAGATGAGTATTGTTTGTTGGTTTGTTCGACATAGGATTTCATTGGGTTTTTCCAAAATCCGATGTCGTCCAAAATCCGATGTCGTCAAATTTTGTATATCAAAATCTCAGCTTGATTATAAACATGGAGGCTCGGATATAAGTTAAAGTCATGTCCCATAACCGAGGCATGTTGAAACTAGCAATGTTTACAATTTAAATTGAAACAATAAATTTCGTATTACAAATCTTTCCTCAACAGGTCTATATCATAATCAAGTATTGTCTTTACATGCAATAGAAATCAAAAGAATACGGAAATGTACAACTTGAAATAATAGCACAACTAAAACAATTTGAGCGTATTTTTAACCCCAGCCCCAAAACATTTTTTGTTCTTTTCCTCTTCTAATTGTTCAACGCTATTATCTCGGAGGGAAAGTAAGGGGTGATATTTTGAGAAATGCTTGGGAGATGGAGGCCAACCGAGTACTTTTAACAAATAAATATGAAATATTTGAAACATGAACATTTCTTAACAGAAAACAGACATATCAAACGCATGTCGTTAATATGAAGCATTAAAATTTCATCTAATTTCAATGATTTACTAATGTCAATTCCTAATTGTTAATCCTCTAAGAATGCGACCATACAAAGGTCAAAATCACACTCTATGTGGACAATTTCTTATCATACTTCGGAAATATTTACTGAATATCAGTCCATAATTGATAATTTTCTAAAAGGTGAGATCATACAATGATTGTAATCTCACTTTGTAATAAGGGTCATGTCTTGTCATAGTTCGGAATTCATTTGCTATATCAAGTCAAATCATACCAATGCTTTAGAGAAAAAATCTTAGAACAAAACATGAAATGTAAGAAGCATATTTTTGAATTCAAGGATACATAATATTAAACAAAGTAAACTTAATCTTGAAACAAAGAATGCAGACTCGATCGAATTTTTAAAGCATATCATAGAACGAAAAAGACCTTATACATATTCAGTATTTTAAATCAATAGCTCACTTACCCAAATACAAGTGTGCAAATTTTTATCAATATATATATATATGGCATGATCGATTAGGGTAAATCATTGAGCTACAATAGCTCGGTTCTTGGAAACTTTAACACCGATGAATTAAATCGAGTTTGGCTTTCAAACCAAGCGGTAGACACTCGAAATAATCTTTCATAGAAACCGAATAAAATTTTTTTAAAGCATTTAAAATATATTCAAGTTGAATGAGTAAAAATATTTTAATTGAAGTATTTTATTAAACACTTGGTATGCAATACTTTGGTATTTAAAGAACACATAAAATGCTTCAACGATGCATATTTAAAACAATGAAAATGATAAATAAATGCAATAATTAAATAGATACAAATTTTTTATGAATGTTCAGAGATTAACAACTCCTACGTCACCCCTTCTTCCCCTTGGGAATGATCCACTAGAAGACTTTGATTTATACAAAACCTTGTACATACTCATTTCAACTTAGGACTTATCTCTTGCCTAATGGAAAATCCTAGTACACTTTCGATTGTAGGCCGCAACCTCATAATCCGCATAGTGTTTAACGCCTCTTATGCCAAGGCTACAAACACAATCTTTAATGTCTTTGTGTGAAGAGTCTGTAATTCCGAAAAACCAACCTACGTAAACCGTATGCATGCAAAATTATTTTAATTGCTTAATTGTTTTATTTAATTGATTTTAAATGATAGCTTAATGTTTATTATATGATTAAATATGTGATGACATGATTAAATGATAATATGACATGATTGCATGAGATTAAGAATTTTACCCGAATATTCGATAATAGATAGGGAAAATGAGACCGAGGACGACCAAGACAAGAATATATATTTTTATTTAATTAATGGCAATGCTTCCTAATATGATTTAAAAATGATTTGATTTTCTTAAAAATGTTGGAGTTCGAATTATTTTATTAGTCGAGCTCGATTATTCCGTGGAAGTCGGTTTTGGGCCGACAAGGAATTTTAAAAGATCAAAAATATTATTTTTGGGAAACTAATTTTACAAACTTTTATGTTTTAGTTAAATAAGTATCATTTGGCTCAATTTAATTAATTTAAGTAGGCTCAATTACCCTTAAGCTTGCAAGCCCAAAACCAAAGCCCATTAGTATACAATTAAATCTATAAATAATTAAACCTAGGTCTTTATCACCACAATATCATCACCATCAGCAGCCGTAACACATCACACACACACTTCATAAAATTCGAAATATGGGGAAGAATGAAGGCTAGGAGTTCTTCGTCATCCGGTCATCCAACATCGCACCCTCGCCAAAGATCGTATATTCGAGCGTTATAAATGCAAATACACATTTTATAAACCCTTTTAAATATCATACAAATCATAATATGTGTGTGTTTATTTATTATGCATGAAAAATATTGGTTTTCGATTATTTTACAGCAGGATACTTTTTTTTGAAAGTTTTAACGAATTTACTTTTTATTCGAAAAACGTTATGAGTACAAGGGTTCAACTGCAAAAACATGATAATGTGTCAGTAGGGTCCCTAGATGGGTTGGCTTGGGTTTGGCTCAAGGTGGATCGGGCGTGGCTCGAGTAAATTGGGAGATGGCTCGGTGTGTTCAATAATGTGTCAGAAACAAAAATTAAAGAACTAAAATTGGAACCATGGGTCCACGGGTGTGGTTCATGGCTCCCAAGGGTAGAATAAATAATAAAAATGTTATGTTTAAAACTTGGGTTAAAAATAAGGAGTTTTGGATTTATCCGGGATTTTATCGTTTCACTAAACATTAATTAAAAAATTAATTGAAACACCTAGTTTTATGCGGAATAACATTATGAAAAAATTATACTTAAGCTTAAATAATTATTTAGAATAATCCCATGTCATTAAAATGAGGAAAAGATAAAATCGAGAATTTTTACGTTCAGGGGCAAAACGGTAATTTTACACTAGAAAAATACGTAAAAACTTGGCAGCATCCCGAAAGATCATAATGCATATTAAATGATATTTGATGATTTAAAATAATTATTTTGATGATAATATGTTATTTTATGATTTATTGAAAAGATGTGCAAATTATACTGTTTTAAAATGCTATTTTTGGAAAGTTATGTTATTTTATGATTTTAAAAGAAAATGAAAAATATTTTGAGGGATGTGAATTGACTGTGAAAAAAGATATGATTTATGATTTTGTGGGGATATCGTGAGGGCCAACGCCCTAGAGGGACCCCGACGATCGTATTTCCAGGTGGAGCCTAGTGCACACCCCCTTGAGCCATGTTTATTTGAAGACTGATCAGTCGACCGAGGATAAAAGCTAGTCACTTCTAAGGATCAAACTTCACCCAAAATGATATATGATTGAAAGCTTATGATTAAAATGATTTTGTGATATATGATTAATGATGATGATTAAAGCTATTTTTTTAAATGATTTATTTATGCTCAAAGCTATTTTTAAATGATTTTTAAAGGATTTATTTAATGCTTAAAGTTATTTTAAAATTATTTTACTATTTAAGATTTAATTATGCTTAAATGATTTTAAATGGTTTAATTATGTCCACAAGTTATTTTAAATAAAAATATGATTTTAAATGTATGTGATTGTATATGTATTATTTGCTATCCATGTTTAGAACATGCCGAGTCTTTAGACTCACTAGGTTTGTATGATGCAGGATCTGATGATTTATGGGAGGCGGTGATGATTGAGTGGATCGAGTGCAGCAGTACACACCTGAGGGCCTTTATGTTTCCGCACTAGCTAGATAGAAAAATGATTTAAAGATTATGCTAATGATTTTTAATGGAGACATTTTATGCTTTATTTTTATTGTTAGTTGATCTTCTAAAGGTCGATTTAGGATATTTTGTTAGTTGATGATTTAGGATTTATTTTATGCACCAGAGGTTTAAATTGTTAAATTATTTTATTAGAATTATGATTTAAGATTAGAGAAAAAAAGTCGAGGTCGTTTCAGTTGGTATCAGAGCCAAGGTTTTCCCCAAAGGGTTGTATATTGTCACTCCGAGAAGCTCAAGAAGTCACGCCTCAAATATGTGAGTTTTTGCTGGTCTATATTTTATATGCTAAAATTCTTTTAAATGCTTACATGATGCATGACATACATGTTAGTTGCATGTTGCATGAAAAATTTTAGATGCATGGTGTTTACGTGGTTGGACGACGTGTACAGAGATGCCTCTAGAAGACAGGACGAGGAGATTCCATAGCCTCCACCTGTTCAGGATGCTAGTGCCCGTGTACTAGCTGGTATGGCCCGTTTCTTTGAGCAACACGTAGGGATGGAGCAAAGGTTAGACCAGAGGCCGCATATGAGCGTTTTAGGAGGATGCACCCCGAGGATTTTCATGGGACTACCGATCCATTCATTGCTGAGGGATGGATTATGAAACGTCTACTCGTTTTTAAAAGTCCGGAATATTTTTTTTTAAAGCTTAAACTCATCCAAAATTATACGTAAACATAAACAAATAAAAATCTTAAAATCATCACTTATAAAAACATTCATCTCCTTTAAACATCATAAATTATAATGCGGAAAACATGCGGTACTCCGGTCGTGTCGCCGCACAAGGCCTGCCTACTCAGAGTTCGGTACCTCCAGTCACCTCATCATGAAACTCACCTGCATCACACACACCTAATGAGTCTAAGGACTCAACACACCTGTACCAGGAATAACAAGTACATATACATAGCACACAACAGTGAAGAATATCATACTCAACATATATTTCATGAACTTAAAATCATAACGTAAACGTGTTGTGTAAAAATCATATCGTGTCAAAGCATGTCATCTCCTATCATCATACTCGTAAACGTGTCGTGAAAAATCATGTCATCTCATATCATCATATACGTGTCAAGACAGCTCCTCGTGTCATCATAAACTTAAACATTTTCTTTTTATTGAATTCAGTTCATTAGTTGTGACTTTCGTATCAGCTCTATCGTATCAGTTATATTCGATGGATCCATCTATAAAACCGTGGTACCCGGCGGCGGGGGACATCAGCGACAGCATTACCCGCCCACCGAGCCCGGGCCTCAGCTCATTATATCTCATATCATCGTATACATATATATCGTCAGTCACAACCAAATCACATCCTTCAAAAAAAAGCATCATAATCATAACTTAATAAAATATGCACAAACGCAACATTTTTTCATTAAAATCAAGCATGCAACATTTTTTTATCATAATTACGTAAAAATCATAAACGTGATGCATAAACATTTAAAATATCATAAATTTGTGTTCAAGGCGCTGCCAAGACCAAAATCTCATCCCGGGTGCAAAATGATCATTTTGCCCCTGGAACCCGAAAATTATCGTTTCACCACTGGACCTCTAAAATTGACCCGAAGCTTGCCAATCTCCTTAAAATGTCCCAAAACATTTTTAAAAGTATTCCTAGACGTAAATTCGAGCCCATAAACCAAACTTAATTGATTCGTTTTAAAACTCGAACCGAGGTCCCAGTTTTAACCCGAATCGACTCAAAACACAACCAATTTTTTCCAACTTATTGTCATATCTTAAAACACTTTAAGGGTCCTAAATCAATGTCATTAGATCCTCCCACTCACGACTGAAATTTCCAGAATATGCCCAAAACACTCGGTCCTATCCTATCTAGCCACCTCATGTGCACCTATCTCTTAAAAACTCACACTTCAAACTACACCTTGTTGGAGATTTAATAAAATAAATCTATAAATCATGTGATTAAATACATATATCACAACACGCCTGGAATTCATGTCGAATTATCAAAAAATATAAATAACAGTAAACACGTATCAAAATCCATTGATTGATATAGCGTTAGAGTTATGAATCTTCCAAGACAACAGAGAATCGACCACCTTATTCTTGCCTTTGATGGGAGAAGGAGAGAGATCTAGAATACGTGTGCCGTATGTATTCTCTGTTATATTCTCTGTGCCTTGGGGACCATAACCTTATATAACCTTAGCAGTCTTCAACCCATCATAGAAGACCTAATTGGGCTGGGTTTCTACACATAAGGTGGATCATACCAATTTATTTAATACTTTGGTAACCCATAATTAATTAGATCACTTTATTGGGTCCTTTATTAGATAACTTGTTCATGTACAATTAATTAAATTATGTGTGCCCACAAAATAATTCCAACAATCTCCCACTTGGGCCACATAAGTTATCCGGATATTGTACATGCAAAAACTGGATTGATCTCTTGTTACCTAAATCAAAATATTCCTTATCAATCTGGTCTATCAATTATACCAATATTGAACCAAAGCAGTCATCGCTACATTTAAAATCACTAGACCCATCAATGATCATAATATCAACATAATCAATAACATAGATCAAGTATGGATGTGTAGCATGGAAATACATAAATGTGATCCAAGAATAAAACCGGTATTTCCAACTGGTCCTCCTAATGACTCAAAGAGTCCAATAACAGACTTTCAACCAAATGCTAAACCGCAATGAATGGCATCACTTTATTTCAGAGTAATTCAAATAAACCTTAGTCTGTACAGAAACTTAAATCATGTCAAATGAGTTTATGCTCAAACCGAATACAAACTCCCACTGTACAGGCATATCAACTATATGGACAACACCAATGTGTGTCACATGCCAACAAAATCTTGGGTGGCCAACCCATGACAAACGCATCCGCAAATAACATGCTCAATTGACACACACACTCTAAATTATTTCCTTACAACTAGAAACTCCATGTCAATATGACTTTGACAAGTTTTAGTTGTTCTTTAAATATAATATAGAGGCTTTATTATCACAATTGATCATCAATGGTTTCTTAGACCAATGATCATTACCGGTGATAAAATTCCGCAATTTTTTTCGGATTCCAAATATCCAACTATTTTCAAATGTCAGATTTCCGATGTGTGAGCATAAAATCCTTAGTTCACTTTATGTACCGCATAACCCGATTAATAATCCAATGTCGGGTTTTTTAAATATCTGCCTAACATTCTAATGATGTTCACAATAACTAAACAATGTTCTCTATAAATCCGAATGAAATTACCACATGATAAAATTTATACCACCACATATGTGGACATAAACATCAATATATTCGTCTCAATGTTGACTTTTCAATTTACTCACTCCCACTAAAGTCAACATACGAAATTAATTTGCATTTAATTTCAAATTTTCATGTATGCATAATTTCAATGTCAGTTAAAATATTGATGTTCAATTTATCAAGCTTACCAATCAAGGAACCCATACAAAACATATTTGAATTTCGAAAAATTGAAAATACCACATAGATAAAGCAAAAACTTGATTTGTTCAAACATGAAACTAAAATCAAATTTATTTTTTCAAATTCAAATACCAGAAATAAAAAAAATTTCAGTTCCCAAATAAATCTTTTAAAAAAACACCAACAGTTTTATTGTCATTTTCCATAAGATGTATCTTTCACCATCAGTTGGCAACCGGCTCCTTAGGCAACCCTTTCTTTACACGCCAATTGGCGTATTTGGGACAATCCTTCTTCACATGCCCATCAGTCCTTTTGCAAAAGAAACAAGTGATCACTTTATCTTGTTTCTGTTGCTCCATATGGTGTGAAGTCCCAGAGTTTTCTTCCTTATTGCTCCATTTTCTTTTCTTATTGATGCAATTACCTTGATAGTTAGATGCCAAGTGAGCACTTTCAATAACATCTTATTTCAATCTCTCCTCCTCCTGAACGCACTGCGCAATAAGCTCATTCAAAGTCCAGTTTTCCTTCTGGGTATTATAACTTATTTTTTATTGATTAAATTGCGCAGGCAGAGAGATCAAGCCTAAATGCATGACTATGTCTTCCGACAACTCCAACTTGAATGCTTTTAGTCGAGTCACAAGATTTGACATTTTCATTATGTACTCCCTTATGTTCCCTTTCTCTTTGTACCGCATTGAGACAAGTTTATTCAGAATAGTACTTGTCTCGACCTTTTCGTTTGCAGTGAAACGATCTGCTATTTGAGTAAGGAACTTTTTGGCATCATTTTCTTCAGGAATTGCATCCCTTATAGTATCTGGAATGGAATGTTTCAAAATCATCAGACTCATGCGATTTGATCGCTCCCACTTTTCCATAGAACCCTTTTGATCAGTAGTTCCTGAACTGCTCAAAAGTGCGGGGCGATCTTCCCTTAGCGCATAGTCCAAATCCATGCAGCCAAGCACTATCATAACATGCTCTTTCCATTTCTTGAAGTTTGAGCCATTAAGTACTGGAATGTTGTTCAGGTTGGCAGATATAGAAGATGCTATAACAAAATAGAACAAAAAACTCACAGTAAAATATAGTCCATGCATATATTTAAATTAAATAAATCACAAAATATAAGCATGCTGGTGGTGGGCCCATAAAAAAAGAGATACCTAGCACAACATTGATATTTAGTCTTTGAACAAAAATAACAATTTGTAGGTTATACACTCAAACATCATGGTTATTAAATATTGATAATAAATCCAGCCAACAATATGCGTTTCTTTGGACCGACAATTTCATGCATGGATAAATCCAAAATTATCATATATTTAGTACCACATATTGTGCTAAAATTTGGCCAGAAAATGATCTTCTTTTGGGCTGATCATAAATTTAACACAATTTAATATCATATAATGTGTCTACAATCTGGCAAAAAAATAATATTCCTTTGGGCCGATTAATTTCTGCATAGTTTTGACATGCTTTAAGACCACATAATTATGTGCTTATAATCTGGCCAAAAAATAACCTTCCTTTAGGCCGATTATTTTCTGCATAGATATAAACACATTTTTTTGTCACTTATTATGTCTGCAATCTGGCCATAAAATAGTCTTCCTTTAGGCCGACTATTTTTCGCATAGATATAAATGCACTTGAAGAAAATATATTGAATCTAAAATCTGGCCAGAATATAATCTTCCTTTGGGCCGATTATTTTCCGCATAGATCTAGATACACTTTAAAATCATCTATTGTGTTTGAAATTTTGCCAAAAAATAGTCTTCCTTTGGTCCGGCTATTTTTCGCATAAATTGAAACACAATTTATTTTAAACTTGAATAATATCTACATATCTCAAAAAATCACTTTATTAACATGTAATTTAAATTTAACCAAATTTGAGATACAAGATATCAACTTAACTAAAATTTTCAAAAGAAAATTTAATTTACTTTAATTGGGCCAAATAAAGTATGGAGACCAAATTTGCAAAAAATAAAATATTTGCACCTCATAATTATTCATCCACAAATATTTTATCGAAATAAACAAAGGTGATAAAATAACGAATAATTCCATTTTAATTTTATTTCATGCAATTAAATTTTGAAATGGTCGAATTTAATTTCACAAATCAGAATTGCGGAAGTCAAATTTAATAAATGGTCAAAATTCTGGATTTCAAAATCTGGTTCAAAATTAGAAACCAAACAAGGTCTTAAATTAAACCAAAATTCCCAAATCATATCAAACCCTAACCCTACCGTAAAAAATGCGCCGCCACCTTCTCCGGCCAAACCAGACGGCCGACCACCTCCATACCATTTCCCGACCACCTAATTGTCCAAAAACGATCAAAAACCTCAACAAACGGACAGAAACCGCGTGACTTCATCGCATTTTTACGACCATTTCGTCGGCTCTTTCAGGCAACCAGCGGTGGCGTTGTGGTCGTCTCGACGTGGTGGATCGGCCTGAAGCTTCAAATTTTGGATTCAGATTCCTTATGGTGATCAATTTTAAGGCTGGGGTTTGATTAATTATTTTTGGGGTTTTTCGAATTTTTTTCTTCGAAATTTAAACTAAATTTTGGATGTAAAATTCGAAAATACTATATCCGAAGAGCATGAATTTATTCAGATCCAAATTCAGAAAATTTTAAGAAGAATATGATCTGAATCCAAAAAAAATTTATAGACTAGAAAATCGCATCAGATCTGGGAATAAAACATAATTTTCTGTATCGATCCATAAAAAAAAATTCTCATAATTCAACATGAACGTGGCTCTGATACCACTTGTTGGAGATTTAATAAAATAAATCTATAAACTATGTGATTAAATACATATATCACAACACGCCAGGAATTCATGTCGAATTATCAGAAAATATAAATAACAGTAAACACGTACCAGAATCCATTGATTGATAAAGCGTTAGAGTTATAAATCTTCCAAGACAACAGAGAATCGACCACCTTATTCTTGCCTTTGATGGGAGAAGGAGAGAGATCTAGAATACGTGTGCCGTATGTATTTTGTGTTATATTCTCTGTGCCTTAGGGGACCATAACCTTATATAACCTTAGCAGTCTTCAACCCATCATAGAAGACCTAATTGGGCTGGATTTCTACACATAAGGTGGACCATACCAATTTATTTAATACTTTGATAATCAATAATTAATTAGATCACTTTATTGGGTCCTTTATTAGATAACTTGTCCATGTACAATTAATTAAATTATGTGAGCCCACAAAATAAGTCCAACACCCCTTCGTTCCAGCAATAAACCAGCCCACCAATAACCTAGACCAGACCCCATACCACCTAACCGAAACAAGCTCTCAACCCCATGTACGCATCTAACCACTAGAAACCGAGACTTCACTCCAAACCCCCTACCGAGACCAAATCACTCAAGACTCCCCTCGCGGCTTCTAGGACAAGACCAGCGGCGTTCATGCATTTCTAAACCATGGTTCAGACCCACCAGGGTCTATCCATGATCTAGAATCACCTTTGCACCACCAGTCCGAGCCTATCCCTCGATATGAAACAAGGCAGCGTGAACACCCTCACCTCTACACCCCTCGGCCCATCGCTGCACCCTCTAGAATCTTATACCAGCCCCTTGACACCACAAACCAGCTCTAAGATGTCCCTTAGCATCAAAATAACAGCAACCCTTTGCACAAAATTCAGAGACCGTGAGCAACAACAAAAAGAATGAGGGACACATAAAAAAATTCGAAGGCTCTCTTTCATGCGGCTGGATCAAACTAACTTCATGTATCATACACACAACAGATATATATATTACGTGAATGATGCAGCAAAGGGAACACAAAGCATGCCTTGATGATTTGAAGAAAAGAACGATGCAAATGGAGACCCGGATGAAGTTTTTTTTTGCAAACCAAGATGGAACCGAAGCCTTCAGCTGTTGTGTTCTGATACCAAGGAATTCTGAAAGGGGAGGCACGTATAACGGCTGTGGGGAGGGGTTACGGGAGGTTAAAGGTTTAGTATATATTAATTTAATGGTTAATCAACTAATTAATGGGCCATAATATGATAATTAAGGGTTTGAAAAGGGTTTTAAGCCCAATAAGCTTAAAAATAGGCCCATTAAATCCAAATGCACTCCCGAAAAATATTTCGTGTTGGAAAGATTTTGAAAATGTAAGCCGAAACCTCAAAACGTCCCCCGATCCGATAAAATTTGCGTACCGTTAAAAATAAAATAATACAGATAAAAATACCTAATAAAATCTAATTTTTGAAAAATACCTTTAAAAACACCTTATATTAATTAATAAAATTAATCATGTAATTAAAATAATTTCCCTGAAAATACTCCTGTCTCCGTTCCTCGTTCGAGCGTAAAATACACTTAGAAAACTCTAATGCATGAATTTCTAAAATTTAATGAATTAAATCCTATCATGCATGAATTATGCATAAAATGCATAAAAATAATTAAACATAAATTAATGAAAGAAACATGCATTTTAGGCTTTAAAACAATTTAATAAAATACTAAAGAAATTTAATAACTTGCATGCACGTGGTTCACGTGGACCTTCAAATTTTCGGGACGTTACAATCTACCCCCCTTAAATTGAATTTCGTCCCCGAAATTCTCTTATCCTCGATAATCAAAAAGTTAATTCTTAATTCTAGTATCCCAATAATCCACGCTTCCGCTGCGCTACTCTGATAAAATAAGTGTAAGTTGTCCTTACGTCTCTTCAATCCTAATTAAATTGCCTACCAAAATCCTCGTTTGTGAGTTGTAATATAGAACGACTTATGGTGACTTGGTTCTATTCAGGCCTTGAATTCTGACTTTTTTCAAACTTCCCAATATTAGAAATGGCAGTCCGAATTTTATTACGTCTTACTTTTCTTATACTATACCCGTAATATTCATTGATCTATTACATTTGTATTTATGCAGTTCACCCTAAGAAACCTTAATACCAAAATTTACTGATCGATTCTTATCCTCGATAATACACTTAAAAGTTAAACCTTATTTCGACCTCATAATAATATTAGCCTAAAATCTTTGAATCGAATCTTTATCTTACAGCACCAAACTTATGTAAATTACTATTTACAAATACATCCCGCATGTAAAATTGTAGCAAATCTTAAACCTCGAATAATGTTAATCCACCCAAAATATTCAATCTCGATCTTCTACCTATAGTTTAAAGCCCTTCAAGTCCAAATTACATGCTTAAACTATTTTATTTCCAATTACAATATAGTTGAGGCCTAAGACCCTTGGACTTTCCTCATTGGAACGAATATCGCATTTTTACGTATTTTCAATGCTTAAATAATCCTAGCGTATAAAACTTAATAACTTATTCAATGGTAGTCTTAGAATAACTCTAATAAATCAACTACGCTTATAACCCATAGAGTTCTAGAATTCCCACATCAAGTTGTAGATTTCTTACTCGGTGAAAATCTTAATATTCGTCCATTAGTAATCTATGCTGAACACCACTAATTTTCTTTTTTTTACCCAAAATTTTCCGTACGAACATCTATTTCATAAACTTAAAATTCTAGCTTACGCAACCCAAATAGTATTAAATAACATAATTCCAACACACATATTAACTTATTCCCAAGTTTCTTATTGACTTACCAAAAATTTCTCAAAACAAGGTGTCTATCTCACCTCTTACCTGCGTCTATCAAATATCTTAGCCATCAATCACACCCAACTTTATAGAAAAATTAAATTCCAACAAAGGTATAATTTTAACTTTTAAGATCACGATTAAAAATCATGAAACATCACACTTAAGTTCCCAAAAAATAAATTAACTTAATGTCTAATCTTATAACTTAACTAAATTATCACTTTACCTTAAATTGTTATCACTCTAAATTCTTAATTTTTTCCACTGTCTTATTCCATTATCACTTAGATTCTCAAGCCCAATATTGAATCATCCTACAATGCCATTCATTGTCATTCCTTATTACATTATAACCCAGATATAACCAAGTTCTAATTATCTCTTCAAGCTCAAATCACCGAAAATTCTTATCATTTAAACCATTCAATTCTCACTTACTGCTAAACAAATCCCCAAATTTCTTAAAAATTGCAAAATTAGTTCTTACTTTCCTCGAATATTATCCGAATTTGTCCTTAATCCCTAGAATCCAACAATTACCCATAAGTTCTTGGAGTTCCTAATCCCATTTTATAGGTTTCTCGTAACATAAAGTTCAATAGTCTTAAGATTATTAGACCCAAGATCAATTCTCATAACCTCGAAAATTACTGATTTTACCCAAATGTTCCTCAAAAGTTCGAATTTATTCCTCAAAATTTGCAATTTGGTCTTTAAAATTATCGAAGACTACAATTTTGGCCCCACAAATCTTCGAAATTTGCATTCCTGGTCCCCAAAAATTTTCGATTTTTGCCTCATTAAACCTTAAAATTCTCCAAACCCAGAATTTAATCCCAAAACTTGGCAACTTTGAAAATAGTCCCTTTGAATTTTATTTTAGCACTTAGCTCCTCAAATTATTGGTTATTATAATTATATCCTTAAGATTCTCAATTCATGCAACTCAATCCTTAAATCCAACTTGGTAGAACATGCATCCTAAATAAATTCTACATTTTTATACTGCCAAAGATCGTCGTAGTCTTTGAATCATTGACCCTTACATGGAATTCCTCAAAATTAACTCAACTAGCAACCACGAACCATCAGTAATTTCTTAGAAAATCTAAAAGTCCCAAAAGCATTCATAATTGTCAATTTTAACTTATGACCCACAAGTAAAACATCGGTACTACTAACCAAAAATTAATATAGTCAAATCATTTTCAATCCTTTCTTAATACCCATTATCAAAACTCTTATTCATGTCCAATTCCGCCTCAAGGCCCGCATGCATGAAAATCATATAATTTCTCGTTTCATGTCATAACATGCATAAAAATTTTTAAAACATTAAATCTCAAAACATAGAGACTGATAAACATGTATTGTAAGCATATATCAAGTAAACATGCAGGTGATAGCATTAAAACAATTAAAACATGTAACATCATACAACTTACAGACTTGAGGCTTGAAAACTGAGCGGCAGAAGCTGGCGGTGGCACAACCCTATACAGGACCCTTGCTCTGATAACAACTGAAACGTCTACTCGTTTTTAAAAGTGCGGAATGTTTTTTTTAAAGCTTAAACTCATCCTAAAATCATACGTAAACATAAACGAATAAAAATCTTAAAATCATCACGTATAAAAACATGCATCTCCTTCCAATATCATAAATTATAATGCGGAAAACATGCGGTCCTCGGGTCGTGTTGCCGCACCAGGCCTGCCTACTCAGAGTTCGATACCTCCAGTCTCCTCATCATTAAACTCACCTGCATCACATACACCTAGTGAATCTAAGGACTCAACACACCTGTACCAGGAATAACAAGTACATATACATAGCACACAACAGTGAAAAATATCATACTCAACATATATTTCATGAACTTAAAATCATAACGTAAACGTGTTGTGTAAAAATCATATCGTGTCAAATCATGTCATCTCCTATCATCATACTCGTAAACGTGTCGTGAAAAATCATGTCATCTCATATCATCATATACGTGTCAAGACAGCTCCTCGTGTCATCATAAACTTAAAATTTTCTTTTTATTGAATTCAGTTTATTAGTTGTGACTTTCGTATCAGCTCTATCGTATCAGCTCTATTCGATGGATCCATCTATAAAACCGTGGTACCCGGCGGCGGGGGACATCAGCGACAGTATTACCCGCCCACTGAGCCCGGGCCTCAGCTCATCATATCTAATATCATCGTATACATATACATCGTCAGTCACAACCAAATCACATCCTTCAAAAAAATAGCATCATAATCATCATTTAATAAAATATGCACAAACGTAACATTTTTTTTCTTAAAATCAAGCATGCAACATTTTTTATCATAATTACGTAAAAATCATAAATGTGATGCATAAACATTAAAATATCATAAATTTGTGTTCAGGGCGCTGCCAAGACCAAAATCTCACCCCGGGTGCAAAATGACCATTTTGCCCCTGGAACCCGAAAATTATCGTTTCACCACTGTACCTCTAAAATTGACCCGAAGCTTACCAATCTCCTTAAAATGTCCCAAAAATTTTTTAAAAGTATTCCTAGACGTAAGTTCGAGCCCACAAACCAAACTTAATTGATTCGTTTTAAAACTCGAACCGGGGTCCCAGTTTTAGCCCGAATCGACTCAAAACACAACCAAATTTTTTCAACTTATTGTCATATCTTAAAACAGTTTAAAGGTCCTAAATCAATGTCATTAGATCCTCCCACTCACGTCTGAAATTTCTAAAATATGCCCAAAACACTGGGTCCTATCCCATCTGGCCACCTCATGTGCACCTATCTCTTAAAAACTCACACTTCAAACTACCCCTTTGTTCCAGCAATAAACCAGCCAACCAACGACCTAGACCAGACCCCAAACCACCTAACCAAAACAAGCTCTCAGCTCCATGTACGCATCTAGCCACTAGAAACCGAGACTTCACTCCAAACCCCCTACAGAGACCAAATCACTCAAGACTCCCCTCGCGGCTTCTAGGACAAGATCAGCGGCGTTCATGAATTTCCTGAAAAAAATACTGTATTCCGAATTCATTTAAGATATTATTTTTATTTTGCACTTCTAGACATATTTAATAGATTTGTTTTCCAAGATATACTATATCCTATCATTAGGAATGATTTAATTTAGTTGGAAAATTATCTATAATATATAAGGTATTGACTTTAAATTAGAGTTTGATTCCTATTAAACTCTAGTTTCCTTGTTTATAGGTGTGAAGGATCCATGAAGATCTAGGTCAAAGAATGGACTACATATACGATGGTCAATTATCAATAATATAAAGTGTGGCACAATTATACCTTGACGGCGACAGGAGCTTTGTTGGAGCATATTCAGGTCTTGGAGATTTGCATACAAAGCAAGGGTGGTTCGTCTATCGTGTGATCGTGTTGCCAATTGGTGTTGCCAACACTCAAGAACAACACTGACGCAGAATGTTGCTCGAAGAGTGATTTCATTTGATTTTTAAGCAACACGTGTTTGGTTTATGCATCTAGATTTGATTTGAGTTTTTGTATGCATATTTAAATTCCTTGGAGTGTCAAGGAATTTAGCTCTGTTTCTTTCACTAGTATCGTTTGTGGTGTGAACGATTTACATAAGTCTTCTAGTGAAAGTTTTGTCATGAGGCATCGCACAAGTCTTTGCACTTGGGCATGATTTAAATCCAAGTATTTATTTAGTAAAATTATATCCGTGTTAAGTAATAAATTTCCGCTGCTGTGTTGTGTGCCGTGTTGACAACATCGAGCACAACACCCAATTCTAATATACAAATTTTTTAATACGTATTTCCTGTTACTTTATGCGCAATAATTCTTTCAAGTGGTATCAGAACCTTTACTTGATACACTAAGTGATTGATTCTGGTTTATTGCTGTTTATTTAGGAAATACACTGATAGCTTAATGGATCTACTAGCGACTAACACAGCTTTTAGACCTCCTGTCTTAGATGGTTCGAACTATGCTCTCTGGAAAGTCAAGATGAGGATGTACATCAAATCTATCGAAGAAAGGGCATGGCAACGAGTCTTAGATGGTTGGTCACCACCAAGGATAGTTGATGATGATGGAGATAGTCGAAGCAAACCAGAGAGTTCCTGGTCCAATGATGAAGTTCAAACCTCGAACTTCAACTCAAAGGCACTAAATGCTATATTCACCTCTGTTGATGTCAACATGTTCAGTCTCATCACCAACTGCATTTCTGCCAAAGAAGCTTGGGATATTCTTAAAAAACACTGTGAAGGATCTGAAAGTGTTCACAGAACCAAACTCAGGATGTTAACCTCTAAATTTGAAAGATTAAGGATGGAGGAAAATGAGACTATTGTGGAATATGATCGGAGATTGCGTGAGATTGCAAATGAGGCCTTTAGTCTCGGTGATCCTATGTCAAACAAAAGACTGGTTAGCAAGGTCCTGAGATCCCTTCCTGAGCGTTTTAATATCAAAATCTGTGCTATTGACAAATCCAAGGACACCTCTACACTTAATCTGGAAGACCTAATTAGCTCTCTCAGAACATTTGAGATGCATCTAGACCTACAGAAAAAAATACTGGGAAGGCTGTTGCCTTACAAACCACTGATGATTCTGTGAATAGCCTAATTCAAGAGGCAAAGGACTATGATCTTTGTGAGGAATCAATCTCCTTAATCACAAAAAAGTTTGGCGACTACCTAAAAAGAATGAGAGATAAGAAGAAGATTGTATCAACATCAAGACCACAGTTTGTTCCTTTTGAAAGAAATAAAATAACTACATCAACTCAAGGGAATTTCAGATCGAGAAATGATGCATCAGCTCGAACAGAAACAAAGAAACTTGATTCAGTCCAATGTAGAGAATGCTTTGGATTTGGTCATTATGCAAATGAGTGCGCAAATCGGCTTCGCAAAAACAAGAATATGGCAGCTACACTGAGTGATGAGGACCCTGATGATGATTTTGAAACCAAGGAAGGAGATGATTGCACCTCTTTATCTGCCATCCAGGAACAAACATACAAGCTGCTGGTCAATCCCTTTGGTGTTGCCACTGGTGCTGCAACACCTGGGCGCAACACTGTGTCAGAATCACAGTGTCTCAATGCTAACTCTCTGGAAATCTCAGAAGCTAACAAAATTCAGGAATCTGACCAAGAAGAGCTTACTATGGAAATTGTCCAAATGATGTATGAAGAACATTATGATGACAGGATCAAAAGAAATAAGGCAAACTCATTACTATCAAAAGAAAAACTGAGTTGAAGAGCAACTTGTCTCGTCTAGAAGTTTTGCTGAGTAGGAAGGATCTTGAACTATGTAAAGTCAAAGATGATCTTGAGAAAGTATCAAAAACTCTTGCTAAATTCAATTCAAGCTCATCAAAACTTGACACAGTACTTACTGACTATGGGAAAGGACAGCAGATCTGGCCTTGGTTATGTTGCAAGCATGTATGAACATGGTGAGTCGTCTAACTCCAGTTCAAGGACCACAGTATTTGTGAAGGGTGTAGGGGACGACGTTGTCATTAAAACAGAAAATCCACCCATGCAAACTGTACAAAGCTCAAAGCTGGTCTCTGAACAGACGCTGAAAACATCCTATTCAGCTTCCTCTCCGTCAAAAAGTCACTCCTCAGCAAAGATGATTCAAGACAAGAAGCATGTATCAATCTCAAATCCCAAGCAGCGTAAGCATCATTTCATCTGTCACTACTGTCGTAAGTCTGGGCACATCAAACCTTTCTGCTACAAGCTCAGAACTGACTATCTCAGGTGGCATTCACATCAGGTGTTGCGTAAGGTGTTGTCCAACACCATGTCCAACACCACAGTCAAACGTTCTTCCACTAAGAAAATTTGGGTACTAAAAACTGTTACACAATGCAATGTCATTTATACCTCGCTAAAAACTAACATTGTAGGAGCATGGTACTTTGACAGTGGATGTTCCCGTCACCTGACAGGTTCTAAAGAACACCTCATTGATTATTCTGAACTAAAAAGTGGGCGTGTAACTTATGAGGTGGTGCCAAAGGGAGAATTGCAGGCAAGGGAACTCTGAATGTTGATGGGCTTCCAATACTTCACAATGTTCTACATGTTGAAGGACTTAACTCGAATTTAATAAGCATAAGTCAACTTTGTGACGATGACCTACATGTTAGGTTCAACAAGAATAATTGTGAAGTTTTTAATGATGCAAATGTTTGTGTTATGTCAGGAACACGGTCTGCTAATAATTGCTATCTTGTGGGAGATAGTGATAATTGTCGAAGTGCCAAGGTAAGCAATTTGGATCTATGGCATCAAAAACTGGGTCATGTGAGCTTCAAGACCTTGAAAAATCTCTGTAAGTATGAAGCTGTGAGAGGTATGCCTAATTTGTGTTCAGATAATGCATATATCTGTGGATCATGTCAAAAAGGTAAACAAACCCGTGTTGCGCACCCGGTGTTGCAACACTTTGGGACAACACGGTGCCTTGAACTCTTGCATATGGATCTAATTGGTCCGATGGAAGTTGAGAGCTTGGGTGGTAAGAAATACTCACTTGTTTGTGTTGATGATTTCTCTCGTTTCACTTGGGTAAGCTTTATAAAAGAAAAATCAGATACTTTTGATGTCTTCAAGAAATTGCATGCCAGAATAACTAATTTGCATGATGAGAGAGTAGTTAAAATACGGACTGATCATGGCAAAGAATTTGAAAAGTCTCTTTTTACTTCCCTATGCGAAAAATAAAGGAATCTCTCATGAATTTTCTGCTCCTAAAACTCCTCAACAAAATGAGATAGCTGGGAAAAATCGAACTCTTCAAGAAATGGCACGAGTCATGCTGAGCTCAAAGAATGCGTCAAAAAGGTTTTGGACCGAAGCCTTGAACACAGCTTGTCACATTTCCAATCATGTGTTTCTGAGGAGTGGTTCCACCATGACCTCCTATGAAATCATCATGGGGAGGAAACCAAACCTCAAATACTTTCATGTTTTCGGATGTATTTTCCACGTTCTAAATGATCGAGAACATCTCGCAAAATTCGACTCCAAAAGTTATAAGTGCCTATTTCTTGGATATTCAATGAATAGTCGGGCTTATCGTGTGTTTAACTTAAGAACAAGAACAACTATTGAATCTATTAATGTTGTTTTTGATGATCTTGCAGGACTAACAGGAAAATCTAAAGAGGATGATACTGAGGGATTGTTGGATTCAAATGAACCATCAACCAACATCGGTGTTGAGATTGGTGCTGAGACCAGTGAGACAACACCATGTTCAACACCGCCTCTAACCAGAACGGAAACTATGGAGAATGAAAACGTCGATGATAATGATGTGGTGATCAATTGTGAAAAAGAAATTCCCAGCAAGATTCAGAAGAATCATCCATCATCACAAATCATTGGTGAAATACATGAAGATGTGCAAACAAGAAAAAAAGAGAAGGTTGACTACAGAAAAATGATCGAATTAGTGTGTATGAACTCCACATTCTCCCAGGTAAGCCACTCTTGCTTTGTGTCTTTAATTGAACCTAAAAATGTGAATGATGCTCTAAAGGATGAATTTTGGGTCAATGCCATGCATGAAGAACTAGACAATTTGTCCGCAATGATGTGTGGGACTTAGTTCCCAGACCTTCGAACGTCAATGTCATTGGACTAAATAGATATTTAAAAATAAAACAGATTAATCCGGTAACATTATTCGAAATAAGGCTCGTTTGGTAGCTCAAGGGTATACACAGGTTGAGGGGGTGGATTTTGACGAAACCTTCGCACCTGTGGCACGAATGGATTCTGTTCGATTGTTACTTGCTGTGGCATGTCATATGCGTATGAAACTGTATCAAATGGATGTGAAAAGTGCCTTCTTGAATGGCATTTTAAATGAGGAAGCCTATGTCTGTCAGCCGAAGGGATTTGAAGACCCTCACCACATGGACCATGTCTTCTGTACTTAACTGGTACTAGACCCGATATTATGTTCAGTGTGTGCTTATGTGCTAGGTACCAAGCAGATCCAAAAATTTTGCACCTAAAAGCTATGAAACGAATACTAAGATACATTGCAGGTACACTAGAATTTGGTTTGTGGTACACTCATGACACAAACACAAACTTGGTAGGTTTCTCTGACTCTGACTGGGCAGGTGATTTAGATGGTAGAAAAGCACCTTGGGAGGGTGTTTTTATTTAGGAAATAATCTTGTATCGTGGGCTAGCAGGAAAAAAAACTATGTCTCCCAGTCCACAGCTGAATCTGAATATGTGGCAGCGGCAAATTGCTGTTCTCAACTTATGTGGATGAATCAAATGATTAATGATTATGCGTTTCATAGTGACATAATGATTGTGTATTGTGACAACTCTAGTGCTACAGAAATTTCTAAGAACCCTGTTCAATACTCTCGAACTAAACACATAGATATAAGATATCATTTTATTCGAGACTTGGTTGAAAAAGGTATTATACGACTGGAGTTTGTCAGGACTGAAAACCAGCTGGCCGATATCTTCACGAAACCTTTTGATTTTGAGAGATTTTCCAATCTTCGGAAATCTCTCAGCATGTGTGTACTTTAAAAATTTTTCAGTGTTGTCCGTGGTGTTGCCAACACCAGAGACAACAATTGTTTGTGCATGACTATTACTAGGATATTAGGCATACTGCATATTCTTAATCATCCTATTTATTTGTGCAATGACTGAACAGTGAAGACAAATTTCTGAAAGGTACCCTCTGAGTGTTCAGACTTCCGATCGTATGTTGGAAAATAAATTATGCTCAATCCAAGGCATCGAGTAGTTGAGGATATTCATGGAAATCGTGATCTTGTCTAAAGTGAAAAAGTGACTTGGAAAAATGTGAGCATAAGGAGAAAAACAGAAAAGAGGAAAATAAAAAAAAGGGTTAGAAGAAAATGGAAAAAGCTACCTAGAGGAGTCCATTGAAGACTGTTCTTCTAGTGTGGGAGCTACCACTTCTAAGTAAAAATAGTAATGGAAAAAGCTACCTAGGAGAGTCCTTTGAAGACCGTTCTTCTAGTGTGGGAGCTACCATTTCTGAATCTAAATAAAATGTTATGGGAGGTTGAATTAACACTCAGTGGTGTTGCCAGGAGGTGTTGCCAACACCAAGTTCTGACACTGCACAACTTACACACTGCCTGACATTTTGTAAATTCATCACATTGGAGGCATAGATAGGGCATGCATATTGATTTTTGTTTCGTGAATTCATCATATACAGTGACATATCAGTGTTGACTCATGACGGTTAATAAAAACCTTAAATTGACCATGTTGAAAAGAAGTGACATCTTATGGATAAGGGGTGAACTCGAAGTAGGTTTGATCTGGCTATTCTTTGAAATTGTTGTAATTTAATTGTCTTTTACCGTTGGATATGAGGAGTAATATTGGGATTAAGTAGGATATATTTCGAAAAATGGTAATCGCTGAGTCCGCAATTTTTTATCGTTACTGTGCAATGTTCCGAAATTAAAATTATTTGTTACCGTTGCTGTGAGGGTTTTTATACCAAATCAATTGAATTTTAAACAATCTCGTTTTCGCTCTCTTCTTTCGGACTTATCATATTTGATTATTGCTCTCTGTTTCCTTACGTAACTTTGATAATTGTCCTTCTTAATTTACTGTCTCACACTCTCCCTCTTAAAAAAAAATGGCAGATCATCAATTCGATCCACAAGACATACGTAGTGAAATGGCGGCAAGTCACGGTGTTTCTCCTCTGGCGACAACACCTCCTTCAACACAACCATCTGAGAATCCCCCTGAAAACCCACTGCAGATGGTGGTTGTTGACCCAGAAGCGGTCCCGTTGGAAGAAATTCTCCCTGGAGAACCTGAAAATCCATTGGATGCTGACAACCCCATTGATAACGAGATTTATCGAAGGGCTTTTCCCACTCAACCTCCAGTTTTTCGAAGGCGATCAAAGCGACAAGCAGGGTACAGCCCAAACATCGATGCGCCAAAGAAACCCCGAATGGCCACCTATTTTACTCTTGATCCAGATTTTTCGTCCGGAGATGACTCAAATGATGATAATTTTGAGTTGGTTCATCGAAAGCGATCAACTCGTACAAAGAAAACATCAGCTCCATCATCCTCCTCCGCTCCTCCAACTGATAAATCTTCTGAGCCCCCTAACGAGGTATGTTTCTCTTCTGAGGATGAACAATCTTTGGCAGACTTTATGAACAGTTTGAAAGAGGCGAAAGGAGGGCAGACCTTGGTAGGGGTGGGCGTCGGTCGGTTCAGTCCGATTTTTCTCTATAATGGTTCGGTTTTTCGGTTTTCGGTTTTGAATATATCTGGTCCAAAACCAATCCATTTTATTACGGTTCGGTCCAATTTTTTTGTAATACGGTTCGGTTATATGGTCGGTTATATACGGTTTTATAATATTTTGTTAAAAAATAAAATTATACATCATTTGATTCTTGATGGATGCAACACATATAAAAGAAAAAATGATAGTAGATGAGTAGAACATATACGATTAAAATACACTTATGACTTAACAATCTAAGCTTCAATAACAATTTGAAATACAATTTCAAACAGTAGCTCTTCAATAAAAGGATACACAGTCATTAAATTCCAATTTTCAACTCCAAAATGCACATAGATTTTGCATCTCAAATCTCAATACATTTAACAATATGAGCTTCAATAAAAATTTGAAATTTCAATTGTCAATATTGGACTTGTCACATGACTAAGGCTCATTTATTAGCCAATTATACAAAAAGCTCTATGGATAAATATAATATGGCCGGTTCGGTTATTTCAATTTTCTGATAATCAAAACCGTAAACCGAACCAAAAAACCGAATTTCTTTAATTTTGAAACCATAACCGGCCGAAAAACCGATAAAACCGAACAATTTAAACTGAATTTTTTGTTTCGGTCGGTTATTTCGGTTTTAACCAAACTATTCCCACCCTTAGACCGTGGGGTCTTCTGGGGATGAAGGCTCACCAGTTATCTCTGAAGAGATTGAATCTAACTCTGATTCTGACTCTGAAGCCAAAGAATCAGAGAGTGCCCCTGCTCCTGAAGTTAAACCTGAAGAACCTACTGATGGTGTTGACACAGGTGTTGCAGATAATGTTGACAACACAGAAACCACAGACTACAATCTTGCCCACTCCTTCTCAACAAGATTCTACAGTGAGACGGCTGTCAGCAGATGGGCTCTTTATGCTCATCGAGAAATTATCGAAGAACAAAATATCGACTTCAAAGCATACGGAAGGTATAACGTATCCACATTTTTGCAACAACGAAGGCTGAGCTCCACTGTTAATTCTGTCATGCCTTATGCAAGAAGACCAGTACTTGAATTCTACTGCAATTTGGTCTCCGCTATCGGAAATGGGCGTTCTATCAAGTACGACAGAGTGTTTGTTCGGGATATCATTTATGATTTCTCTCCGTCCTCGATAAATGAATTCTACAAAACCCCATCGGAAGACGATATTGCTGACCTTCCTCACATTGATACAATTACTACTGTTCTTACTGACGGATTTGTCACTACGTTTCCATCCCTTCCTCAACATCTCGCTGCAGCAAACTTGATTTCGTTATACTCTGTACTGGAACCCATCCACAAACTCTACTGTGGTTACACGACCGCAAGCTATTATTCTGTTCACTATAGGCACCGGGAGTCCTTTTAATTTTGGACAGTTGGTCTTCACCACTGTCATGCAGTTTGCTGAAGGACAGATGAAGTCTGTGAAATTGCCATTTCTCTCTCTTATATTTGGGATCCTTGAATCTCAAGGGTTTGTGCCGGATGAAGATGATCAGCTAACGGAGATTGAAGAACCATTAAAAATCTCTCCTGCTTTTCTCCGAGGAAATCGGAAAGTGGACCTTCCCTGGTCGGCCAACGTGGAAACTGATGCTGCTGCCCCCACTGCTGGTGTTGCCCCCAGTGTTGCCCCTGGTGCTGGCAACACCCCTACCTCGTCCCACTCGAACTCTGATGACTATATCGCTTTGATGGTCCGCGAGGTTCATGAACAAATTACTTTTGGTCTTCGACAGATTGATCAGGCCCGGGATACCATTGCCTCAGCAACCAAGGTGATCAGCCAATCCAATGCCACAATTGCCTATTTTGAACAACTGATTGCGGATTATCGGCTGCGTCTCACGGTAGGCGTACATTCTGGCCAAAAAAGGGGAGATAGCGATGATGTACCTGGTTCAGAGGCTGGTCCCTCGAGTGTTATTCAGGAAGGCAGTGATAATGAGGAAGACACTAATGAACAAGTTGATTAGGCTTAGGCTTATGTGTAGCTCCTTGTTTTATTTCTACTTTGTTTTGTTTCTAATGAACCTGTTTTATGCTTACTTTCCTTTGTTATTTTCCATATATATGCTGATTGAAGTAATGATATTGTATCTTGACAATTCAGGGGAGAAGCAACTTACAACTCAGGGGGAGTCATGACTCAGGAGGAGTTAGGTTATTTTTGTAAATTTTTTTTTGGGAAGTTTTGGTCCAGAATTGCAAAAAGGGAGAGAATGAAAAGAATACTGTATTCCGAATTCATTTAAGATATTATTTTGAATTTGCACTTCTAGACAAATTTAATAGATTTGTTTTCCAAGATATACTATATCCTATCATTAGGAACGATTTAATTTAGTTGAAAAATTACCTATAAGATATAAGATAATGACTTTAAATTAGAGTTTGATTCCTATTAAACTCTAGTTTCCTTGTTTATAGGTGTGAAGGATCCCATGAAGATCTAGGTCAAAGAAGGGACTACATATACGATGGTCAATTATCAATAATATAAAGTGTGGCACAAATATACCTTGACGGCGACAGGAGCTTTGTTGGAGCATATTCAAGTCTTGGAGATTTGCATACAAAGCAAGGGTGGTTCGTCGATCATGTGATCGTGTTGCCAATTGGTGTTGCCAACACTCAAGAACAACACTGACGCAGAATGTTGATCGAAGAGTGATTTCATTTGATTTTTAAGCAATACGTGTTTGGTTTATGCATCTAGATTTGATTTGAGTTTTTGTATGCATATTTTAATTTCTTGGAGTGTCAAGGAATTTAGCTCTGTTTCTTTCACTAGTATCGTTTGTGGTGTGAACGATTTACATAAGTTTTCTAGTGAAATTTTTGCCATGAGGCATCTCACAAGTCTTTGCACTTGTGCATGATTTAAATCCAAGTATTTATTTAGTAAAGTTATATCCGTGTTAAGTAATAAATTTCCGTTGCTGTGTTGTGTGCCGTGTTGACAACACCGAGCAAAACACCCAATTCTAATATACCATTTTTTTAATACGTATTTCCTGTTACTTTATGCGCAATAATTCTTTCATTTCCAAACCTTGGTTCAGACCCACCAGGGTCTATCCATGATCTAGAATCACCTTTTCACCACAAGTCCGAGCCTATCCCTCGATCTGAAACAAGGCAGCGTGAACACCCTCACCTCTACACCCCTCGGCCCATCGCTGTACCCTTTAGAATCTTATACCAGCCCCTTGACACCACAAACCAGCTCTAAGCAGTCCCTTAGCATTAAAATAACAGCAACCCTTTGCACAAAATTCAGAGACCGTGAGCAACAACAAAAAGAATGAGGGACACATAAAAAAATTTGAAAGCTCTCTTCCCTGCGGCTGGATCGAACTAACTTCATGTATCATACACACAACAGATATATATATTATGTGAATGATTCAGTAAAGGGGATACAAAGCATGCCTTGATGATTTGAAGACAAGAACGATGCAAATGGAGACCCGGATGAAGTTTTTCTTTTGCAACCAAGAGGGAACCGAAGCCTTCAGCTGTTGTGTTCTAATACCGAGTTATTCAGAAAGGGGAGGCACGTATAACGGCTGTGGGGAGGGGTTACGGGAGGTTAAAGGTTTAGTATATAATAATTAATTGGTTAATCAACTAATTAATGGGCCATAATATGATAATTAAGGGTTTGAAAAGGGTTTTAAGCTCAACAAGCTTAAAAGTAGGCCCATTAAATCCAAATGCACTCCCGAAAAATATTTCGTGTTGGAAAGATTTTGAAAATATAAGCCGAAACCTCAAAACGTCCCCCGATCCGATAAAATTTGCGTACCGTTAAAAATAAAATCATGCGGGTAAAATTACCCAATAAAATCTAATTTTTGAAAAATACCTTTAAAAACACCTTATATTAATTAATAAAATTAATCTTGTAATTAAAATAATTTCCCTGAAAATTCTCCGGTCTCCGTTCCTCGTTCGAGCATAAAATACACTTAGAAAACTCTAATGCATGAATTTCTAAAATTTAATGAATTAAATCCTATCATGCATGAGTTACGCATAAATTTCATAAAAATAATTAAACATAAATTAATGGAAGAAACATGCATTTTAGGCTTTAAAACAATTTAATAAAATACCAAAGAAATTTAATAACTTGCATGCACGTGGTTCACGTGGACCTTCAAATTTTCGGGACGTTACAGATTAGATCTTTAGAGGTGATCTTCCGTTACATGGATATGGCAGACGCTGACCGAGTTCGCTGTACTATCTATCTACTGAAGGGTGATGCTTCCTTATGGTGGGAGAGAGCGAAGCGAGGAGTGAATATGGCGACTTTGAGTTAGGAAAAGTTCAAGAGGGTGTTGTATGACAAGTACTTCACATCTGATGTTCGTTCTAGGCTTAAGAGGAAGTTTATGAGTCTCCGTTAGGGGGATTGGTATGTTGCCAAATTTGTGCAAAAGTTTGATAGTGGCTGTCACTTTGTGCCCTTGATTGCCAATGACGCTGCTGAAAAATTACGACACTTTCTGGATGGTTTGAGGCTGACTATCCGACGTGATGTGATGCTTGGCGATCCTACTTATTATACTACTGACGTTTCCAGAGATTTTAGAGCCGAGCAGTAACTCAAGGATATTGATTGGGAGCTACAGCGAAAGAGGAACCGTGCTCAGCAAGCTAATCAGAGTAATAAGAAGCCCTATGTGGGACCACCAAAGCAACCAGAACCACCTAAACCACAAGGGCAACCACCAAGAGGGAACGTTCTGAAGGATGATGAGAGACAACTGTGCAAGGAGTGCAATCGGCCACATCTTGGCGAGTGCAGGTGGGACACTTACAAGTGCTTCAAATGCAGAGAATTGGGACACAAGGCTAAGGTTTGCCCAAAGTTCAAACAACCCATTGCTGGAAGGGTCAATGTGATGCAAGCTAGGGAGGCAGAGGCAAAGCCGGCACTGCACTGATTTCGAGGTAACCTAGTTGTTTAACTTTTTTTTTCGATGCTTTTATTTAATGAAATGTTAAATTTGGTTATGGGAATTGACTTGGATATCGAAGAACTTAAAGGAGAATAGGGTGCATGCACTACTTGAGCTGGATTTAGAAGTCGACTTTGGGAAATTTTTGGGTTAGAATTGCAATTTTCAAGATTTTGAGGACCGAATTGAAGAGTAAGATTTAAGTTATGGATTAAGTTTGAGATGGATAAGGGAATCTAAGCTTTGCAATCATCAAGTCAAGGAAAGATTTCGAGGACAGAAATTCTAGTTAAGGAGGGAGAATTGTAACGTCCGAAAAACCAGCCTACGTAAGCCGCATGCATGCAAATTTATTTTAATTGCTTAATTATTTTATTTAATTGGTTTTACATGCTAGCATAATGTTTATTATATGATTAAATATGTGATGGCATGATTAAATGATAATATGACATGATTGCATGAAATTAAGGGTTTTACCCGAATATTCGATAATAGGCATGGGAAAGGAGACCTAGGACGACCAAGACAAAAATATATATTTTTATTTAATTAATGGCAAGGCTTCCTAATATGATTCAAAAATGATTTAATTTTCCTAAAACTGTTGGAGTTCGAAGTATTTTACGAGTCGAGCTCGATTTTTTCCGGGAGGTTGGTTTGGGGCTTACAAGAAATTTTAAAAGATCAAAAATATTTTTTTTGGGAAACTAATTTTACAAAAATTTATGTTTTATTTAAATAAGAGTTATTGGGCCCAATTTAATTAATTTAAGTAGGCTTAATTACCTTTAAGCTTGCAAGCCCAAAACCAAAGCCCATTAGTATACAATTAAATCTATAAATAATTAAACCTAGGTCTTTTATCACCACAATATCATAACATCAGCAGCCGTAACACACCACACACACTTCATAAAATTCGAAATATTGGGGAAGATAGAAGGCTAGGAGTTCTTCGTCTTTCGATCGTCCAACGTCGCACCATCGCCAAAGATCGTATATTCGAGCGTTATAAACGCAAAGGCAGGTTTTCTAAACCCTTTTAAACGTCATACAAATCATAATATGTGTGTGTTTATTGATTATTCATGAAAAATATTGGTGTTCGATTATTTTATGGTAGGATACGTTTTTTTCAAAGTTTTAACGAATTTACTTTTTATTCGAAAAACGTTATGAATCCAAGGGTTAAGCTGCCAAAACATGATAAAATATGAATGATTTATAGCCACAACATGACAAAATAATTGAGAAAACTAAGCTGGGACCGTGGGCAAAGAATCACAAAAGGGCCGTGAGTTTTGTGTGATGGGTGCAAGTTGTATGTGGCTTGTTTTCTTTGCATGGATTTTCGGGGCTCGTCCAAGGGCAGTGGTGGTCTCGATCTAGGGCTAGGAAGGGTCCTAGGGTGTCTACGGTTCGAGTTCTAGGCTTGTGGAAGGAGTCCACCCGAAGTGGGACTCCTCCCATATTCACTCATGGCTTCTGTACCAGGGGGGGCTGCGGCTTGGTAGGGGCTGGGCTAGGTGGTCTGGGTGATGGATTAGGATGGTCCAGTGAGGGGTAGAAAGGTCTGGGTCCAGCGGTGTGGCTTGGTCCAGGGAGGGCCGAGCAAAAACGTGGGAGCGCAGGGGAGGGAGAACGCACAGCTTGTGATTGTGAATTCAAGTGGCTCGCTACTTGGGTTCAGGGGCTTGGGATGGTCTTTCTTGGGTCTGGGAATGGTCTAGGGTCATTAAGGGTCATGGGTGGCCAAGTGGTTAAGGGCTGTAAGAGTCCTAGTTAAGGTAGGAGTCCTAATGCTCAAAGGAGTCTAACACACACACTTTCAGATTCTGTAGCTCGGTTCCAGAAGGGTTTGAGAGCCTTAGGGGCTGGTTCCTTGGGCTGGTCTTGGTCAGTAAGGTCCCTATATGGGTTGGCTCTGGTTTGGCTCAAGGTGGATCGGGTGTGGCTCGAGTAAATTGGGATATGGCTTGGTGTGTTCAATAATGTGTCAAAAACGAAAATTAAATAACTAAAATTGGAACCATTGGTCCACGGGAGTGGTTCATGGCTCCCAAAGGTATAATAAATAATAAAAAAATTATGTTTAAAATTTTGGATCAAAATAATGAGTTTAGGATTTATCCAGGATTTAATCGCCTCACGAAACGTTAATAAAAAATTTAATTGAAACACCTAGTTTTATGCGGAATAAAATTATGAAAAAATTATATTTAAGCTTAAATAATTATTTAGAATAATCCCATGTCATTAAAAGTGAGGAAAAGATAAAATCGAGAATTTTTACGTCCAATGGCAAAACGGTAATTTTACACTATGAAAATTCGTAAAAGCTTGGCAGCGTCCCAAAGGATCATAATGCATGTTGTGATTTAAAATGATGATTTTTATGATAATATGTTATTTTACGATTTGCTGTAAAGCTGTGCAAATTATACTGTTTAAAATGTTAGTTTTGAAAAGTTAGCTATTTTATGATTTTAAAAGAAAATGAAAAATATTTTTAGGGATGTGAATTGACTGTGACAAAAGATATGATTTATGATTTTGTGGGGATATCATGAGGGTCAAAGCCTCAGAGGGACCCCATATACGGGCCAAGGCCCCAGAGAGACCCTGTTTACGGGCCAAGGCTCCAAATGGATCCCGTGTATGGGACAAGGTCCCAGAGGGACCCCGATGATCGTATTTCAATGGTGGAGCCTAGTGCACACCCCCATGGGCCATGTGGAGTTGAAGACTGATCAGTCGACTGAGGATAAAACCTAGTCACTCTTAAGGATCAAACTTCACCCAAAATGATATATGATTGAAAGCTTATGATTAAAATGATTTTATGATATATGATTCATGATGATGGTTAAAGCAATTTTTTAAAAAGATTTATTTATACTCAAAGCTATATTTAAATGATTTTTAAAGGATTTATTAATGCTTAAAGTTATTTTAAAATGACTTTACTATTTATGATTAAATTATGCTTAAATGATTTTAAATGGTTTAATTATGTCCAAAAGCTATTTTAAATAAAACTATGATTTTAAATGTACGTGATTGTATATGTATTATTTGTTATCCATGTTTAGAACGTGCTGAGTCTTTAGACTCACTAGGTCTGTATAATTCAGGATCTGATGATTTATGGGAGGCGGTGACGATTGATTGGATCGAGTGCAGCAGTACACACCCGATGGCCTTTATGTTTATGCACTAGCTAGATAGATAAATCATTTAATGATTATGCTAATGATTTTTATTTAAGATAATTTAAGCTTTATTTTTATTGTTAGTTGATCTTCTAAAGGTCGATTTAGGATGTTTTGTTAGTTGATGATTTAGGATTTATTTTATGCACTTGAGATTTAAATTAATAAATTATTTTATTAGAACTATGATTTAAGATTAGAGAAAAAAAAAGTCGAGGTCGTTTCAGACTCACTCAACTAAACTTTGAAGTTTAACTCTCTTGTATATGTTTGAGTAATTGTGTGTGAGGAATTTATCCTTTACAGTGTACATCTCAAATGTATCCTCACACAAGGGATTGTGCTCTCAACTAGCTGATTTATAGCCACTAAAATGATATATTTGTTAGACACAAGAATATGACCGTTTGGAAAGTTTCTGTACTGTTTCTGCAATTGCAATGGTCAAATTCGGCATGCTGGACATTTTCTCGATTGGTCAACTCTGGTCAACTCAACTGGTCGTTCAGTTCAACTGGTCAGCATCTTGTTCAGTTCAGTTCAGTTGGTCAGCTGCTGGTTCGGTTCAGTTTCAGCTGATTCAGTTCACCTGGTGTAATGCCCGAATTTTGATATAATATGACAGTAGTTGTGATGGTTCTTGTCTTTACGTTATGGTATGAATGATAATGATGTTATAGAATGAAATAGATAGTGGATGGTTAGAATCAAAGTTGGAATTTGAGCTAAATAGGTAATGGAAGTGCAGAAACGGTATGAAAAATATGGCACAAGTTGTGGTTTTTAGAATAATGTTTTGTATATTGATCCAATTGATGTGAGGTTACTTCCATTAGAAAGATAAGACATAAGGCTATAACTTTCCAGTTTTGAGTTTTGTTCAAATCATTAGGGAAGACGAGCCAAAAGCGCCCCGAAGTGTGTCGTGCATATCGTCGTTCCTACAATGACACATGTTGGGAGAATGGGCATAACGTTTTACTCAGACCTTCAAATGACCTGAAATTTGGGGAGATTTAAGAAAAGACATAGGGCTACAACTTTGTAGTTTAGCACTTTTCCTAATTCCGAAGGGAAGAGGCGTTTCTGAAGCAATCTTTGAAGTGGCTGTGCGCAGAGTGGCGCCCGAGCGGTAATCTTTAACCGCCCGAGCGCGCCCCGTTCTGAAATTTTGAGTTTTGGGCAGTAAGTTCGGCGCTAGGGCGGTAATATGTGACCGCTCGAGCGCCCAGCAAGTTGAAAAACGTGTTTTGGTGTTTGGGAAGGCATAAAATTGAATGAGATCCTCTTTTTACTCATTTTTCCTTCTCCTTCTCTTCTCTCTATCGGTTAGAAGCTAGGGTTCTCTCCTTCCTTCCATTTTCTAAATTATTCTTAAATCTATTGGAGATTTGTTCAAGAAAAATATGAAATAAGTATAGATTTGTGATCCTCTCTTCAAGATCTTCAAGATGTGGTAAGTATTTCTCATTTCTATTCAAGTTTGGATATGGGTTGAAGTTAGAATTGATATTTGAGTTGATATTTGAGATATTGGGATGTTGGAGATGTTGTAATTGTGTTGGTTTGAATTTAAAATGGAATTGAAGCCAATGGAAAAGTAAAGGAGCTAACTCTTTGGCACGTACGTCACGTGTTTGACAAAATGATTCAATGAATGTTTTTATGGCATATTAAGGTTAAGAAATTTACGGATCTTGATTCGAAGCAGTATTGAATTAATTATGAATTTTGTACAGAAACAGCTCAGTTTTGATAAGTGATCCGAGTCCTTGAGTTATAGTAGATTTCAGAAGTTCAAGACTTCTCACCTACACATTTCGATCTTCCTTTGGTAATATTTGAAAGGTATGTTACGGTCGATAACATACGAGGTAAAAGTATCATTTTTATTTTAAATTGAAAATTTGATGGCTTGATGAATTACTTGTGATTTGTTGATGATTGATCATTTGAGATGAGATTATTATGGTATTGACTTGATGAGATTGAAATGCATCATTGCATTGCATATTGAGCCGCTTTTTGATTCAGATTTGATATGGCGGAGGTCGCCTTGATTTACTTATTTGTTAGACGTATGGGAATATAGTTGAGTTGGCATAGTGTATGCGGAGGTCGCTGCTATGACCTGAACACTCTCTATAGGCGCACCATAGTCTTGGGATTGTAGAACACAACACACCACCTCGAGCGGATGAGTCGGTGGATGTTGTTGGGGGATTCTCTATCCCTGGGTACCCTATGACCAGATGATTCACTTGATCTTGAGATTTATTGATAGCCCACAGCTTCTGATCATTCATTGCATTATATTGCATCTTTATGAGTTTATATGAACTTTGTGAAATTTTCATTCTCATATGTTATTGATTGTATCATACTGGGTTTATACTCACCGGCACGTCGGCTACCTCTTGTTTTCATGTGCTTGACGGTAGGTGAGGCGAGGCTTGGGATGCCAGAGTCCAGTTCCAGGCGAGGAGATACGAGTTAGAGTGGGATTCTCGGGTCTTAGGAGCTATGTGAAGATGTTTGGATTTCTTTGGTTCACTACTTTATTTTGGCATGTTGAAAATTATATTTCAAACATTGGAGACAATTAAATTATATTGACGATGTTTGTGTGGATTTGTGAACTACAAATTATGTATTTTATTAAATCATTTGGTTTGTTACATTTAAAATTATTAGTATTAGATATCGGACCCGGGGCCCCACACCTGGTCTGGTTCAACTAGTCTACAGCTGGTCTGATTTAACTGGTCTGGTTCAACTGGTCTTCAGCTGGTCAAGTTCAGTTTCAGCTGGTTCAGTTCAACTGGTCTTCAGTTGGTCTACTTCAGTTTCAGTTCAGTTGGTAAGCTGAAATCAGCTAGTAGCTTCATCGGCATTTATCAGCATCTTAAGCTTCGATTCAGACTTTGACTTTTGAAGATAATTTGTAGTTCATTGTCTTATCTTTTCAACGCTGACCGAATCGCTTCATTCCAATAACCGAGCTGAGAGATATGGCCAAAGAACCGCAATTGCTCATTCCCAACTGATTGATATTTTTGTGCAATCAGTTTGGTAATTGAGCGATAAGTTAGACCTTGGTAACATCTGAATTTGCCCAACTGACGTGAAATACGGCTTGTTCCAAATTTCGTTTTCTAATCAGGCATGATGGCGTATTATCATTTGAACCATCCAGTTGACAGATATCATCAAAATACCAAAACTTGTCAGAAATTCATTTTGTGCATAATTCAGTTTTAGATTTTTTTTGTTTTAATAACTTCACACTTGAGTAAATACGTTAGAAACACCATAACAAGTTTTGTTAATATTAAAATAAAGATTGTGAACATAAAATGTTCCAACAATCTACCCCTTTTTGATGATCATAAAACTTAGATAAACAATCGATTCAACTAACATATTTCTCCCCCTTTTTGTGTGAAAAAAATCATATTTTCAAAACATTTTAAGCACAAAATTTTCTCCCCCTAAATATTTAAAAATAATCTCTCATTTAAAATTATAATGACTTCTCCCCCTATATTTTTAAAAGTTTGAAATTTATAAAACTAGAGGAGTGACTAAACAATTTTCTCCATGGCTCATTTTCTGCTACAGCACATATGCTCTCTGTCTTCAACAAATAAAATTCTTTTTCTATGCATAAATAGGCCGAAAATTTTATCCCACTGTAAACCTCTATGAGTCTAATTTAAAACGCAAAAAAGCGGTTCATCATTTGGACAATCGAGCAAGGAGATATGTCATTTTTCCTACGGTCGCTGCAAGCTGCACGAAAATTCAGTTTTGTATATATATGTTTAAAAAATCTGAAATTTTCGAATTTTAAACATCAAAATCAGTTTCAATGTTCTTTCAAGAACAACACGCTCTGATACCAATTGACATGATCCGTTAGGGGGTAAATCGTTGAGCTACAATAGCTCGGTTCTTGAAAATTTGAACACCGATGAATTAAATCGAGTTTGGTTTTCAAACCAAGCGGAAGACACTCGAAATAATCCTTCGTGGAATCCGAATAAAGATTTTGTAAAGTATTTAAAATATATTCAAGTTGAATGAGTAAAAAAATTTTAGTTGAAGCATTTTATCAAACATTTGGAATGAAATACTTTGGTATTTGAAGAACACATAAAATGCTTCAACAATGCATATCTAAAACAATGAAAATGATAAGTAAATGCAATATATAAATAGACACAAATTTTTTTGTGGATGTTCAGAGATTAACAATTCCTACCCCTTCTTCCCCTTGGAAGGATCCACTAGAAGACTTTGACTTATACAACACCTTGTAGAAACCCATTTCAACTTAGGATTTATCTCTTGCCTAATTGAAACTCCTAGCACACTCTAGATTGTAGGCCGCAACCTCGCAATCTGCATAATATTTAATATCTCTTATGTTAAGACTACAAACACAATCTTTAATGTGTTTGTGTAAAGACTCAACTAAACTTTGAAGTTCAACTCTCTTGTATATGTGTGAGTGATTGTGTATGAGATATTTATCATTTACAGTGTACATCTCAAATTTATCCTCATACAAGGGCTTGTGCTCTCAACTAGCTGATTTCTCATTCGAACTATCCATGTTTTGGACCCTCCTAAAAAGCTCTTGTTTGATCTTCTAGATTTTGTATTTATAGGCCCAAAAATTGATATATACGTTAGACATAAGAATATGACCGTTTTGAAAGTTTTTGTACAGTTTCTGCAATTACAACGGTCAAATTCGCCTTGCTGGACATTTTCCCGACTGGTCAACTATGTCAACTGAACTGGTCGTTCACTTTAGTTGGCCAGCTGCTGGTTAAGTTCAGTTCAGTTGGTCAGCTGCTGGTTCGGTTCAGTTTCAGCTGGTTCAGTTCAACTGGTCTGGTTCAACTGGTCTTCACCGTCTTATCTTTCCAACGCATACTGAATCGCCGCAACTGCTCATTCCTAAATGATTGTTGTTTCCGTGCAATCAGTTCGGTAATTGAGCGATCAATTAGACCTTGATAACATCTGAATTTTCCCAACTGACGGGAAATACAACTTGTTTCAAATTGAGTTTTCTAAGCAGACAAGTTGGCGTATTTTCTTTTGAATCATCCAGTTGATATATATCATCAAAATATCGAAAATTGCCAGAAATTCAGTTTGTGCAGAATTCAGTTTCAGCTTGTTTCTTGTTTTAATAACTTCACATTGGAATAAATATGTTAGAAACACAATAAAAAATTTTGTTAACATCAAAATAAATATTGCGAACATGAAATGTTCCAACAATATATATATGTGTGTGTGTGTGTGTTAGTTTCTATATATATTGCTTGTAAGGTCTAGAAAATTCGAACTACGTAACCTGACTGTATACAATCTAGAGTTTTACTAAAATATGTGTTTAATTATTTTATTGCATGATTATTGCATGGATATGTGGTTTAGTTCATGGTTTATTTAAACTTTCATGCATTAGGGCTTTAAGTTTTATTTCGCGCTTGAACGAGGAACGGACACCGGGGATAATTAGGAAAAAAAAATTATTAAATAATTAGTTTTAGTTATTTAACGTATGGTGTAATTAAGTGAGATTTCCAAAAATGGGCTTTGGTTGAGTATTTTTACTCGCCAGGTCATATTTTAACTGGTACACGAATTTTAGCGAGTCGAAGGACCTTTTGAGAGTTCGGGCAATATTTTCAAAAGTGTACCTAAACAAATTATTTTTCGAGAGTGGTTTTGGGCTTAATTTAATTTATATTGGGCCATAAATCATTCAAATCCTTATTATTTTCATTAATGGGCCCAATATACATCTGTAATATAATTAACCCTAAACCCTCCCAAACCCTACATCACTCGGCCGCCCATCCTCCCCATTCCAGAAGCTGCTTTTTGAAGGTTCATCAGCGTTTCTTCGCGTTTCTCCACTATTTTTTCAATGAAATCTCTCCCCGTCTCTCCTGTGCACGTTCTACGCAAAGGTTTTCTAGCGTATAAACGCAAAGGCACACCATAAATCCCTTTTTCTCATCATTCACATTGTTATATTCTTATTTGTGGGTGTATTCTTGAGGAATTCATAGAGTTATCGTGTGCTTCGGTTTTACGGTCTGGACATGAAATATGCATATCTTTTTGTATATATAACTCACGTTTTTCCATGACTATCGTGTAAGGGCTTCTAGACCTAGGTTTCAAGGTACTAAACATGTCGAGTTACATGGTGAATACGTTTGAGAGGGCTTCGGTTCAAGTCTAAGGGGAGAGGCCGATCGCATGGGTCCTAGGAAGCACATAGCGGCTAGGTCGGGTAAAGTAGGTGGTGTTGCCATGCATGGCTTATTCCAAGGGCTGGATCAGGACATGCGTGATCCATGGCAAGGCCCTATAGTGGTCCTTGATTGGCTTGTAGCATAATAATGCATGGATCAAAGCTAGGGGACAATTTGGGGAAAAATGGTGGCTAGATCGAGTATTCATGGAGAACCGAGGGGTGCGTGTGCTTGAGGCTGAGGGATGTTGTTAGGTCGGTCCAGGAGGGTCCATAGGTGGGCTAGGAGTGGTCAGTTTCAGGGCTGGTCCGGTCGAGGTCGGCTAGGGTCGATTATTTGAAGGATAGGTGCACTAGGGTTTGGTAGGAGCAAGTGCAGAATTTTTCCAACAACTGTAGTGTCCTTTTGGAGGGTCTTAGGTGGTCTGAAACAAGGGGTTTAAGGGCTGGTCATGTAGGTTCAAGTCAATGTTTAAGTTGGGAAAATTTTGTTTGAATTTTTGGTTGATTCGGGTGAAAATCAGGACCCCAGTTCAAGTTTTAAAACGAATCGTGTAAGCTATTGAATGGGCTCGAGGTTATGCCTAGGAAATTATTATAAATATTTTTTGAGGCGTTTTAAGGATTTTGGTTGGCTTTGGGTCGAAATTTTGAGGTCCAGGAGTAAAATGGTCAATTAGGGTTTTCCGGGGCAAATGTTCATTTTGCACCAGGATCGAGTTAGCAGTCCTGGCAACACCCTGATCACAAAGTGACATATTTTAAATGTATATAATATTATGAACATGACATTTCATGGAAATATGAAAAATACGATGCGTGCTTGATTTTAAGAAAATTTACGTATATACATGATTTTTATAAGTGATGAATACGATGACATGTTTTTGGATGAAGGGAGTTTGTTGTGGCTAATATGATGATACGACAATACGATGACATGTATGGCCAAGTGTTGGACCGGGAGGATCCTCTAAAACCTGATGACTTGCAATAGCTCGTGTTACAAGAATGTGTACAGCGATGAATTAAATCGAGTTTGGTTTGAAACCAAGCGGAAAATACTTGACTTAATCATTTGTTAAGAAAACTGATCGATTTTATATCTTGTGTAACTGAATAACTGGAAATAACAGGGGATCAGTTCTGGCTTCTATTAGTTCGTTAATGGACAGAACTGAACTGATGAACTCAGTTAAGAACAAAAAACAAGCAGTTAAACAGAAATAACACAAGATATGTTTATGGATGTTCGGAGACTGAACTGCTCCTATGTCACCCCTTCTACCTCCTCGGGTAGGTACAACTAGAAGACTTTGATTTATAAAACTCTTTGTACAAACCCACCCAGCTTAGGTGTAACGTACCGTATTTTGAACTACAAGAAATTTGCGGAAAAATAAAAATTTCTTAAATAAATAATAATATTTTAAAAATGAAATATAAATAAAATGTTCGTCTAAAAATATTTGAAGTAAAACAATTACAAACAAAGTTTCCAAAAAGGTGATCGTTTAAACATTGTTAACAAACTCATGAAAATCAGAGTATTTGAATCAACATGCATATGTTCTTAAAACGTAGGCGGTCCTTGGGTTTAGCCTCCTGCGCAGACCGAGCAGCTCATTGGTCCCCACCCCTCGGCTCTTCATACTCGTCCTCACCTGCATCGATCAAGTCTAGATAGTTTAAAAACTCAACATGTATAAACTGGAAATAACAAGTAATACATAATAAAACCACATGCGTATTTAAAGTAGAATGTACATACTTAAACTTGAACGTACTTGCATAAACATAGACGTGCCATCATCGTAAACCTTTTCATAAACATGCTTGCATCATACATACTTGGACATACATAACATCATCATTTTTGTGTAGAGATATGTTTCAAAGCAAGTGACCCAAACATAATTGCGCCTGATCAGACTAAACAACAGTACTGGGCTGGCAGGGATGTCCACTATCACATACATGATATCCCCGGTCATGCTTTACCAGTGGGATTTGTCCCTGGTCATGCTTTACCGCTTTCCAATCATGATTTAAACTCGATCGTGCTTTACCAGGGTGGAGAGGTCACCGGCCACGTTCACCGACTTCCAAACCCGTTCATAATTGGTCACAAGACATTTAGCATACCTCAAAATAATACTTTTTTTTTTTGCACGTCGAACATACTTATATGGCTTTGAGGGATTCGTTGGATCTCACATGGGGCCACTGCTGCACATATTAACACAATTACATGCACTTAATTTCCATAACATAACGCAATATTCGTGCTCACCACCCGAAGTAACAATTGACTTATGACGTTCTGAAACACTCGGGACTTGACCTCATTCATTCAGCATACTTGTAATAGCCAAGTTTGGTGAACACATCGTTGCGGTTTAATTCATGGTAATTCGTAAGTTGAGCCAATTCGTATGATGCCAATTGGAGTGGTTAGATAAGACATAGAGGTGCAACTTTCGTGTTGAGAGTGTTGCCGAATTATGAGGAGAAGCGACGTTGCGATTCGATTTTAAATGCAAAGTTTATTGTTGGCTTCAGGTGACAGTGACACGCACTGCAAAAGACATCGCACCCGCGGTCGGCTAGTGCACCCGCTGTAAAAAAGTTAGTGCACCCGCGGTGTCAGGGCAGAACCTTCAGCGCACCCGCGGTCAATAATGCAGCGCACCCGAGGTCGTAACTTTGGATTTTCGGAAGTGTTGCAGAATACCTAGCGCACCCGCGGTGTATTTTGGAGCGCACCCGCGGTGTGTGAATAGTAAAAGCGTATTTTCGGTTTTAAGTGATATAAGACATGAGTTGGTTCATTTTTCCCCATTTCTACCCATTCTTCTCGGTTTCTTCAGAGCAAGGGAGCTAGGGTTCCATTTTCTTTCTTTCCTTTCTTTGATTCTAGCATCTTGTGGGATTATTGAAGTGAGAACAAGGTCATTGTTGGTTCAAGGAGCTAAGGTAAGCTTGTGGTATAGTTTATTCTTGCTTTTTGATGTTGGGAAATCATGGGTTTGTTGATGGTGTTGGTTTTATGGATTTATTGGTATGGTTGTTTGATTATTGAGATGTTGATTGTGCAATTCATGGTTTATTGTTGTAGGTTTTCTACCAAGGGATTAGATTCAAGGTTTCCAAGTGTAGTAAGTGGAATTAATTTCCTTGTGCTCACATGATAATATATTTATTGTGTTCCAATGTTTTAACATGTTATTCCCTTCCATTTGATTCATATTATGCATAGATATACCATGTTATATATAAGAGGCTTTATATGTCTCAATTGTGTAAAAGGAAATACAAAAGAAAAGAATATGCAAAGTGTTTGATTTATTGCCAAAAAGAGAGTTCAAATTGATTTATTGGATTGATAGAGAGATAGTCAGAGATTGCATGCAATGAGTTGATCAACGACCATAGGCCTATATCCCAACAGAGTAATCGATTTATATCGATGGGATATAGGTACAGAGACAGAGATACTATTGAAATATCAATCCACCAGAGAAAAGAGAAATACCATCGTTATTGTTATTCATGCTATGATATTTATGTTTCTGAGTTGATGGTATTTAATGATTTCAAAGCCATGTTTTACAGAGTATGATATGTACAGATTTTTATGTAAGAGTTCCACTTGCTGAGTTTTATACTCATTCCAGTTATTCATGTGATGAAGATAAGAAGGACGGGCCAGGACGTTGATTGGAGCCGAGGTCATATGCATAGAGATGGAAGGAAGAAGGCTATTTTGCTAGCATTTTGACATGATCAAAAATGATATTTTGTATTTTGATGCAACACTTGATTGATCATGTTTATACTTTTGATTGTAAATGTTTTATGTCAAAAGGATTTTAAATCCTTCCTCCCTTCAAGTAAAATTTTTAGTATTCCGCTGTTATTTTATTAAAATCGGTCAGAGGTGTTACAATACTAACCCATGACTCGAACCCGAAACAGTCTTGACGTAGAGTATGAAATGTCCCAAGCAATGGAAAACACGGACCTCGCTTAAACCATAGTTCAAAGTTCCCCAATCACACTTCGTAACATCTAAAATAACTTCTACGATACTAGGACATAACGACGTAATAGTACCCAAAGGAGACAATAGCACCTAAATTCGAAGCCTGAAAAACCCAAAAACCAGCGCCTAGGCGCTGCAGTGCAGCCCTGTGGCTCCAGAATAGCGCCTAGTCACTACTCTGCAGCGCTGCGGCACTGGCTGGGGCAGCGCTGCGGCACTAGTCCTGGGGGAAATCAACCCCAAAAAGCCATCTTCTACCCATTACCTTCACTATGCCTTCTAATGCCACCAAACCCATGCCGACTCGAAACTAAACACTGAAAGACAATTGATCACATCAAATGACACCACCTAGCAGCAAGGAACACCCGATGATTTCCAACGAAGTCTGCAACAAACAATTCTCAAGAACACATCAAGAACATGTTTTCATAAAATCGCAGTTTGAGCAGTCCCACAAAAACAATCATAACTCACTCGTTTCGTGTCAAAAAAATCATGAATTTACTGTCAAATAGAAGGTATCAAAAAGTACTACATTTTATATGTTGAAAACTTTTCCAAAAAATCAACCGAAAATGAACAGTACATTAAATGACAGCAACATTCGGTTTTGAGATCTAAAAATCGTTTCAAATTTAATCTAATCATTTTTTCTCAACTCATGCACATCATACATGAATTTTTACACATAATAAACATCGAATCGTATACTATGACAAGATCGATTCAAAAACGAAAGAATATACATGCCTTGAATCTTTAAAACTCTTGAAACGACGATACCGAAGTGGAAGGATGCGAGGGTCGATCCAAGACGAATCGTGGCACAATTCCTTGAAGAAACCAACGTGAATCTACAGAACTTTGACAAGGGAAGGGTGGCTGCTGCTGAAAGCACTAAGAACCCTAGGTTTTGCTTTAAAAAATTGAAATGAATGTTAATGAAATGTGTGTGAGAATAACGTGTGTGTGTGTGCAGAAGTGTGTGTGCGTGTGTTTTATTATAGCTTAGGGGAAAAATTGTTTAATTAAACAAATAGCAAGCTAATCAAAATGCTAACCTCCTACTAACTTTGATAAAATCAACTAATTTAAAATAAAATACACAAGTGACAAATATTTAAAATTTTAAAGTCTTAAAATTGCCTAATAATTAAATTAGGCTTTAAAAATGCTAAAACTTAATAAATCATTTAAAATATCATTTTCTTGACTTGAAATAAAATACCACATTTTACAAATCACACAAATCGTCGCTGGTCTCATTTCCTCGATCCTGCATCGAATAATTGCCTGAAACATGAAACTCAAGGTAACAATTTAATGTGCATCACATAAACATAAATAATTTAAAATAATACAAATTTATAAATCATACATAGCTAAAATAATTTTAAACTTAAATATATAATTTAACAATTTAAATAAATGTATGGGTTTTACGTGTACTGATTTGGGGCTCTACATTAGGACTTACTCGACTGCCTAACTGAACTCCTAGTCTAGACTGAAGACATCACCTTCCACCCAACACTTTTTTATCGTCTGTGTCTCAAAGACTACATACACATGTTTTAAGTCTTTGTGCAAGACGGAAATTGAGTGGTGGTGTGTGTGTGTGAGAACTGATATTTAAAAACTACCTGAAAGTGTTCTCGTATACTGAGGAAAATATGCTTTTAAAACCAAACTGATAACATGTTGAAGTGTTCCCTCTAGGCTGATTGCTTCTTCAAAGTTGATAAGCATTATGCAATCCCTCTCTATATTTATCTTTTCACTCATCAACTCTCATCATCGTCATCACTGAGCTTCGGATTCTATTTATAAACGTTTGGCTGAACGTACAATGAGACTCAGCGAATGAATCCATTGCAGTTTGAATTTGTTCCCCCAAATAGATATCTGGAACATTTGGCTGTAAGCGTTGCTGCAACGTCTCTTATTGTACCTTGATCGTACAATAGCTTTTGTATCTTTGTGCACATATGGATTAAGCTTGTCGTATCTGCAAACTGGTTCGCTCCTAACTGATGTTCTGAACTGGTCAGTTCAACTGGTGAGGTGAAATCAGTTGACTTTTCAGCTGAATTGATTTCACTGATTCAGTTGAACTGATCAATTGGACTCTTCATCAGTTGAACACTTCATCAGCTGGTCGGGCTTTTGAAGGTCTTCTGCTGAACCACCTGTCAACTGGAAAATCAGTTGAACTGCTCTTGATACTTCAGTTGTACTAGTTTAGTTCAGTCAATAAGTTGGCACTTTCAATTTGCGTCTCAATAGCTTCGGTTTAAGCTTGGTAACTGATCAGTTCGAAGTCTGATCAGTTTCAGTTTCTACGCACTTAGGTAAACCCATTAGAAATAAATAAAAAAGTTTTGTTAACAACAAAATAAAGATTGCGAACGTGAAATGTTCCAACAATCTCCCCCTTTTTTATTATCACAAAACTTGAACAGTTAAAGCGATTTAAAATTAATTTAAACAGTTAATAATTCTCCCTCTTTGTGAGAAAAAAAAGCATTTAAAAACATTAAAGCGAATTAAAGAATTTTCAGTTCGAGGGATATCATAAAGAAAAGCTTCCCCTCAACAACTGAATAAAACAATTTTTTCAATTCGAGGGATAGAAAATTTAAAATCAGTTTTAAAGAATAGCTCCCCCTCAAGAACTGAATCAAAAACTCCCCCTCAAAAATATAATTTTTGCACGATTTTAAAAAGAAGTTTAAGCAATAAACACTCAAGCAGTTAAGGCAACTTATAAACTGGAAAAATCAGCTTAGTTACATGCAAACTAACTGGATACACATGATGTTAATTTAATCCATTACGCGTCCCTCGTATTAATATAAAGCACACCATCTTATGTAAGGGAATTGCTACTACACTTGGCAAATATAAAATAACATCAAATATCAGTCAGTTTATATAAAATAGAACTTAGTGTACCAACAATTGGTCGCTTAGAATGCTTGGAATGTTGCATCGATTTTTAGTTTCTTTTGCCATAAGAACAGGTAATTGCCTTGGACTTTATCTATGTGCTGGCTAACTGGTCTAACTGATGCAAACTGGACTAACTGATGCAAACTGTACTCAACTGATGCTAAACCGCAATGATCAACTACTAGGATCAGATATGGCAATGAAGCAGCGGCATTTCTGATGATTAAGCTCCACTTAACTCATCAATTTCAGCTGGTAGTTGCGTTTCGTCTGTTGATCAGTTGAACTGGTAAGGTGGCAACTGAAATCTTTTTTGCTGATCAGTTTAGCTATCCTGCTGTTAGTTGAACTCAAAAATCCTACAAACAGCTTAACAATAAAATAGCTCAACAAAAATATAAGATATTATTAGAGGGTTTTGAAAACCATTTTAAAACAAATTTTAAAAAGAAATCAGTTTTCAAATGTCCTTCTTAGAACAGCTAGTTCCGATACCAATTGTTGGATCTGGAGGATCCTCTAAAACCTTGATGAGTTGTAGTAGCTCTTGTTCTAAGAATGTGTACATCGATGAATTAAATCGAGTTTGGTTAGAAATCAAGCGAAAAATACTCGAAGTAATCATTCGTTAAGAAAACTGCTCGATTTATATCTTGTGTAACTGAATAAATAGAAATAACATGGGATTAGTTCTGGATTCTATTAGTTCAGTAATGGACAGAACTGAAGTGATATCAGCTGAACTGATGGAATCAGTTAAGAACAAAAAACAGGCAGTTAAACAGAAATAACACAAGATATGTTTATGGATCTTCGGAGACTGAACTGCTCCTACGTCACTTTTTCTACCTCATCGGGTAGGTAAAACTAGAAGAGTTTGATTTATACAACTCTTTGTACAAACTCACTCAGCTTAGGACTTACTCGACTGCCTAACAGAACTCCTAGTCTAGACTGAAGATATCACCTTCCAGCCAACACTTGTTTAACATCTGTGTGTCAAAGACTACATACACATGTTTTACGTCTTTGTTCAAGACAGAATTTGAGTGGTGGCGTGTTTGTATTAGAACTGATCTCTGAAAACTATCCGAAAGTGTTCTCACACACAGAGGGAAAAATGCTTCTAAAACTAATCTGATAACACATTAAAGTGTTTCCTCTGGCTGATTGATTCTTCAAAGCTCATAAGCATTATGCGTGCCCTCTCTATATTTAATATTTTCACTTGTCAACTCTCATCATCGTCTTCACTGAGCTTCGGCATCTATTTATAGGCGTTTGGCTGAACGTACCGTGAGACTCAGTGAATGAATTCGTTGCAGTTTGAATTTGTTCTCCCAAATAGGTATCTGGAACATTTGGTTGTAAGCGCTTCTGCAACGTCTCTTATTGTACCTTGATCGTACAATATCTTTTGTACCTTTGTGCACATTTGGATTAATCTTGTCGTATTTGCAAACTGATTCTCTCCTAACTGATGTTCTAAACTGGTCAATTGAACTTGTCCTGAACTGGTGAGGTGAAATCAGTTGACTTGTCAGCTGAATTGATTTCATTGATTCAGTTGAACTGATCAATTGGACTCTTCATCAGTTGAACACTTCATCAGTTGGTCGGGCTTTTGAAGGTCTTCTGCTGAACCACCTGTCAACTGGACAACCAGTTGAACTGCTCTTGATACTTCAGTTGTACTAGTTTAGTATCAGTCAATCAGTTGGCACTTTCAGTTTGCGTCTCAATAGCTTCGGTTTAAGCTTGGTAATTGATCAGTTTGAAGCCTGATCAGTTTCAGTTTCTGCGCACTTAAGTAAAATCATTGGAAATAAATAAACAAGATTGCGAACATGAAATGTTCCAACACCAAGACTCAGTGGATGGGTAATAATGTCGCTGATATCCCCGTCGCCGTGTACCGCGATATATGTAGATGGATCTATCGACTAATACGATGATACGAAAGTCACAACTAATGAACGAAATTCAAATAAAGAAAAGTGAATACATGTATGTTGATATGATGCGATAGGAACACATTTATTTTTTATCATGTTATGTTTATGCTTACGATTTGAAGCTAAAGAAATGTATTTTTAATTACAGTACTTTTCACTGTTTCATGCTATGTATATGTATTTGTTTTAACGATTCAGGGTGTTGAGTCTTCAGACTCAATAGGTGTGAATGATGTAGGTGAGCATATTGATGAGGAGATTGGAGGCGCTGAAGGCTGAGTAGGCGAAGTTGGATGTGTGCACGTTAACCCGAGGACCATACTTTTTCCGCATATCATGTTTATGACTTGGGAATGATCATGGACATTTTATTATTTATATGTTTATGGTTTGACAGGACTTGGATGTTATTTATTTGAGTCCAAACTGAAGTGGGTTATTACAGCTTCTATAATTAATCAAAGTCTTTTAGTTAAAAACCTATCCTTATGATAGAAAGGGTGACGTAAGAGCGTTTGAAGCCTCCGAACATCCATAAAATCTTTTTGTTCATTATTTCAGTTCGTTAAGTATTCAATCTATCAGTTAGTTTACTTCCTCACTTAAACTAGTTAACTGACTGATATCGACAATAAGATCATTGGAATCATTTTGTCACTAAACTGATTCATTATTTCGGAAAAGAGTCAATATCTCAAAATGTTTATTCAAATCCCCCCCCCCCCCCCCCCCACATTTCTAAACACTGAAACCCTTCAAACCGATCCTAACAAGTGGTATCAGAGCGGCTTTCATTCTTGTTTATGAATACTTTCTATTAATACGCCTGATCACCATATCTTCTTTTAACAAAATCCCTATGTTCTCAAGAGAAGAATTTTATGATTGAAAAATCAGAATGCAGTCTCATTTATCTGCACAAGATGACGATATGTGGTACGTTATAACTGACGAACACATGAAGATAATGAAAGCTAATACAGCTATTGATATAACTGATGGAGCACCTCACTACATTGAAAAACCAAGTGCAGAATGGACAGCTGAAGACAAGAGAAAAGCAAATTTGGATAATATAGCGAAGGACATTCTATACAAAACACTAGACAAAATCACCTTCAGCAAAATCAAGATGTGCAAAACAGCCAAAGAGATTTGGGAAAAGTTCATTCAGTTGTGTGAAGGCAACGAGCAAACAAAGGAAAACAAACTCTCACTTGTTGTACAAAATTCTGATAATATGAAGATGAAGGATAGTCCAGGTTCAACTGAGAAGGAACAGAAGTCATTTGAGCATAGGAGGAGAGCTAAGGATGATAAGAGATCATTTAAAAAGAAGCATGAAGTCCTGTTAGTTGAAAAAAGCAAGTCCAAGTGGACAGAAACTGGTAGTGATGAATCAGAATCTGAGAGCTCGAGCAGTTCTAGTGATGAAGAAGTAAAGTGCCTAATGGCTGATGATATAGAACTGGAATCAAACAGTGAGCAGATATTTGATTTCAGTTCAACTGACTTCAAACGGGAATAACTTATTTCCACATTACACGACATGGTCAATGAGTATCACAAGTTTGCTCTCTCATTTGAGAAGTCCAAAGCAAAGTAAACTGATCCCCAAGACAATAAAACTAAAACTTATGAATCATTTGAATTTTTGATTTTTAGAAGGGAGATTGCTGAGCTGAAAGTGAAATGAGTGAGAACCAATCTATGATTCAGCATCTGAAACTTGAAAATTTAAGAAAAAAATATTTGATTGAAGCTTGGAATAAGTCATTAGTCACCTTGACTGAAATGCAAGATTTACATAAATCAGTTACTGATAAAACTGGTTTAGGCCTTAATAGTCAAGATGAATCTTCTACCGGTGATACTAAGCCAAAGCTGAATATGTGCAAAGGGAAGTGCATTCACTTTGTAAAATCAGCTATGGTACATGAACAATCAGAACCAAGTAAACCAGTTGAGCAACCAATTGAAAATAAGAACAGGGCTAAGAAGTATGGAATTAGATATAGCCCTACGAGTTCAAATGATTCGCAAAGGTGGTCACCTAAACGGTTTAGCTATAAAAACCAGAACTCTAAGAGTGACTATTTCAATTATTATAACAGTAATCATATTCAGAAAAGATATCGGATAAACAACCAGTTGAACAATGTTAAAACTCATATTGTTTCATCTGCACACGACACATCAATAACACACAAACTGAGAAAAACTATTTGGAGCACAGAAACTGGAAATTCAGTTAGACTGATCCAAGTCTGGGTTCCTAAATGACTAATCAGTTTAGGATCCAAATAATGTGGGTACCAAAGTTATTCATTGTGTGTGATTGCAGGTGACAGGTACAACGACAAAAGATTCAATATGGTATCTGGACAGTGGATGCTCAAGACACATGACATGAGATGCTGATTTGCTATCTGAACTAATAATATCATCATGATAGGAAATTAACGTGGTAATAGTTACAAAGTAAGTTGTACTATTCAACCAAGTGAACCAGTTTGTTATTGTAGCTTCCAATTCATATAAGAACTGGCTATGGAAAAAAGGTTGAACCACTTGAATTTCAAATACATCGCTCATCTGAGTAATCATGATCTTGTAGTTGGTCTGCCTAATATTGATTTTTCAAAAGATAAAATTTTCAGCATGTCAGTTAGTTAAACAAGTAAGATATTCTTTCAAAAATAAGGGAAGTAAATCTTCCTCCAGATGCTTAGAACTGATGCATATGGATCTGTTTGATCCTATACCAGTCATGAACTTAGGGGAAATGAAATACACCCTAGTAATTGTCGATGACTTCTCAAGATTTACTTGGTCATTTTTCTCAAATCAAAAGATCAAACTGCTGCGCAACTGATTAAAATTTTCAAAAGACTTTTAAATAAGAAATCAGTTGTAATTGACAGAATAAGGTCTAATCAAAGGACTGAATTTGTCAATCAAAATATTTCTCAATTTTTAAAAAATACTGAAATTAAGCATGAGTTCTCAGTAGCTAGAACACCTCAGCAAAATGGTGTAGCTGAAAGAAGAAATCGAACTTTTAAAGAAGCAGCTAGAACAATGCTTGCTGATTCCAGTATATCAAAGAGATTTTGAGCAGAAGCAGTAAACACTGCATGTTATACTTGGAATAAATCAATGATTAATAAAAATCATTTAAAAACGCCATATGAGATCTGGCATGGACAGAAAAGCGTGGTATCTTACTTCAAAATATTTGGTTGCAGATGTTTTATTCTCAATCATGGCAAAAATTACCTGAAAACATTTGATGCTAAATCTGATGAAGGAATATTTATTGGTTATTCTTCAGTTAGCAAAGCTTACAGAGTGTTTAATAACCATAATTTAAATGTAGAATCAATTCATGTCGTATTTGACGAATTTGCACTAATTGATAAGTCAACTGATCCATTTGAGCTAACTGATCGCTTAACAGAAATCAACTTGGAGGATGACAGTGAAGAACAAGTTCCCATAAATCAAAAAATCCTTCAAACACCAGAACCTGAAGGGGTGGACCAAACAATTGAACAAGAAGTTGTTCCTAACAATCAGTTGCAGAACAACACGATGATAGTCAAATACCAACTGAAACAGATGCAACTGAAACTGAAAGGAATATTCAGTTACAAACTGAAACAGTTACAGAAATTGATCTAACTAGTTCCAATTACAGGTGGAGTAAATAACATCCACAAGAATTGGTGGTAAGTAATCCATCTGATCCGGTTAGAACTAGAAATCAAATGACCAATTTACTTGTATATTCTTTTTTGTTTCTCAATTTGAACCATAGAAAACCGATGAAGCTATAGCTGATCCAAACTGGATAAATGTTATGCAAGAGGAGCTAAATCTGTTTACCCATAACAATGTCTGGACTTTAGTTCCAAGAACTCTTTTAAAATCAATTATAGGTACAAATTGGGTTTACAGAAACAAACTGAACGAAGATGGATCAGTTGTGCGCAACAAAGCTCGGTTTGTTGCCCAAGGATATAAACAAGAGGAAGTATTTGATTATGATGAAACTAATACACCATTTGCTCGACTGGAAACAATAAGAATATTTCTAGCCTATGCCTCTTTCAAGAACTTCAAAGTCTACCAGATGGATGTCAAAAGTGAATTTTTAAATGGTCAGCTACAGGAAGAAGTTTATGTTACCAGGTATTGTTAATCACTCATTTCCCGATCATGTTTATCATCTCAACAAAGCATTGTATGGCCTCAAAAAAGCCCCCCGAGCTTGGTATGAGACATTATCAAAATTCTTAACTGATCATTATTTTACAGTTGGAACAGTTTACAAAACACTCTTCAAATTTACTAAGAAAGAAAATACTTTATTTGTACAAATTTATGTTGATGACATTTTTTTGGGTCAGCTAATCCCAAATTAGGCAAGAAATTTTCTAAGTTGATGCAGGATAAATTCGAGATGATTATGATGGGTGAACTGACATTCTTTCTTGATCTGCAAGTGAAGCAATTGAAAACTGGTACATTTATCAATTAAACCAAATATACAAAGGAACTGCTTAAGAAGTTTGGCATGGAAACATGTTCAGCTACAAATACTCCCATGAGCTCATCGACTTCGACTATGTTCTATCTGTTTCAGATAAAGCTGTTAGGAGCGTATTTCTGAAGCTCGACTTTGTTGTTGACCGAGAAAAACTTGCACTGTAGAAATCCTTAGTAAAAATTTATAATACTCAAGCTCGAAATAATCGCAAGTGCACGATATCAAGTAATAATATAATGTACGAGAGCACGAATATCATTCCTCTAGAGACTGTATTTCGTAATTGTTATTCTCAATTATTAAACCCTTAGCAACGACAATTGTAATGATTGTTGACTACTATAATGATTAAATAAAAAATCAACAAAATGATTCACAAATTCAATGATGAAATAAATAAGCTAAAATAATTGATTGAAGATTTAATGAGAAATGAATTTATTGGGAATCTCTGTTCACCTACCCCTCGATAATTTACTTAATTCGTTCAACAATGATCTATGCTTTCGACGGGATTTCCTATCCAATTGAATACGCCCTCTCGAGCTATGCCAAACGAATACAACAAAGTGAAGTAATTAAATCTTTTAAATTATTTATCAAATGTGAATTGCATGTCGTTCTATGAAATCCAGCTTTCGACCTACTAGACTAGACGTGTATCCGACTTCATATTTCTATGTATATTGTAAATCCACAGATTATGCTAATTGTTCGTATCACAGGCTATTCTCTAGAACTCACTCGCAATATGAAATTGTTATTAAAGTTAGCTACACTTCAACAACTCAATGAAAATAATAGTACAATCAAGAATAAATCAAACGTCGATAGATGAATTAACTAAACCCGGTTTCGGGGTAGGATCTCCTTAAATCCCAACAAAAATACTAAAAATTAGCTACTAGAATTCATATTCAAATTAAGCCAAGCAATATTTAAACAAGAGAAATTAAACTAAAGATACTAGTCTTGACGAAAACGCGAGGAATGTTTCCCTGAAATCTTGAAATCTTCCTCCAAGGCTTCTCCAAGCTTTGGTTCTCTTCTCCAAAGCTTTGTCTCTGCTGAATAATGTCTAAAATGAACTAAATGAAGACTCCATGCAACCAAAACGATGCTAACTCAGACTCACACGATGCACTAAAACACGTAAATGTGATCTCTATCAACCCCCCCATACTAACATTTTGCTCACCCTCAAGAAAATAGGTTGCAGAACACAACAACACAAGAAGTATCATGTTGGTGCATTCATGGTTCTAGTCTGTCTCAATGATTATCAACACATCTTTTATCCACTAACGCAAGACACTAGTTCAAAATTTCACCACGAAGTTTCAGCACTACAATCTTTCATGGATTTAAAAATGTATGTTTGTGTAATGTTGGCTCAAGCATCATGCATTTCCACAGTAAAATTTCCAATGCTATAAGAGACTTCAATCAACACATCAGTGTAACAATCCCTCTCTTAAATCCCACTTCACTAGTTACCGATTCGCAGCATAGAAAGTTAGGACTCGTCAGGCATAAATCAGTACAAGATAGGGGTACCTCGACTAGGCTGGAATGGGGAACGAGGGACGCATAGTAATGTGTCATTTGTGCACATTCAGACTTTGCGTCTAATTTTCTTCAACTCCATACATCTCCATTATTTTAGCCTAATAATAGAATTTCATTCCTTTATTTGGCTCCCCAACACCTTACATATCCATTTGTTTCTCTCTTTTTTTTATGTGCAGCGTACTTTTCTTATTTTTATATCCTCCCTCAGATAGGAACAAGAAATATGGGCGTGTGGCTTTGGTCCAATCTCAAGGGTGCATCAAATAAGGTTAGACAAGTCTAGATATACGGGTACAAGTATCGCAGTACAATTATTATCGATAAGCTTAGTTCAATGAATTGGTCTAGCATAGATGTGCCTAACTCACCCTCGTCCTGTTGGGCAATGTTCGTGTCAAGGGATGTGTTCAAGTTCAAGTCACCTAGTGTATCTCAAATTCCCCACAAACAATTTCCAAGTTCAATATGTCATGCATTTTTCTGTTGCCAACATTCGTGCCGTTGTCAAATTAAGATTTTCATCCGTCAACCACTCGTGTGTTCTAAACTAGCACCGTGACAAAAATGGACATGTGCATGTATGATCCATTCAACATCATTATTGGCTACCATATACCAATCTAGCACCAACTATGAACCACTTCTCAAGTGACAACACAAATAACCCGAGACAAATGCAATACGAAAGACGAACTAAACAAACAACCTAAACACAAATAACCAAACTAAACACCCAGCCCCCAAACAAAAACGTGCAATGTCCCCAGTGCACAAAACAACTAAATAAGTAGACAAACGAACAGAGTAACTAAAAATGGATGCTAAAAAAATGCAGTCGAAATGAAGTAGATAAAACGAATGCAAAGAAAAGGGAAATACAAAGACTCCCCTGATCATTGCTCATCCTCGTCGTCCTCGGGTGGTGCAACTCCGGGCTTCTGATTGTCTGGCTGAGGGTAAGCATAGCAGAATGGGAACGGAGGCGGGTATGCCGGCGGTGGTGGATAAGCTGAGGTGTCGAGACCCATATTAGATGCCATACCACGCATTAAAGACTCCATCGATGTCATGTAAGCGCTATTGATGGTGTTGTACTGATCTTGATCAACCGCAAAAGAACACAAATCGTCAACTTAATCCATAATTGCCTGCGGTCGGGGCTGTGGGGGTGGCAGTGGGTGGTTAGCTGCGGTTTCTTCCTCGGCCACCTTTGGGAAGTCTAGAGCGCGCTTTCCTCTTTTCTTTTTCATCCACGAGTCGTCAATGGGCTTCATCGGTTGCAACCATTCGTCATGCACATTGACGACTACCCCGGCTCGCGCACACAGCTCTGTAATGATGTTAGCGAAGAATAAGGCAATGATGGAGCTGCGAATAGATTGTTGGATTTGCGAGAAGATCAGTCGGCTCACAATAATCGGAACACCCACCATCAGTGCGTAGACTATTATGGCTCGATCTTTCTGAATGTCAATGTTGTGGGACACTGACATCAACCGCTTGGAAAGAAAGGCATACTAGATCGTGGGCCTGAACAACAAATATGTTTTCAAAAAACAACTCGGCGTCTTCCAAATAGCCCCCAGGTAACAGATAGTTTGCATAATCAACTCAAAATACAGGTTCCCTATTAACTCCTTTAAATCATATTCGTCAACTACAGTGGGTACCCAAAAATTCATTCAGGGTGGCAGAGTCGAAAGAGATTAACTTACCCCGGACCATAGCCCTTCCATCAGTCCGCTCCGCGGCTGTGACATAAAATTCACGCACAATTGGAATCACCGCCTCGTTCCTCAATGGCTTGCAAAAGATGTAACGATTTAATGGAGAAATCAAACCCCTGTTCCGGAATGGGGCGCCTATTCACTTTGGCGTTTTCATACCGATTTTGGGCTTCCTCATTCCTCGCCTACAACCATCCAAACCTAGTGAGTCTAATGACTCAACATGTTCTAACCATACGTAGCAAATAATACATATGCATGCACTTAAAATCATAATTTTATTTAAAATAAGCTAGCATAAATTTGTAAGCGTGAATAAATCATAAATCATTAAATCGCAAATCTTTCTATCATCATTTATCATTTTGGGTTAAGTTTGTTCCTTGAAAGTGACTAGCGGTAATCGTATCATCATGTGGTCGACTGATAAGTCTTAGCTCACCATTGAACATGGAGACAGGCGTCAGCAACATTTTTCCATGGGCCTCGTCAAATATGGAAATTCAATCGTTGGGCTTCCTCTGGAGTCTTTTCCTGTAAACGGGCTCCCTCTACGGCCTTTTCCCTCACGATATCCACAATCATATCATATCATATTTATCACGGTCAATTCACATCCTTCAAAATATTATCCTTTCTTTTTTTTTATAAAATATCGTATCCTTCAAAATTTTAAAATAACATTTTTCGGGAAAAATCATACAGCCTTTGTATATATCAGTAAAAATATCATATTTTCATCATTACTATTTTAAAATATCATTTAGCATGCATTATGATTCAACGGGACACTGCCAGACCTTTAGTACTACCCGAGACGTAAAATGACATTTTAACCCTGGACTCCAAAATTCACGATTTTGACTTTCTTGCTTTTATTGACTCGAGCCTATCCCAAATCATCATACAAGATTAAATTTGATTTTTAACATTTTTCTTAGACGTAAACTCGAGATTATTATTTAATAACTTAATAGCTAAATCGTAAAGCGTTTTAAACTTGAATCTTAATATTTTCTTTCCAAACTTTAAAGCTTTTAATACCTAATCTACCCTCGGGAGCCATGAACCAATCCCCGTGGACCCATGTTTCGAGCCCTTACCCTTTTTCAAGCCATGTTAGAACCCTAATGCTTCCTAGAACCCCTTGGCCACCCAAGTCCCGAACCATCACGGGCCAGGCCCTAACCACGGCGCACCAGACCCTAGCCTACCCTTTCTGGCCCATCACAGCCCTTGAACCATGCCTTGCCACGCGCTGCATCCCTTTTCCCTACATTCCAAGTCGCAGCTCCCTCCCTCATAAAGACACACTCATCCAAGCCCTAGCCCAGCCTCAAAATACCCCTAACCATCCACATGGGACCCTTCCAGACCACTCTGGCCAGTCCCTAGCATTGGGATCCCTGGTTCCCTTCTCCTCGAGTCTCATGTGAGCGCTAGGTTTTCCTAGGGTTTGCGCGTGGCTTCTCATCACTGAGCCAACCATCCAGCCTGCCTAGGACTCCTCCTAGCCCCTAAACGCAGCCTACCTGAGCCCTGGTCCATGGCCAGGCCGAGCCCAGACGTGCTGCCCTCCTAGCCGAGCGCATGTCCGAACCATCATGGCCATCAAGCCCTAAAAAACCCTAGATTTGAATCCTTGTTAGCCGTGTTTGGTTCCAGCCTACGTTCCACCTTAAACGACATTTTTTCCATCTCTTAGACATCGTATATTGTCAGCATATCTGTAATATCCCAACCTTTTATCATGTTATTTTTTATAATGTTATTATTTGGATTGGGTGTTTAAAGATTATGGTTTATTATGGTAATGGACATTTTATCTAGTTTGATGGTTGTGATATTGTAAAATAGTATTGGTGATTGAGTTTATGGGAAATGGTTATGGTTATGTTTATTGGATTTGTAAAAGTATGGTTATTGTTTTTGGTATCATGTTTCATAGTTGTTAATGGTTATGGAAATAGATGAGTTCTTGTTGTAATGGTTTTATGGTTGATTTGAGGATATTTTGGATGTTAAATTTCATTGGTATTGCATAGGCATTGGAAAGAATGGAGTTTAATGGATTTGGGATGGTTTTGAGGTGCAAGAGCAGCGCCGCAGCACCGGGGAGCAGCGCTGCTAGGCGTCGGTGCTGCCAGCGCCGTAGTGCGGGCGCCGCAGCGCCAATAGGGTGGCGCGTCGGCGCTAGGTGTGCGAGAAGTGCTACTTTAAAATGCATTTTTGATGGATTTTAAGGCTTATATTTGTCATTCTAGAGGCTTCTCATCCATTCCAACTTCTTCCTTCTTCCTTGGAACGTTTTCTAGCATTTCTCCCTCATATTTTCTCTCCAACATTTCTTTACTTCAAGTCAAGGATTTAAGTAAATTTCTTAGCTTCATTCACTAAGTTTCCAAGCTTCAAGGTAAGGATTCTATATTTTGAAGTTTTTAAGGATTTTGGGAGCTGGAAGGGTTTGAAGTATTGAAGGTTTAAGTTGAATTTGTTGATTCATTGGATTAATGGTAATGATTTATTGTTATTATTTTGTTTATTGTTGTAGGAATCATTCAAGATTATCTTAGCCATCTTTTTCTTGTTGGGTTGTAAGTAGTGGCTATCCCTTGTGCTCACATGATACATATATGTATAAAAGTCATTTTTGATTGATGTCTAGCTCCTTTCATTGCTATGTTCTTGATATACTTGTTTTTATGTGTTCATTGATCAAGAGTTTCCATTGAATTCATTGATAAAGGAGCTAGTAATTCATTGTGCCTACCAAGTGTTTGTTCAATTGCTTCAATGAAGTCCCTATGATTAAAGACAAGGATTGATAGTAATTCATGCATGTCATTGGCCAATTTCATGATTTAAAGTATCTCTCACAATTTTGATATTTATATCAAAGAGATACTTACCACAGGTCACAGGTCACAGGTCACAGAACTATCAATTCCTTCCTTTAATTCATGCCAAGAGATACCATTTATATTGATTTGATATCTATTGTTGATTGAATATGGTATTATTCATTTCTCATTGCCATTTCCATAGCCATGTTCTAAGCCAAGCCTGTGTATATGTACTTGTTATGTATAGCTTTCTACTTACTGAGTTTTATCTCATTCCAGTTAATGTCATGTGATGCAGGTGATAAGAAAGCTTGAAAGGGATTGTCCAAGATAGAAGAAGTCATATGATATGAGGAAGGGAAACTTTTGGCATGTGAAATTTATTTTTATGGGTTGAATTTTGGATGGTTATATTTGTTTTAGTATGCATCTTCTGGGGAAAGGATTGTATATTTTGTTGATGATATTGAATAATGGTTTAAGGATTAAATTTAAAAATGGTTATGGCAAGTTATAGTCAAGTTTTGTTCATATGTTAGTAAACTTTTGTTATTATGAGCATTACATTGTTATGTTTCCCTTAGCATGCAAAGGCTTCCGCATATGATATTTCTTTAAATTTAATTGTCATGGGAGTGGGTAGTTATAGTACCCGTTGGAAATCATAACACTTTCATATACGCATAGAATCATCAAAACATTGAAAATAATCATCAAAACGTTAAATATTTTGGGCTCAAACTTTTTCATGCTGGAAAATATAAAGGATGCATAATATGATTTGAATGGTGCATCAATAAAGTTTAGAAGCATGCCTTTGTGTTTAAAACGCTCGATATACGAATATTGAAATGGTGGAACTTCGATGACGGATGGAGGATGATTTCTACACTTTGTTTACCCTTTTTCTTGTCAAAACCCCACCAAAAACCCACTTTAGGATGCAAGGGAGTCGGTTGATCGTTGTTGGAAGGAAGAACGAGGAAGAAAATCGAAGAAAGAAAGGGAAAAAATTGGAATTCCCTTGGCTTGCAAAAGTAAATAGCCGATGTTCCTTTCCTCTCTACTTATTCAGGTGAATTGAGTGTGTGTTTCGATGTGTGCATGCGTGAAGTTGTTTAGGTGTGTGTGTAGGACTTTTTAAAAAAGTGTTTAAAAAGGTTTCCTAAACAATTAATTAATGTACTTAATTAACCCTAGTTTTTAATTAATAAATTAGGCTTATTAAGTTTAATAAAATTACTTGGCCTCAATTAAAAATATTTAAAAATATCTATTTCCAAAAAAATCCATTATAAAATATATAAAATTCCTTGCTCCCACTAATTAATTTAAACTTGACCTAAAAATTCAATAATTCTTAAAATATCTAAAATAAATATTTTTTAAAATAAAAATAAAATTTAAGTTTTTATATCTTTAACATCATAATTGTCTCATGTCCTCCGTCCCGGGCCGACCACCGATATTCGTCTGCAAATCTTTAAATTATGAAATCAAGAAAAATTACATAATTAATCATTTATTCACTCAAAATATATCATACATGAATAAAAAATAATTTAATTAAAATATTGTAGCAATTTAATAATTTCCATTCATGCAGTCTACGTGGACTGATTTTCAGGCGTTATAGTCGGGCTCGGTGAGCTCCTCCCAACCTAGCTCGTTCCATGCTTATTTTTGCTTAAGCATTAACTTGCTTAAGCTCAGCCAATGCTTTTTTCTCTTTGTCCCTTAGAGCTTCACTTAACCGAGCCAAGGTGAAGCATGACGTGATTAAGGTTTCTAAGCTGAGATCGGATGAAAATCCTTAACACCTGTAATAACTGAGGAGAGGTAAGGTGAGCATAACGTGATCAGGACCCCTAAGCTAAGATCAGGTGAAAAAAATTATCACATGGCGCAACTAAGGTAAGATCAGCCTATGATCAAAGTTCCTAAGCACATATAGGGTAAAAACACTTAGCACCTGGAATAACCGAGGTGAGGCTAGCTTGACATGATCACTACTTCTAAGCTGAGGTCGAGGGAAAACATTCTGCACCTGGCATATTCTAGGTGAGGTGAGCCTAACATGATCGTTCACATGTTAGTTGATCCAATAGAAAGCATGTCGTCTGTAGGGATGAGGCTGGTGTAAACCCTTAGCACCATGTGTAATTGAGTTAAGGTATGCCTGACATGATCAGGACTCCTAAGTCGATTTTCTATCAAAATATTTATAGTCTTTGGTAACCAAGGCGAGGTGAGTCTGAAGTGATCTGGTCTCCTGAGCTTAGATCGGGTGAAAAGCCTTATAGCTTGGCGTAATCGAGGCAAGGTGAGTCTGACGTGATCAAGTTTCCTGAGATGAGTTCGGGTGAAAACCTTAGCACCTGCATAATCAAGGTTAGGTTAGCCTTACACGATCAAAAGTTTGATCAGATTGAGGTCAGTCGGGTACAGATCGGACAAAAAGTTTTCAACCTTTTAAAGGTTTACAAAGGGAGATCTATCGGAGATTGGGGAGCTCGGTCAAAAAGTTGTCAACAGCATAAAGGTTGGACTAACGGAGGTCGGTCTCCGCCAGAAAATTCTCAATCTCGTAAAGATCATGTGGGAAGGTCAGTCGGGCTTAAAGAGTTCGATCAAAAAAATAATCTCGTAAAGGTTTACCCGAGGGATGTTGATAGGAGTTCGAGTGTAACGTACCGTAATTTTGAACTATTTAAAATTTTTGCGGAAAAATAAAAATTTTCTTAAATAAATAATAACCTTCAAATTGCGTTAAAATAATCTGCTTGTCTAAAAATATTTTGAAATAAAACAATTACAAACAAAGTTTTCAAAAAGGCAATCGTTTAAACATCGTAAACAACATCATGAAAATCAGAGTATTTGAAACATGCATAAAATTCTTAAGAACGTAGGCAGTCCTCGGGTTTAGCCTCTGCGCAGTCCGAGCTGGCTCATTGGTCCCCTCCCCTCGTCTCCTCATACTCGTCCTCACCTGCATCGATCAAGTCTAGTGAGTCTAAAGACTCAGCATGCATAAACTGAAAATAAAAAATAATACATAATAAAATCACATGCATTTTAAAGTAGAGCATATATACTTAAACTCGAACGTACTTGCGTAAATATAGACATGCCATCATATCGTAAAAGTTTTCATAAACATACTTACATCATACATACTTGGATATACATAACATCATCATTTTGCGTAAAGATATATTTCAAAGCAAGTGAACCATAACATAAATGCGCCTGATCAGGCTAAACCACAGTACTGGGCTGGCAGGGATATCCACTATCACATACATGAGATCCCCAGTCATGCTTTATCGGGTGGATTGGTCCCTGGAAATACTTTACCGCTTTCCAATCTTGATCTAAATCTGGTTATGCTTTACCGGGTAGAGAGGTCTCCGGCCACGTTCATCGGCTTCCAAACCCGTTCATAATTGGTCACAAGACATTTAGCATACCTCAAAAATAAAACATTTTTTTTGCACGTCGTACACACTTAAAAACGTCGAGAACTTTGTTGGAACGCTCTGGACATGCTTCCCTAACCACAACAGCAAAGATTCAAGATATCCCAACGAAGCTTGCAACCAAAACTTGAGAAAACGTGAAGAACATGCACAAATTTTCACAGCTTGAGCGGTTTTACAAAAAAAATCATTTCTCTTTCATTTCTTATTACAAAATTACGAATTTGTTATCAAATTGAAGATAACACAGAGTAATACAAATCATATATTTAAAACATTTCCAGAAAACTAACTATAAGTCGCAGATTTCAAAATAACAGAGGGTGATGGGTTTTGTGACACAGAAAGTTCACAGCTTGTGCGATTTACGATAAAAATCATATCGCCCTCGTTTCTTATCAGAAAATTACAAATTTGCTATCAAATCAAAGTTAACACAGAGTAATATGAGTCATATGTTGAAAATATTTCCGGAAAACCAACCTATAAGTCGCAGGATTCAAAATAACAGAGGGTGGCGGGTTTTGTGACACAGAAATTTAACAGCTTGTGCAATTTTACGATAAAAATCAAATCTCATTTGTTTCTTATCAGAAAATTACGAATTTGCTCTCAAATCGAAGATAACACAGAGTACCACAAATCATATGTTAAAAACATTCCCAGAAAACCAACTTATAATTCGAAAAATTCAAAATAACAAAGGGGACGAGTTTTGTGACACAAAAATTTAACAGCTTGTGCGATTTTCCGATAAAAACCACATCTCCTTCGTTTCTAATGAAAAAGTTACGAATTTACTATCAAAACGAAGATGAGACTGAGTACTACAAATCATATGTTGAAAACAATTTCAGAAAACTAACCTGTAAGTCGGACAAATCAATATAACAGAGGGTGACGGGTTTTGTGATACAGAAATTTCATAGTTTGAGCAGTCCCACGAAAATTACCATAACTCACTCGTCTTTTGTACAAAAATTACAAATTTACTGTCAAATCGAAGGTATCAAAAAGTAATATGTTTTATATGTTGAATGTTTTTCCAGAAAGTCGACCGAAAATTCACAGTAATCAAAATGAAAGAAAACTCGGTTATTGAGATCTACAAATCGTTTCAAAATCAATCAAACCATTTTTTTCTCAAACTTTGCATATCACACATGAAATTTTGCACACAATAAACATCAAAACAAATACAATGACAAGATCGATGCAAAAACGAAATAATATACATGTCTTTGCGTCTAAACGCTCGAAGATGATGAATACCGACGCGGTGGATCACAAAGGATGAACGGGAGACGTTTGCTACACGATTTTTGCTCGAAAAATCAATGTAAATCTTCAGAAATTTTGAAATGAAGAGGGATTGAGATGGTCGCTACTGAAAGAGCACAAGAACCCTACTAATGTCCTCCAAAGAAAACGTGTAGTGTGTGTTGTGTGTGTGCGTGCGTGTGTTAGTGTAGATTTAGGTGAAAAAATTGCTTAATTAATTAATTAATTAACTAATTAGGGGTTAAAAATTCTTAATTAAATAATTAGTAACAAAAATAATACTACTCTAATTATTCAATACTACTCAAAGATTAAATAAAATAATTGAGTACCATGTTTCAAGTTTAAAATCTCCAAATTTTCAATTTGGCATTTGAAAATCTTAAAATCATATAATAAATTAAATTAGGCTATAAAATGCTCAAAATTTCGTAAATCGTTTAAAATGCTAATTTTTTTGACTTGAAATAAAATACCCCATTTTCATAAATCTCCTAAATCGTCACCAGTCTCTTTTCCTGATCCCACATCAAATATTCGCTTGAAACACAAAACTCAAGAAAACATTTTAAAATGCATCAAATAAACATGTAATAATTTAAAATAATGCAAATAATAAATCATGCATCGTTAAAAATCGTTTTTTAAAAAAATTAAATAAATAATTTAACCAATAATTAAAACACATATACATGCAATAAACATGCTTTTAATGCATTAAAACAAATTAATAAAATACAAAAAAAATTAATAACTTGCATGTGATTTACGTAGACATTCAAATTTTCGGGACGTTACAATCTATCCCCTTTAAATTGAATTTCATCCCCGAAATTCGCTTATCCTCGATAATTAAAAAGTTTAGACTCTTAATTCTAGTATCCCAATAATACACGCTTCCGCTGCGCTACTCTGATAAAATAAGTGTTAAGATGTCCTTATGTCTCTTCAATCCTAATTAAATTTCTTGTCAAAATCCTAGTTAGCGAATCGCAACTTAAGACGACTTATGGTGACTTAGTTCTATTCTACTATGATCTCGAAATTTGACTTATCTCACAATTCGTCATACTAGAGATGGATGTCCAAACTTATCGCACCTTATTTTTCTTATACTATGCCCATAATGTTCATCGACCTATTACATTAGCATTTATGCCGTTCAACTTAAGAAACTTTAGCACCAAAATTTACTGATCGCCTTCTATCCTTGGTAATACACTTGAAAGTTAAATTTTACATCAACCCCATAATAATATTAGTCTAAGAACCTTGAATCGATTCTTTATCTTACGGCACCAAACTTACATAACTTAACTATTTGCCAGTACATCCAAAGTATAAAATTGTTGTAAATCTTAAATTCGAGTAGTGTTAATCTATAAAACTCAACACATACAATATCGATCTCCTACCTAATTAGTAAAACCCTTCCAGCATCAATTACAAGCTTAAACTATTTCCTTTCCAATTACAATATAGTTGAGGCCTAAGACACCTGGGGCTTTCCTCATTGAAACAAATGTCGCATTCTTACGTATCCTAAATTCTTAATTAATAATAGCGTATAAAACTTAATAATTTCTTCCTTGTTAATGATAGTCTAACTCTAATAAATCAACTTCATTTATAACCCATAGAGTTCTAGAATCCCCATATCAAAGCTTTAGATTTCTTACTCGATAAAAATCTTAATATTCGTCCATTGGTAACCTATGTTGAACACAACTAATTCCCTTTATTTTAATTTCACCTAAATTTTTTGTATGAAAACTTATCTCATAAACTTGAAATTCAAGCTTACTCAACCCAAGTAGTAATAGATAATATAACTTCGACACACATATCCACTTAGTCTCAAGTTTCTTAATGATCTTAAAAAATTTCTCAAAACAAGGTGTCTACCTCAATTCTTACATGTGTCTATCAAGTAACCTAACCATCAATCATACCCAACTTTCTAGAAAAATTTAACCCTAACAAAGGTATAACTTTAACTCTTAAGATTATGATTAAAACTTATGCTACATTGAACCGTAAGTTTCCCCAAAAGTAAGTTAACTTGATGTCATAACTTAACTAATTGATTAACTTTACCTTTAATTGTCGTCATTTTAAATTCTTAATTTTCCACAATACTATTCTACTAACGCTTAAATTTTCAAGCTCAATATTGATTCATCCTATCATGTCCTTGATTAACATTCCTTAGAACACTATAAACAAGATATTTAAAGGTTCTAAATATCCTTCAAGCCTAAATCACCGAAAATTCATATCATTTAAACCGTTCAATTATCTCTTATTGCTAAACAAGTCCTCAAATTTCTTGAAAAAAATTAATTTCTAATTTCCTCGAAAATTATCTAATTGGCCCTTAATTACAAAAATTCCACAATTATTCATAAGTTTTTGGCGCTTCTAATCCCATTTTATAGGTTTCCCGTAACATAAAGCTCAATAATTTTAAGCTTATTAATCCCAAACTCAATTCTTATAACCAAATCTTAAATTTCCATCAATACTTAAAATCCCATGTTATGCATTTTTACACTTCTAAAGATAGTCGTAGTCTTCGAATCAGTATTGCTTATATAAAATCCTCAAAAATTAACCCAACTAGTAACCACGAACCATCAACATTTTCTTAGAAAACCTACATCCCCCAAAAGCATTCATAATTTTCAAGATTAACTTATGATCTATAAGTAGAACATCAGTACTACTAACCCAAAAATTAATATAGTCAAATCATTTTCAACCTCTCTTAACGCCCAATATCCAAAATCTTAATCATGTCCAATTCCATCACAAAACCAGCATGCATGAAAATCATATAATTTCTCATTTCATGTCGTAACATGCATAAAAATTTTAAAGCATCTAATCTCAAAACATAACGACAGATAAACATGCATTGTAAAACGTATATCATGTAAACATGCAGGTTATAGCATTAAATACATTTAAAACCTTTAACCTTACAGACTTGAGGCGTGACTTCGTGAGCTTCTCGCAACCGGCAATAGGCATAACCCTTTACAAGAACACCGCTCTGATACCAACTGTAACGTACCATAATATTGAACTACTTAAAATTTGGGGAAAAATAAAAATTTTCAACATATGACTGGTATTACGATAAAAATCATATCTCCTTTGTTTTTTATCAGAAAATTACGCATTTGCTATCAAATCAAAGATAACAGAGAATACTACAAATCATATGTGGAAACAATTTCTAGAAAACCAACCTAAAAGTCGCAGAATTCAAAATAACAAAGGGGACATGTTTTGTGACACAGAAATTTCACAGCTTGTGCGATTTTACGATAAAAATCATATCTCCTTCGTTTCTTATTAGAAAATTATGAATTTGCTTTCAAATCAAATTTAGACAAAGTACTACAAATCATATGTTGAAAATATTTCCAGAAAAACCAACCTATAAGTGGTAGAAATCAAAATAACAAAGGGTGACGGGTTTTGTGACACAGAAATTTCACAGATTGATCAGTTCCACGAAATGATCATAACTCACTCGTTTCTTTTCCAAAAATTACGAATTTACTGTCAAATCGAACGTATCAAAAATTAATATGTTTTATATGTTGAATATTTTTCCAGAAAGTCGGCCGAAAAAATTCGCAGTAATCAAAACGACAGTAAAACTCCGTTTTTGAGATCTAAAAATCGTTTCAAAATCAATCCAACCATTTTTTCTCAAACTTTGCATATCACACATGAATTTTTGCCCACAATAAACATCAAAACCAATACTATTACAAGATCGATGCAAAAACGAAAGAATATACATGCCTTTGCGTCTAAACACTCGAAGATGACGAATACCGACGCGGTGGATCACGGGGCATGATCGGGAGATGCTTGCTACACGATTTTGGCTCGAAAAATCAACGTAAATCTTCAGAAATTTTGAAATGAAGAGGGGTTGAGATGGTGTATGTTGAAAGAGCACAAGAACCCTACTAATCTCCTCCAAAGAAAACTTGTAGTGTGTGTGTGTGTGTGCGCGTCTGTTAGTGTAGATTTAGGTGAAAACATTGCTTCATTAATTAATTAATTAATTAACTAATTAGGGGTTAAAAATGCTTAATTAAATAATTAGTAACAAAAATAATACTATTCTAATTATTCAATATCACTCAAAGATTAAATAAAATAATTGAGTATCAAGTTTTAAGTTTAAAATATCCAAATTTTCAAATTGGCATTTGAAATCTTAAAATCTTAGAATCACATAATAAATTAAATTAGACTATAAAATGCTCAAAATTTTGTAAATCATTTAAAATACTAATTTTCTTGACTTGAAATAAAATCCCCCTTTTTTATAAAACGCCTAGACGACCAGTCTCTTTTCCTGATCCTGCATCGAACATTTGCTTGAAATACAAAACTCAAGAAAACATTTTAACGTGCATCAAAGAAACATGTAATAATTTAAAATAATGCAAATCATAAATCATGCAACGTTAAAAATCATTTTTTTAATTAAATAAATAATTTAACCAATAATTAAAACACATATCCATGCAATAAACATGCTTTTAATGCATTAAAACAATTTAATAAAATACAAAGAAAATTTAATAACTTGCATGCATGTGGTTTACGTGGACCTTCAAATTTTCGGGACGTTACATCGAGGAGCTTAGAAAAGTTGTCAACCTAGTAAAGGTTGACCTAAATAAGTCGGTCAGGATTGGGGAGCTCGGCCAGAAAGTTGAAAACCTCTTAAAGGTTAATCTTAGTGAGGTCGGTCGGAATTCGTGGAGCTCGGCCAAACAAACAACCTCATAAAGTTTGATCTGCGGGACGTCGGTCGGGTTCATGGAAAAAAGTCAGAAAGTTGTCATCCTCGTAAAGGTTTATTGTAGGAAGGTCAGGCGAAGCTCTATAAGCTCAGCCAAAAAGTTTTCAATCCTGTAAAGGTTGATTTGAAGAAGGTCGACCAGGCTAGAGGAACTCGATCAAAAGTTTGTCAACCTCCAAAAGTTTACCTAAGGGAGGTTGGCCAGAGCTCGTTGATCTCGGCCAAAATGTTGTTAACCTCTTAAAGGTTGATCCGAGTGAGGTCGATTGGGGTTCATGGAGCTTGTCCAAACAAACAAACCTCGTAGAGAATGATCTAAGGGAGGTTGGCCGAAGCTCGGTGATCTCAGCCAAAAATCTATCAACCTTGTAAAATATTGATCTTGAAGGTTGTCCAGGCTCAAGGAGTTCGGCCAGAAATTTGTCAACCTTCGGCTGGAGCTCATACAAAAAGTTGTCAATCTCATAAAGGTTTATCCAATAGAGGTCCACTGGGCTTCGGAAACTCGGACAGAAAGTTGTCAACCTCGTAAAGGTTGACCCGAGGGAGGTCAGTTGGAGCTCTGGGAGCTCAGAAAAAAAATTGTCAACCTCGTAAATTTTGATCTAAGTGAGGTCGTTCGGAGCTCATAGAGCTTGGCCAAGCAATCAAACCTTGTAAAGATTGATCAGAGGGAGGTCGACTCGAGCTCCCAGAGCTCGGCCAAAAAGTTGTCAACTTCGTAAAGGTTGATATGATGTAGGTCAGTCAGGCTCCGAGAGCTTTCTAGAAAGTTTTCAACCTCGTAAAATTAACTTGTGGGAGGTACTTGAGGCAAGGTGAGCATGACGTAATTTAGGTGAAAACCCTTAGCACATTGTGTAAACAAGGTAAGGTGAGGTGAGCCTGATCTTATCAGGACTCCTAACTTGTGGTCGGCTGAAAACCCTTAGCACCTGGTGTAACTGACATGATCAGGGATTCTAAGTTGAGTTCCGATAAAAACCCTTAACACTTGACTTAACCGAGGTAAGGTGAGTCTGACGTGATCAGGGCTCCTTAAATTAGGTCTAGTGAAAATTATTATAGCTTAGCGTAACCTAGAAAATGTGAGTCCAACATGATCAAGGCTCCTGTGATAAGTTCAGGTGAAAACCCTTATAGCTTGGCATAACCGAGGTGAGGTAAGCCCGACTTGATCATGGCTCCTGAACTGAGGTCGAGTGAAAACCCTTATAGCCTAGCATAACCAAGGCGAGGTGAGCTTGACATGATCAGAGTTCTTGAGCTTAGGTTGGGTGAATATCCTTATAGCTTTGCATAATCGAGGCAAAGTAATCCAGACGTGGTCAAGGCTCCTGAGCTAAGCTTGAGTGAAGTTTATGATAATATATGCAATCTTATTTAAGTGAAAAAAACTTATCTAAAAACCAAAGTACCACATTTTAATATATAAACATTACGGATAATAATGATATTAAGCATAATAATCGCGAAGGTGAAATGAATTCCATGGTCTCTTTAACTTTTTACCCATGAGGTCATCAAAATTGTATGTTCTTGAATCTGAAGAACTGGTGGAGGGTCACATATAGCTAAAAAGTGGAGAAATATTTCCCACGAAAGAGATGAGGATGATGTCTGACAGTGGGCACTAGCTAAAGAGTTGAGAATGAACATCTCTCTCTGAAGAGCTCATGCTGACGAGATAAGTGTGAACTTCTATAAAAAAAAGTTTGTGATGATTTCTATCTGAGAAGCTAAGGATTACCTCCAACTAAAATGATGAGGAAGAGCTTCCATGGAAGAGATGTGGATGACCTCCAAGAGCTATTCCAAAATATTTTGTTTCTTCCAGCTATCTCTACATATTTACCCAAATGTTCCCACGGACGACGTCAATTGATGTTGATGGTAATGAGGATACGAATATGTGTTCCAGTAGATCAACTCGGACCGAGAAATGACCTCAAAACACTAGCAAGAACATTAGAAGGGGGCCAAAAAAAATTTCCGACGTAGCCTCTTCGAAACTCAAATCAGAGAAATGGAAAATATAGATGGAATGTTGTATGTAAGAAATATGAGTGAATTTATTAATGAGTGAATAATACGTCAAATCAAGTTTTTATAGGAGAAAAATCCTTATATGAGACTCTGATGATTCATAATGGTCTTACGCTGACAACGCTCTAGGAGGTCAAATTTGGATGTCAGCATGCAGGATCTCATTTGCGAAATGAGAACATGTGAGAGGTTGGCTAGACCTCGGCTCGGTTGCTAAGGCCTAGGATGAGCCATAATGATGGCTATTTGGGAGATCAATCACTAAGGCCTGGGATGATCATGGAGGGAAGATGTCATGGCCTAGCCCACTTGTGATATTATGCACTTTGGCCCGAGGCCTCACAGTTTTAAAACACGTCACAAGGGGTTGATACACGCTCATTTAAATGTCCAGTATCTCTCCCGTTGTTTAGCGATGTGGGATTTCTCCTAAGGGCTTTCTCACCCCCCCTTTTCGGGACTCAGCGTCCTCACTGAGGTTTGCCCCACCATCCCAAACCCATGCTGAGGTTTTAAAGTCGTCAGGCCTCGAGCCAAAGCGAAAAATATCACAAGTGGGCTTGGCCGTGACATTCAATTGACGTCGTCCATGAGGTCTCAGGCCAAAGCAGACAATATCACAAGTGGGTTGGGCCGTGACATTTGGTATCAGAGCGACTTCGCGTGAGTTTGGGATGGCGGGGCAAACCCCAGCGAGGACGCTGAGTCCCGAAAGGGTGGGTGAGAAGGCCCTTAGGCGAAATCCCACGTCGCTAAACAACGGGAGAGATGCTCGGCATTTAAATGAGCATAGCGTGTAGAACCCCTTGTGACGCGTTTTAAAGCCATGAGGCCTCGGGCCAAAGCGGACAATATCACAAGTGGGATGTGCCGTGACATTTGGTAACAGAGCGACTCCGCGTGGGTTCTGGATGGTGGAGCAAACCTCAGTGAGGACGCTGAGTCCCGAAAGGGGGGTGAAGAAGGTCCTTAGGCGAAATCCCACATCACTAAACAATGGGAGAGATGCTGGGCATTTAAATGAGTGTGTAGAACCCCTTGTGACGCGTTTTAAAGCCATGAGGCATCGGGCCAAAGCGGACAATATCACAAGTGGGCTGGGCCGTGACATTTGGTATCAGAGCGACTCTGCGTGGGTTTGGATAGTGGGGCGAACCTCAACGAGGACGCAGAGTCCTGAAACGGGGGTGAGAAGGCCCTTAGGCGAAATCCCACAACGTTAAATCACGGGAGAGATTCTGGACATTTAAATGAGAGTATAGCAACCTCTCGTGACGCGTTTTAAAACTGTGAAGACTCGGGCCAAAGTGAACAATATCACAAGTGAACTGAGCGATGACTGAAGAGCTCCCGGATGGATGAGCTCTTGGGAGACCTCATGAAGGAACATGGTTATTGGGTCAAAGCGGGCTCTTGGATGACTTTTATTTATTAAGTTAATTATCGAGTGACTTTTTATCATCGGGGGTTGTTGAGAGTGAGTTGATGATCACTCGTGGGATATCAAAATCATATGTATAAAATTATCAATATATTTGGATATGTTTTTATTGAATTTGAAAATACTTTCTGTAAATGTTTTTTTTTTAAGATCGATTAGGTAAAATTTGTTCATTCTTGATTATATATTAGAATAAAATATTTTCTAATATAACTATCATGTCAGAATATGTTCGATTGTTTTGTTTTTAAGGTGTTAGAAATATAGATATAGAGTAGGTCTCTTATGAGACGGTCTTACGAATCTTTATCTGTGAGATGAGTCAATTTTACCGATATTCACAATAAAAATAATACTCTTAGCATAAAAAATAATATTTTTTTTCATTGATGACCAAAATAAGATATCAGTATCACAAAATATGATCCGTGAGACCGTTTCATACAAGTTTTTGACATAAATATAATATATTGTCTTATAATATACTGCAATGATGAATTTTTCTTGATTGTGATGAAAAAGTTGAATATTAAAGGATTGAAATTATTGGATTTTATGATGTAAAAATGGGGTGCAAATATGTTTGCAAAGAATTATCATAATAATTTTTAAAATAGGTTTCATTTGTATTTTTGATGAACGAAAACATATCCAAAAACACAATCAAATATTATCAAAAACGGTTTTACCTCAAAATTCTGGGGGGGGGGGGAAAAAAACCCTACCAAATGTTGTTACGCGTGGCACTTCGAGAGTTGTAATTGAAACTGATGGGCGTCAAATTTTCAACTCGAATTCATCTTAGATATTGAGCAAATAATTCAGTTATTACATATTTCAAATTTTATTATATTCTTCTTCGATATATTTTTGTGTCTATATCTAATGTATTTGAAACGACCACCACCAACCTGTCAATTCGAAACAATAAATAAATTTTTAGATATTTCCATGTTAAACTTTCCAATGACATCCAAATACTTCCAACCTTTGTTAATTCACGCATCTATAGACCAACAAAACCAAGTTGGACAATCGAATTGTATTTTAATAAGCAAAAGCAAACGTAGGGCACCAAAAGGCCATAAAATAGTCGATCAACTTTCATGACAAATAATTTCACAAGTAACAAACCACGTGCCAGCCATTGATTTCCATTAGCCCAAATCAATAAAAAAATGGAACCAAAGAGTTGGCTTTTCATATGATTTTCTGCTTTTCTTAGGGGTATGTTAGCCTTCCTTTTTGCTTAAGAATAGGTCTCTTATAAGACGGTCTCAAGAATTTTTATCTGTAAGACGGGTCAACTCTACCGATATTCACAATAAACAGTAATACTCTTAACATAAAAAATAATATTTTATCATGGATGACTCAAATAAGAGATCTGTCTTACAAAATACGACTCATGAGACCGTCTCAGACAAGTTTTTGTCTCAGAATATAGGAAAGTATCGAGACTCGACCATTTTGAAGCAGCAAGATTTACAAAGTTGCCACCACGTGAATAAAGAAGATTGTGACGTGGATTCGTTGCACCTCACCCGCACACACCATTTCCTCCTAACTATTCCCAAATCCACCAAATAATACCATTTTATAAGTACAAAACAAACCCTTTTTGTATCAAACAAAATAATTGACATTGGAATATTCATTCAATGACAAAGGCCCAAAAAGGAAAAATTTTGAAAATACGTATCAGGTAGTGGGAGGCCGGCTTGTGCGGAACTGAGTAACCCCACCAGCTGTACCAGCACCACTAATGGAGTCGCTAGAAGTTGAAGAAGAAGAGCCTGAAACAGATAGTAGCTCTGCTAAAGCGCTCATTACCCGTACCTGCAATGGCGGATTATTGTTCATAAATGGCGAAATTCAATTCAAATGCAACGAATTGATTGATTTTAATATTGAAGAAAAAAAAATACATATACGTATGTGATGTATTTACCTGCATTTCGAGCGCGGTTATGTAATCGGTGGCCTCCTCTAACACCACCTGCAATGGTTGTTTCCGGCAGCCGGGGACTAAGCGGCCCAGAATGCGCGTTTTGCGCTTAACTTCCGGGAGACTCTTGGACTTCAGGCGCAGAATGCTCACCTTCGATTTTTTCAGCGGCCGGCTTCTGTTACCGGTAGTGATTCGCCGTCATTACCGATGGCTGCCGTTTCGAGATGTTGTTCTTTTTCATGAACTTCAGTTTGAGCCCGCTCACAAGCATGGCTCGGCTCCACCTCGACCGGCCCTTGGCCGTGGCGGCCAGGACTCTGTCCGCGGCTTCGTGCACGCGCCTCGAAACTGATTTCTGAGGCGACGAGCCGTTGTTTTTCTCCCTCACCTGGCGCAGCGCCTGCAGGAGTTTGGAGGTGTAGATTTGGTGCTGGGCGTCGGATTTCCATTGAACAGGCGCATTTTGTTGTTGGAAATCGTCGCTGAGATTCTGTCCGGCAGCTGGGCTCTGGATTTTCTTCTTCCTCTTTCTCCTGGCTAATGATCTGTCAGAATTTACTGCTGGATTTGGTGATAGCAGAGATGATGACATATTCAGCCACTTTATTTTTACGATGGAGAATTAATTCAGTCTGCAGATCGAAATTCAACCGAATGTGAGTTTAGATTCAGAACAGAACTACTTAAGGATTCAAAGAGGTATCAAATCAAGAAAAGTAGAAAAAAAAGATATCACATCTCCAAAATCTAATACCAATAAGAATCGGCTATACACATATACAGCTACGACGATTTATAATCATTAATAATAACTCAATCTCAGCTCATATATGGTAACTCCGAAAACAGATTAAATCACACCAAAACAACACTTATAACCATAAACAATCCTCGAATACTAAAAAGTTGAAAACCAAACGAATGCAAATCACAAAACCTCAATCTCGTTTGCTGAAACAATAGAACAAACAAAACAGTCGAACGATTGTTACCTGAAGCACCGGATATTTTTCCTCCACGTGAAAATTCAGAAGAAATCTGCTAAATTTTCATCGAATTATCCCTTTTGCATCGACAAATTAACGAGAGAGGGAGAGGAAATGGTGAAAGGGTACAAGAGATGGAAGCTTTAAAAGGAATCACGGGGGGGCACGCGGAGGCTCATCACATGCCTAAAGATTTTGTTTTTGTTTTAAAAAAATTTATTAATAAGATTATTTATTCAATTTCAATTAATAATAAAGGAATGCATCGTGTTATTATTGCGTTCGGAATATGAATTTGAGGTATGTCATTTTGAGCAGGTCTTTTGTAAAATGATTTCACTAATTTTTATCTGTGAGACGGGTCAATCCTACCGATATTCACAATAAAAAGTAATATGTTTAACATAAAAAGTAAAACTTTTTCATGTCTGACTCAAATAAGAGATCTGTCTCACAAAATACGACTCATGAGACCGTTTCACACAAATTTTTGCCCATCATCTTTTACACTAGATTAAATTTATTGAATTTTTCATATACACGGATAAACTGATGGAGTTGATTTGAGAAATTATTTGATTTATATTTGAAATTATAAAATTTGAGTCAAATTATTTTGTTCTCTCTACCCGGGATGCCTCGATAATAGCACTGCACTCGAGTGCGAAAGCAGGTAATATCTTCTCTCGATAAGCTTACCTGACGAAATATTTCTGATTTGACGTGATGAAAAATTCAAGACGGCATGACAACAAGTAGGTGGCGGCTACAAGTGGTAAGTAGGCAATGAAAACAAGGAAAAATCATAATCTTCTTTCCTATTAATAGCAGGTTTGCTTTGCATTTATTTCATTCAGATATATTGACATATACTCACCAGTAGCATTTATTTCTCTACACGGGTTCTCTTCATATTTTACCTGCTAACTTAAACATTGGAGTGGCCACGCCAGACACAAGTTCATCTTCTTGTTTGCAGGACACGGTTGCAGTCATACCACAGTGATATATTCTTATCTCAAGATATATTTCCTTGCTCATTTTTCCATTCAAACAAAACTCTTATCAGATTTGGTGGATTGCCCTGACTCAGCTCACCCGATTCACCCGGATCACATCATTGGCGTCGTCTGTGGGAAATTGAGCTCAAGACGTAGATATGGCTCCTACTATAAGAACGAATCAAGAAAATTCTCGGGTCCCTGGATATAATCCACTTCTTTCTGGTCAAGGTGGCCCTCCACCCACGGGACCTCAAACTACTATCACCTTGTCACCCAAGGAGTTGGCTCGGATAATATCCGTTGCCGTCGAAAAGGCTATTGCAAGAAAGACCCCTTCTCATCATTTTACTCAGCAAGAGCAAGAGAGAGATCAAGAGGGGAGAGAAGAGGAGGTAAGAGAGGATGAGAGAGAGACTAGTGCTAGTTCTAAATCTCCTACTGTAGCTGAAGAGTTGGAGGAATTGAGAAGGAAGATGAAAATTTTGGAGAGGCAGGTTGAAGATATGAATAATACCTGGGTAATCACTAGAGGGTGTCCTTTCTCTAATGTCATCATCCGGGAATCTTTCTAGGGCACTTCAAATCTGGGAAGATAAATGACTATGATGGGATTGCTGATCTTGAGGAACACATCGCTAGATTCGAGAACATGGCTATGTTACACTGCTATGGGGATAGGATCAAGTGTAAAGTTTTCTTAACCACTCTGGTTGACTCAGCCCAGAGATGGTTTAAGGGACTGACCCCTCAAAATATCCAGTCTTTTGAAGACTTCCAGAAAATGTTCTTGCACCATTTCAGCAGCAAAAAAAATACAAAAGAACTATTTCAGCTTGTTTGAAGTGAAGCAGAGCCATGAAAAAAGTTCGAGGGCATACATCCGAAGGTTCAATCGAGTTGCTTTGGATGTTCTCTTCTATTCCCCGGAAACCAAAATTACTGCATTTACTCAGGGTTTACGGGAGGGAGAGTTTTTCCGATCATTAACCAAGAAATCGCCTGGGGATTTTGAGGATCTTTTGGACCGGGCGGAAAAGTACATCAACATGGAAGGAAAAAGGTCGGAAGAGGGTCCACCCCGGGCATTTTTCCCATCATGTGCCTCTGACAATTGCCCGGGACAGGGATGTTCAAGAGTGCAGCTCAGAAAGATTGCAGGACCTGAATCGACATCCACAATCTGTTAGACATGAAAAGAAGGGATTATGTACCCTTCACAAAATATGTTCTCACAACACAAATGAATGTCGGATGCTGAAAAAAGATTATGTCCGACCTGCTGGCCTAGGATACAATACATCGAACAAGAGGCCGAGATTGCCACCCTGGTCAACTCGACGTTTAAAGTCCAAAATTAAGACGACGTAAATCAACTGCATGTGAATCTAGGGAATATGGAAAATAGTTAATTAATTGATTTCAATTGTTAAATTAATTATGTGACTTGTTTATATGATGTTTTAGTAGTTTTTCTACTTATATGCATTAAAATTTATTTTTAAAGGGTTATTCGAATTGCGATCGAGGAACGGAGACCGAATGCTGAAAAATGGAAAATAATTTTATTAAATAATTATTTTTAATTATTTAAAATATGATTGATGTTTTTTCTTATTTTTTAAAGTAATGATTTTTGAGGTGATTTTATACGCTGAGACGTAATTTTTATCGGTGATGGTTTTTCAACAAAAATGCTAACGTATTGGCAACCAGCTAATAAATTCACAAATTTTATCAAGCAAAATAATTTTTAATTGCACTAAGAGGTTTAATGGGCCTAATTAACTCTCCTAATGGGCCTAAGCTTTGGTAGTGTTTTTAGTTAAATAATTAAAATGCAAACCCTACCCCATGCCATTCAAACTCACGCCCCACCCTAGCACACACACATAAGGACTCTTTTCTCTAAACTCACACGCGCACACAAGAAGCAAGAAAGAAAAGCATCGAGTTTTGCTAGAGTTTTTCAAGCCATCGTTCCCTCGTCGTCGTTATTCAATCGTCAACGTTTAATTGTGCGTTAATAACGCAAAGGCACGCCATATTCTCCTTTTTACTCATCTATCACACCATAGCAATTGTTTAAAAATGTTTTTCATGAAAACAACTTGCATCATGAAACAATTTCTTTTCTTTTTAATAAGAATTTTTAAGGATTGAATTTAATGCAAAATCATGTTTAATATGTTTTTAAAGGGCTGCCATGGTTAGGGTATTGACCAAGGATTTCTTTACACAAGTTTAAGGGTCCTAGACAGACATGAAAACTTGCTGCACACACGAAGGAACAAGCTGGAACCACCTCTCGGTTGTTGCGATCAAGGGCTCGGGTTTGAGTTCTTTTGTAGCATGGCTGGGCACCGCTGGGACCAGGGCGAGCTAGGGTCACGTGAGGGGTCAGGGAAGGAGTCCTAGCCACGTTAGGACTCGAGTCAAGGGCTGGGGACTAGGACTCCAACGCGAGAAAAGGGTCATGCAGCGCTCATGAGTGCAGTAGCCGCGCAAGGGTTCAAGGTCTCGGCCAAGGGGCTCTGGGCTAGGCTAGGTTAGGTTCTTAGGGTCCTAAGAGGGTGCTCAAGGGTCAGGGTCAGGGGCTGGCTCGGTTGGCTAGGTCCTAGGTTCGCACGTAGAGTCTTAGCTCAAAGGGAGTTCTTGCCTGTTTGTGTTGCTGGGTTGGGGCCTTCGTGTTTGAGCTTGGGGTGAAGTCCTTTGGTTCTAAGGGTCTAGAAGGGTTCCTAGAGGGTCTAGTCAGGGTTCGGCTCAGGGTGGTTCGAGCTTGGCTCATGGAAAAAACGAACATGGCTCAAGGGTAATCTAGATGGGTTTGTTAGGGTTTTCTATTGGATATAATTCGAAACATGGCTCACGGGGGTCGAGCCATGGTTCACGAGGGCTAAAACAATATAAAAAGTCTAAGTTTTTAATTTAAGAATTTTATATTAAAGTTTGAATTTATTTGGGATTAAAATGCATTAAAAATGAATAATTAAGGAATAATTGAAAAGTCTAGAATTTATGCTAAATAAAATTGTGGCAAATTTAATTAAGCTTAAATAATTATTTGGGATATGTTAGAGTCAATGGAATTAAGAAAAATTCAAATTCGAGAATTTTACGTCTAGGGGTAAAACGACAATTTTACACCTAAAAAATTGTAAACGTCGTGGTAGTGCTCTGATAGCTTTTTTATAAGTTAAAAAGCATATTTTAAATTTTTTTGGTTTTTTATGATTTAATATGGACATTTAAAAGATATGTTGCATTGTTGATTTAAAAGAAAAAAGATATTTATATGTATGTTTTTATAAAGTGATGTAAATACGAAATGTTGAAAGATGTGAAAGGATTGTGACTAATACGAATATGATGATACAATGATATGTTAATACGTAAGGCCAAAGCTCAGTTGATGGGTGAGAGTGTCGCTGATGTTCTCGCCGCCCAGTACTGTGGTTACATGTATATGGATTCATCGCCCCAATACGAATACGAATACGAAAGTCCCAATCAACAATCTGAATTCAAAGACAAATGAATATGAACATGTTGATATGAATATGAATATGAATATGAATATGTTTATGATGAATATGAAAATGTTTATGTTTAAGTTTAAGTTTATGCATCTTCATGAAAATGTTATTTTACGTACAAGTATTTTCGCGGTGGCATGTGATTTGTATAAGTATTATGTTGTTATCAAGATTATGGAGTATTGAGTCTTTAGACTCACTAGGTGTGATCGATGCAGGTGAGTTTGATGTTGAGGGTATTGAAGGTTTTGATGGATGATCTGACTGGACTGAAGGTGCACGTGACCCAAGGACTAGCGCATCTAGTTTTCCGCACTTATGTTTATTTATATGATTTATGTTAGAGATATTTTTACAACTTTTATTTATGCTTTTTGAGATGTTTTTGAGAGGTTGATAGTTTGGTTATATTTTCCAAATATTGCTTTTAGGTTCGGTAACGTTTGACGACTTTACAGCTTGAACTAAATCCTTTGAGTTTGGGAAACCCGTTGAAGGGAATTAAGAATGCCAAGAACGTATGAGTTAATTGTAGAATTTTAAAAATTTAAGGACCAAATGTGCAATTTCCGAAAATTGAGGGACCAAAATTGAAAAATCCGAAAATTTAAGGGATCAATATGCAATTTTCGAAAATCTCTAGGGATTAAAATGCAAATTTTAAAGAATTTATGGGTCAAATTGCAGTTAGTCAGAAATTATAAGAGGGAAATTATGAATTTTCCTAGGAACATTAGGATCCAACCAATCTCCTTCATGAAAATTTTGGGAAATAAATGGTACAAATTCCTTGAGCTTCAACACGAATAATCTAAAACGTTTTCGCCGCAGGGAGGATATTCATTCTAGGTGTAGCTACCTATGCACTGCGAGATTCGGGAGCTACACACTCTTACATATCCGAGACTTTCGTCAAGCGACTGAATATTATTCTTGAGGATATGAGATTGGGATTCAAGGTTTCTATTCCTTTCGGTGACCAAATGATCACGTCTAGTATTGTGAAGAATCTGGAGCTTCGTTTATTTAAAGATGTGGTTCGGGCAGATCTTATTGTACTCCCTATGCCTGAATTTGATATCATAATGGGTATGGATTGGTTATCAGAAAATGGAGCTTTGATAGATTTTCGTCAGCGATCAGTGTCTATTCGACCGCCTAGTGGTAAATCTTTTGTCTTTGAGGCGGCAAGGAACAAGCAAATGCCACACATTATCTCTTGTCTTTGTGCGAGGAAGCTTATGAGACGTGGATGTCAAGCCTTTCTAGCATGTGTCAATACACCACATGCTCCTATCGGTCCGAAGTTGGAGGATGTTGACATTGTTAGAGAATTTTCTAGATACCGTCTTTCCTGATGACGTTTATGGCATTCCACCCGACCGTAAGGTGGAATTTTCTATTGAGTTGATGCCGAGCGCGGTACCTATTTCTAAAACGCCTTATCATCTAGCACCCGCTGAAATGAAAGAATTAAAAGATCGAATCCAAAAATTGCTATAAAATGGTTTTATTCGCCCTAGTTAGTTTTCGTGGGATGCACCGGTTTTATTTTTGAAGAAGAAGGATGGCAGTATGTGACTCTGTATCGATTATCGAGAGCTGAATAGAGTCACTATCAAGAATAAGTATCCTCTACCAAGAATCGAAGATTTATTTGATCAGTTGCAGGGAGTGATATTTTCGAAGATTGATCTTCGTTCTAGCTACCATCAGTTGAAAGTTAAAGAGTCTGATGTTCATAAGACAGCGTTTCGTACTAGATATGGGCACTACGAGTTTATGGTCATGCTTTTGGGTTGACCAATGCGCCAGCGATCTTCATGGATCTCATGAATCGCGTATTTCAGCCGTATCTGGATCAGTTTATTATATTTTTCATTGATGATATTTTGATCTATTGGAAGAATAAAGAGGAGCACAGTCATCATTTGAGGACACAACTGCAAGTACTGCAAGATAGGAATGCAATATTCAGAAAGTGCGAGTTTTGGCTTGATAGAGTGGCATTCTTAGGCCACATAATTTCTAGTGACGGCGTTGAAGTTGATCCAAGTAAAGTCGAGGCATTGAGAGAATGGCCAGTACCGAAGAGCGTTACCGAGATTCGCAGTTTCTTGGGACTAGCTGGCTATTATCACAAGTTTATTCAAGGATTCTCATCTATAGCAGTACCCAAGACTGCCTTGTCAAAGAAGAATGCAAAGTTTGTATGGGGATGCGAGTGTCAAGACTGTTTTAATAAGTTGAAGCAAGCCTTGATTTCTGCTTCAGTGTTAGCTATGCCATCGGGGCAAGGAGAGTATGTTCTTTATACCGACGTTTCTAAACATGGTTTGGGCGTAGTTCTGATGCAAAATAACCGAGTTATAGCCTATGCGTCCAGACAGTTCAAAGTTCACGAGAAAAACTACCCCACTCATGATCTTGAGCTTGCAGCGGTAGTTTTTGCATTTAAGATTTGGAGACATTACTTGTATGGGGAGAAGTACAAGATTTTCACCGACCATATAAGTTTGAAATACTTCTTCATCCAAAAGGAATTAAATATGAGACAGAGACAATGACTCGAATTAGTAAAAGACTACGACTGTGAGATTAGCTATTATCCAGGAAAAGTTAATGTAGTGGCAGACGCATTGAGTTGAAAGGCAGCAGTTATCACTCAAATATCACTTCAAAGACCGTTGTAGTCTAAGATACAACGGCATGAGCTTACAGTATATGCTAGGGGCGAGGCCCCTAATCTTGCCACCTTGACAGTACAGTCGACTTTGAAAGATAAAATCCGTGAGGGACAGCCTACTGATGAGCAATTGCAAAAGTGGAGACTGAGAGATGAAGCCAAAGGTTGGAAGTTATATTCTGAGGTGGATGGTATAGTTCGTTATCGAGATCGTTTATGGGTTACTAGTGACGACTCTTTGAGGGAGCTCATTATGAAGGAAGCTCATGACACACCATATTCCATTCATCCGGGAAACACGAAGACGTACAAAGATTTTCAGTTGTTATATTGGTGGCCAAGCATGAAGAGAGATATCATGTTATTTGTATCTGAGTGTTTGACAAGCCAATAAGTCAAAGCAGAGCATCAGAGGTCAGCGAGAAAGCTTAAGCCACTTCCTATTCCAGAGTGAAAATGGAAAAATATTATGATGAACTTTGTTGTGTGATTACCGAAGACTATTAAGGGATTTAATGCTATATGAGTGATAGTGGAACGTCTTACGAAATCAGCGTATTTTATACCTACCAAGACGACATTCACCATGATACAGTATGCTGATCTATATATTCGAGAGATAGTTCGTCTGCATGGGATTCCCGTATCTATTGTTTCTGGCAGAGATCCGAGATTTACGTCATCTTTCTGGAAGAGTCTGCATGCAGCGATGGGGACCAAGTTATTGTTCAGTACAACATTCCATTCTCAAACCGATGGTCAGTCAAAGAGAGTTATTCAAATTTTAGGGGATCTATTGCGAGCTTATGTGATTGATTTCCAATGAAGTTTGGAACAAAAATTATCTCTAGTAGAGTTCACCTACAATAATAGCTATCAATCATCAATTGGGATGGCTCCTTTTGAGGCACTTTATGGAAGAAAATGTAGATCTTCTATTCAATGGGATGAGGTTGGTGAAAGAAGAGAGATTGGTCCGGATGTGATAGAAGGAGACTGTTGAGCTTGTAGTCAGAATTCGAGAGAGAATAAAGACTGCACAAAGCCGACAAAAGAGTTATCCTGACAAGAGACGAAGGGACTTAGAGTTTGCAGTGAGAGACCACGTATTTGTGAAAATAGCACCTATGAAGGGTGTTATGCGATTTGGCAAGAAATGCAAGCTTAGTTCAAAATTTATAGGTCCGTTTGAGATTTTGGAGAAAATTGGAACACTAGCCTATAGAGTGGGATTGCCACCGATACTTTCTGGAGTTCACAATGTGTTTCATATTTCAATGCTGCGAAAGTACATGTCGAATCCATCACATGTACTAAATTATGAACCTTTACAATTGACTCCAAATATGACTTTTGAAGAAAGACTTTTCCAAATCTTAGGAAGGCAAGAAAGAAGACTCTGAAACAAAGTCATTCCAATGGTAAAGGTCAAGTGGCTGAATCACTCGAAAGAAGCTACTTGGGAAACTGAGAAGGGCTTGAGGAGTCGCTACCCGGAGCTATTCGGTAAGTTCTAATTTCGAGGACGAAATTTTATTTAAGGGGGTGAGGAATTGTAAGGTCCATAATTAAGACGACGTAAACCAACTGCATACGAATAAAGAGAATATGGAAAATAGTTAATTAATTAATTTTAATTGCTAAATTGATTATGTGCCATGTTTATAAGATCTTTTAATATTTTTTCTACTTATATGCATTAAAATGTATTTTTAAAGGGTTATTCAAGTTGTGATCGAGGAACGGAGACCAATGGCTGAAAAATGGAAATTAATTTTATTAAATAATTGTTTTTAACTATTTAAAATATGATTGATGCTTTTTATTATTTTTGAAAATAAGGAGTTTTGAGGTGATTTTATACGCCGGGACGTAATTTTTATCGGTGATGGTTTTTCAACAAAAATTCGAACATATTGGCAACCCAGCTAGTAAATTAACAAATCTTATCAAGAAAAATAATTTTTAATTGCACTAAGGGGCTTAATGGGCCTAATTAACTCTCCTAATAGGCCTAAGCTTTGTTAGTGTTTTAATTAAATAATTAAAGTGCAAACCCTACCCCATGCCATTCAAACTCACGCTCCACCCTAGCACACACACACAAGGACTCTTTTCTCTCAACTCACATGCACACACAAGAAGCAAGAAGGAAAAGCATCAAGTTTTGCTAGAGTTTTTCAAGCCGTCGTTCCCTCGTCGTCGTTCTTAAATCGTCAACATTTAATCATGCGTTAATAATGCAAAAGCACGCCATATTCTCCTTTTTACTCATCTATCACACCATAGTAATTTTTCAAAAATGTTATGCATGAAAAACAAGTTGCATCATGAAACAATTTCATTTTTGTATCGTATGTGAATTTTTAAAGCTTGAATTTGTTGCAAAATCATGTTTAATATGTTGTTAAGGGGCTTCCATGGTTAGGGTATTGATCAAGGATGTCTTTACACAAGTTTAAGGGTCCTAGACACACACGAAAACATGCTGCACACACGAAGGAACAAGCTGGAACCACCTCTCGGTTGTTGCGATCAAAGGCTCGGGTTTGAGTTCTTTTGTAGCATGGTTGGGCACAGATGGGATCAGGGCGAGCTAGGTCACATGAGGGGTCAGGAAAGGAGTTCTAGCCACGCTAGGACTCAAGTCGAGGGTTGGGGAGGAGTCCTTGCAACCTAGGACTCCAACGCGAGAAAGGGTCATGTAGCGCGCATGAGTGCAGCAGCCGCGCAAGGGTAAAAGGGATCGGCCAGGGGGCTCTTGGCTGGGCTGGGCTAGGTCCTTCAGGTCCTCAGAGGGTGCTAAAGGGTCAGGGTAAGGGGCTGGCTCGGTTTTCTAGGTCCTTGGTGCGCACGTAGAGTCTTAGCTCAAAGGGAGTTCTCGGCCGTTTGTGTTGCTGGGTTGGGGCCTTCGGTTTTGAGCTTGGGGTCAAGTCCTTTGGTTCTAAGAGTCCAAGAGGGTTCCTAGATGGTCTGATCAGGGTTTGGCTCAGGGTGGTTCGAGCTTGGCTCATGGAAAAATGAACATGGCTCAAGGGTAGTCTAGATTGGTCGGTTAGGGTTTCCTATTGGCTATAATTCAAACCCTGGCTCACGGGGATCGAGTCATGGTGCACGAGGGCTAAAATAATATAGAAAGTCTAAGTTTTTAATTTAGGAATTTTAAATTAAAGTTTGAATTAATTTGGGATTAAAATGCATTAAAAATGAATAATTAAGGAATAATTCAAAAGTTTAGAATTTAAGCTACATAAAATTGTGGTAAATTTAATTTAGGCTTAAATAATTATTTTGGATATGTTAGAGTCAATGGAATTAAGAAAAAGTCAAATTCGAGGATTTTACGTCTAGGGGTAAAATGGTAATTTTACACCTAGAAAATAGTAAACGTAATGGCAGTGCTCTTATTGTTGTTTTATATATTAAAATGCTTATTTTAAAAGTTTATGGATTTTTATGGTTTAATATGGACATTTAAAGATATGTTGCATGCTTGGTTTAAAAAAAAAACTATATTTATATGTATGTTTTTATAAAGTGATGGAAATACGAAATGTTGAATGATGTGAAGGGATTGTGACTAATACGAATACGATGATATGATGATATGTTAATACTTAAGGCCAAGGCTCAGTTGATGGGTGAGAGTATCGCTGATGTCCCCGCCGCCCATTACCATGGTTACATGTAGATGGATCAATTGCCCCAATATGAATACGAATACGAAAGTCACAATCAACGATCTGAATTCAACGAAAAATGAATATTAACACGTTGATATGAATATGAACATGAATATGTTTATGGTGTATATGAATATGAATATGAAAATATTTAAGTTTAAATTTATGCATCTTCATGAAAATATTATTTTACGTACAAGTATTTTCATTGTTGCATGTTTTTTGTATATGTATTATGTTGTTATCACGATTATGTAGTGTTGAGTTTTTAGACTCACTAGGTGTGATCGATGCAGGTGAGTTTCATGTTGAGGGTAGTGGAGGTCTTGATAGATGATCTGACTGAACTGAATGTGCACATTACTCGAGGACCAGCGCTTCTAGTTTTTCGCACTTATGTTTACCTTTATGATTTATGTTAGAGATATTTTTACGACTTTTATTTATGCTTTTTGAGATGTTTTTGAGAGGTTGATAGTTTGGTTATATTTTTCTAATACTGCTTTTAGGTTTGGTAAACGTTTGACGACTTTACGGTTTGAACTAATTCCTTTGATTTTCAAATCTAGTTGGTTGTTTTATTCTGAAATGATGTCAAAAATATTTTATATATACATGTGTTTGTATTAGCCGAAATTAGTGAGTGTTTTAGAAAACAAATTCTGTTACTTTTTAAGCAAAATGAGTCGTGGACGTTTCACGGAGTCTTGGACCCAGTGCCCGAGAAGATTCGCGAGGTGCCCTGGGCGAAAGAAGAAATCAAGAGTAGGAGAGGAAGAAAGCCTCATCCCCTACCCTAGGGGTGATAAAAATGATTTCTGAAGGCTCTAGAGATGGTAAATCTAATCAGTCCTGGAAGGCACGGGGTAAGAGGGAGTGCCGAGAAGTAGAGGGAGCAAGAAGGAATGACGTGGTCATCAGCTTTGGCCCAGATGATCTCCCAGGTGTTAGCCTTCCTCATAATGAAGCCTTGGTAATCCAAGCTCGAGTTTCCAATTATGATGTCATGTGGGTCTTTGTGGATTCAGACAGCTCTGTGAATGTTATCTTCAAGGAAGCTCTAGTGCAGATGGATTTACAAGGGTATCAGTTGGAGACAGTAGAAACCGCCCTTTTTGGTTTTGCTGGTCATGCCGTGTTTTCGGAAGGAGAAATTATTCTGCCTTTGACCCTGGGCACCCGGGAATTGAGAAAAATTGTCATGACCACTTTTACGGTTGTGGATGCCCCTTCATCATAAAATATTATTCTGGGGCGAGCGGCTATGAATGAGTTGTAAGCTGTAGCATCTATCTATCACCAAAAGATCAAATTTTCAGTCGAAAATCATGGATGGGAGGTCCGAGGAGATCAATCTTCTTCCCATAAATGCTATGTGGAAATAGTCTGGGTGGACCAGAAGAAGGCGAGGCAGGAGGAAAAGGGAGTAAGTCGAGCTGAGGAGATAGAAAGGATAGTGAAAAAGGGGGAGATACATTTTGTAGCAGAGGAAGAGCAGGAGGTGGTGAAGATTGTGCTAGGAAAGGAGATTTGGGTGGCTCGAGATCTTGACTTATCCACCTGGGTCAGTTTGTTAAATCGTTTAAAAACTGGTCACAGCACGAATCGATTAGGATCTCATCCCTGGTGGCTGAGCATAATTTGAATATCATCCCGGGATCCCAACCTGTTAAACAAAAGAAGTTACATTTTGGTACAGAGAAGGATAAGGTGATTGATGTGCATGTCCAAGAATTGTTGCAAGCCGGTCACATTCGAGAAATACAATTTCCTACTAGGCTCTCAAATGTAGCGCTGGTTCCTAAGGGTGCAGGGAAGTGGAGGTTGTGTGTAGATTTCCGAGATCTTAACATGGCTTGCCCCAAGGATCATTATCCTCTGCCCCGGATTAATCAACTGGTGGATTACACCTCTTGTTATGAATTACTCAATTTTATGGTTGGTTATCAAGGTTATCACAAAATTCCCCTGGTCAAGAACGATCAAGACAATGCCAATTTCATTACCTCGAGAGGCACATTTTGTTATGTAGTCATGCCTTTTGGGTTAAATAATGTGGGATTTACATATCAACGTTTAATGAATTGAGTATTTGAGAAGCAGTTGGAAAGGAATGTGCAAGTATTAATGGGCCTAGATTAATAAATATTTAATTAAAAATGATTAAGGCCCTTAACTAAACCTAAAGCCCACTTAGCATCCTAATAACTTACTTTAATAAAACCTAGCCTACACCCACACCATAAACACACGGCTTCCACCACCAACACACACAACACACACACTAGGACTTTAGGTGGCCGTGAGTTTCATAGCAAACGGAGGAAGAGTTTCGCGTCCCGTTCGTCTCTCTTCATGACGTCGCTCGTATTTCATAAGCGTAAACAATCAAGGCATGTTTTCTACCATTCTTTATTCACCATTCAATCCATAATATTGCATGTATGATGATTTTGTGTGTAAAGTTTACAAGGATGATGGTTTTCAATTTCCTCTATGTGTATCTCATGATTTCATAAAAGATTTTTTATGTTTAATGAATTGATGAAGGAGGGGTGCAAACCAAAAGATTTAAGAGTCAAACTAAATGCCTAAGAATAATACTTGAACGGACTAAAGCCATAGGGGATGCCTCAAGGGCAGCACCACCCACACGTAAATTTCATGAAGGCCGAGAGAGGGAAGGTGTCGGGTTTGGGGTTCCATCGTCCAAGTGGTCTGCATGGGGTCCTAACCAAGGTATTGAGTGAAGGTTTAGGGTCATAAGAAGGTCTATGAGGGGTTCAGTCTGTGCTTGGACGAGCTGTAGCATAGCGACCGTGACTCCAAAAGTTGTACATGTTGGCTTGTTATGGTGCGTGTGGCTCCTAGGGCAAGGGGACTGTTGAAAGGGCAGGACCAAGGGCTAGGGACATTACTTAGGGTCCTGGTGAGGGTCTATTATGATCCAAGAGTCGAACCAAGGGCTACCATAGCTGTTGGAGCGTTTTGTGCCCCGGCTGCACGCGAGGAGCCGTTTGGTGCGCAGATGATCTGAAGGGTTTAGAGCATGGGGCGTCTGGTCTGTGTTGAAAAGGGCCTGATCATGGTCTTGTTTAGGGTCCAAGGAAGAGGTATAAGGCCTGGTTTTGGTTCTTTTCAAGCCGTGGTCCGTTCGGGGTCATAATTTGTCCGAATGTGTTAAAAAGGGACGAATTGAGCCTATGTTAAAAATTTAATACAAGTTTCGGTTTTGGCTTGAGCTTGGGAACTCACAATAGCTCTAATTGGGTCTTAGGATGTTAATAAAGGTCTAGTATCGGGTTGGTTTGTGTATGAAGGGTAGTTTGGTCATTTGTTTGCCCGAAAACGGTGGTAAAAATGTCATCAATTAAGCAAATCGAGTCGTTTTTTAAGCGAAGGACCCAAGATTGAATTTCCAGAAAGCTACTGGATATTTTGGTATTTTTAAAGTTTTGAAATTGGGTCATTTTCATTAAGTCAAGGTCCGGGGTCGTCCGGGTACGTATATCGTTGAATCGTGTGCGGTCGGTTCGAGGAAAGTCGAGGGCGGTTTGCAACTTCCTAAAGCAATTTCACATAATGTAAAATGTTATTATTAGAAGTTTTAAAGTATATGCAATTTTTAGAAGTTTTAATGTATTTGCAATATATGTTATTTTTAGTAATCTCGACGTATACAATTTATATGAGCCATTTTTGGAAATTTTAAAGAATATGGAAAGTTGTTGAAAACGGGAATGGTGGACTTGCAATGAAAAGTGACTGAACCGTCGAAAATGGAGGCGGGAATCTCAATGCTAATGGATCCGTTGAAGAAGTGAACGGATAAGTTATTTTATGATTGTCGGAGGGATCGTCGAAGAAGTGGACGTTGAACCCAGCGCCCTAGTACTATGGTTTATAGATTGATCAATTCAATGAATGTTGTCACTTTCGAGGATCGAACATCACCTAAAAATGATAATTTTAAATGAAAAATGTTCATATCTACGCATGATTTCAAAAGTTGCATATTTTATAAGGTTTCATGTTTGCATGAAAAATACTATTTTTAGTAAAAGTGTTGGAAACTTAATTTCGGAGTTTGAAAAATTGAGCGTGAAGAGATTGAACAACTGATCGAGAAGACTGAAAGTAACTGAACTAAAAATTCGTAGACTGATAGTTGCCCGAACTGAAGATTAATGCGTGTATAATCAAAGGCAACTGAACTAAGCTAAATGAACTGTGTAGTCAACTGGATGATCAGTTGAGACTGATCAGTTACACATCAATCAGTTAATCCTATCTGCTATGTCAACTGATAAATCAGTTTGACATGTCATCAGTTAAGGAATGTCGCTATCAACCGACAATTGTACAAGAGCATATTGTAACGTATAATGGGAACGCCGCATTTCAGAAAAGCTACAGTGTACGATTGTTAGAAGAATGTTGACATGGCAATACAACGGATATAAAGATTCAAAATACATTCATTGTTGCCGTTGGAAGCAAAGCCTATAAATATCCGAGAAGATCAGCTGAATCAGTGTAATCAAGTTACGAAGTTGCCCAAGTTATCAAGCAATACAGTCAAGAACTCTGCGCATATTCTTTCAAGTTTAAAAGCTCATGTTTAGTATACACATTCATAGCTTTCAGGCTATACTTTGAGCTTAAATTACAAACACCCGTTGTTGTATTATTCGATCTTGTAGAGATCAGTTTTGCTAAGAAGTTACACATCAGCTGAATACTGACAAATTGTATTGATACTAAGAGTTTCAGTCTTGGCAGTGTTAAGCCCAAACTGAAATGGGTTTGTACAAATCTTTGTATAGATCAAAGTATTTTAGTGAATATCCTATCTTCGAGATAGAAAGGATGACGTAGGAGTGTTTGAAATCTCCAAACATCCACAAATCTTGTCTTTTTCCTTATCAGTTTTATTCTATCCGTCCTTCGGTTATTTCCGCACTTTTATTAAGTTAACTGATTGACATCGACAACAAGATTCTTGAATTCAGTTTATCACTAAACTGATTCATTATTTGAAAAAGTTGTGAAAATTGTCAAATGTTTATTCAACCCCACCTTCAAAACTCTTTTTCACTCCCTACCGATCCTAACAAGTGGTATTAGAGCAGTTGAATCTTGTTCTTGAATATTTACATCTTTACATCTGAGTACCATGTCTTCCTTCAATAAAATTCCAATATTCTTCAAAGAAGATGATTGGAAGATAAGAATACAGGCTCATCTAGATGCACAAGATGATGATATGTGGTACGTCATAACTGATGGACCAATGAAAATACTAAAAGAAAATACATCAGTTGCCATAACTGATGGTCCTCCTCATCGCATCGAGAAACCACGTGAACAATGGACAGCTGAATATAAGAAGAAGGCGAATTTGGATAATATGGCTAAAAATATTTTGTATAAAACCTTGGATAAGGTTACACTCAGTAAGATCAAGCTCCGCAAAATAGCAAAAGAGATCTGAGAGAAATTAACTCAGCTATGAGAGGGAAATGAACAGACTAAAGAAAACAAACACTCAGTTGTTGTTCATAAATTCGATAATATTAAAATGAAGACTGGAGAATCTATGAACGAATATGATGAGAGAGTCAGCAGCATCAAAAATGAACTGAATACACTTGGAAAAGTGTATTCAAACAAAGAAGTCGCGCTGAAGGTGGTCCAAGGTCTTCCCAAGGAGTGGGATGTTAAGACCATGAACATGGGACAATCAAAAGACGTGAATAAGGTCGAACTACACGATTTATTTGCTGATCTAAAAGCCTATGAGTTTGAGATGCAAACAAGAGAAGGAGAACTTTCTACACCAGCAGCTACAATGGCTCTTAGTGCTCATAAACTGGAACCAACTAGTTCAGTTAAGAAAACTGCAGATCAGTTAAGTAATGACGCGACGTCAATATTTGTGAAGAATTTTGGAAAGTTCATGAGGATAAATCAAGGTTTTTACAAACAAAACTATCAAAAGAGCAATTCCAAGGAAGAACCAAATTCTTCCTTAAAATATGGAAAGCAAGGTCATTTCATTGCTGACTGTCCAAAACCAAAGAAAGACAACATACATTCAACTGATAAAGGCAAGAAATCAGTTGAATACAAGAGAAGAGATAGCAATGATAAAAGATCATTCAAGAAGAAACATGAAGTACTAGTAGTTGAAGAAAGCAAATATAAATGGGCAGAGAATGACAGTGAAAAGTCAGATTCATAAAGCTCAGTCAGCTCTAGCGATGATGAAGAAGAAGTCAAATGATCAATGGCAAATGGGGCAGAACTGGAGTCTACAAGTGAACAGGTATTTGACTTCAGATCTACTGATTTTACACAAGAAGAACTCATTGACACTTTGTATGACATGATAAATGAGTATCACAAACTTGCTCGCTCATTTGAAAAAACCAAAGCTGAGCAAACTGATCCCATATGCAATAAAACTGAAAATGATGAGTCAGTTGAATTGTTGAGTCTAAAAAAGGAGATTGCAAAGCAAAAGGCTGACATGATTGAGAGCCAATCCTTGATTCATCAGTTGAAAAACAAAATTTCAAAACAAACTGAACTGATTCAAGCTTGGAATAACTCATTAGTCACTCTGACTGAAATGCAGAGTTTGCAAAAATTCAATTACTGATAGAACTGGTTTAGGCTTCAATAGCATTGAAGAAACCTCTGTAAGTGATACAATGCCCAAATTGAAAGAGCAAAAAGAAAAGTACATTACTTTTGTGAAATCAACTGTGGCACATGAAATCTTTGAACCAAGTAAACATATTATTCAACCGACTGAAAATATGAACAAAGCTAAATGATTTGGAATTGGTTATAGCCCGAAGAGCTCAACTGATTCAAAGAGCTGGTGACCTAAAAGGTTCAGCTACAAGAATCAAAACTCTAAGGATGTCTATTACAATTATTAAAACTGTAAGCCAGTTCAACAGAGATATCGAGTAAACAAGAAGTTGAAGAAGGTTAACAATCATAATGTTTCATCCACGCATCACACATCTAACACACACAAGCCGGGAAAAATAATTTGGAACACATGAACTGGTAAGTCAGTTAGACTAATCCAAGTCTGGGTTCCTAAAGAATTAATCAGTTTAGGACCCAAATAAATGTGGGTACCAAGATTATATATTGTGTGTGATTGCAGGTGATAGGTACAACAAAAAAATCAATTTGAACCACTTAAACTTTAAGTTTATTGCTCATCTGAGTAACCATGATCTTGTAACTGGTCTTCCTAAAATAGATTTTTCTAAAGACAAAATTTGTTCAGCATGTCAGTTTGGTAAACAAGTAAGATCTTCATTCTAAAACAAGGGTAGTAAATCTTCCTCTAGATGCTTAGAACTATTGCATATGGATCTCTTTGGTCCTATATCAGTCATGAGTTTAGGGATAATGAAATACACATTGGTAGTCGTTGATGATTTTTCAAGATTTACTTGGGTTATATTTTTTAAATCAAAAGACCAAACTGCTACATAACTGATTAAACTTTTCAAAAGATTATTAAATGAAAAATCAGTTGGAATTGACAGAATAAAGTCTGATCGAGGGACTGAATTTGTCAATCAAAACCTTTCTCAATTTCTAATAACTACTGGAATTAATCGTGAGCTCTCAGCAGCTAGAACTCCTCAGCAAAATGGTGTAGCTGAGAAAAGAAATCGAACTCTTAAAGAAGCTGCTAGAACAATGCTTGCTGATTCCGGTATTTCACAAATATTTTGGGCAGAAACAGTAAACACTGCATGTTATACTCAGAACAGATCAATGATTAATAAAAATCATTTGAAAACATCGTATGACATCTGGCATGGACATAGAAGTGTGGTGTCCTATTTCAGAATATTTGGCTGCAGATGTTATATTCACGAATGGCAAAAATCATTTGGAAGCATTTGATGCAAAATCTGCAAAAGAAATATTTCTGGGTTATTCATCAGTTAGTAAATTTTATAGAGTATTTAACAAATATACTTTGAATGTAGACGAATCGATTCATGTTGTGTTTGATGAATCAGAACTAACTGATAAGCCAACTGATCCAGTTGAGTTAGTTGATCTCTTTACAGATATAAGTTTGGAGGATGATAGTGAAGAAGAAGTTCATATCAATCAAAATCTCCTTCAAACACCATAACCAGCGCAAGAAGATCTGATTGTGCTACTGTTACCAGAGTTTGACATTATTCAGGGTATGGAATGGCTTTCTTCGAACGAATCTGCCATAGATTTTCGATTGAGATCAGTATCTGTCCAACCGCCCAGCGGGAAGCCATTTATTTTTGAGGCCGCCAGGCACCAGCAGTTGCCACACATCATTTCTTGCATATGTACGAGGAATCTCATGTGGAGAGGCTGCCAAGCATTTTTGGCGAGTATTGTGATAGTGACCGAGTCAGTTAGCCAGAGGAGGTTGAGGTGGTCAAGGATTTTCCCAGTGTTTTCTTGGACGATGTTTCAGGCATTCCACCAAACAAAGAGGTGGACTTTTCTATCAAGCTTATGCCAGGTACCATGCCTATTTCTAAGGCGCCCTATTGTCTAGCACCTATAGAGATGATGGCACTGAAGGATCATATACAAGACTTGCTAGATAAGGGTTTCATTCGCCCTATATTTTCTCCATGGGGCGCATCGATACTGTTTGTTAAGAAAAAAGATGGCAGCATGTGGCTCTGCATTGATTACAGGGAACTGAACGGAGTCACTGTCAAGAACAAGTATCCATTGCCAAGGATCCAGGATCTATTTGATCAGCTTCAGGGAGCATCGGTTTTCTCGAAGATAGATGTATGATCAAGATACCACCAGCTAAAGGTGAGAGAGTCTGACGTGCATAATACGGCATTCAGGACGCGTTATGGGCTATATGAGTTTATGGTGATTCTCTACGGATTGATGAACGCGCCAGCGATCTTCATGGATCTCATGGATCGCGTGTTTCAGCTATATTTAGATCAGTTCGTCATTGTTTTCATCAACGACATCCTGATCTATTCGAAGAGCAGAGAAGAGCACAGTCAGCATGTAACGCCCCAGATTCGACGACTGTCCTCACTGTATCAAGACGAGTCTTTCCAGCGTGCTTATGTCCTCACTCACACGCACCCTGGGAAACTTCCCAGGAGGTCACCCATCCCAAAATTGCCCCAAGTCAAGCACGCTTAATTTTGGAGTTCTTATGTGATGAGCTACCGAAAAGAAGATGCACCTTCGTGATATGAGTAGTACAAATCAAATCTTTTAAGCCCTCTTCAACTGTACAGTCCATTACATTGAACAGTCTCGGAATCCCTCTCATTCCCGTGTGGGTTCGGTTCATTCATGTTCCCTTCACCTAGAAAGCCTGCCAGGAGCCGCTCATTGTCCGTGCAACTGATGGCACCGGCGCTCACCCCCCGCCCTCTTCGGCCCCGGGCCTCACATGCCCCCCACCAGCTTCCGCTTGATTCGTCCCCGAACCACACCGTACTAAGAGAGGTCGGCTCTGATACCACTTGTAACGCCCCAGATTCGACGACTGTCCTCACTGTATCAAGACGAGTCTTTCCAGCGTGCTTATGTCCTCACTCACACGCACCCTGGGAAACTTCCCAGGAGGTCACCCATCCCAAAATTGCCCCAAGTCAAGCACGCTTAACTTTGGAGTTCTTATGTGATGAGCTACCGAAAAGAAGATGCACCTTCGTGATATGAGTAGTACAAATCAAATCTTTTAAGCCCTCTTCAACTGTACAGTCCATTACATTGAACAGTCTCGGAATCCCTCTCATTCCCGTGTGGGTTCGGTTCATTCATGTTCCCTTCACCTAGAAAGCCTGCCAGGAGCCGCTCATTGTCCGTGCAACTGATGGCACCGGCGATCACCCCCCGCCCTCTTCGGCCCCGGGCCTCACACAGCATCTAAAGACCGTACTATAGACTTTACAGGACAAACAGTTGCATGCCAAGTTCAGTAAATGTGAGTTCTGGCTAGATAGAGTGGCGTTCTTAGGCCACATCATATCCTGAGATGGAGTGGAGGTTGATCCCAATAAAGTCGAGGCAGCCCGAGATTGGCCAGTGCCTAAGAGTGTGACAGAGATCCGCAGTTTCTTGGGAATTGCTGGGTACTACCGGAAGTTTATTCAGGGTTTTTCCTCTATTGTCGTACCTATGACCACCTTGACGAAGAAGAATGCCAAATTCGTTTTGGGATCAGAGTGCCAGGAGTGTTTTGACAGGCTGAAGCAGACATTGACTTCAGCGCCAGTTCTAGCTATGCCATCAAGGCAAGGGGCATTTGTGCTTTATACAGATGCTTCGAAGCTCGGTTTGGTCGTGGGTCTGATGCAGCATGACAGGGTTATTGCCTACGCGTCCAAATAGTTGAAGATCCATTAGAAGAATTATCTGACTCACGACCTCGAGCTAGAAATAGTGGTTTTTGCCCTGAAGACATGGAGGCATTATTTGTATAGGAAGAAGTGCGGGATTTTCACTGTTCACAAAAGTTTGCATTTTCTTCAAGAATTGTTCTATTTGTAGGCTAACAAACAGGGTAGGGCCAGTAACTAGCCGGAGCCGGAGCAATTTCCAAAATAAAAAAGAAAAATAGGAGCAATCAACTCCTTTCAAAGTTTGAAACAACAAAATTTGAAAGGAAAATCGGTTGCAACAATAAAGTCCAATGAGATACAGATATATTCAAGCTAGTAATTTCAGACTATAAAAAGGTGGAGAGAAAATTTTCAACTTTATCCAATCTTAGGGGCAATTGCAAAAGATGTCCTAACAATCAAATGTTCAATTTTTGCTTCCAAATCAACAATTTCCACATGCGATAGAATCATTTGCGAACAAAAACTAATTTAAAGCCCAAAACGTTTAGCATGTTAACATGTCTACAAGATTGGTTTGCGAAAAAAAAAACAAGATCATCATAGCGATGGGAGATTTTGCAAGCTCAAGTTCCGATGAAGATCTAGTGTTTTCCAAATATATTTTAGTAGAATGTGATAAATTTTATATATTTAATGTAGACATCAATGTTTCATTTATATTTATCTTTTATTATGATGTGTTTTCCCAATTTAAAGTACTTAATAAAAAAAATTTATGCCATAAAAATCTTTTTTTTAACGTGCCTCATTCTGGCCATCAATGGAAGCTCAGAACTTGGTTCGAACATGCTCGGAACTTGTGGGGACCCGGACGCTAATTCCTTTCTTAATCGTCTTTGGTAATAATTAAAACAATTAAATAAACAGGGTCTAAATTTTTTTTTAAATACAAAAGCGGAAACATATGAAATAAATCTTATTTCATTTACAAGATCAGTATCCAGATCTAAGTACAAGTCCTGTACAAAATTATATCATAACAACTACTGTTCATTCACTACATGTCAGGTAATGAGACAGATCTACTTCTGGGTCCGAATCTCTACGCTAAACTAGTCCTCTCTCGTCCTCGTCTTGACCCTGGTGCTGTCCCACCTGTTGTCATGCTCACATACAAACAAGACAACAGCCGAATAACTCCGGTGAGAATTATATTCCCAGTATAAACCATGTATACATGCATCTCATATAAACAGATATAAAAGCATGAAGCAGATATCTATAACATGTATCACAGTCAGAAACATGAATCAATATCAAACTGTAAATGACACTCTGAACATGTATCAAAATCAGAAAACATGAATTAATATCAAGCGGTAAATCACACTCTGTGACTCTGAGACTCTGACTCGACTCATTCATAATCTAGGGATCCCGATCTGAATAAGAACGCAACAATCTCCCACCTACTCTCCCGATCGTGGTGGCGGTACGTTCTTATTACGGACTTTGGTCCTGTCCATATTGAATCTCGCTATAGAAGTTGCTCCACTCCTATGCACTATCAATATGACCAAACGTCCGGTGTCTTGGCATATCCTGCCAAAGACTAGGCCTATCCTCCCTGGCATGTCCTGCCACTGACTCATCACAACACATACTAGACTATACATCCATAGCCTAGACATATCAAACTTATAAATTGCAAATATCAATGCAATAAAATAAAGTATGTGATTTTGGGAAACTCAAGTCAAATCAAACTCGAGTTGTGCAATCCCGAATCAACATTAATTTATACCTTTCTCTTCTCGGTCTGACGAAGTCGAAGTCTCAAATTAAAATCTGTTCATATGAATCTGCCAATGACAATATCGAATAGACACGATATCAATATACTCCTTAATCAAATCAGTACTGGATATAATCAGAACTCAATCAAATTCTGTTTTAACGGCATAACTGTACAATCTCGAAATACCAGCAATACAATATCAGTATATAAAATCAACAACTCATCTAATCCAAATCTGAATAATATCAATATACCCAGCAATACAGTATCAATCAAATATCAATCCCAACATCTCATAATGGATAACAACACAATTCTGATATCAAATCGGTCTAATCAAAATCAAATCAACTCTGAAAATTCATAACAATTTCATACGGTATCAGTTCTTCGACCCGGTTTCAATTATACGATGTCTACTATGTCAATAACAGCATATATCAATCATATTTGATTCTGTCAATATCAAAATTTCAAATCATATCAGAACATAAGAAAACTTGCGTCCAATTGACGCTCTCGTCTATAGAAACACGGTACCGCAATCGGATTGAAAATCAGACGGACGGATTTTGCAGAAACCACAAATCTACGAATGAAGAGGCGTAAGGATTTCAGAAGCTTTCTCCTCGTTTCTTTCTTCTGATTTCTGAAAGGATTACAATATATATACATCCAACTTGCATGTAAAGCTATGTGTCCCATTTTCCACCCATTTCTGTCGACGCTCAGGCGGTCATGAATTTCCGCTCGGGCACGGAATGTTAGGCCCTCGTGTATTATACAAAGGCGCTCGGGCGGTCATGAATTTCCGCCCGGGTGCAGAATGTTCGGCCCCCTTCATATTACCTAATGGCGCTCGGGCGGTCAAAGAGTACCGCCCGGGCGCCGAACTTTCGGTCCAAAAATTGTGTCATTTCTATGCTTTGCCCAATCTGGTCTCGAGATGATCTGTCTATAATCATATCAGTTCATAATCAATAATCTCAGATTAATAGAATCAAAATCTCGGGCATTACAGAACTGGTCCATACACTATCGGTTCGAGTACTAGATTGGATTCGTTCCAAGGTTCCGATTCCGACACAACGGATCCATAAATTACCTTGAAGCCGGTTCTGGATCGGTTCCAACACGGATAGATCTAGAAGCACTCGGAACCGGGACTGATGTCGTTAGATTGTTTATTATTTTTTTTAATACAAGTAATAGAATCTTGTGATACAATTCATGCAAAAACAAAGTCATGTCATAACGCATATGCGACACTTAGACGAAAAGCGACTCTTATGCTCTGTTCCGCTTAAGCTTGGAGTTAAAATAACTCACCATTCGAACAACTCATGCCAAAATCTAGGGACAATAAAAAATATACGACTCATTTAAAATTTAATTAAATAAAAGGGATTTTGATTTTTTTAAATCGAAAAAAGAGAGTTGACTGCTGTTAATTAGGTGAGTTCATTTATTAGGTCATTAATTAGTTAATTAGATTTTAATTTTTTAAAAAATATTTTTTTAATTGATATATCCCTCCTCGATTTGAGTTTTGATTTATTCCCGCTTTTTTGTGTTCTTCACGACAAAATAATCAAAAATCATTTGAAAATTTGAAGATTTGTAGAGAAGTAAGTATATACTCGAATGCTCTGTATTGCTAGATTTGTTTCAGTTTACTTCTGATTGTTTTTTTTTAGAATTTTTGTGAGTGGAGTTAGTGTGGGTATTTACAGTCGAGGAACGTGTTTATTGTGTGGTCGAGAAGGTGGATGGAGTGTGATTCGAGTATGATCATATGTGCTAGGTCTGGATAGTGGAGTGTGAGTAGAGAATGTTAGTTCTGGCTATTGTGGTCGAGGTGCCTCGACCCACTGTGGGTCGAGGTGTAGCAGTGGGTCAAGGTGTGCACATGCACACCTCGACCCACAACATGTGCACCAACCTGTGAGTCGAAGTATGCATGTGCACACCTCGACCCACATAATAAGTCTATATAATAGCATATTTATAATATCATATTTTTTTAAATACATACTATTGTCTATAATATAATAATCTTATCTATGTTTTGTAGGTTATGCCACCTGTGATCAAGAGAAGATGTGGAAGGAAAAAACAAAACAGATTTCTATATGTAGGAGAATTTGGTAGAAGATAAGATTGAATGATATGTAATTTGTTTGAATTTAAAGACAATCGATTTGATTTTATTAATATGTAATGTGTTTGTGGTGAATTTTTAATTTTGGTATGGGTCGAGTGGACAAGATTGTAATGTGTGTAGTAGATTTTTAAATTTGGGTCGCGCGGGTGGTAAATTGTTTCAATTTTGGGACGTGTGGGTCGAGTGAAATGTTAGATGTTTGGTTTAGGGTTTTGTTTAGGGTTTAGGGTTTGGGTCGAGTTTGGGTCGAGATGGGTCGAGTGGGTAGGAAATTTTTGATATTTTTGAGTTTTGATCATTTTATAATATCGAATTCACTTTATATATAATTAGAATGTAAATATATATAAAAAATTTATTTGTGTAAACATTAGTTATATGTTGTAATTTAAGTCTGTTAGTTAAAAAAATTCATAACAAGTAGAAGAATGTATCTCTTATTCTAACAATGTGAGTTGAATTTATACTCGACTAAAAATCTTAACAAATTTTATAATTCCACTAAAATTCATAACAATTTTTATAATAATAGAACTAAAAAAATTCATAACAAATTTCATTACATATTCACTTTAATGAATGTATATCGAAGCATATGAAATTAATGTTTATTGTATATAAACATTAACAAATTTTATAATTCTACTAAAATTATTAACAAATTTTATAATAATAGAATTAAAAAAATTTGCTGGAAACTAGATTCTGGAGTTTGACAAAACATGAATCAATCGATTAACAAAATATGAATCAACTGATACGCGCAAGCAAATTCGACAACTGAACTTATCAACTGAAATTAGCTGATACAATGATACAGAGTAAACTGATCAGTTGGAACTTATCAGTTAAAACATTCAGCCGAATGCCTCAAAGTCTCTCAACTGAAGATGTCTCGGGAAAGAACAAAGAAGACATAACAGATTACAAGAGCAGCGCACAACAACCAAGACTACTTAAAACAACGCATTCCGGACAAAGCAATTAAGACGCTGAATTACAATAAATGAAGCAAACAATATCGAAGGAATAATCAAGTGGAAACCAACGGATACAAAGATTCAAATTTATCTCAAGATTACCGTTGGAAAAGAAGAGTATAAATATGGCAGAAGAAAAAGAAGAAGTGACGATACATCATTCAAAACTTGCTATTACTCTGTCAAAATCTCAGCTCACTCTTACTTGATTTATTCGTAGCAATCAAGGCTACAAGTTGAGCAAACTAGCACTCTGTAATATTTGTTAATTCAATAGTGCTAAGATCAGTTACGCACAGAGATCATTTTGTAATACTAAGAGTTTCAGTTTAGGCAGTGGGTAACTCCTAACTGAAGTGGATCTGTACAAGTGTTGTATTGGATCGTCTTTTAGTGGAAACATATCCCTGTGATAGAAGGGGTGACGTAGGAGTAATTGAATTCTCCGAACATCCAGAAACAATCTTTGTGTATTTTATTTCAGTTCTGTATTCTATCTGTCAGTCAGTTACCTTCCGCAACTACCTCAGTTTAACTGATTGATATTGACCAACAAGATTCCGAGAATCAGTTTGTCACCAAACTGAACTCAAAAATTCGATAAGACCAATATTAATTGAAAGTGTTTATTCAACCCCCCCCTTCTAAACACTCTTGACACGTCAATCGATCCTATCAAGTGGTATCAGAGCGGTTGAATCTTGTTCTTGAATACTTCTGATCTATAAATCTGCTAGCATGACTTCATTCAATAAAATTCGTATGTTCTCAAGAGAAGATTTTGATGACTGAAAAATCAGAATGCAGGCTCACTTAGCTGCACAAGATGATGACATGTGGTATGTCATAACAGACGGACCCATGAAGATTCTAAAAGCAAATACAGCAATTGCCATAACTGAAGGGGCACCACAGAGAATTCAAAAGCCCAGAGAAGAGTGGACAACTGAGGACAAAAGAAAAGCCAATCTTGACAATGTGGCCAAAGATACTCTATACAAAACACTGGACAAAGCAACATTCAACAAAATAAAGATGTGCAAAACAGCAAAAGAAATTTGGGAAAAGTTGATTCAGTTATATGAAGGAAATGACCAAACAAAAGAAAATAAACTCTCTGTTGCTGTTCAGAAATTTGACAATATCAAAATGAAGGTTGGAGAATCAATGAATGAGTATGATGAAAGGGTGAGCAGTATTGTAAATGAATTAAATGCACTCGGAAAGGTGTATACTAACAAAGAGGTTGCACTAAAAGTGATGAGAGGTCTTCCAAAGGAATGGGATGTCAAAACTATGGCTATGAGAGAATCTAAAGACTTGAACCAGATCGAACTTCATGAACTATTTGCTGATTTAAAGGCTTATGAATTTGAATTGCAGAGCAGAGAAGGAGAACCATTTACTCCTACAGCTACAACTGCTCTAGCAGCTGTAAGAACTGAATCAACCAGTTCAGTCGAGAAATCTGCCGATCAGTTAAGCAATGATGCTATGTCATTATTCATCAAAAAGTTTGGGAGGTTCATGAGAAAGAACCAAGGAAACTTTCAGAAGCAATACCAGAGAAACAATTCCAAAGAAGAAATAAATTCTTGCTACAATTGTGGCAAAACAGGTCATTATATTGCTGACTGTCCTAAACCTAAAAAGGACAGTCAAGGATCAACTGACAGAAGAAAGAAATCATATGAGCATAAGAGAAGATCCAGAGATGATAAGAAAACCTAAAAAAAGAAACATGAGGTTCTATTAGCTGAAGAGAACAAATCCAAATGGACAGAAACTGATAGTGACGAATCAGAACCAGAAAGCTCATATAGCTCAAGTGATGAAGAGGAAGTCAAATGTCTAATGACCAATGATACAGAAGCAGAATCTACAAGTCAACAGGTATTTGATTTTAGTTCAACTGATTTTACACGAGAAGAACTCATTTTAACATTGCATGAAATGGTAAATGAGTACCAGAAACTTGCATCATCATTTGAGGAAATAAAGTCAAAGCAAAATGATCTCATGGACAATAAAACCAAAACTGATGAATCAGTTGATGGGTTGAGTCTAAAAAGGAAAATTGCTGAGTTAAAAGCAGAGAGAAAGAAAGATCAGTCACTGATCCAGAAATTGATCCTTGAAAATTCAAAACAGACTGAACTCATTCAATCTTGGAATAAGTCGTCTACTGCACTGAATGAGATGCAGAATTCACAAAAATCAGTTTCTGATAAAACTGGTTTAGGGTTCAGTAATCAAGGAGAAACGTTTTCAAATGATACTCAACCAAAGCTGACAATGAACAAAGGGAAGTACATTCACTTTTTCAAATCAGCAGGGGTTCAAGAACAAATTGAGCCCAGTAAACTGATTGAACAACCTACTGAGAAGTTGAACAAGGCTAGAAGATATGGGATTGGCTATAGCCAAAAGCTTTCAACTGATTCACAAAGCGGGTCATCAAAAAGATTTCACAAAAACTATTCGAATGGCTATGTCAATTACTATAACTGCAAGCCAGTTCAGAAGAGATACAGATTGAACAATCAGTTGAATAAGACTAAAACACATACTGTATCAACTGTACACTACTCACCAAGCACACAAAAGCCGAGAAAAACCATTTGGAATACAGCTACTGGAAAGTCAGTTAGACTAATCCAAGTATGGGTTCCAAAGGGACTAATAAGTTTTGGACCCAAATAGATATGGGTACCAAATCATATTATGTGTGTGCTTGCAGGTAACAGGCACAGATAAAAATTCAATATGGTATTTGGACAGCGGTTGCTCACGACATATGACAGGAGATGCAAGTATGCTATCTCAACTGACCAAATATAGTGGTCCAAACATCAGTTTCGGAGATAATTCCAAAGGTAAAACCGTGGGTAAGGGTAAGCTTATCCATGGTAACTTTACTATTAAAGATGTTTTATTAGTAGAGAATCTGAAGTATAACTTGATTAGCATCAGTCAGTTATGCGACAATGGATTCTCGGTACAATTTGATAAAAGCTCATGCTCAGTTAAAACATCAACTGATGAAATCATACTAACTGGCAAACGATGTGGAAACACATATAAAGTCAGTTGGAATGAACAGCCTCATGCACCAGTCTGCTTTATTGCTTCAAAATCATCTCAAAACTTGTTGTGGCATAAAAGGTTAAATCATTTAAACTTTAAATCCATTGCCTATCTGAGTAAACATGAACTTGTAACTGGTTTGCCCAAAATAAATTTTCAAAAGAAAAACTTTGCTCATCATGTCAGTATGGAAAACAAGTACGATCTTCTTTCAAAAACAAGGGCTGTAAGTCTTCATCCCGATGCTTAGAACTATTGCGCATGGATCTCTTCGGTCCAATACCAGTCATGAGCTTAGGGGGAATGAAATACACCTTGGTAGTCGTAGATGATTTTTCAAAATTTACTTGGGTTATCTTTCTCAAATCCAAAGACCATACGGCTGCACAACTGATTAAACTCTTTAAAAGACTTTTAAATGAAAAATCAGTTGGGATTGATCGAATCAGATCTGATTGAGGAACTGAATTCATCAATCAAACACTTTCAAGCTTTCTAGAAAATGCTGGAATCAAGCATGAGCTCTCAGCAGCAAGAACTCCTCAGCAAAACGGTGTAGCTGAGAGAAGAAATCGAACCCTTAAAGAAGCTGCTAGAACAATGCTTGCTGATTCTGGTATTTCTCAAAGATTTTGGGCAGAGGCAGTAAACACTGCATGTTATACTCAGAACAGATCAATGATTAATAAGAATCATATGAAAACACTATATGAGATCTGGCATGGAAGAAAAAGTATAATCACTTATTTCAAAATATTCGGTTGTAGATGTTTTATTCATGATAATAATAAAAATTACTTAAAAGCATTCGATGCCAAATCTGCAGAAGGAATATTCCTTGGATATTCATCAGTTAGTATAGCTTATAGAGTCTTTAATAAGAAAACTTTAAATGTTGAAGAATCTGCGCATGTTGATTTTGATGAAACTGCACTAACTGATAAGCCAACTGATCAAGTTGAGCTAGCTGATCGATTTTCAGATATCAGTTTGGAAGATGATGACAAAGATGAAAATCATAATAATCAAAACATCCTTCAAACACCAGAACCAGAGATATTGGATCAATTAAATGAGCAGGAATTCAATGCTGACAATCAGTTATTAAAGGAAAATGATAATATTCAAATATCAGCTGACGAGGCATCAACTGAAGCTGAAAACTGCATTCAGTTACCAACTGAAGAAGTTGTAGATGCAACGAATGCTGAGTACAAATGGAGAAAATCACATCCACCAGAATTGGTAATAGGAAATCCATCTGATCCAGTAAGAACTCGCAATCAAATGTTAAATTTATTTATTCATTCAGCCTTTGTCTCACAAATGGAACCAAAGAAAACTGATGAAGCTCTTGCTGATCCTAACTGGGTAAATGCTATGCAAGAAGAGCTGAATCAGTTCACTCACAATAACGTCTGGAACTTAGTTCCAAGACCAACTTCAAAAACCATTATAGGTACAAAATGGGTGTACAGGAATAAACTAAACGAGGACGGTTCAGTTATACGCAACAAAGCAAGACTAGTAGCACAAGGATATAGGCAAGAAGAAGGAATTGACTACGATGAGACGTATGCTCCAGTTGCAAGATTGGAAGCAATCAGAATATTTCTTGCATATGCATCTCACAAAAACTTCAAAGTTTACCAGATGGATGTGAAGAGTGCATTCCTAAACGGTCAGTTACAAGAAGAAGTATATGTTGAACAACCTCCAGGTTTTGTAAATCACAAACTTCCTGATCATGTATACTATTTGAACAAAGCATTATATGGTCTTAAACAAGCTCCCAGGGCTTGGTACGAAACCCTTTCAAAATTCCTAACTGATCATGACTTTTCAGTCGGATCAGTTGATAAGACCTTGTTCAAATTTACTAAAAATAATCATATTCTATTAGTTCAAATTTATGTTGATGATATAATATTTGGGTCAACTAACCCCAAATTGTGCGAAAAGTTTGCTAAGTTAATGCAGGAAAAGTTTGAAATGAGCATGATGGGTGAACTGACATTTTTTCTTGGACTGCAAGTGAAGCAACTGGAAACTGGTATATTCATTAGTCAAACAAAATATACAAAGGAGTTGCTAAAGAAATTTGGTATGGAATCATGCTCAGCTGCAACTACTCCCATGAGCTCATCAGTTAAACTAGATACTGACGAAGGGGGAATATCAGTAGAGGCGACATTATATAGAGGATTAATAGGTTCATTGTTGTAACTAACAGCCAGTCGACCTGATATTGTTTTTGCTCTCTGTCTGTGTGCCAGATTTCAAGCAAATCCTAAGCAATCACATTTCTCAGCTGCTAAAAGAATTCTGAGATATCTTAAGGAAACGCAATATGTTGGGCTATGGTATTCCAAAGATTCCACCTTCAATTTAGTTGGATATTCAGACGCAGATTATGCAGGATGTAAGCTTGATCGCAAAAGTACAAGTGGATCTTGTCAGTTCTTAGGAGACAGAGTGATCTCTTGGTTCAGCAAGAAGCAGACATCCATAGCTACCTCAACAACAGAAGCAGAATATCTTGCTGCTGGTAGCTGTTGTGCATAACTGATCTGGATTCAGCAACAACTGAAGGATTATGGAGTAACGTCAACTGAATCGCCCATATTTTGTGATAATACCAGCACAATTGCCATCACTTATAATCCAGTTCTTCACTCAAGGACCAAGCATATAGATGTCAGGCATCACTTCATTAGGGATCATGCGTTAAAGAAGGATATTCGACTAGAATATATTTCAACTGAACAACAAGCAGCTGACATCTTCACAAGACCATTACCCGAGGCTAAGTTTTCTAACTTTCGAAATATTCTTGTTTTAATTGATTTATCTTAGAAATTATTAGTAATATTGCTTCACTAACAGAATTATATGCAGAAAATAAGAACACAACAAATTGAAAATAACACTTCATTAAGAATACCAACGTTCCCATTTTACAGAAGATATCATGGAATCAACTGAATCTAGCCACGCCCTAACTCAATCATTTAACTCATAAATTCAAACTCTAGCAAATGCCCTAGATTTCGAAATATTATCAACAACATGCCACTCCTTCCATAGCATCGCCTCCAAAAGACATTTATCTTCAACCAAATCCCTAACATGCCTCACTTCAAAACGTTCAAGGTATTTCAGTGCTCTTGCCTCCTGAGCACGAGTAGGAATAGCACCACTGTCACTCACCCTCTTCAACTCATGAATCTTTTCCCATGTTAACATCACCTTCTGAAAAACATATATCTCCATCTTTCTCTTGATATCTTTTAAACGAGGGGTTGACTGCTCAGTAACATGAACATGAGTGCTGCTGCATGCATCAGAATCAGACATATTGAAATATTTTTGAACTGATATTGCATCACATTTTTATCACTATCATCTTATTTATAGGAAAATGACGTTGGAGAAGCTGAAGAGTCTCAAGTTAATCAATGCATCTTTCACATTTACCAAGGACTTTAAGTTATCAGTTGTTCATTGTCAACTGACACCAGTTTGAATTCCATTAATAGTTGTTTAAATAGTCCCAGTTCATGATCAACTTATGACAGTTAGTCTCTCATCAGTTCATTTGTTTACATATCACAGCTGATGAAATATATCATTTGCATAAAAACAGAGTTAAAACCAGATAAATATTTCATTACTTATAAATGTTGGTCTGGATTACATCATCATACTTCTCCTTCATAACAATTATCCAAAATTTCAGCCAAACAGATAGAGAAGAAGGAGCAGTCATGAGAAAGCTGTGAGAATGAGCTATGCGCCTCAGGATCTTCAATTCCTTGCGGAGCATCAGCTGATACATGTGACCGTCCGTGAAGACGTCCACCCACACAGCAATATTCAAGTGCTTTCGCACTTGATTCAGTTCTGCCACCAATTCAGGAATGGTGGCCTCCCCAGAGTTGTATAAGAGCTCAAGCTCCTGCAATCGCTCCCAGTAATGCAGACTTTCATAGAAGACTTCGTCTTCTATCTCAGCCTTCCTGGCCTCCACAGAAAAGGGAGAAAGACTTGAGTCACCCGTATCAGACATTTTTTATCTTGAATATTTTGGATGATATGTCTAAAACTAACTGAGCCATTTCTATTTATAGCAGAATATCAAGAAAGCTGAAGAGTCGTCAACGTTTCAGCAAAACCAATAGCCTCTCTGACTCTTAAAATTATTTTGTAGCACTACTTTAATTATTATATGCACCAATTTAGGGGGAATGTCAGTTTTTAAGACGTTAACTGAGAAGACAATCGTTTGTGAATTCTCAACTGACTTGAATCAGTTTCCCAACTGATCGTTAAGCTTGAAAATTTTACAAATCTTCTCACATAAGTTAACCAATTAAAAACTTATTATATTCCAAATCAAATGAGGTGACTAAATTTTTATGATGTGGCATATTTTAAAACCGCTCATTATTATATACACACGATTACAGCACACGTGCACATATTTTTATTCAAAATTTTTCCCGGGCTGACACGTGTCCAGAATTTGAACAGTCACGAACAAAAGCATTTTGCCCGCTTCACTTCAGTTCTATTCTTCACAATTACAATCAGTTTCTAAGAGTATACAAATTTCAGAACTTATTCTCTTCAATTTGCAGATCACTACACTTTCCGAAATGGCAAACCAGATCCCAGCCCATATCTTGAATGCGATGGTCATCGATTTTAACTCGGTTGTATCGATTCAAGAAGCAGACGTTAAGAATGTATTTCTAAAGCTTGAGTCGGCAGGTCTCAGGATGTTCTTGGGACAATCTTCTCAGAAGATATACCTCAAGGAGGTCAATGAATTCTATCGGAAGGGATTTATCACTGCTAATGACACTATCTCTGTGACTATCAATGATCAGTTGCTACTCCTTTCTGAAGAAGCTTTCGGAGAAATCTTCTCTTTGCCAACTGATGGTTATGTCAGCTTTTCTGAAGTAAAAACTCATGACATTGAAGAAATGCAGTCTCGACTATCTGCTGATGGACGGAAAATCAAGGTTTCCGATCCAAAGAAGGAACTGAAACCAGAAATTCAGTTGTAAGCTGATATTGTGGCAAAGGGAATATTAGCAAAAGCCGGTTCTTATGCTGCTCTTACACTCGAAAAATTCCAGGTAATGACCATAATCATGGGTGAAAAGAAAGCAAATTGGAGATATCTTCTTTTTAACATCTTGAAGAATATGCTCAAGTCATCCAAACAGTCATGTGGCTTCGCCATCCAAATCAGTTATCTGTTAAAACTGAAGGGTTTGGTAGCTGAAAATGCTGAAACATCATCAAAATTCAAGGTATTTACTGCCAAAAACACCTTGCCATCAAAAACCAAAATAGAGGTTGAGCCATCACCAGTCAAGAAGGTCAAAATAGCAAAAAGGAAACTGATTCTCAGTGAATCAGATTCAGAGAAAACTCCTTCCCCTAAGCTTGTCAAGAGACCAAGGACTCAAAGAACCAAACCAATAACCACAGTGGAAGTCATTCCACCTGAGAAAATTATTCAATCAACTGCTCAACAGCCCATTCAGGCTATCCCTTTGCAAGTAGTCTCACCTGATGATTCAGTTACCAAAGCAAAGACACCAGCTAAGGTAAGAGCTCCCTTGACTCTTGTAAATCGCCCTACCATCCTGCCTAGAGCCAGATCTAAAGGTGTAATATTAAGGGAACCAGTGCACTCCACACATTCTGGAATGGATCTTCCTCACATTCTCTCAACTGACAAAAGGAAAAGGCAAGCTGGTTGAAGAACCCCGGCCATCCAATGTCATTCAAACACACATTGACCTAGTTTGGGAACAGGTCAATGCATTTGCCACATCACAATTAAAATCTTTTGATTGTTGGAAAAGTTTCAGAACAGAAATCTTTGCCAAAGAACTGAAGCATAGATCTCAACTGAAAAAGTTCATCAAGCTAGAAGCAATTGTGATGAAAGTAGTCAAGCTGCTACAATTCCACAGGCATTAGAAAGGCAGAAATATTTTTTTAATCAGATTCGCGTCAAAAAGCTAACAAGAATGGTAGCAAAGCTGAAGTCCAACTACAATCCCACAAGTCCAACTGCATACAATGATAGAGCTGTGTTCACTCAACTGGACACAGATCTTAGTAGTCTGCAGAGTGAAATCAGATTTTGGGAAGAAGATCATGAACTAGTTCTTCATGACAAACCCCCCAACTCAAATATTGAAAAAGATTTATCCTCCTCTCCACAAAAAGAACCATCTCCACAACAGGCAACTGAAAAGTCAGTTCAGGGAATAGCTCAATCCTCTCAGACAGAACATCAGCTATATTCTGAAGCAGAACTATCCTTGGCAAACATTGATGAAATCATTCAAGCTGTTACCTTGGAAGCTCAGCTAGAGGAAATACAATATGACTCAATTACCCATTCAGCTGAACAACCAGAGCAAGACATTAAGATATCATCTGAAGCACCAGCTGAGTCACTTATTGCTGAAAAATTTATATCTGCTCAAACTGAAGTGCCAAACCAAACTTCAGAAAAAGAAATAACTGAATCGGAAAAAGCTCAAATTGAAGCACCAGTTCAGCCAGAAACTTCTGCTGAACAAGATATTCAAACTGATGAACAAGCAAAACCCTCAGAACAAGAAACTGCTGAACATGTAGAAGGTCAGTTGCTCACTGAATCAAAGGAGCAAGAACAAATTTCAGTTAATTCTCCACAGGAGGCCCCTATGTATGAACCATCCATCTCCATCATTCAGCCAGACAATCCATTTCTTTATCAAAACCAACGTTCATCATCTCAAATTCAAGAAAACATTTCAGCTCAGCCTATGGCTGGAACAATGGAAACTAATCAAGCATTAGTTCTTTTTGGACAAACATCGAAACATTCAGAAACGCCCAGTCAGCGACCTCCAATTCAATCCACAGAAATGGATGTTGTTCTTGATGAAATCCAGAACATACAGTACAATATGCAGCAGATGCTCGCTGAAATCAAGAAAATTCAATTCGAACAACTGTCTCATACTGTCAAATTAGATTCTTCGACTGAATTTGACTCGGCGAAACTAAACGCTCTTCAAGCCAACATGGACTCTCTTAGCAGAACTGTGCATGAAATAAAGAAGGGGCTAGTTAACTCACTCTTTACAACTCAGGATGTAATCAGTCAGAGAGTTGAGTGACTAGAAACCTCTGTTTCAAATAAAATAGAATTGCTACAGACCTCCCTCACAACTGTTGCCACAAGTATCTCATCAGATGTAAAAATTCTTTCCATTGACGTTCGAAAGTTATCAGACAAAATGGAGTTGTTTGACAAAAAGGGGGAAGAACAGCAGCTGAAAAAGAATTAATCAGATTATTAGAATCAACTGTTATAATATTCTCAGATTTTATGTTATCTACAAGGAATCCAGTTATTTTATGATTCAGTTGCGTAATCTATTATCTACAAAGAGCTCAGTTGTTCGATCTTAAATCACTTGGTTTTGTCAAACACCATAAAGGGGGAAATTGTTGGAAACTAGATTCTGGAGTTTGACAAAACATGAATCAATCGATTAACAAAATATGAATCAACTGATACGCGCAAGAAAATTCGGCAACTGAACTTATCAACTGAAATCAGCTGATACAATGATACAGAGTAAACTGATCAGTTGGAACTTATCAGTTAAAACATTCAGCCGAATGCCTCAAAGTCTCTCAACTGAAGATGTCTCGGGAAAGAACAAAGAAGACATAACAGATTACAAGAGCACCGCACAACAACCAAGACTACTTAAAACAACGCATTCCGGACAAAGCAATTAAGACGCCGAATTACAATAAATGAAGCAAACAATATCGAAGGAATAATCAAGTGGAAACCAACGGATACAAAGATTCAAATTTATCTCAAGATTACCGTTGGAAAAGAAGAGTATAAATATGGCAGAAGAAAAAGAAGAAGTGACGATACATCATTCAAAACTTGCTATTACTCTGTCAAAATCTCAGCTCACTCTTACTTGATTTATTCGTAGCAATCAAGGCTACAAGTTGAGCAAACTAGCACTCTGTAATATTTGTTAATTCAATAGTGCTAAGATCAGTTACGCACAGAGATCATTTTGTAATACTAAGAGTTTCAGTTTAGGCAGTGGGTAACTCCTAACTGAAGTGGATCTGTACAAGTGTTGTATTGGATCGTCTTTTAGTGGAAACATATCCCTGTGATAGAAGGGGTGACGTAGGAGTAATTGAATTCTCCGAACATCCAGAAACAATCCTTGTGTATTTTATTTCAGTTCTGTATTCTATCTGTCAGTCAGTTACCTTCCGCGACTACCTCAGTTTAACTGATTGATATTGACCAACAAGATTCCGAGAATCAGTTTGTCACCAAACTGAACTCAAAAATTCGATAAGACCAATATTAATTGAGAGTGTTTATTCAACCCCCCTTCTAAACACTCTTGACACGTCAATCGATCCTATCAAAATTCATAACAAATTTCATTACATATTCACTTTAATGTAATGAATGTATATCAAAGCATATGAAATTAATGTTTATTGTATAAACATTAATAGATTTTATAAATTTTATAATTATACTAAAATTTTTAACAAATTTTATAATAATATGCTTCTCGGCCCATCTATTACAATATATTAAAATCTATATAGATTTTACAATATATTAAAATACATAAATATATATATATATATATATATATTATATTATATATATATAGCTTTATGGGTCGAGAAGCCAAAATTATGCTTCTCGACCCATCTCGACCCATTTTGTGACGAGTCATAACCCTAGATCCAGTTTTGATTGAAATTGTTATAATTCTTAGCACATAAAATTAAATTATCAAATTGAGTGTACTGCATCAAATATTCTATCTCTTTCTCATTTAAAAATGATACAATTTTCTTACAGATTTCAACATATCTTGATCCTAAAGTTAATTTGCATTCAAAAAATTGATTCTTTCCAAGTTTAGCTGGAAATTAAACCTGTAAAAAAAACAAAACAAACAAAAAGATTATTAGTTATATAAATTTAAAACAAAACAAAGATTATTAATTATAAAAAATTAAAATTAATGGATGCACTTGTCTTCACGACCCACCACACGACCCATGGGTCGTGAAGACTTGTGCTTCACGACCCAGGGTCGTGAAGCCGTGGGTCGTGAAGGTCGTGAAGTCGTGAATCTCTTCATCCTGGGTCGTGAACACTGACGAAATACAATAAATTTCATATCTCAAAATAAATTTCTTATCAATACGTGGTTTTCTTGTTGGATTTGTTGCAGAGCAAAAACTTGTAGATTCGTAGTTAATTGTTAGCCAAAAAATGAAAGGATGGAAGGTTGAGAAGAAAAAGATTTTTTGTGAAGATAAAAAATGAAATGAGATCTAGGGTTGAGTCGGGAAAGATGGAAAAATTGAGTCAAATAAGTTTTTTTATTTAATTAAATTATAAATTTTATTATATATAAAATTAAAATACACTAATAAAAAAATTAATTTTTAAACAAAAGATAAAAAATAAATTATATTCACTTCTTTTTTTTAATAAACTCTTGCGTGACTCCCGTTTTACTCATTTTCCCCCAAAATCTACACCCAATTCCATTACTCGAACGAGCAAGCCATACAAGAACCACAAAATCCCAAAACTCCATGGGAGTAAAAGCTTCCTCCTCCAGGACAAAAGCATACAAGAAGAAAAGAAACAAGGTTTCTTCTAAGGTTTGTCTGCACTCGCTTTTTGTCTTATTTTTTTGGGCTTTTTATGTCGATTACTTGCTGAAGAATTTAATCGAGTTTTTCAATTCTGATTCGGGCTTTACTCTGTTTGTGCATTCTTTTAGAATTTTTATTAAAAAATCGAATCTTGGAATTTATTGTATGCGTTGAACTGAATTGGACATGGATTTCAAGGGTTCCTTGAGTTTATAGAAAAGATTTAGAGATGTGATATGGTAGACCAAGTAATTTAATTAGGTGATCTGATCTTTTGTCGAAATTGGTTTTCAAATGGTTTCGTGGAGCCAAGATTTAAGTAGGTTTTGTGTGTAAATGGGGATTTTTTTGGATAAATAGTCTATGACTCTATGTCAACAATCAATATCTTAAAACTATCAGTTGATTGAAAAGTAATGTACACTTAAAATGGGTAAAATTAAAATTTAATTATATATGCATCAAATTTAGTTTTTTCCTCGGACTCGCGGAACTAATGTCACCCGGCTGCATTTGGACTGTGTTCTACCGGAATTTATCATCTATTATATTTTATGACTTAACCCCGAGTCCTTCTTAATTCAAACTGTTAGTTCTTGAAGAAGAAGAGCAGAAAAAAGGAATCAAAGGTTCTTCACGGTCGTGATTCTGTTTCTTTAAGTTCTAAATCTATCTGGTCCTCCTCATCTTCAGAATCTGATTATAGGACTAGGAAAAATAAATCTAAGAAACGCTGTCGTGTTGATTCAGCTTCATCGTATTCGGATGATCATTCAATGACTTCAGCTTCCGAGTCTTTGTCCACACATGATAACAAGAGTTATAAAAGACGGAAAGCCCTACCTCGGGGTATAAAGGAAAGGACTCGAAAAGGATTCGAAAGTGCAGAATCTGATGCAGAGTCGAGAAGGAGAAAAAGATCTAGGAGACATCATGTTGTTAAGTCAAGTAACAAACCATTAAAGATGAAATCAAGAAGGCATTTTACTAGTTCTTTGAGCTCTGATTCAGAGAGCTGCTCGGCATGTGATAGTAGAAGCAGCAACAGTACGGGAGATGGTAAACATCGAAGGAGTAAAATGATTCTCCATAAAAAGATAAAAAGTTTAAGAGGTAGGGAATCTCACAGGGCTCATAGAAAGCGCAAAGCAAGGTCTCCAAGTGGTTCTTCTTGTGGTACCTGTAGAGACCATGATGTCCTTGTAGACCAAAGTGACGAGGCTTTAGGCCATAATATCAATGTCGAGCAAAGTGACGAGGCTTTAGTTCCTGTGAATAACTCTAGGCGGCTTAAATCAGTTATTGCCATTCTCAACCGACCCACTGATGAAGAGGAAAACAGATGGGAGAAAGATCCTCAAAAAGAAGAAATTATATGTGAGCATGATGATTATCCATCTCCCAAAAGCATGGACAGTAATGAAGGAGAGAATAAAAAGGAGTCGAATGATCAATCACGTGGTGTATCCCATAAGAAAACTGTAGAAAATGTTGAAAGTGAAGTGATTTTGCCCATAAAATCTGGAAATGAAGTATATAACGCTGATGATTCTCGGTCACATGAGGTTCATACAAATCATTCTGAGAATGAAAAAGGGGTTAATGTTTCTGTTAATTTTACCACTTTGGATGGGGATAAGACGAAGGATGGTGTCGGCAATGATATAGAGTTAATTTTGAGGCAAAAAGCTCTGGAAAATCTGAGGAGGTTCAAAGGGGGTCTTAAAGCTGCTCGAAAAATTGTTAATCTCGACACCAATAATGAAAATGTTAACGAATCACTCATCAAAAGGAACGATAATATTGAAGACAATTATACCGAGCCAAATAGCTTTCTTGATCAGGAGGCGAAAAAGAGAAGTAGACCCACGCTCCCGCTCCCACAGGTTAAAAAAGATTCTGAACATATGGCTATTGATTCGCCCAAAGCTCCTGTTGTTTTGGCCGTTAATGACACTAATCAAGCCTCTGGTGAGCATAGCTCGAAAGAGCAGCTGGATGAGGCTAAGAATGGCTCTGAATTTGACAAGAAAACAATGTACGTAATGAGAGGTGGTGAAATGGTGCAGGTAAGAATTATATCATAACATGCTAGGATTTACACTATGAAATGCTAGATTGAATCCGCTATTTTTCCTATTTCTTATGATGGTACCCATTTTGGAATGTTTAACCAGGTGAGCTATAAGGTTTACATACCGAAACGGTCTCCAGCTCTGGCCCGGAGGCAACTCCGACGGTAATGTGATCTGGTTTGAAGGTTGGACTGTTGAATTATCCCTAACAAAATTTTCATTTTATGTATTTGAATGTTTGTTGGTCAATATTTTTTCCTCCCGGATGAAATTTGATTTCAATAAATCTTGGCAGATGATAGAAACAACTTTTAATTTTCTAATGTATGATTTTTTGCTCATTTATAGTCTTCTTTTGTATTTTATCATTAACAGAAGGGTAGGACCAGAGTTCACAGAGACAACCCGAAATATATGCTACTTTTTCCTTCTTTTTTTCGTTTGGCATTTGACCTCTAACATAGGTGTGTTTCTGTCCGGAAGATATAGTTGTGATATGTTATTAATTCATCTATGTTAACATATGTGAGCATCACATAGGTGACATTCACCTATTAAATGTGATTAATGTGATGAAATATATCAAAATTGTACATCTAATAGGTAACTTTCATTTAAACGGTAATCATATAGATGGATATAAAGGTGCACAATATATCAAAACTATACATATTTATATGAGTAAATAATTAATAAATCTCTAATAACATATTTTTATTTTGTTCAGCTCCAGATTGACAAAAATAAAATTTCTATTGTTCATGATTCACACAAAATTGTTTTTGCATTTCTTGAGTTAACATGTGTTGTCTCTGTTGAAATTTGGTACTAATATATGATATATGAGTATCAACTATTTTATATATGATTTTAAAATATAATTTTTGAGTATCCAATCATGTATAACAGAATTGTTATTAATGATACGTCTTTCCTCGGATGAAAATTGATGGAAAACATTAAAAATATGATATTATATTTGTTATTTGAATACCAAATGTTTTAAATATGATATTATTATATGATTTTTGAGTATTCAAATATGTATAAGAAATATTGTTGTTAATTATGTTTTTTTTTTCAAATGAAAATCGGTAATAAAGATTAAAAATGTGCTATTAATATACGATATTTCAGTATCGGTTCTTTGATATTTGGATTTTGATACTAATATATGATATATTTTTTTGAATAGACTAATATATGATATTTGAGTACCTAAACAAGTGTTGATATTAATATAGTTCTAATTTTTGTATTCAATTTTTTTTTTTTGTACCGACCTAAAACAGTTCGCATTCAAATATAATATATTTGTAACAAATTTTCAAATTTTTATATCGAATGTGGTCTTAGAGAGTACAAAAACAATTTTTGTGTGAATCAGGGACTAAGGAATTTGTTTGAAAGAGACTGAATACAAATTGTATATTTTGTTTTGCAGATTTTTAAAAAAAATTGACATCTGATTCAGTATCATGAAGTTTTTGGGCAGATGAAAACCCCTCAAATTAAGTGAGGAAATTATGTGGATAATGGTAATTATCTTGACAAATAAGAATATAAAAAAGAAATATATTTAGAGCTGTGGGGACCCGGACGCTAATTCATTCCTTAATCGTCTTTAGGAATAATTCAAACAATTATAAAAACAGGGTCTAAATTTTTTTTTTTTCAAAATACAAAACGGAAACGTAATGTAATTCAATTCAGATTACATACTAAACATAAACATATAAATCTTGTATTATCTACAAGAATTCAATTAGGTTCAACTATATATCATTGCTGAATCCTAAGTTGCTTCGAGCCCGGATCTCCACGCTATCTAGTCCAGCCTCGTTCTTTTTTTGACCCTGATCCTATCCCACCTGTTGCCATGCACACATAGAAACAAGACAACAGCCGGATAACTCCGGTGAGAATTACATTCTCAGTATAAATCATGTATACATGCAATCATAAAAACAATATAAAAACATATAACAGATATGTCTAACATGTATTCAAATCAGAATATAAATTCATATCAAGAATAAATCCTATTCTAAACATGTACCATCATCAGGAACATAATTCATCATGTACCATATTCAGGAACATAATCAATATAACTCCATATAAACTGTCAATTAAACTCATGAGTCCACATTTAAGACTGGACTCAATCCTAGTCTAGGGATCCCGGTTTCCAGATGGGGGTATTCCCATATCGACCAACAGTAATAGAAAAGACTCCAGTTCTATCCAGGTCGATAGGGTATCGATCACCCGTAATAGAAGAAGCTCTGATTCTATCCACATCGATATAGTATCGATCACCAGTAATAGAAGAAACTCCGATTCTATCCACATCGATATAATATCGATCATCAGTAATAGAAGAAGTTATAATTCTATCCACATCGATACGGTACCGATCACCAATAATAGAAGAAGCCACATTTCTATCCACATCGATAGCCAAACATCCGGATGTAAAGATGTCGGTATTCCTATATCGACCAACAGTAATAGAAAAGACTCCAGTTCTATCCGAGTCGATATAACCAAACATCTAGTGTCCTGACCTAACCGTCATGGATTGTGGTCCTATCGCCAATACACTATCTTGTGACATCGTGCAATGTGCCCGTGGCATTCCCACCACTATCAGGCACTTCTGTCACAAGATTACTCGTCTAATACCTGCTGTCTATAAATCAAGAGAACAAGTACATCAATCAAATCAATATAATAAGATAAAGTATGTGATTTAGGAAAACTCGAGCCAAACCTCACTCGAGTTGTGTAATCCCAACTCAACATTAATTTATACATTTATCTTCTCGGTCCGACGAAGACGAAGTATTGAAGTCAACTATGTCCATACTCAATCTGATAATGACAATCGAATAGATACAATATCAGTATATAACTCAGTTCAAAACCTGTTCTGAGTAATACTCAAATCAAAACATAATCTGATCAGTGCCAATCGACATAGGGTACCACAATACCATCTCAACCAATACCGAATCTGATCAATATCAATTTACGGATGTTTCGACGGGATAACAATATAGTCTCGATAACCCCGTCAATTCCAACACCACAGATATAATAACAGAACTCATAATCAATGTCGGAGCAACTCATAATTTCAATAACAATACAAATCTGATATCGAATCTCAATCAATCAATTCCAAAAATCATAACAATTACATAACCAGTCTGTTCTTTAATTGACTTCGATTATACGATGTCCACTGTATCAGAAACACCATATATAATTCCTATTCAATTCTGACAACATCATAATTTCAAATCATGTTCAACCGTAACAAAACTTACGTCCAGTTGAAGCTTTCGTCGCTAGAAGCGCGGTGCTGTACTCAGATTTAAAATCAGACGGACGGAATTTGCGTGACGTTCAATTTTCACACATCAGGAACTTGGAGCTTCGGTTTCTTTCTTCTTTCATTCTGAATGATTGACGTTGCTTATATATATATATATATATATATATATATATATATACATGCGTTGCTTACGGTTATGGCAAGTGGCTTGTTGCATGTTCTGCACGTCGCGCTCATATGCGCGCACATTCGGACCAACATTTCGTCTTCTCGCGCATATGCGCCAATCACTTCCGCGCATATGCGCCGAACATTCTGCCCATCACGCGCATGTGCGCCATCTACGTCGCGCATATGCGCCGAACTCTCTGGAATTCTCCCTTGGCTTCTCGCATGGCTCGCGCAGATGCGCGCCTTCCGCCGCGCATGTGCGCCGAACTCTCTGGACGTTCCGCGCATGTGCGCGTATTGAGGTCACGCATGTGCGCTCAACTCTCTGGACCTCTCGCGCATATGCGCGAATCTAAGTCGCGCATGTGCGCGCATGGTTCTGTCTTCCTCGCGCATGTGCGCCCATACATGTCGCGCATGTGCGCGGGGACTCTTCTTGCACAAAATGTCAAATCTTCTTTCGGCTCTCTCGGTCTGTTCTTTTCTGTCTATAATCATATCAATTAATCAATAAATCATTTCAGATTAATCTCGGATTACAGTAATTAAAATCTCAGGCCTTACAAGAACAGTTTTATGTGAGACGATAAAATTTATATGTGAATTAAAAAGTAATATTTTTAAAATAAAAATAATATTTTTCACAGTTCGGATTAATAATATATGTCTTACAAAATTTATATATTATACGGTTTTATAGAAATTTTTGTATTTTATTTAATGTAAAATAAATTAAAAACTCTATTGAGCCGATAGGGAAGATTGAGTCAACAGCTAAGAGTGATCAAATATGGGGTAATTCGGTTTTTTATTTTTAAAAAAATAAATCAAATAAATTTATCGGTTTTGCAACATAGTAAACCAAATGAAACCAAGTCTATATTTCGGTTTGTTTCGGTTCAACCTGATTTGGGTGATCGATTTTGATTTTATTTTTCAAATTAGTTTTTTGAATATTTGTAAACATAAGTTAAATTTTGTCGACAAACTATTATACGTAAACATATATCAGTATATACGTGGACATTCAACCATCTAACAATGAATATATAACAATGTATGACTCTAATCATTTTAATAGACAGACAAAATTATCTTTTCTTTATTTCAATAAAAAAAATATTATAACGATCTATTTTAGTAAATTAAAAATAACTTAATAATTTGAGCAAAAACTTGTGTGAGACGGTTTCACGGGTGGTATTTTGTGAGACAGATATCTTATTTGGGTCATCCATGAAAAAGTATTACTTTTTATCCTAAGAGTATTGCTTTTTATTGTGAATATCGGTAGGATTGACTCGTCTCACAGATAAAGATTCGTGAGACCGTTTCACAAGAGACTTACTCAATAATTTGTTGATCATAATTAAAATTGAAAGATTTAAAAAACCAATTAATTAGGTAAAAAAATCTACGCACAAGAACAATCGTTTGCATATAATAATAGTATGTATGGGTTTTTAGCACTTGAAGATGACATTTCAAATTTCAAATAAAGTTTGGGGGCTAAAAGTTATTATATTAAAAAGTGCAATATTGCTGAGATATCCTTGTTAGATCCTTCAGTATTTGTGGTAATAAACAATAATTTATTATATTAACTGTCGTTTAACTCGTATTTACCGGTACTCGACTGTTCTGCCGAAGATACAAACATGCTATCGGGTTCAAAGTTGGGTAAATGGTCGCAAGTTACTAAGTCTGTCTACGGGTCTCAGTAAAGCTACTCAACCACTTCATTAATTATCCAACATTAGCAAAAGACAAATTTGTCACCCGACCAGATTGCTCAGAGAGATATTAAAGCAATTTACACATGAACATATTTAAGAATAGTTGTGCAAGTCAACAGACACGATATCCTAAAATCTAAAGATTGCACATATCATACCAACTCTCATATGACCGAAAGCATTCCATCAGTATGTGGTCTGACAACTTTTATATAAAATGGATTTTAAAGCGCAAAAGTAGGAAATATATTAAAGAGAATTTAATAAAAGCTGCAGTACGTGACAACGATGTGTCCATATTGTCAGCCATAGTACAAAGAGTCGATGAACGGGAAAAAGAATTCAAGTACTATACATAGAAAATGCAAGCAAGAATTCAACAACAAAAACAGTAAAGATAAAACACATTCGAAGCAAAATTCAAAAAGCTTGTATACTCAATGATTTCTGAGCATTACTTCTCATATTGAATCTACACTTCTTAACAACTATCTTTTCAGATATTATCAAATCTTAAAGACAACACTCGACCTTTTTAAGTTAGAAACAGTTCTAAGAGTTTCAAACACTTTGAATCTTAGGATTCATTCTGTTATTACCTTTGTGGTGTTTTGGTTCTTTGATTAAAGATCTCAACTGTTGTAAAAGATACCAGGAGTTTCAATTTAGACAGTAGATAAAACCTAAGGTTGAAGCAATGTCATGCCTATAGTAAATATCACAATATGTTGATTTAGTAACGTGAGATTACTAAATAAATAACAATTTTTAAAGAATGAAATATGACATATCTTAGTCATACGAAGTTCAAATGATTTGAAATTTGGAGATGACATTGAAAACTCAAAAATATAGAAGTCCCATGTTTTGAGTTTTGAGAAATTTGATGATCATTTGATTGATTCAAAAAGATATGTCGATGTTGAAAATGTTAAATATGAGATATTATATTATTATAATATAATATTAAAGAAATGAAAAATGACAGTTAAATTCATACGAACTCAAAGATAGGGAGAGGATAGACACAGAAGAGAGAAGGAGAAAAAAATAGGGTTTTAGATTTTTTTTCGATCTTGCTACTTATCGGTTTTTCCAATCGACGAAATGACTTCAGTTCTGGAATCGTTGCCACGAGATCCTCGATTTGAGGTATAAATTTTATATTTTTGATGAAGTTTGAAATTTGTCGATTTCTAGAATAAATCCAATAAATTGTTAAATCATACAGAAATTGAATATTGTTGAATAATATATGATTTTAACGAATAAGAGAAGATTAAGTTGTGTTATTTTGAATTATTCTCAATTTATTATAATTAGAGATTTTAATAATTGGATTGAAATTGAGGAGATGTTTACCAGTTGTTATTAATGATGATTATATATTTGGAGTATACGAAATACAAACTATCTATTGATATGAAATTTTTGTAGCTTAGCGTGTATTTTTATATAATCTATTAATTGAAGTTAATTTATTAGAGTGTATTTGATGTTAGTATTGATAACCAAATATACCGGAATATTAATTGTTGAACGACAAGATTTATAATCGAGTTTTATATTTTATTGAAAAAATTGTTGTTGGGCTATTTGATATTGTAAATTCAGGCTGTTAGATTGTGTTGATACAGTGACAATAATTTGATAATTGTTGTTGAATTATTTAGATACATCACAAACCACAAAATCAAATAAATTGAAACGTCCACTAGTCATTTTCTTAAAAAGTGCAAGAATTTTTTTAAAGCCCTCATAGTTTCGGTCGAATTACATACACATGCATAAAATATTTTTGACATCATTTTAAAATTAATTCAACCAACTAACATTTAAAAATTCCAAAGAAAAATAGTTTGAATCATAAAATCGTCACTCGTTTGCAAATCCTAAATTAGTAATAAAGCTAAAACTAGCAACCTCTCAAAAAACCTCTCAAAAGCAAAAATAAAAACTCTTAAAATATCTTTAACATAATAATGAAAATCATAAATCATAAACTAGTACGGAAAACTAGCGCTGGTCATCGGGTTATGTGCATCTTCAGTCCAGCAAAGTCAACCATCAAGACCTCTATTATCATTACTATCATAATCACCTGCATCAATCACACATAGTGAGTCTAAAGACTCAGCACGCCATAATCATGATAACAAGTACTACATATACAAATCACACGCAACAGTGAAAATACTTGTGCGTAAATAACATTTTCATGAAGATGTATAAACTTAAACATAAACATTTTCATAAAAATTTTCATATCAACATATTCATATTCATCATAAAAATATTAATATTCATATTCATGTTCGTTGAATTCAGATCGTTCTTTGTGACTTTTGTATTCGTATTCATATTCGTATTGGGCGATGGACCATCTACATGTAACCACAGTACTGGACGGCGGGGACATCAGTGACACTCTCACCCGTCAACTGAGCCTTGGCTTACGTATTAACATATCATCGTATCATGATATTCGTATTAGTTACAATTCCTTCACATCCTTCAACATTTTGTATTTCTATCACTTTATAAAAACATGCATATAAATATCGTTTTTCTTTTAAACCAAGAATGCAACATATTTTTTAAATGTCCATATTAAATCATAAAAATCCATAAACATTTTAACATATCAAACAACAATAAGAGCACTTCCATGACGTCTACTATATTCTAGGTGTAAAATTACCGTTTAACCCCATATATAAAAATCATCGAATTTGACTTTTTCATAATTTCATTGACTCTACTCTAACATATCCCAAGTAATTATTTAAGCTTAAATTAAATTTGCCACAATTTTATTTAGCTTAAATTCTAGACTTTTCAATTATTCCATAATTATTTATTTTTAATGCGTTTTAATCTCGAATTAATTCAAACTTTAATATAAAATTTGAAAATTAAAAACTTACACTTTTTTATATTATTTTAGCCCTTGTGAACCATGACTCGACCCCCGTGAGCCATATTTCAAATTAAATTCCAAAAATAAAATCCTAACCGAACCACCTAGACTACACCTCGAGCCATGTTCGTTTTTTATCGAGCCAAGCTCGAACCATGCTTGACCATTTTCGATCAAGACCCCCTATGGACCCTGTTGGACCATTAGCACCCTAAGAACCTGACCCTAGCCCCAACCGTAAGCCACAACTCCAGCTGCAAGCTCACGGCCGAGAATCCTACTCGACAAGGACTCTTCACGTGCGAGCCTAGGACCTAGCCACTGGACCAGCCCCTGAACCAGCACCTTGTGCACCCTCCTAGGACCCTAGTGACTTGAACTATGCCAGACCAGAGCTTCCCCAGGCCGAGCCCCTTCCCTTGCGCGCTGCTGTGCACCCATGCGCGCATGCGCTGATGTGCGCGGGTGGAGTCGTAGCTTGCTAGGACTCCTCCCCAGCCCCTTGAATCGAGTCATAGCGTGGCTAGGACTCCTTACCTGACTCAAGCACGGTCCTAGCCAGCCCTGGTCCCAGCCGAGACCAAGCCATGCCTAGATTCCTTTCAAAACCGAGCCCTTGACTCACGACCTTGATCAATCGGTTCCAGCTTATTCGGTTCATGTTTGCAGCGTGTTTTGTGGTTCTAGGACACCTTAAATTCGTGTAAAACAATCCCATATTACTTCCTAATCATGGGAGCCCCTTCTAGCACATATTGAACATGTTTTTGGATAAAAAATCAAGAGTTTAGGACATGTATATGCATAATTACGAAAATAATTGGTTGTGCGACTTGTTTTCATTCAAAACCTGATCAAATAAATACTATGGTGTGATGGATTATTAAAGAGAAGAATATGGCGTGCCTTTACATTTTTAACGCATGAATTATCGTTGACGGATTGAAGAACGACGACGAGGGGTTTTTGGCTTGAAAACCTTGGAGAATTTGACTCTTTCTCCTATTCCTTTGGTGTGTGCCGTGAGTTTTAGGTGGAGGAGTCTATTAAACCAAATTAGGGTGTGGAGCGTGGGTTTTTTATTTGTTATGGGATGGTTTTAGCTTAATTATACTAATTAAATGGTGTGTGCAAGCTTAGGGCCCATTAGTATGGTATAATAGGTCCATTACGTCCATTAGTGCTTAATAAAATTATTTTTTTAATAAAGTTTGTGAAATTATTAGCCGGATGTCGAAATGTTCGTATTTTTGTTGGAAATCCAACATCGATATAAATTACGTCCCGGCGTATAAAATCACCTCAAAACTCCTTATTTTCAAAATTAAGAAAAATCATCAACCATATTTTAATTGATTAAAAACATTTTCCATTTTTCAGCCATCGGTCTCCGTTCCTCGATCGCCACTCGAATGACCCTTAAAAATATATTTTAATGAATTTAAGTAGAGAAACTACTAAAACATCATATAAATGTATCACATAATCAATTTAGCAATTAAAATCAATTAATTAACTATTATTCATTTCCCCTGGATTCGCATGCAGTTGGCTTACGTCGTCTTAATTTTGGACCTGACAATTCCTCCCCCCCTTAAATAAAATTTCCTCCTCGAAATTAGAACTTACCGAATAGATCTGGGTAACGGCTCCTCAAGTCTCTCTCGGTTTCCCAAGTAGCTTCTTTTTCCGAGTGATTCAGCCACTTGACCTTGACCATTGGAATGATTTTGTTTCGGAGTCTTCTTTCTTGTCTTCCTAAGATTTGGGCATGCTTTTCATCATAAGTCATATTTGGAGTCAATTTTAGAGGTTCATGATTTAGTATATGTGATGTGTTTGAGATGTACTTTCATAGGATCGAGATATGAAACACATTGTGAACTCCAAAAAGCCACCTTATAGGCTAGTGTTCCAATCCTCTCCAATATCTCAAACGGGCCTATAAATCTTGGACTAAGCTTGCCTTTCTTGCCAAATCGCATAACACCCTTCATAGTTCCTATTTTCACAAATACGTGGTCTCCCACTGCGAACTCTAGGTCCCTTAGTCTCTTGTCGGCATAACTCTTTTGTCGACTTTGTGCAGTCTTCATTCTCTCTCGAATTTTTACTACTAGCTCGGCAGTCTCTTGTAACAACTCCGAACCAATTTCTCTTCTTTCGGCAACCTCGTCCCAATGAATAGGAGATCTACATTTCTTTCCATAAAGTGACTCAAAAGGAGCCATCCCAATTGATGATTGATAGCTATTATTGTAGGTGAACTCCACTAGAGGTAATTTTGGTTCCCAATTTCCTTGGAAATCGATCACACAACCTCACAGTAGATCTTCTAAAATTTGAATAACCCTCTTTAACTGACCATCGGTTTGAGGATGGAATGTTGTACTAAATAATAATTTGGTACCCATCGCTGCGTGCAGAATTTTCCAGCAAGAGGACGTAAATCTCGATTCTCTGTCAGAAACAATAGATACAGGAATCCCATGCAGACGAACTATCTCTCGAATGCATAACTCTGCATACTGTGTCATGGTGAATGTCGTCTTAATAGGTAGAAAATGCGCTGATTTCGTAAGATGATCCACTATTATCCATTAGGATTATATCCCTTGATAGTCCTCGGAAATCCCACAACAAAGTCCATCGTAATATATTTCCATTTTCACTCGGGAATAGGAAGTGGCTTAAGCTTTCCCGCTGGCCTCTAATGCTCCGCTTTTACTTGCTGACATGTCAAACACTTGGATAGAAATTGCAGGATATCTCTCTTCATTCCTGGCCACCAATATAACAACTGAAAATCCTTGTACATTTTCGTTTTTTCAGGATGAATGGAATATGGTGTGTCATGAGCTTTTTTCATAATGAGCTCCCTCAAAGAGTCGTCACTAGGAACCCATAAACGATCTCGATAGCGAACTATACCATCCACCTCAGAATATAACTTCCGACCTTTGGCTTCATCTCTCAATATCCACTTTTGCAATTGCTCATCAGTAGACTGTCCCTCACGGATTTTATTTTTCAAAGTCTACTGAACTGTCAAGGTGGCAAGATTAGGGGCATCGCCCCTAGCATACACTGTAAGCCCAAACTGTTGTATTTCGGACTGCAATGGTGTTTGAAGAGATGAATGAGTAATAAATGCTGTCTTTCGACTCAATGCGTCTGCCACTACATTAGCTTTTCCCGGATGATAGCTAATTTCACAGTCATAGTCTTTCACTAATTCAATCCATCGCCGCTGTCTCATATTCAATTCCTTTTGGGTGAAGAAGTATTTCAAACTTTTATGGTCGGTGAAAATATTTTACTTCTCCCCATACAAGTAATGTCTCCAAATCTTCAATGCAAAACTACCGCTGCATGCTCAAGATCATGAGTCGGGTAGTTTTTTTCGTGAATTTTCAACTGTCTCGATGCACGATGCATAAGCTATAACTCGGTCATTTTGCATCAAAACTGCGCCCAAACCAATTTTAGAAGCGTCGGTATAAAGAACATACTCTCCTTGCCCCGATGTCATAGCTAACACTGGCGCAAAAATCAAGGCTTGTTTCAACTTATCAAAATCGTCTTGACACTCGGATCCCCATACAAAATTTGGATTCCTCTTTGTCAAGGTGGTCATGGGTACCACTACAGATGAGAATGCTTGAATAAACTTGCGATAATAGCCAGCTAGTCCCAAGAAACTACGAATCTCGGTAACGCTCTTCGGTATTGGCCACTCTCTCACTGCCTCGACTTTACTTGGATCAACTTTAACGCCGTAACTTGAAATGATATGGCCTAAGAATGCCACTCTATCAAGCCAAAACTCTGAAACGTCCACTACTTGTTTTATTAAAAAGTACAAATTTTTTTTATATCCTTTTACTTATCGGCCGAAATATGTATATATATTTATAAAATATTTTGTACCATTTTAAAAATATAAAACAACCAACTAATATTTGAAAATCAAAGAAAATAGTTTGAATCATAAAATTGTCACTCGTTTGCAAATCCTAAATTAGCAATAAAGCATAGACTAGCAACCTCTCAAAAACCTCTCAAAGGCATAAATAAAAAGTTGTAAAAATCTTTAACATATATCATAAACGTAAATGCAGAAAACTAGAAGAGCTAGTCCTCGGGTTATCAGAATCTTCAGTCCAGTCAGATCATCCATCAAGACCTCCACTACCCTCAACATCAAACTCACCTGCATCTATCACACCGAGTGAGTCTAAAGACTCAACACCCCATAATCTTGATAACAACATAATACGTATACAAATCACATGCCACAGTGTAAATACTTGTATGTTAGATAACATTTTCATGAAGATGCATAAACTTAAACATAAACATTTTCATAAACGTTTTCATATCAACATATTCATATTCATCATAAACATATTCATATTCATACTCGTATTCATATTCATATACATATTCATATTCATATCAAACATGTTCATATTCATTTTTCGTTGAATTCATATCGTTGATTGTTTTCGTATTCGTATTGGGACGATTGATCCATCTAAATGTAACCACAGTACTGGACGGCGGGGACATCAGCGACTCTCAGCCGTCAACTGAGCATTGGCCTTACGTATTAACATATCATCGTATTATCGTATTCGTATTAGTCACGATCCCTTCACATCCTTCAACATTTCGTATTTCCATCACTTTATAAAAGCATGCATAATAATATCATTTTTCTTTTAAACCAAACATGCAACATATATTTTAAATGTTAATATTAAATCATAATATCCATAAACATTTAAAATAAATGTTTTAACATATAAAACAACATCCGAGCACCGCCATAACGTTTACTATTTTCTAGGTGTAAAATTATCGTTTTACCATAGACGTAAAAATCCTCGAATTTGACTTTTTCTTAATTCCATTGACTCTAACATATCCCAAATAATTATTTAAACTTAAATTAAATTTATCATAATTTTATTTAGCTTATATTCTAGACTTTTCGATTATTCTTTAATTATTCATTTTAATGCGTTTTAACCCCGAATTAATTCGAACTTTAATATAAAATTCTCAAATTAAAAACTTAGATTTTTTATATTATTTTGGCCCTCGTGAACCATGACTCGACCCCCGTGACCATGTTTCAAATTAAAACAAGGAAAGAAACCCTAATCGAACCACTATGTGCTAACCTCGAACCATCTCCCATTTTTATCGGAAATTTTGGGGAGTTTATACTTTAGATTTCAGATTTTTAGTAAGATATTTGAGGGGAAAAATGACTGAAAGAGAAAATCAGTAAATGAAATTTTTTTATATTAGGATATTAGGCATAAAACTATTGAAGTAATATTATGAATGAATCGAGAAATAAAAACTAAGAATATTGGAGTTCATATAAGTTTTGTAAGCTTCAGTTTATAGGATTTGAGAAAAATACTATTTGGGACTATACGAGGTAATTACAAAATTTGGGGAAGTAAGTTAAAATAAAGAATTTCATATTGGGTTGACACAGCGATTGCTTTGATTTCTAAGGTCCAAAAACCTCTATTTTTGAATTTTGTCGCTAAAACATGTAATGATGAAGAAATTTTGGGAATTGTCTAAAGTTACTAAGAAATAACTTATAGGTTCATAAAATATTTATTTTTGGAGATAATGAAATTTTGAATCCAGGTCCTAATTGGCGATTAAGAGTATAGTTTTTGTCAGGAGATATTTATTGTATATGTTGGGATTTTAAGAATGATAAACACTTAAACTGGATATGTAGAACCTTAAATTATTTAGCCTACAATACATTAAGGAATGACATTTTCAGGTTAAAGAAATTACTCTAATTTTTGAGATAACAAATAAATAACTACCTTACTTAAAAAAAAGTCACAGAACGTAGATAGGCATCGAGGAAAGAGTAGCATAATAAGTTTAGCATTTATACGATACTAAGAGTAAATTATATTAGAAGGTAGATAAAATTTTCCTTCCCTAGGGTGTTAAGATTTTTGTAAGTGTAAGGTCATTTGACATAATCTTGAGTTTCGATGTTACATATAAGTGTTTGATTTTATAGCGGAATTTAGAATAAATTCATAATGTGAAATAATGACTCGATAGACTTGAATCACTTAAGTACTTTGAATGCTAGGGATTTAAGAAAACAAAAAAAAAGTTGATGATAGAGTTAAGGACAATATGTTTGACATATACATGAATGAGGTTTTAGTAAGTAATAGTTATTAAGGTGTTATATAATCATGGATACTATATGATGACAATGATTGAAACTTGATTTGGCGATAAGAATATGAAACGTCTACTGCTTAAAATGCTATTAATTTTTTTTTTTACAATCTCAAACCTGAAAAATTCATAAATTATGCATGTATGCAACACAACTGAAAATATCATCTTCCAAAAATAGATGTAATCCAATGACAGATAAAAATACTGCAGTTTAAAAATAGACAAATCGTGAAACCCCGACTTACGTTTTAAAATAATGCAAATATGAAATAAGTAAAAAAAATCCTCACAACCATCAACATGTCAAAACATAGTGTATAAAATAATCATGTCCTCTCCTAACTCAAAACGTGATGTGCGGAAGAAAATAAGGTCCTCGGGTTCATGTACACACATCTAACTCTGCCTACTCAGACTTTGACACCTCCAGCCTCCTCATCAACAAACTCACCTGCATCATTTACACCTAGTGAGTCTAATGACTCAACACACCTTTAACGTTAATAGCAAATACATAAACATAACATGCAACGGTAAAAGGTACAGTACTAAAAATACATCTCATGAACTTGAAATTAAACATGAATCTAAACATTTCATATCATGGCATAACGTGTCAAAAACATCTCATCATATCATCATATACTTATACATCTACTTTAATTGAATTCAGTTCATTAGTTGTGAATTTCGTATCATCTCTATTCGATAGATCCATCTACATATAACCGTGGTATCCGGCGATGGGGACATCAGCGACAATATTACACATCCATTGAGCCTTGGCCATACATCTTATCGTATACATATATCGTCAGTCACAACCAATTCCCAACATTTAAAAACATCGTATTTTCATCACTTATCAAAATCATGCATATACGTAGTTTTCCTTAAAGTCAAGCATGCAACATATTTTTCATAATTTCAAAAAAAGTCATATACGTGGTACATAAAGATTTTAAAACATGTAAAATCATGTTTAGGTCACTGTCAGGACTAAAACTCGATCCGGGTGCAATATGACCATTTTTTCCTAGATACCCAAAATGACAATTTTACCTCTGGACCTCTAAATTTCGACCTGAAGCTTATCAAACTCCTTAAAACATCCAAACATATTTATGAGCAATTTTTAAATGTAAATTCGAGCCCGTTTCAAAACTTATTCGATTCGTTTTAAAACTTGAACCGGGTCCTATTTTAACCCGAATCAACCCGAAACATAATCAAATTTCTCCCAACTTTTTACCACACCTTATACACATCCTAATAGCCCCTAAAACACCTATACAAGTCCAATTAATCCCCTTGAACAGCCCTGAAAATTGCTGGATTTTTCGGCCCTTTGATAATCCACAAACCCTAATGCACCAAGCTTTCAAACCTTCGACCCTAGACCTAACCAACTCGAACCAACCTTGAACCAATGTTGTCTAGGACCAAGATCAAGCCAAGAACACCCTAGTTAACCGACCTTAACCTCACCTGCAGCCCCACGCACGCGCCTTGTCTGATCTTGCCAAGTAGTGACACAACTAGCCCTTAACCCTACCCATTCCTTCTACCTTCACGTCCAGCTGCACATGGAAATTTCACAGCCTAGTCACGACCCAATAAGGTCTGATACACGGCTGGAATAAAGCCATGAATGGCTGCACCAACCCTTTCCCTCGATCTAGCCACGAAAATCTTAGGTCCTTCACCCGAAACCAATCGGCCTTCCCTCAAGCCGACCATTTCTTGACTCCAGCCCATTTTCACCTTCACTATCGACCTATGCAGGCCCCTAGCATCCCAAAATTGGCAGCCCCTTACACAAACACAAGAAAGCATGAGTTATGAGTCAAGAAATTGCATATTTCATGTCAAACCTTTCCAAAATGGCACCACATGATAAATCAAAGGAGTTCTCTTGCAAATACATATATATCAGCATATAAATGGTGTGAATGATGAGAAAAAGAGATACAAGGCATGCCTTTGCATATAAACAATCGAAAACTTGAAGACTTTTGCGTAGAATGGGCACCGGAGAGACGGGAAGGGATTTTTATTGAAATATTTAGAGAAACTTTGAGATGGCTGCTAGTTTTTCGAGCGAAGAGAGTTTTTGAATGAGCGAGGGGGGCGGCCTCCTAGAAGGGATTAGGTTTATGGTTTATCTTTTAGGTTTAAGTCATAATATATTACACTAATAGGTCCTTAATTAAAAATTAAAGGGTTAAAAGGGTTTTGGGCCTATTAAGCACTAAAATAAACTCAACAAGCCCAAAATACTCCCGTAAAATATTTCGTTTAGGTACAATTTGGAAAATATTGTCCGAACCCTCAAAAAGTCATCTGAATCGATAACATTTGTGTATCGATAAAATATATAACCCGGCGAGTAAAAATACTAAACCAATGCCTATTTTCAAAAATTATGCTTTAATACACCATATATTAAATAATTAAAATAATTATTCAATAAAAAATATTTTCCTGCTTATCCCCGGTCTCCATTACTCGTTCCAGCGCGAAATACAAATCAATACCCTAATGCATGAAACTGATAGATAATCATGAAATAAACCCTTCCCATGATATAATCATGCGTGAAGTGCATAAAAATCATTAAAACCCTATTTTAAAATAAAACCCTAGATTGCATGCAGTCGGGTTACGTAGTTCGAATTTCTTGGACCTTACAACTCTCGCCCCTTAAAACAAAATTTCATCCTTGAAATTTAAAACATTCCGAATAACTCCGGGTAGCGACTCCTCATCTCGGTCTCTGTCTCCCAAGTAGCCTCCTCTTCGGAGTGATTCAGCCACTTGACTTTGATCCTGTGGATCACCTTGTTCCGGAGCCTCCTCTCCTGACTATCCAATATCTGAGTGGGTCTCTCCTTGAAAGACAGGTTCAGTGTCAGCTGAAGTGGCTCATAGTTCAGCACATGTGAAGAAGTTGACATGTACTTCCGTAGCATGGAGACATGGAACACATTATGAACTCCCTCAGATTCGACGGCAATGCTACTCTGTAAGCGAGTGTCCCAACTGTCTCCAGGATCTCAAACGGTCCTATGTATCTAGGACTTAGCTTGCCCTTCTTTCCAAATATCACCATGCCCTTCATCAGTGCGACCTTCACGAACACATAGTCCCCTACGGCAAACTCAAGATCTCGGCGCCGCTGATCTTTATAACTCTTCTGTCGGATCTGAGCGGTCTTCATCCTGTCTCGGATCTTGACCACTAACTCTACAGTCTGACTGACAATATCTGATCCCAACTCTGCTCTCTCTCCTACCTCATCCCAATACACTGGTGACCTACACTTTCTCCCGTACAATGCCTCATATGGAGCCATACCAATCGATGTCTTGTAACTGTTGTTGTATGTGAACTCCACTAGAGGTAACTTTGGCTCCCAGATGTCATGGAAGTCGATCAAGCAAGCTCTGAGTAGATCCTCCAATATTGAATCACGCTCTCTGACTGTCCGTCGGTTTGAGGAAGGAAGGCAGTACTGAATAGCAGCTTATTACCCAATGCCTGATGCAGACTCTTCCAGAAAGCAGACGTGAATCTCGGATCCCTGTCTGACACGATGGACACTGGAATCCCATGCAGCCTGACTATCTCCCTGATGTACAGCTCTGCATAGTGAGTCATGGTGAAAGTCTTCCTGATCGGTAAAAAGTGTGCTGAATTAGTGAGCCGATCGACTACCTCCCAAATGGAATTATACCCACCAGTCGTCCTCGGAAGTCCCATCACAAAGTCCATAGTAATATTTTTCCATTTCCACTCGGGAATAGAGAATGGTCTCAGCTTCCCTGTAGGTCTCTGATTCCATGCCTTGACCTGCTGACACGTCAAACACTCTGAGAAGAAACGCAAAATATCCCGCTTCATGCGCGGCCACCAATATAGAAACTGAATATCCTTATACATCTTCGTACTCCCTGGAAGGATGGAGTACAGGGTGCTGTGGGCCTCACTCAAGATATCTGCTCTCAGGGAATCACTGCTAGGAACCCATAGTCGATCTCTATATCTGACTATGTCATCCAAATCTATATACAATCTCCGGCCCTTAGCCTCATCCCCCTGTCTTCACTTCTGTAACTGCTCGTCAGAAGTTTGTCCGGCACGAATTTTGTCTCTCAGTGTCGACTGCACTATCAGGGTAGAAAGGCTAGAGGCACTGCCCCTGGCATGAACTGCAAGCTCAAACAACAGGATCTCTTCTTGCAACGGTCTTTGTACTGACAACTGAGTAATCACTGCAGTCTTCCTGCTCTGGGCATATGCAACTACATTAGCCTTACCCGGATGGTAGCTAATGTCGCAGTCATAATCCTTCACTAGCTCTAGCCACCTCCGCTGTCTCATGTACAACTCTTTCTATGTGAAGAAGTACTTCAGGCTCTTGTGGTCAGTGAAAATCTTGCACTTCTCCCAATACAAAAAATGTCTCCAAATTTTCAAGGCGAATACCACTGCAGCTAGCTCAATGTCGTGAGTCGGATAATTCTGCTCATGGACCTTCAACTGTCGGGACACATAAGCTATAACTATGTCATGATGCATCAACACTGCGCCCAAACCAAGCTTTGAAGCATCTGTATATACCACAAACTCTCCTTGCCCTAATGGCATAGCTAGAACTGGTGCCGTGGTCAGCTCCTTCTTCAACCGGTCAAAACTCTCCTGGCACTCTCGTCCACAAATAATGTAAGGTCCATGAATTTAAATTTACGTAAGCTGAATGCGTATAATCTAGGATTTTATTTAAATGATGTGTTTAATTATTTTTATATATTTAATGCATAATTATTGCATGATAGGGTTCTTTTCATGATTATTTTAAAAGTTCACACATTAGGGATTCTAGAGGAATTTCGCCCTCGATCAAAGAACAGAAACCGGGGAATTATCAAGAAAAATTATTTTTATTAAATTTATAATTTTATTAATTAATATATGTTGTTTTAAGTGTATTTTTCAAGAAATGGTCTTTGTCAGGTATTTTTACCCGTCGTAGCATATTTTTAATTGGTACAAAAATTTTATCGAATCGGAGGACTTTTTGTGGGCTCGGAAAATATTTTCAAAACCTTACTTAAACAAAAATATTTTTCGGGAGTGGCTTGATGGGCCTATTTTTAAGCTTAGGAGGCTCAATACCTTCTTTAAACTTTTTAAAATGCAAATAAGGGATCATTATCTTGTGTTTAACCATTTAAATATTACCCTAAGCTACCCTAAACATAACCCTAAATATATTCAGCCATCCTCCCCACTCTAGCAGCCATATTCACTAAAAATTACAGCTGAAAGCTTCGGCTCTCCCATTTCTTGCAAGCAAGCCTCCTTCCCCGCTCTTCCGGCGCCTCCCCGACGTAGAATAGTTCAAGTTCTCGAGCATAATTCTTAAAGGCATGCCATGTATCCCTTCCCTCATCACTCACGCCTTTATCTTGGAAACTTAATTTCGAAATTTTGACAAACCGAGCATAAAAAAAATTGAACAAGTTGATCAAGAAGATTGAAAAGAACAGAGCTAAAAATACGCAAACTATTGGTTGCCCAACTGAATATTAGTGCGCAGAAAAGGAAACTGAACTAAGCTAACTGAACTATGTAGTCGACTAGATGATCAGTTGGAACTGATTAGTTTTACTACAATCAGTTGAGAGCTATCTCTAATTATCGGCTGTGTCAAACTGATAAAACAGTTTGACACGTCATCAGTTAAGGAATGCAGCTATCAACCGACAACTGTACAAAAGCATACTGCAACATGTAGTGGGAACCCCGCATTTAAGAAATGCTACAATGTACGATTGTCAGAAGAATATTGACATGGAAAATAACAGATAGAACGATTTAAACACATTCATTGTTATCGTCGGAAGAAAAACCTATAAATAGCCGAGAAGAGCAGGTGAGAAGATACAAACCGAACTACCAAGTTGTTAGTTTACTGAAATCTCTTCACAAGCGTACTGTTCATATTCAAAATATTTCAAAAGCTCACACTTAGCATAAACATTCATAGCAATCAAGGCTATACATTGAGCTTACAAGCACAAACACTTATCGTTGTAATATTCGATCTTATAGAGATCAGTTGTGCTAAGAAGTTTCAGATCAGTTGGGAACTGATAAACTGCATTGAAACTAAGAGTTTCAGTTTGGCATTGTTAAGTTCAAAACTGAAGGGGGTCTGTAAAGTCTTGTATTGATCAAAGTCTTTTAGCGAATATCATATCTTCTAGTTAGAAAGAGTGTCGTAGGAGTGATTGAAATCTCCGAACATCCATAAATCTTGTGTCTTTTAATTTCAGTTTTATTATATCTGTCAGTCCGTTTATTTCCGCATTTTCATTAGTTAACTGATTGACATTGACATAACAAGATTCTCGATGTGGTAAAATTGTCGGCATTGACATAACAATTTTACCACATTTTCATTAGTTAACTGATCGGCATTGACATCACTAAACTGACTCATTATTTGAAAATGTGATAAAATTGTCAAGTGTTTATTCAACTCCCCTTCTAAATACTCTTTCACCTACCAACCGATCCTATCAAATGGTATCAGAGCAGTTGAATCTTGTTCCTGAATATTCCTACCTAATAAATCTGATTAGCATGTCTTCCTTCAACAAAATTTCAATGTTCTTAAGAGAATAGTTCGATGACTGGAAGATTAGAATGCAGACTCATATAGCTGCACAAAATGATGACATGTGGATAGTTATTACTGACGGACGCATGAGAATACTGAAAGAAAATATTGTTGTCGCCATAACTGATGGCGCACCACACCGTATTGAGAAGCCAAGAGAAGAATGGACAACAGAGGACAAAGAAAAGCCAATTTGGACAATGTGGCCAAAGATATCTTGTACAAAACTCTGGATAAATTCACTTTCAGCAAAATAAAGATGTGCAAGACTGCAAAATAAATCTGGAAGAAGTTGACTCAGCTCTGTGAAGGCAATGAGAAAACCAAAGAGAATAAAATTTCAGTTTCTGTTCAAAAATTCAATAATATTAAAATGAATATTGGAGAATCTATGCACGGATATGATGAGATAATCAGCGGCATAATAAACGAATTGAATGCACTTTGAAAGGTGTATTCAAATAAAGAAGTAGCGCTGAAGGTAGTCAGAGGTCTTCCCAAGGAATGGGATGTTAAGACAATGGCTATGAGAGAATCAAAGGAGCTGAATAAGGTCGAATTACATGATCTATTTGTTGGTATGAAGGCCTATGAGTTCAAGCTGCAAACGAGAGAAGGAGAACCTTCCACACTAGCAGATACAACAACTCTTAGTGTTATCAAACTGGAACCAACTGGTTCAGTTGAGAAAAATTCTGATTAGTTAAGTAATGACGCAATGTCATTATTTGTCAAAAAATTTGGAAGATTCATGAGAAGAAATCAAGCCTCTTTTCAAAGACAATATCAGAGGAATAACACCAAGGAAGCACCCAATGCTTGCTACAACTGTGGCAAAACTGGACACTTCATTGCTGACTGTCCTAAGCCAAAGAAGGATAGTCGAGTGTCAGCGGAAAAGGGAAAAAAATCACACGAGCACAGGAGAAGAACCAAATATGATAAGAAATCATTCAGAAAGAAATCATTCAGAAAGGTGTATTCAACTAAAGAAGTAGCGCTGAAGGTAGTCATAGGTCTTCTTAAGGAATGGGATGTTAAGACAATGGCTATAAGAGAATCAAAGGAGCTGAATAAGGTCGAATTACATGATATATTTGCTGATCTGAAGGCCTATGAGTTTGAGTTGCAAACGAGAGAAGCATAACCTTCCACACCAGCAACTACAACAGCTCTTAGTGCTGTCAAACTGGAACCAACTGGTTCAGTTGAGAAAACTTCTGATCAGTTAAGTAATGACGCAATGTTATTATTTGTCAAAAAATTTGGAAGATTCATGAGAAGAAATCAAGGCTCTTTTCAAAGACAATATCAGAGGAATAACACCAAGGAAGAACCAAATACTTGCTACAACGGTGGCAAAACTGGACACTTCATTGCTGACTGTCCTAAGCCAAAGAAAGATAGTCGAGTGTCAACTGAAAATGAAAACAAATCACAAGAGCATAGGAGAAAAACCATAGATGATAAAAAATCATTTAGAAAGAAAAACGAAGTTTTCCTAGCTGAGGAAAGTAAATCCAAATGGGCAAAATCTGGCACCGATGAATCAGAACCTGATAGCTTGAGTAGCTCAAGCGATGATGAGGAAGTCAAGTGTCTGATGGCTGATGACGTAGAACTAGAATCAACCAGTGAATATGTATTCGATTTTAGTTCAAATTACTTTACACGTGATGAACTTATTTCCACATTACATGACATTGTCAATGAGGATCACAAGCTTGCCTTCTAATTCGAGAAGGCCAAGGCAAAGCAAACTGATCCCAATGACGATAAAACTGAAACTGATAAATCAGTTGAACAGTTGAGTCTTAAACGGTAGATGGCTGAGCTGAATGCTAAAAGAAGCAAGAATCAATCTAGGATTCAGCAGTTAACGCTTGAAAATTCAAAGCAAACTGAGCTTATTCAGGCATGGAATAAATCATCAGTTGCACTAGCTGAAATGCAAGATATGCAAAAATCAGTTACCGATAAAAATAGTTAGGCTTTAGCAATCATGATGAAACTTCTACTAGTGATACTCAGCCAAAACTGAACATGGGCAGAGAGAAATATATTCACTTTGTCAAATCAGTTGTGGTACAAGAACAACCTGAGCCGAGTAGACCAGTTGAACAACCTATTGAAAATAAGAACAAGGCTAAAATGTATGGAATTGGTTATAGCCCAAAAATTCAATTGATTCGCGTAGCTGGCCACCTAAAAGGTTCAACAATAAACACCTGATTTCTCCAAATGGCTATTCCAATTACCATAACTGTAAACTAGTTCAGAAAAGATATCGACTGAACAACTAGTTGAACAAGGATAAAGCACATATTGTCTGATCTGCACACAACACACCAAGCACACACAAGCCGAGAATAACCATTTGGAACACAGCAACTGGAAAGTCAGTCAGACTGATCCAAGTCTGAGTTCCTAAAGGACTAAATAGTTTAGGACCCAAATTGATATGGGTACCAAAATTATTCATTGTGTGTGATTACAGGTGACAGGTACAAACAAAGAATCAATCTGGTATCTGGACAGTGGATGCTCGCGCCATATGGCAGGGATTGAAAATTTGCTATCCGAACTGATCAAATACACTGGTCCAAACATCAGTTTTGGAGACAACTCTAAAAGTAAAACTTTGGATAAGGGTAAGCTTATCTTTGGTAACTTTACTATCAAAGATATCTTACTAGTTGAGAATTTGAAATATAACTTGATTAGCATCAGTCAGTTATGCGACAACAATTTCTCAGTTTAGTTCAACATACACACTTGCACAATTAGAAACTCAACCGATGAGGTTATTTTAACTGGCAATCGTTGTTAAAATACTTACAAAGTCAGTTGGACTGATCAACCTAATGAACCAGTTTGTTTTAAAGCTTCAAAATCTTCTAAGAACTAGTTATGGCATAAAAGGTTGAACCACCTAAACTTTAAGTCTATTGCTTATCTGAGTAACCATGATCTTGTAATTGGTCCGCCCAAAATAGATTTTTCAAAGGATAAAATTTGTTCAGCATGTCAGTTTGGTAAGCAAGTAAGATCTTCATTTAAAAACAATGGGAGTAAATCATTCTTCGGATGCTTAGAACTGCTCCATATGGATCTTTTTGGTCCTTTACCAGTCATGAGTTTAGGGGGAATAAAATACACCTTGGTGATTGTTGATGATTTTTCAAGATTTACATCGGTTATCTTTCTAAAATCTAAAAACCAAACTGCTGCACAACTGATTAAACTTTTCAAAATTTATTAAATTAAAAATCAGTTGGTATTGATAGAATAAGGTCTGATCGAGGGACTGAATTCATCAATCAAAATATTTCACATTTTTTAAAAAATATTGGGATCAAGCATGATCTCTCATCAGCTAGAACACTTCAGCAAAATGGTGTAGCTGAGAGAAGAAATCGAACCTGTAATGACCCATTACAGGCCCAATGGACCGCCCATACGGCCCACTGCCCCGATCGACCCAAGGCTATCCCGATCTTGGGCTCCCTAAAAGGGGCCTTTTCCCTCACGGGCTTTCCATAGGCGTCGTACGGGTTACTCATAGGATCTCCCCCTCCCTACCAAGGGGTTTTTTTCGCCTCCCCAGGACTCGATCTGTGAGGACCCTCGAACTACTTGCTTGAAAATTTGCGGAAAATTAAAAATTTTCTTTTTAAAAGAACTTAAATGGCCTCATTCATAAAATCACTGGTGAATCAAGTTCAATATTTCAAAATATTGCAGCGGAAGAAAATCAAAGTTTTGCCAACAACAACGATTTAAAAATATCCAACAACTGATAAAAATTGTTTGCGAAGAAAATAACAACTGCTGCTCTGAGGTCCTCGGGTGCCACTACTGCCGACCCAAGCTGGCTCACTGGTCCCCGCCCTCGGCCCTGGCCTCATCAGTACCTACAACAATCAAGTCTAGTGAGCCTAAAGACTCAGCATGCATAAATCGCAGGTAACGAGTAAAAATCTGAATTTAAAATATGCATGTGATAAAATATCCTGTCCTGAGGCATACTGAAAATAATCTGTACTAAGCAATTATAATACGTGCATAACTGAACTGGAAATCCCTGTAAAAATATTTGCTCCTTGGAGCCTGCACTGAAATATCTGGTAAAATTTTCTGTTGAGATTATGTTTTACGCCTGTGGCCACTGCACTAAGCTGAACTGATCGGTAACTGGCTACCGGGGAGGCTGAAACTGATCTGAGCTGGCCGGTCACTGGCGACCGGGTGGTACCATACTGAACTGATCGGTCACTGGCGACCGTATAAAAATAACACTCCCACATAGTGAATGAACCACAAGCCATATCGCATAAATCTCAAAAATAATCATTTTCTGTTTAATGCACGTAAAATAATTAACTGGCATAATGAAAATTCCTGTAATTTTACCAACTGGATTGGATTGGATCGTTCCCAGGCTCGCTGCAACCTAACTGTGCCATGAAAAATATGCAATAGCTTAAACTTGACCAACGATGCAATTTACGTTCAAAAGATGCGACTATGACGCCTAATGACTTCGCATTTAATCATGACTCCGAGCCAACCTGAACCGACACTGAACCGACGTATAGTCATGATTAAAATACACTGAAAAATCATAAAATAATGCTCCTAAAATGATAGGGTCGAAATCTAGGTGAAATGGAGGCCAAAACACGAAACGCTCTTTCAAGAGTCAATTTGGCACATTGCACCGTAAATTCTCGTACGACTTCAAAAATGATCCAAATGACGAACGGTCAAAAACATGACCTTCCCAACTCAATGAGGCACTGACCAGTTCAAGGCCATGGGCTAAAAGCCAACCAAGAACTCAAACGACGCTTCTAAACAGCAGCATACTTGCTGTCAAAAAAATACAGCAGCTGCGCACTACAAGACTTGCATTGGTTTCGAGACTATCGGCCATTAGGGGCGTGAACCACCGACCAGAGACTCTTACCAACATCCCAAGGAATGATTTGAACCATGGCTAAGGGCCCTAGGCCAGCCACAATCCGCATCACACCAAATCTTAACCGAAGGGTCCAACCGAGAGCAACGTGCATGCGTGTGTAGTGTTTATGCTATGATCGATGTCTTGCGTCGTTCCAGTGGCCATTTGATTGACCATGGCACGATCTAGACATCTAGGAGCATGATATGAACCGTGGCTAAGGGCCATAGGCCAACCAAGATCCACACCAAGCCACAAAAGAAACGAACCATATGCTGAAAAATGGAAGGGCCGAATGGGGAAAGGGGCTGTTCTTGTTGATTATTTAAAAACCGATGAGCCATGGACCAAGCCACCAAAAGGGCGACTTAGTCACGTCTTAGACATGCTAGGGAAGTGATCCAACCATGGCTAAAGGCCCTTGGGGCAGCCAAGATCAGATCCTTCCTCCTTGACATCCAAACTGAATTTTCGAATCACATTTCTGCACTTATGGGGAACTTGCTGTCATTTCGGTTTTCCAGCAAGCATGGGGATGGTTTGAATGGACCAACATGGTCCTAATGCATCCTACTACATGTATACAAGCCGCCTTGGGAGCCTGGAGTCGATCCAATACCTGAAACCATCAAAACTCAGAAAAACGTGAAGCTTGCCAAGGAAATGGAAAATTCTGCATGTGTGGTTTCAAAATGTTTTAACATGGATCTCGATTTTTGCTTGACTAAACATGATCATGTACTGAAAAATAAATGATAATATGACTTGATTGAGGTTTGAAAGAAATCTAGACATGCCTGGTTTCGTTTCGAAAGAAAACGAACGAAACAACGACGACGCGGCACGGAGGAGGTGGAGCGCTTCTTGTCTACCTTCCTTGAACTCGATTTTCTTGCCTTTCTCCCTAGCTATGGCTCACGATTTTTACCTCTGAAAAGGGTCTTATTTTCACTCAGATTTCGAAAGAAAGGAGAGGGGGAAAAATGGTTAGGAGGGTGAGGGAAGTGGGTGCAAGATATAAGGAAGGATCAAGACCAAGTCCACTCCCTTTGAATTTGAATTTTGAATTATGGTTTGATATCAAATGAGTTTGTGGATGCTTCAAGGAGGTGGTGGCCGAAATTTATCTTGATTCTAGACTAGGATATGTCCATTTATTTAATTAAATTGTGCTCCCAAAAATCCTAGAATTATCCTACTAATTACATGCAAAGAATTGGTCAAAGTTGATGAGTTGGAAAATGAATCTTCTAGCACTAAGGGTGGCCGAAAAATGCATGATAAAATAAAGAGAAATGTTGATTATCTAGTCAACTAATAATCCTTGAAAGCCTTACTAATCCTTTAAATAATTTAGTGAGCTAACCCCTTAATTTAATAACTTAAATGAGTTCATTTCTTAATCACCTCAAATAATTAAATTAAATCTTCGAACCTCCCTTTCTAACTTAAATGAACTTAGTTACTAGCTAAATTAACTTCTGGAAATATTTCTCGAATCTTAAATTCTATCTCAAAACTCCAACTCCGGTCCGGCCTCACTGAAAATACTGAAATGCTAAAAATCATACTACTGAACTGAAATAATAAATAATTAACTTCATATAAATGCATTTAAAATAATCATGCAATGAAGTCAATTAAATTTAAAAATCTAGAATTATGCATGGCTTATACGTCTACTCATTTACGGGTTCTACAATCCTCCCCCCCTTAAATAAATTTCGTCCTCGAAATTAGAACTCACCGAATAACTCAGGGTATCGACTTCTCATCTCCGGCTCAGACTCCCACGTAGCTTCCTCCTCTGAATGGTTGAGCCATTTGACTTTGACTCGCTTAACCAACTTGTTCCGAAGTTTCTTCTCCTGTCTGTCTAGGATCTGCACGGGTCTCTCCTCATAAGATAAGTTCGGGGTAAGCTGCAACGGCTCTAAATTCAGCACATGCGAAGGATTTGCCATATACTTCCTCAGCATGGAGACGTGAAAGACATTGTGTACTCTGGCCAGATTCGGCGGAAGAGCCACACAATACGCTAGCGTCCCAACTCTGTCGAGGATCTCAAACGGTCCAATGAATCTCGGACTGAGCTTCCCTTTCTTGCCAAATCTCATGACACCCTTCATAGGTGCCACTTTCACGAAGACATGATCGCCCACTGCAAACTCTAACTCTCTCCTCCGCTGATCGGCATAACTCTTCTGTCGGCTCTGAGCAGTCCTCATCCTATCACGGATCTTGACTACTACATCTGCTGTCTGCTGAACAATCTCTGGACCCAACTCTGCTCTCTCTCCTACTTCATCCCAATGAACATGAGATCTACACTTGCGGCCATACAGCGCCTCATACGGAGCCATACCTATAGACGACTGGAAACTGTTGTTATAGGTGAACTCTACCAACGGTAAGTTCGACTCCCAACTCCCAGAGAAATCAATGACGCAAGCACGGAGAAGATCCTCTAAGATCTGAATAACTCGCTCCGACTGTCCATCTGTCTGCGGATGGAAAGCTGTGCTAAACAGCAACTTCGTACCCATAGTCGAATGCAAACTCTTCCAAAACGAGGAAGTGAATCTGGGATCTCTGTCGGATACGATCGAAACTGGAATACCATGGAGTCGGACTATCTCTCGGATATACAGCTCTGCATACTGAACCATGGTGAAAGTCGTCTTAATAGGCAAGAAGTGCGTTGATTTGGTAAGACGATCTACAATCACCCAGATAGCATTCGATCCTCTGGCTGACCTCGGCAATCCGGTCACAAAGTCCATGGTAATGTTCTCCCACTTCCACTCGGAAATAGGAAGAGGCTTGAGCAAACCTGCTGGTCTCTGATGCTCGGCCTTCACTAACTGGCAAGTCAGGCACTCGGATACAAAACGCCTGATGTCCTTCTTCATCCCTGGCCACCAATACAATAGCTGCAGATCTTTGTACATCTTCGTACTCCCAGGGTGAATGGAGTACGGGGACGTATGGGCCTCTGATAAGATGTCTGCTTGGATAGAATCACTGCTAGGAACCCATATCCTATCTCGGTATCTCACAATACCGTCGCTGACTGTATACAAAACACTGCCCTTAGCTTCATCTCTCTTCTTCCACTGTGCCAACTGCTCATCTGCTGCCTGACCGCTGCGAATACGGTCAATAAGAGAGGACTGGATAGTCAAGGTAGATAAACGAGGAACTCTACCTCGAGGGTAAGTCTCAAGATCAAACCTCTGGATCTCGATCTAAAGAGGTTTCTGAATCGTCAAATGAGCCATCACTGCGACTTTTCTGCTCAAAGCATCCGCAACTACATTAGCTTTACCCGGGTGGTAGCTAATGTCACAATCGTAGTCTTTCACAAGCTCCAACCAACGCCTCTGACGCATGTTCAGCTCCTTCTGCGTAAAGAAATACTTGAGGCTCTTATGGTCGGTAAAGATCTGACACTTCTCCCCATACAGATAGTGCCTCCAAATCTTCAAAGCAAAAACTACGGCCGCTAACTCCAGATCATGGGTGGGGTAGTTCTTCTCGTGAATTTTCAGCTGTCGAGAAGCATACGCTATCACTCTCCCATGCTGCATCAAAACTGCACCTAAACCAAGCTTCGAAGCATCGGTATAAAGGACAAACTCACCAGATCCTGACGGTACAGCCAAAACGGGTGCTGAGATAAGAGCTTGCTTCAAAGTATCGAAGCTCTTCTGACACTCCTCGCTCCACACAAACTTCACATTTTTCTTTGTCAGTGCTGTGAGTGGAACGGCAATAGAAGAAAATCCTTGGATGAATTTCCTGTAATATCCTGCTAGCCCAAGGAAACTGCGGATCTCGGATGCATTCTGAGGCACAACCCAATCTCTGACTGCTACAAATTTTGCGGGGTCTACCTCAATGCCACTGCTAGAAACAATGTGGCCCAAGAACGCCACCTTCTCTAACCAGAATTCGCACTTACTGAACTTTGCGAATAATTTATGTTTCTGCAATGTCTGCAACACTGTGGTCAGATGCCTGCTGTGCTCCTCCCGACTCTTGGAGTAGACGAGAATGTCATCTATGAACACTATCACAAACTGGTCGAGGTACGGCTGAAATACGCGATTCATGAGATCCATGAAGATCGCTGGCGCATTCGTCAGACCGAATGGCATCACAAGGAACTCGTAGTGACCATAACGAGTTCTGAAAGCTGTCTTCGAAACATCAGCACCTCTCACCCTCAACTGGTGATAACCAGAACGCAGATCTATCTTGGAGAAAATCGAAGCTCCCTGCAACTGGTCAAACAGATCCTCAATCCTCGGCAGTGGGTATTTATTCTTCACTGTAACCCTGTTCAACTCCCGGTAGTCAATGCAAAGCCTCATCGAGCCATCCTTCTTTTTCACAAATAAGACCGGCGCGCCCCATGGAGAAAAGCTCGGGCGAATGAACTCCTTGTTGAGAAGTTCCCGGATCTGCTTCTTAAGCTCTGCCATCTCTGTCGGTGCTAGACGGTACGGCGCTTTGGATATCGGAGCCGTACCTTGCATAAGCTCAATGGAAAACTCCACCTCTCTCTCTGGTGGCATACCAGAGACGTCTTCGTGAAAAACGTCTAAGAAATCTCTAACAATCGGAACATCTGAGGCTGACTGGCTGGGTTCCTCGGGGACAGATAAAAGGTTGCTAGAAATGCCCGACACCCTCTATGCATGAGCTTCCTAGCCTGAACATAAGGAATAATGCGCGGTAAAGGAAAGTACCTGTCCGGCTCAAATAAGAACTGCTCCATTCCAGGCGGTCGGACAAGAACGGATCTCCGCTGGAAGTCTATCAACACTCTGTTCCTCAATAGCCAGTCCATCCCTAGGATGATGTCAAATTCCGGCATCGGTAGCACAATCAGATCCGCATAAACAAGATTACCGTGCAGCTCAAGGTCTATATCTCGGATAACATTGGTGGCTGCCATCTCCTCTCCTGACGGCAACACTACTGAAAAGGCTGTATCTAGCCCAATGGTCTGGATCTTGAGAAAGTTTGCAAAGACCTCCGAAATAAACGAGTGAGTGGCCCCTGAATCTATCAAGGCCTTGGTAGCGGAACCAGATATAAAAATTCTCCCTGAAAGAGCGGAGCTCTAAGTTGAATCCCACTACAAGATCTAAGCTTATAGACATGCAAAGGTCTAGGTTCCTCTAGCTTAATTTCCCCGAAATAAATCTAAGTAGAGCATGCAATCCTATAACAGTTCTAAGTTCAAAATCTAAATCCCGATTCCCAAAATGTTGAAAGTCGAAGAATAACTTAAAGTTTAAAGGTACCTGTCAACAACATAGTCTCCGGGTTGGCTTCCGCGGCATGGAGAGCAAAAACTCTGCCTTGGGTAGGCAGATTCCTCTGAGGGCACTGCAGCAACATGTGGTCTGGACTGCCACACTTAAAACACTTTCCTGAGCCAGCCATACATGCTCCAGGATGGCGACGTGAGCACCTGGGACAGACTGGGTGCTCCTGAGTCCTCGGGGCTGGGCGTCCCCGCTGCTGCTGCTGCTGCTGCTGCTGGCCTCTGTTCTTGGGCGGTCCATGAAAAGGCCTCTTATTCTGCTGCTGATGCTGATGAGGAGGAGGGTGGTGCGGTGCCTGGACTGGGCGCTTGCCCTGGCGATCCCTCTCGATATCCCGCAGATCCTGCTCTGCGGCTAAGGCCTTAGAGACGGCAATCTCATAAGTAGCAGGGTCAGATACCCTAACATCCCGGCGCAAGATCGGCCGTAAACCCACCAGGAAGTGCATCAGCTTGGCTTTGGCATCATTCGCTATCAGGGGCACAAAGTGACAGCCCCTCTCGAACTTACGGATAAACTCCGTAACCGACATATCCCCTTGTCTCAGACTCATGAACTCGGTGGTCAGCCTGGTGCGAACCTCCTCAGCAAAATACTTGGAGTAGAAAACCTCCGTAAAGCGGGTCCAAGAAAGTGTAGCCAATGTCAGGGCTACCGAAGCTCCTTCCCACCATAAGCGGGCGTCTCCAGTGAACAGGTAGGTGGCACATCGGACTCGGTCTGCGTCCCCCAGCTCCATAAAATCGAAGATAACCTCGAGGGATTTGATCCATCCCTCGGCAACCATGGGGTCAGATGCCCCAGAGAATTCCTTCGGGCGCATCTTCATGAATCGCTCATACACTGCCTCGGGCCCTGTCGGCCTGGCTGCGGCTGCGGCTACGGCTGCGGCATTGCCCCCCGCAAACTGTGCGAAGAACTGTGCCATCCCAGCTAACATCTGGGCACTCATGTCCGGTGGGGGCGGTGGAGGAGGTGGTAGGTCTCCCTCCGGTCTATGCTCCTCTCTGTCCTCTCGGCGAGGCTCCACCTCTCTGTTGCGCTCTAAAATGCGTCTAGGGGGCATACTGTTCCAACATAACCCATACGTAACTAACATGCATAATTCCATAATTTATTTTAAATGAACTCTGAAATACTGAAAATATGGAAGCATGCTGACAAAATAATTCATGCTATAACTGAAATGCTGAACAAAATGCTGAACTAAAAAAAAAACTTACAGACCAAAGGCGTGGCTTCGTGAGCTTCTCGCGGTCAGTAGTAGTGAAACCCTATACAGAACCACCGCTCTGATACCAACTGTGAGGGCCCTCGAACTACTTGCTTGAAAATTTGCGGAAAATTAAAAATTTTCTTTTTAAAAGAACTTAAATGGCCTCATTCATAAAATCACTGGTGAATCAAGTTCAATATTTCTAAATATTGCAGCGGAAGAAAATCAAAGTTTTGCCAACAACAACGATTTAAAAATATCCAACAACTGATAAAAATTGTTTGCGAAGAAAATAACAACTGCTGCTCTGAGGTCCTCGGGTGCCACTACTGCCGACCCAAGCTGGCTCACTGGTCCCCGCCCTCGGCCCTGGCCTCATCAGTACCTACAACAATCAAGTCTAGTGAGCCTAAAGACTCAGCATGCATAAATCGCAGGTAACGAGTAAAAATCTGAATTTAAAATATGCATGTGATAAAATATCCTGTCCTGAGGCATACTGAAAATAATCTGTACTGAGCAATTATAATACGTGCATAACTGAACTGGAAATCACTGTAAAAATATTTGCTCCTTGGAGCCTGCACTGAAATATCTGGTAAAATTTTCTGTTGAGATTATGTTTTACGCCTGTGGCCACTGCACTAAGCTGAACTGATCGGTAACTGGCTACCGGGGAGGCTGAAACTGATCTGAGCTGGCCGGTCACTGGCGACCGGGTGGTACCATACTGAACTGATCGGTCACTGGCGACCGTATAAAAATAACACTCCCACATAGTGAATGAACCACAAGCCATATCGCATAAATCTCAAAAATAATCATTTTCTGTTTAATGCACGTAAAATAATTAACTGGCATAATGAAAATTCCTGTAATTTTACCAACTGGATTGGATTGGATCGTTCCCAGGCTTGCTGCAACCTAACTGTGCCATGAAAAATATGCAATAGCTTAAACTTGACCAACGATGCAATTTACGTTCAAAAGATGCGACTATGACGCCTAATGACTTCGCATTTAATCATGACTCCGAGCCAACCTGAACCGACACTGAACCGACGTATAGTCATGATTAAAATACACTGAAAAATCATAAAATAATGCTCCTAAAATGATAGGGTCGAAATCTAGGTGAAATGGAGGCCAAAACACGAAACGCTCTTTCGAGAGTCAATTTGGCACATTGCACCGTAAATTCTCGTACGACCTCAAAAATGATCCAAATGACAAACGGTTGAAAACATGACCTTCCCAACTCAATGAGGCACTGACCAGTCCAAGGCCATGGGCTAAAAGCCAACCAAGAACTCAAACGACGCTTCTAAACAGCAGCATACTTGCTGTCAAAAAAATACAGCAGCTGCGCACTACAAGACTTGCATTGGTTTCGAGACTATCGGCCATTAGGGGCGTGAACCACCGACCAGAGACTCTTACCAACATCCCAAGGAATGATTTGAACCATGGCTAAGGGCCCTAGGCCAGCCACAATCCGCATCACACCAAATCTTAACCGAAGGGTCCAACCGAGAGCAACGTGCATGCGTGTGTAGTGTTTATGCTATGATCGATGTCTTGCGTCGTTCCAGTGGCCATTTGATTGACCATGGCACGATCTAGACATCTAGGAGCATGATATGAACCGTGGCTAAGGGCCATAGGCCAACCAAGATCCACACCAAGCCACAAAAGAAACGAACCATATGCTGAAAAATGGAAGGGCCGAATGGGGAAAGGGGCTGTTCTTGTTGATTATTTAAAAACCGATGAGCCATGGACCAAGCCACCAAAAGGGCGACTTAGTCACGTCTTAGACATGCTAGGGAAGTGATCCAACCATGGCTAAAGGCCCTTGGGGCAGCCAAGATCAGATCCTTCCTCCTTGACATCCAAACTGAATTTTCGAATCACATTTCTGCACTTATGGGGAACTTGCTGTCATTTCGGTTTTCCAGCAAGCATGGGGATGGTTTGAATGGACCAACATGGTCCTAATGCATCCTACTACATGTATACAAGCCGCCTTGGGAGCCTGGAGTCGATCCAATACCTGAAACCATCAAAACTCAGAAAAACGTGAAGCTTGCCAAGGAAATCGAAAATTCTGCATGTGTGGTTTCAAAATGTTTTAACATGGATCTCGATTTTTGCTTGACTAAACATGATCATGTACTGAAAAATAAATGATAATATGACTTGATTGAGGTTTGAAAGAAATCTAGACATGCCTGGTTTCGTTTCGAAAGAAAACGAACGAAACAACGACGACGCGGCACGGAGGAGGTGGAGCGCTTCTTGTCTACCTTCCTTGAACTCGATTTTCTTGCCTTTCTCCCTAGCTATGGCTCACGATTTTTACCTCTGAAAAGGGTCTTATTTTCACTCAGATTTCGAAAGAAAGGAGAGGGGGAAAAATGGTTAGGAGGGTGAGGGAAGTGGGTGCAAGATATAAGGAAGGATCAAGACCAAGTCCACTCCCTTTGAATTTGAATTTTGAATTATGGTTTGATATCAAATGAGTTTGTGGATGCTTCAAGGAGGTGGTGGCCGAAATTTATCTTGATTCTAGACTAGGATATGTCCATTTATTTAATTAAATTGTGCTCCCAAAAATCCTAGAATTATCCTACTAATTACATGCAAAGAATTGGTCAAAGTTGATGAGTTGGAAAATGAATCTTCTAGCACTAAGGGTGGCCGAAAAATGCATGATAAAATAAAGGGAAATGTTGATTATCTAGTCAACTAATAATCCTTGAAAGCCTTACTAATCCTTTAAATAATTTAGTGAGCTAACCCCTTAATTTAATAACTTAAATGAGTTCATTTCTTAATCACCTCAAATAATTAAATTAAATCTTCGAACCTCCCTTTCTAACTTAAATGAACTTAGTTACTAGCTAAATTAACTTCTGGAAATATTTCTCGAATCTTAAATTCTATCTCAAAACTCCAACTCCGGTCCGGCCTCACTGAAAATACTGAAATGCTAAAAATCATACTACTGAACTGAAATAATAAATAATTAACTTCATATAAATGCATTTAAAATAATCATGCAATGAAGTCAATTAAATTTAAAAATCTAGAATTATGCATGGCTTATACGTCTACTCATTTACGGGTTCTACACGATCCCATGACCTATAGGATAAGTACATTGATATCAAGAGTCCTTGTACCAATTGAGCTAACACCTCTGACCGATTTCGTAAAATAACAGCGGAATTTTTCTAAAATTTATTTAGAGGGAAGGAGGATTTAAAATTCTATTGACATAAAATATTTATAATAAAAAAATATACATGATCAATCAAGTGTTTTATCAAAATACAAAATATCATTTTTGATCATGTCCAAAATTCTAGCAAAATAGCCTTCTTCTTTCCATCTCTTGTATGCATATGACCCCGGCTTCAATCAACGTCCTGGCTCGTCGCTCTTATCTGCATCACATGAATAACTGAAATGAGTATAAAACTCAGCAAGTGGAACTCTTACATAGCAATGGATACATATCATACTCTGTAAAACATGGCTTTGAAATCATTAAATACCATCAACTCTGAAACATAAATATCATAGCATGAATAACAATAACGATGGTATTTCTCTTTTCTCTGATGGATTGATATCTAAATAGTATCTCTGTCTCTGTACCTATATCCCATCGATATAAATCGATACTCTGTTGGGATATAAGCATATGGTCGTTGATCAACTAATTGCATGCAATCTCTGACTATGTATGTATCAATCCAATAAATCATTTGAACTCTCTTTTAGGCATTAAACCAAACACTTTGCATACTCTTTTCTTTTGTATTCCCTTTGACATAATTGAGACATAAAATGCCTCTAATATACAAAAAGGTGTATTAATACATAGCATGAATCAAATGGAAGGGAATAACATGTTAAAACCATTGAAACACCATACATATATTATCATGTGAGCACAAGGAAATGAATTCCACTTACTACACTTGGATCACTTGATTCTATTCTCTTGGTACAATTCCTACAACAATAACCCAAGTAATGAACCATCAACAACTCAATAATCTAACAACCAAACCATAACATCCATAAAACCAACACAATCAACAAACCCATGATTTCTCCCCAACACCAAAATCCAAGAATAAACAAAACCACAAGCTTACCTTAGCTCCTTGAACCCAAAATAATCTTGCTCTCACTTCAACAACCCAACAAGAAGCTTGAATCAAAGGAAAGGAAGAAGGAATGAGAACCCTAGCTCTCCCTTGAAGTGAAGAACCGAGAAGAATGGAGGAAATGAGACAAAAAAGTGAACCAACTCATGTATTTAATCACTTAAAATCAAAAACACGCTTTCACTGTTCATACACCGCGGGTGCGTTGCTAATCTTACCGCGGGTGCGCTGAGCGTACTGGACAACCACCGAAAATCTGAAAACGTCGACCGCAGGTGCGCTACAAAACTGATCGCGGATGCAGTCTAGCCTCTGCCCAAACACCGCGGGTGCGGTGGTTAACTGACCGCGGGTGCGGTCACCTCTGTAGCCACAACAAACTTTTGCAACTAAAATCAAATCGCAACACTGCTTCTCCTCATAATCCGGCAACACTCTCAACAAGAAAGTTGCACCTCTATGTCTTATCTAACCACTCCAATTGGCCTCATACCAATTGGCTCAACATACGAATTATCATGAATTAAATCGCAACGACGCTACACTATAACCACACATCCTCTATATCATCAATACTATGAATCATAAATCGAAATTCTTAACATCTAAACTATACTTAAACTTAACCAAATAATCCATAAACATACATTAAATCTTAAACCGTACCGTTCACCAAGCTTGGCTATTACAATCTCCCCTCCTTAAAGGAATTTTGTCCTCGAAATTGACGTTACTGCTTAAACAACTCAGGATACTTCCCTCTCATCTCATCCTCTGGTTCCCACGTGGCTTCTTCAATCAACTGATTCTTCCAAAGGACTTTAACAATGCCGATCTCTTTGTTTCTCAATACTTTAACTTTGCGATCCAGAATCTGAACTGGAATCTCTTGGTCCGTCAAATTCGGCGTCAAATCCAATGGCTCGTGACGAAGAACATGGGAAGGATTTGCAATATACTTCCTGAGCATGGAGACATGAAAAACATTATGAAATCTATCAAGATCTGGCGGTAGGGCTAACCTGTAGGCTCGATCACCAACCCTATCCAAGATTTCAAATGGGCCAATAAATCTTGGACTCAACTTTCCCTTCTTACCAAACTGCATCACACCTTTAAGAGGCGCTATCTTCAAGAACACGTGGTCGCCGACCTCAAATTGCAACGGCCTACGTCGTACATCAGCATAACTCTTCTGTCTCGACTGTGCTATCTTCATCCTCTCTCAAATCACAGCAACAACATCAGCTGTCTGTTGGACCAATTCTGGACCCAACATCTTTCTCTCACCAATCTCGTCCCAATACAAGGGAGATCTACACTTTCTGCCATAAAGTGCTTCATACGGTGCCATGCCAATCGTCGCTTGTTAGCTATTATTGTACGTGAACTCAACAAGAGGCAATTTGGAATCCCAGCTACCAGGATAATCAATAGTACAAGCTCTGAGCATATCCTCTAAAATCTGAATAACTCTCTCTGATTGACCGTCGCTCTGGGGGTGATATGCTGTACTGAATGCTAACCGTGTACCCATAGCTCTGTGCAAACTCTTCCAAAACTCTGAAGTAAATCTAGGGTCACGATCAGACACGATCGACACAGGAACACCATGAAGTCTAACAATCTCAGCTATGTACTCTTCGGCATACTAGTTCATGGAATACGTCGTTTTGACTGGAAGAAAATGCGCTGACTTGGTCAACCGATCAACAATAACCCAAATAGAGTTAAAACCTTTCCGCATTCTGGGAAGACCAGTCACGAAGTCCATCGTAATATGCTCCCATTTCCATTGAGGAATCGGCAATGATAGCAATGTCCCAGCAGGTCTCTGATGTTCTATTTTCACCTGCTGAAAAGTTAGGCACCGAGAAATAAACATGTCAATATCTTTCTTCATACCTGGCCACCAATAGAGTCTACAGAGATCCTGATACATCTTGGTGCTACCTGGATGTATCGAGTATGGCGCGGTATGTGCCTCTGTCAAGACGTCTCGCCGAATATCATCACCAGTAGGAACGCATATACGGACTCTGAATGTCATCAAACCATCCCCATTCATCCCAAACTCTGAATTACCTCTCTCATCTGCTCTGGCTCTCATCTCTATCAATTGTAAATCATTGACCTGCTCTCTACGGATTCTGTCCGTCAATGTAGCCCGAATGACCAACGCTGAAAAGCGAGCAATGGTTCCTGGGACTACAAAAGCTATCTCCTCTCGTTGCAAGTCTAACAACGGCGGCTGCTGAATCATAGCACTCAAAGAAGAACTCGACTTACGGCTCAATGCATCTGCTACAACATTTGCTTTCCTTGGGTGATAACTAATCGTCACATCATAGTCTTTGAAAAGCTCTAACCACCGTCTCTGACGCATATTGAGTTCTTTCTGAGAAAACAAATACTTTAAACTCTTGTGGTCCGTGAAAATTTCACACTTTTTGCCATATAAATAGTGTCTCCAGATTTTCAGAGCGAATACCACATCTGCCAGTTCCAGATCATGCGTACGATAATTCTTCTCATAGTCTTTCAATTGACGAGAAGCATAGGCTATAACCTTTCCACGTTGCATCAGCAATGCACCGAGACCCTTCTTCGACGCATCGGTATAAACAACAAAGTCCTCTGAACCACTGGGCAATGCAAGTACCGGAGCTGTTGTCAATCTATCTTTCAACTCTTGAAATCCACTTTGGCATTCATTGGACCACTCAAACTTCACAGTCTTTCTCGTCAAATTGGTTAACGACAGGGAAATCTTGGAAAAATATGCAATAAAACGACGATAATTACCCGCCAAACCAAGAAAACTGCGTACCTCTGATACAGTGGTAGGAATAGGCCACTTCTGAATCGCCTCGATTTTCACTGGATCAACAGCTATACCATCCTTCGAGACAACATGGCCTAAGAAAGAAATCTGCTCCAACCAGAACTCACATTTCTTCAACTTAGCATACAACCTCTTCTCTCTCAACAACTGAAGAACAACTCTGAGGTGCTCTGCATGAAACTCTCTGGTCTTGGAATAAATCAAAATGTCATCGATAAAAACAATGACAAAGCTATCCAAATACGGTTTGAACACCCGGTTCATAAGATCCATGAAGACTGAAGGAGCATTAGTCAGGCCGAATGACATAACAAGAAATTCATAATGACCATACCTGGTCCGAAACGCCGTCTTAGGGATATCAGACTCCCTAACTTTCAACTGATAATAGCCAGATCGCAAATCAATCTTCGAAAACATTGTAGCCCCCTGCAGTTGGTCAAAAAGATCGTCTATTCGCGGCAACGGATATTTATTCTTGATAGTCACTTTGTTGATCTCTCTATAATCAATGCAAAGCCGCAAAGACCCATCTTTCTTCTTGACGAAAAGAACCGGAGCTCCCCAAGGCGAAGAACTCGGCCGAATAAAACCTTTATCCAATAGATCCTGCAACTGAGTCTTCAACTCTTTCATCTCTGAAGGGGCCATTCTATACGGAGCCTTAGAAATAGGAACCGTACCCGGAACTAGATCAATCACAAACTCTACATCTCTGTCCGGCGGTAAACCCGGCACATCATCCTCAAATACCTCAGGAAATTCTCTCACAACATCAATATCATCAATATTCAACTTCACAATTCTATCAATATCAACAATCGAAGCCAAAAACCCATCACAACCTCTAAACAACAACTTCTTAGCCTCAAGACACGAAATAAAAGGAAGGACCAGCGAAGTACCTGCACTGGCGAGCATACCTTCCTTATTAACATCATCTGCAAATTTCACCGTCTTGGCAACGCAATCAATCACTGCACGGTAAGTTGATAGCCAATCCATGCCAAGTATAATATCAAACACAACCATCGGAATAACAATCAGATCGGCAAAAACCATTCGCTCATCAATTTGAACAGAGCACGCATACACAATAGATGTCGGGCACAAAACATCCCCAGAAGGCAATACAACATTAAACTGGAGGGGAAGAACAGAAGGAACTAAACCCAAAGATCTCAAAAATAGTTCAGACATAAAAGAATGAGTAGCACCTGTATCAATCAATGTCGTAGTTACTCTGTCTGAAATTAAAATAGTGCTAGAGATCACAGAAGAATCATGGTTTATACCTTCCTTCGTCATGGTAAAGATGCGACCCTGCACCTTCTCTTTACTTGATCCTCTCGGACAGTCCTTGGCAATATGGCCTGCAGTGCCACAACGATAACAAGTATGAGTACTAAATCTGCACTCTCCCCTATGATGCCTACTGCACTTGGGACACAACGGCTTCTCTGGATCAGATGGAACTGTCGGTGCTTTAGAACTCGGCTCTAACCTGCCTTTCCCTTTGAAACTGTCCCTTCCTCTTTGGCTCGAATCCTGACCCCTTTGAGCAATAGCCTGTTGCCTTGCCTGTCTCTCTCTTGCAATATCTTTCTCATCTTGCTCGGCTAACAAGGCTTTAGCCACAATCTCTTTAAATGTCACCGCTTTAGACATATTGATGTCCCTTTTGATCTCTGCTCGAAGACCTCTAATGAAATGAGCACCCTTGTCTTTGTCATTGGAGGCAATATATAGGGCAAACAGACAGCCCTCCTCAAACTTCAAAACGTACTCGTCAACATTCATACCTCTTTGACGAAGCTCTAAAAACTCAGTCACCTTCCGAGCTCTAAGTGCATCTGGGAAGTACTTGTCGTAGAAAAGACAGTAAAATCTTGCCACTTCAATGCCGGAACATCAACACTTACCTTGGTGGCATTCCACCAAATGCGTGCAGCTTTGACTAACATGAACATTGCACAACCAATTCTGTCCTTGTCTTCATAGTTAAGATGATCAAATATCGCCTCAAGTGCTTTGATCCACTCTACAGCCACCAATGGATCGGTGCTTCCTGCAAACTCAGGCGAATCCATCCTCTTGAAAGCAGTAAATATCCCATCGGTTCCAACTGCTTGAGCCACTTGGCCTCTCCCTTGGCCTCTAACTTGACCTGTACCTTGCAAACGGAGCAACTGCTGAATCTGTTCACTGTGAACCTTGGCTTGCTCTTTCAATAACTTGCCGAACTCGCCGACAACTCTCGATGAAGAGCTATCCTCACCCTCTGTAGCTTTTCTCTTAGGAGGCATTAACTCCTACAATGTGCTCACATAATACATATCAACCAATGACAATAAATAGATGTAGAAGAAAACATACCCGGACTGTTGAAAGTAGACGAAGTCATATGCATTGGTCCGAAGAACGTTGCTCTGATACCACTAAATGTAACACCTCTGACCGATTTCGTAAAATAACAGCGGAATTTTTCTAAAATTTATTTAGAGAGAATGAGGATTTAAAATTCTCTTGACATAAAACATTTATAATCAAAAACATATACATGATCAATCAAGTGTTTTATCAAAATACAAAATATCGTTTTTGATCATGTCCAAAATGCTAGCAAAATAGCCTTCTTCTTTCCATCTCTTGTATGCATATGACCCCGGCTTCAATCAATGTCCTGGGTCGTCGCTCTTATCTGCATCACATGAATAACTGAAATGAGTATAAAACTCAGCAAGTGGAACTCTTACATAGCAATGGATACATATCATACTCTGTAAAACATGGCTTTGAAATCATTAAATACCATCAACTCTGAAACATAAGTATCATAGCATGAATAACAATAACGATGGTATTTCTCTTTTCTCTGATGGATTGATATCTAAATAGTATCTCTGTCTCTGTACCTATATCCCATCGATATAAATCGATACTCTATTTGGATATAAGCATATGGTCGTTGATCAACTAATTGCATGCAATCTCTGACTATGTATCTATCAATCCAATAAATCATTTGAACTCTCTTTTAGGCATTAAACCAAACACTTTGCATACTCTTTTCTTTTGTATTCCCTTTGACATAATTGAGACATAAAATGCCTCTAATATACAACAAGGTGTATTAATACATAGCATGAATCAAATGGAAGGGAATAACATGTTAAAACCATTGAAACACCATACATATATTATCATGTGAGCACAAGGAAATGAATTCCACTTACTACACTTGGATCACTTGATTCTCTTCTCTTGGTACAATTCCTACAACAATAAACCAAGTAATGAACCATCAACAACTCAATAATCCAACAACCAAACCATAACATCCATAAAACCAACACAATCAACAAACCCATGATTTATCCCCAACACCAAAATCCAAGATAAACAAAACCACAAGCTTACCTTAGCTCTTTGAACCCAAAATAATCTTGCTCTCACTTCAACAACCCAACAAGAAGCTTGAATCAAAGGAAATGAAGAAGGAATGAGAACCCTAGCTCTCCCTTGAAGTGAAGAACCGAAAAGAATGGAGGAAATGAGACAAAAAAGTGAACCAACTCATGTATTTAATCACTTAAAATCGAAAACAAGCTTTCACTGTTCATACCCCGCGGGTGCGCTGCTGATCTTACCGCGGGTGCGCTGAACATACTGGACAACCACCAAAAATCTGAAAACGTCGACCGCAGGTGCGCTACAAAACTGATCGCGGATGCAGTCTAGCCTCTGCCCAAACACCGCGGGTGCGGTGGTTAACTGACCGCGGGTGCGGTCACCTCTGTAGCCACAACAAACTTTTGCAACTAAAATCAAATCGCAACAGCTGATTCTCCTCATAATCCGGCAACACTCTCAACAAGAAAGTTGCACCTTTATGTCTTATCTAACCATTCCAATTGGCCTCATACCAATTGGCTCAACATACGAATTATCATGAATTAAATCGCAACGATGCTACACTATAACCACACATCCTCTATATCATCAATACTATGAATCATAAATCGAAATTCTTAACATCTAAACTATACTTAAACTTAACCAAATAATCCATAAACATACATTAAATCTTAAACCGTACCGTTCACCAAGCTTGGCTACTACAGAACCCTTAAAGAAGCTACTAGAACAATGCTTGCTGATTCTGGTATTTCTTAGAGGTTTTAAGCAGAAGCTGTAAACACTGCATGTTACACTCAGAACAGATCAATGATTAATAAAAATCATTTGAAAACGCCATATGAGATCTGGCATGGACGTAAAAGTGTGGTTTCTTATTTCAAAATATTCGATTTCAAATGTTTTATTCTCGATAATGACAAAAATCATTTAAAAGCTTTTGATGCTAAATATGCAAAGAGAATATTTCTTGGTTATTCATCAGTTAGTAAAGCTTATCGAGTATTTAACAAATGCACTTTCAATGTCGAGGAGTCAATTCATATGGTATTTGATGAATTTGTACTAACTAATAAGCCAACTGATCCAGTTGAGTTAGTTGATCACTTTATTGATAAAGTTTGATGGATGATATTGAAGAATAAAATCACATCAATCAAAATATCCTTCAAACACCAGAACCAGAAGTGCTGGATTAATCAGTTGAACAAGAAACTGTTCCTGATAATCAGTTGGTAGAGAAAAATGATAATATTCAAATACCAACTGAAGCAGCAACAACTGAAAATGAAGAGAACATTCAGTTACCAACATAAATAGTTGCTGAGATCGATGCAACAAATACTGAATATAGATGGTAGAAATCTCATCCACCAGAATTGGTGATAGGTAACCCATCTGATCCTGTAAGAACTCGAAATCAAATTATTAATTTATTTATTAATTCAGTTTTTGTTTCCCAACTGAAACCGAAGAAAATTGATGAAGTTCTTGCTGATCCTAACTGGATAATTGCTATGAAAGAAGAGGTAAATCAGTTTACACGTAACAATGTCTGGAACTTAGTTCCAAGACCAGTTTCTAAAACTGTTATAGGTACGAATTGGGTGTACAGAAACAAACTAAACGAAGATGGTTCAGTTGTGCGCAATAAAGCGAGGCTTGTAGTACAAGGATATAGGCAAGAAGAAGGAATCGATTACGACGAGACATATATACCAGTTGCAAGACTGGAAGCAATCACATCTTGCTTATGCCTCATTCAAAAAATTTAAAGTCTAACAAATAGATGTCAAGAGTGCATTTCTGAATGGTCAATTGCAGGAAGAATTATATGTTGAACAACCACCAGGTTTTGTAAATCACTCTCTTCCTGATCGTATTTATCATTTGAACAAAGCTCTATATGGTCTTAAACAAGCTCCAAGAGCTTGGTATGAAACACTTTCAAAATTCCTAACTTATCATGATTTTACTGTTGGATCAGTTGATAAGACTATGTTCAAATTTTCAAAGAATGATCATATTTTATTTGTGGAAATATATGTTGATGATATTATTTTTGAGTCAACTAACCCCAAATTATGTGTGAAATTTGCCAATTTCATGCAGGAAAAATTTGAGATGAGTATGATGGGTGAACTGACATTCTTTCTCGGTCTGCAAGTGAAACAACTGAAAACTGGGTCTTTTATCAGTCAGACCAAATACACGAAAGAATTGCTCAAGAAATTTGGCATGGAAACATGTTCAGCTACAAATACTCCCATGAGTTCATCGATTAAATTAGATAATGATCAAGGGGGAATATCAGTTTAGACGGAACTCTACAGAGGTCTAATATGTTTTTTATTATACCTAACTGCTAGTCGTCCTGATATTATATTCGCTATTTGTATGTGTGCCATATTTCATGCAAATCCTAAGCAATCGCATGTTTTAGCTGCCAAACGTATATTGAAATATCTTAAAGGCACACATAATGTGGGCTTATGGTATGCCAAAGACTCATCATTCAATTTAGTTGGCTATTCATATGCAGATTATGCAGGATGTAAGCTTGATCGTAAAAGCACCAGTGGATCATGTCAGTTTCTAGGAGACAGATTGATTTCATGGTTCAGCAAGAAGAAAACATCCATAGCAACTTCCACAAGTGAAACAAAATATCTTGCTGCTGGAAGCTGCTGCGCTCAACTGTTTTGGGTTCAGCAACAACTGAAAGAATATGGAGTCATTGCGAAAGAATCACCAATCTTTTGGATAATACAAGCACAATTTCGATTACATATAATCTAGTTCTTCACTCAAGGACCAAGCATATCTATGTCAGACATCTTTTCATCAAAGATCATGCTCTAAAGAAGGCAATCAGGCTGGAATACATACTAACTGATCAACAAGCAGCTGACATCTTCAACAAACCATTACACGAGACTAAGTTTTTTCATTTTCACAATATTCTTGGATTAATTGATATGTTTTAATTATATTTGTTTTAATGCTGATATGTCAGTTATTGCTAATTATTATTCAGTTAATCAATTGTTAGTTAGTCAACTGATATCATTTAGTATGAAGAAAGGAAACAACAATGAATCGAAACATCAACTTTATTGATAATATCTTTTACATATTACACGATTCATTTCCCTTTCATTGGCATCTAGCCAAAGGGACATCCAACTAGACAAATCATTACAGGATATTCTTCTGAAGCCTTCTGATAAAGAAATCTTTTCCAGCACTCTCTGCTCCTTCAAAAGCATCAACTGTAAAAGACCTTCATCAGTGGCAAGATCCGAAGTGTAAATAACATCGAGATGCCTCTTATACTTGATTTCAGTTGCCCTCTGTTTATCAGTAGCAACTGATCCATCTCGGTGAATGGTCTGGAGGTCATGTATTTTAGTCCAGGTGGACATGATTTTTTCCAAACAAGATCTTCAATAACTTCTTTCAAACTCTCCAAACGACGAAGCGTTACTGAAAGAAGATGGATGTTGGAACTACTTGCTCTATCCATCTGTGCTTGATTGTTGTAGTTATTATCTAATGTCAATGATCTGATTTATAGACAGAACCATATTGAAGAAGTAGAAGAAGACGAAGAGACATTAGTTAACATAATGCAGTTGACTGATTTAGATGAGTTTCTTCTACTGAAATGACTCAGTTTTCAACTGATCACTCAGTTACTGACCTAACTGATCTTATCCATTAAGTTAACTGATTATTCAATAAGTATTCCATATTAAGTGATGTGACTGTTAAAATCATGTATTTAATTAATGTCATTCATGAATAGTAATTAGAAACATGGCCCCATGTGGCCCATTAGACTTCTGTTCACGTTTTCACCGCATGTACACATGATTTTATCTTGGACTGACACGTGTCCAAAAATTTGAACAGTCACAAACATAAGAACTTGAACCCGCTTCATTTCAGTTTCTTTACGCGTATTACGACTCTCAGAGCAAATCAAATACACAGAGCTTTTTTTCGCAGATATTCAAACTATCAGCAATGGCAAATCAAGTCCCTGCATACATTCTCAACGCAATGGCTATTGACTTTGATTCAGTTATGTCTGTGAAGGACGAAGTTATCAATGATATCTTTCTCAAGCTTGAAGAAGCTGGACTGAAGTAATTTATGGGATTATCATCTCAAGAAATCTATCCTAAAGAGATTCAGGATCTGTATGCTAATGACTTCATCTCTGCTGACAGAAAAATCACTTCAATCGTCAACAGTCAACTGCTGCTCATTGACGAAGACTCCTTCAGCAATCTCTTCCAACTGCCTTCTGATAGCTTGGATAATATCTCTGAAGTTAAGATGTCTGATGTAAAGGAGATGCAGACACTTTTATCTGTAGATGCACGAAAAATCAAGGTTTCTGATCTTAAGAAGAACTGAAGCCAGAGATTCAGTTTCTAGCTGACATTGTGGCCAAGGGACTACTCACCAAAGCATGATAATTTGCTGCTCTCACCTTGGAAAAGTTCCAAGTGATGACTGCTATCATGGTTGGACAAAGACTGAAATGGTCCGCCATCATCTTTTCTATCCTCAAGAACATGCTTCAATCCTCCAAACAGCCCAAGCGATTTGCTGTACCACTCAGCTACTTGTTGAAGAACAACGGTTTGGTGGATGACTCTTCTGAGAAGTCATCCAAATTCAAAAATTTCAAAGCTAAGAGTGTTCAGCTATCAAAAATCAAGCAGGATATGTCACCCGAGCAGTTCATTAAAGTGAAGAAGAAGAATGGGACGTAGGAAGCTCCCAAATCAGTCAAAAATTTAGCTCAGAAAAAGTTAATCAAAAGGAAACTGATTGTCAGTGAGACTGATTCAGAGAGAACTCTATCTCCAAAATTCACGAAGAAGCTAAGAACTCTCAAAACCAAACCAGCAGCTGTTCAGGAAACAATCCTAGCTGAAAGATTACAACTGACTGGAGCTGAACAGCCTATCAGTGCCATAACTTTGAGGGCAGTTCCAGTTGAGTCTTGAACTGAAGGTCAGTCACCATCTCCAACTGATCCATCTAAAAAGATTGTCACCAAATATGGTGATAAGAAAAAACCAGCAGGAGTCAAAGTTCCATTGATCACCATCACTGCTCCAACTACTCTACCAATTGCTAGACCAAAAGGAGTAGTCATAAGAGAGAAAGTGGATGCAACTGAATCAGGACTGAGTATCTCTCATGTTCTAACTAACCCGAAAGGAAAGGGCAAGGTGATTGAAGAGCCCTGATCGATAAACTCAATTCAAACTCATATCGAACTGATATGGAAAGAGGTCAATGAGTTTTCTGAATCAAAGCTCAAAACTTACAATGAATAGGTCAGATTTAGATCTTGAGTTTTTGTGAAGCAATTGCAGAAGAAATCAGTTTTGAAGAAATTCATTGCTTTGGAAACTGTAGTCTTGAAGGTAGTAAAAGCTGTCTCGATTGTTCAAGCACTGGAAAAGAATGCATACTTCTTTGATCTAGTGCGTGTCAAGAAACTCGCACAATTGATCGCTCAGCTACGCCAAAATTATGATCCAACCAGTCCAACTGCTTTCAATGACAAAGCAGTTCATGATCAGTTGGACACGGATCTATGATCACTACAAATGAAGATCAAAAGTTGGGAAATGGATCAAGAGTTGATTATTCCAACAAATGCTCAAAGTCCTTCATATGAAGAGTAAGATAAACAATCAGAGCAACACCCAGAGCAATCCCAGGAACTAGTTACTGAATCAACTGAGCCAGCAACTGCTCCTTCCTCAAAGGATGCTCAACCATCACCTTTAGTTCCTCAATCTTCTACTGCAGATCTTCAGCTCTACACTGATGCTAAGTTATCACTGGAAAATATCGACGAAGTCATACAATCAGTCGTCATTGATATCCAGCTGAATATTCCTAACTACAAAGCAGTTGAAGAACCGAGCTTAACTGAACAACTAGACTTAGAGGCTATTTTGCAAGAAACTGAAGAACCAGTTCAGTCGGCTCCCATGACTGAACAATCAGTTCTAGCTGAAACTGAAGTGGCTCAGTTGCACAAGGAACCAACTAAAGAAGTGCAAACTGAAGAGCCAATTACAGTATCAGTTGATCAACCAACTACAGTATCAATTGATAAACAAACTGACGAGCCTTCCAGCTCAACTGTTGTTCCGATTTTCACTCCTCCTCCAGAACTTCAACAGGAAGCAATACCAGAAGATGTTTTAGAAATGGTTACTATTGTGACTGAATCAACTGATAGATCCTTGGTAATCTTTAATCAAGAACACAAGGAGCAGGAACCAGAATCCTCTGGAGCTATGTCTCTTGAGATACCAATGGGTATTGAATCTAGGATTGAAGACATTGAGTCCAACCTTCACGATGTGATCTCATCCATTTCTGACATCAAATCAACTCAACTACTGCACACCTTGAAGATTGATTCTATAAAGAAGAATACTTTTAAGAGTTTACAACAGGTCCCGAAGGATATTACTGCACTATTTCTCAAAATAGATCAGTTAAAGAAGGACCGATTGACGATTCAAGCTCATTTCCAAGCTCAAGAAGTGTTCACAAAATGCATGGATTTCCTCCATAACGTAGTCACAAAGAGAATGGATTTACTGCAAGAACATATATTGCATGCCTTACCAAATGTCACTTCAGAAGTTCATGCTTTATCCAGTAGAGTTGATAAGTTTGACAAAAATGGAGAAGAAGAAAAAGAAGAAGATCAGCAGAAGCAATCCAAGAAGAGACCTAGTCAACTGACTGATCAAGGACCAGCTGATAAAAGAGCAAAGAAATAAAGATATCCAGATCAGTTAAAAGATAGTCTTTATATTCTTATTCATTTGAAGAGTTTGGCAGATTTTAAAGAATTTTTAGTCAACAGAAGATTCTTTTATTCTTTCATACTATGAAAAAATTTGTACATTGAAAGAGTTGTCAATAAAAGATTATTTCATCTACAAAATATTCAGCTTGATCAGTTCACATTTTCTAAGTTTTGTCAAACACCAAAAAGGGACAAATTTTTCGAAACTTAATTTCGGAAGTTTGACAAACCGAGCGTAAAAAGATTAAAAAAACTGATCAAGAAGACTGAAAAGAACTGAGCTAAAAATATGCAAACTATTGGTTGCCTAACTGAAGATTAGTGCGCATATAAGGCAACTTAACTAAGCTAACTGAATTATGTAGTCGACTCGATGATCAGTTGGAACTGATCGGTTTTACTACAATCAGTTAAGAGATATCAATTAATTCTATCGGCTGTGTCAAACTGATAAAACAGTGTGACACATCGTCATTTAAGGAATGTAGCTATCAACCGACAACTGTACAAAAGCAGACTGCAACATGTAGTGGGAACGCCACATTTAAGAAATGCTACAATGTACGATTGTCAGAAGAATATTGACGTGACAAACAACGAATAGAAAGATTGAAACGCATTAATTGTTACCGTTGGAAGAAAAGCCTATAAATAGCCGCGAAAAGCAGCTGAGAAGATACGAACCGAACTACCAAGTTTTTATTATGCTGAAATCTCTTCACAAGCTTTCTGTTCATATTCAAAATATTTCAAAAGCTCACACTTAACATATACATTCCTATCTATCAAGGCTATACATTGAGCTTACAAGCACAAACACTTATCGTTGTAATATTCGATCTTAGAGAGATCAGTTGTGCTAAGAAGTTTCAGATCAGATGGGAACTGATAAACTGTATTGAAACTAAGAGTTTCAGTTTTCCATTGTTAAGTCTAAAACTGAAGGGGGTCTGTACAAGTCTTGTATTGATCAAAGTATTTTAGTGAATATAATATCTTCTAGATGGAAAAGGGACGTATGAGTGATTGAAATCTCCGAAAATCCATAAATCTTGTGTCTCTTAATTTCAGTTTTATTCTATCTTTCAGTCCGTTTATTTCCGCACTTTCATTAGTTAACTGATCGACATTGACATAACAAGATTCCCGAGTTCATTTTATCACTAAACTGACTCATTATTTGAAAATGTGGTAAAATTGTCAAGTGTTTAATCAACCCCGCTTCTAAATACTCTTTCACCTACCAATCGATCCTATCAAGTGGTATCAGAGTAGTTTAATCTTGTTCCTGAATATTCCTACCTACAAAATCTGATTAGCATGTCTTCCTTCAACAAAATTCCAATGTTCTCAAGAGAAGAGTTCGATGTGTGAAAGATTAGAATGCAGGCTCATCTAGCTGTACAAGATGATGACATGTGGTATGTCATTACTGACGCACCCATGAGAATACTGAAAAAAAATACTATTGTTGCCATAACTGATGGCGCACCACACCATATTGAGAAGCCAAAAAAAGAATGGACAGCAGAGGAAAAAAGTAAAGAAAATTTGGACAATGTGGCCAAAGATATCTTGTACAAAACACTGGATAAATTAACTTTCAGCAAAATAAAGATATGCAAGACTGTAAAATAAATCTGCGAGAAGTTGACTCAGGTCTGCGAAGGCAATGAGAAAACCAAAGAGAATAAACTTTCAGTTTTTGTCCAAAAATTCAATAATATTAAAATGAATATTGGAGAATCTATGCACGGATATGATAAGATAATCAGCGGCATAATAAACGAATTGAATGCACTTTGAAAGGTGTATTCAAATAAAGAAGTAGCGCTGAAGGTAGTCAGAGGTCTTCCCAAGGAATGGGATGTTAAGACAATGGCTATGAGAGAATCAAAGGAGCTGAATAAGGTCGAATTACATGATCTATTTGTTGGTATGAAGGCCTATGAGTTCAAGCTGCAAACGAGAGAAGGAGAACCTTCCACACTAGCAGATACAACAACTCTTAGTGTTATCAAACTGGAACCAACTGGTTCAGTTGAGAAAAATTCTGATTAGTTAAGTAATGACGCAATGTCATTATTTGTCAAAAAATTTGGAAGATTCATGAGAAGAAATCAAGCCTCTTTTCAAAGACAATATCAGAGGAATAACACCAAGGAAGCACCCAATGCTTGCTACAACTGTGGCAAAACTGGACACTTCATTGCTGACTGTCCTAAGCCAAAGAAGGATAGTCGAGTGTCAGCGGAAAAGGGAAAAAAAATCACACGAGCACAGGAGAAGAACCAAAGAAGATAAGAAATCATTCAGAAAGAAACACAAAGTTCTTCTAGTTGAGGAAAGTAAATCCAAATGGGCATAATCTGACAGCGATGAATCAGAACTTGAGAGCTTGAGCAGCTCCAACGATCATGAGGAAGTCAAGTGTCTGATGGATGATGACACAGAAATAGAATCAACAAGTGAACATGTATTCAATTTTAGTTCAACTGACTTTACACGTGATGAACTTATTTCCACATTACACGACATGGTCAACGAGTATCATAAGATTGCCCTCTCATTTGAAAAGGCCAACGCAAATCAAACTGATCCAATGACGATAAAATTGAAACTGATAAATCAGATGAACTGTTGAGTCTTAAACAGGAGATTGATGAGCTAAATGCTGAAAGAAGCAATAATCAATCTATGATTCAGCAGTTAACGCTTCAGAATTCAAAGAAAACCGAGCTTATTCAGGCATGGAATAAATCATCAATTGCACTAACTGAAATGCAAGATATGCAAAAATCAGTTACCGGTAAAACTGGTTTAGGCTTTAGCAATCATGATGAAACTTCTACCAGTGATACTCAGCCAAAACATGGGCAAAGGGAAATATATTCACTTTGTCAAATCAGTTGTGGTACAAGAACAACCTGAGCCGAGTAGACTAGTTGATCAGCCTATTGAAAATATGAACAATGCTAAAAGGTATAGAATTGGTTATAGCCCTAAAACTTCAACTGATTCGCGTAGCTGGCCACATAAAAGGTTCAGCAATAAACACATGATTTTTCCAAATGGCTATTCCAATTACCATAACTGTAAACCAGTTCAAAAAAGATATCGCCTGAACAACCAGTTGAACAAGGCTAAAGGACATTCATTAGTTAACTTATTGACATTGACTTAACAAGATTTCCGGGTTCAGTTTATCACTAAACTGACTCATTATTTGAAAAGGTGGTAAAATTATCAAGTGTTTATTCAACCTCCCCCCTTTCTAAACACTCTTTCACCTATCAACCGATTCTATCACATTATTATGCATATTTATATGTACTTGTGTGAAGAATCCATTGATTTATCATTTAGTACCAATAGTGCATACGTGTGTCATGAATCCTTGCTTCTTTATGGCATATACTCACGTTTCTTCATGTTGATGTGCGAGGGATTGTTGGCAGCTGTTGATAGGGGGCGGAGACATGTCACGGTTCAAGGGAATTAGTGCTGGAGTCGAGACTTGAGGATGATTGATGTAGATCAAGAGTGGTGTCCAAGGAATGGCTCGGTTTTGGGGAGATCGCGTGCAAGGGTCGGGCCAGAAATGCAAGGATTCATCGAGCCATGGATCAGACCCTGGTGGTTCTGAGACACGGCCTGGAAGGGTTCGACACGTGATGGAACCAGCCCCATGCGCGATAGATCGAGTGGGTAGAAGATCGGCCGTGGGTGCTACATCTTCATCGTCTAGTGATCGTAGGCTTAGTACAGCATGCAAGGGGCAGATATCGTGTTATGGTTTCTTCCAAGAGGGTCATAGTGAGGTCTAGTAGAGGCTGGTCCACAGCTGGTCCTAGCTGGTTTGGTGTGGGTTCGATACTTTGGTTGGATAGTCATGGCTAGGGTACAGCTAGGAAAAGCAGATTTGTCCAGCCACGTTTTGGGGTAGTTTTGGGGTTAAACTGGGCTGAAACGAATGGTTTTAGGGCTGTAAGGGTACGTGTTAAGTGTGGTAAAAGTTTGGGAAAAACATTTGGTTAAATTTCGGTTAGGTTCGGGTTAAAACCAGGACTACGGTCCAAATTTTAAAACAAATCGATTAAGTTTTGAAATGGGCTCGAGATTTCGTCTAAGAAATAATTTTAAGTATGTTTTCGGATGTTTTAAGGAGTTTGGTAAGCTTGAGTCGAAATTTAGATGTCCAGGGGTAAAATGGTCATTTTGGGTTTCCAAGAGCAAAATGGTCATTTTGTACCCGGGGTGGGATTCTTGTCCTGGCACCGCCCTGAACACATTTAATCATGTTTTTAAATGTTTATGCATCATGATCATGATTTTTATGAATTTATGAAATATACGTTGCATGCTTGGTTCTAAGAAAATGTACGCATGTGCATGATTTTGATAAATGATGAAAATGATGATGATTTGAAGGATGGGAATTAGTTGTGGTATCGAAGTACATGTAAATTCTTAAGACGTATATGTAAATGATGATGATGAGGCCTAGACACAGTAGATGGGTAACACTGTCACTGATGTCCTACAGCCGTCGGGTACTGAAGTTCTATGTATGATGGATCTATCGTAAATGATGAATGATGTACCACAGTCACAACTAATTAACTGAATTCACTAAAGGAAATGATGATAATGATAAACGAAGAATGATGAAAATGATGAACTATTTTGACGTGTAATGATTTCATATGGCACGTCTGCATTTACACTTTTTAAGTGCATGAAAGGTATGTTGATTACAGTATATTTTCACTGATGTGTGCTATGTATATGTACTTGTTATTTCTGGTACAGGTGTGTTGAGTCTTTAGACTCACTAGGCGTGTGTGATGCAGGTGAGCATTTTTATGAGATGATTGGAGGTGCATGATTCTGAGTCAGAGGATTGGATGTGCGTGCACGACCCGAGGACCACATTTCTTCCGCACATGATTTTTTATGAGCTTTGAGAGGGCATAAACATTTTATACATTGTTGACTTTTAGGATTTTTACTCGTTTATGTTTATGTATATCATGTTGGATGAACTTGGCCGTTTTAAACTACTCTATTTTTACTGTCAAATATTTACGCTTATTTTTAAATGATATATTTTTCAGTAGAGTTGCATGCATGCAAAATATTTAAATGAGATTTTCGAAATGTGAGCTTTTTTTAAAAAAAAAAATTTCACATTTTAAATAAGCAGTTGTTTCAAATAAACTTGACATTCTTCTTTGTCAAGGCGGTGATAGGCACCGCAGTAGAAGAGATGCCTTGAATAAACTTCATGTAACATCCAGCCAATCCCAAGAAGCTATGGATCTTTTTCACGCTCTTAGGCACTGGCCAATCTTTGATTGCCTCAACTTTACTGGGGTCCACCTCTATACCATCCCGAGATACAATATTGGCCAAGAATGCCACTCTGTCTAGCCAGAACTCGCACTTACTGAACTTGGCATACAGCCGTCTATCCTGTCAAGTCTGCAGTACGGTCCTCAGATGCTGACTGTGCTCCTCTCTGCTCTTCGAATAGATCACGATGTCGTCAATGAAAAATATGATGAACTAATCCAAGTATGGCTGAAACACGCGATTCATGAGATCCATGAAGATCGTCGGCGTTATTAAAACTGAAGGGCATCACAAAAAACTCATAGTGCCTATAACGCATCCTGAATGCCGTCTTCTACACTTCAGACACTCTTACTTTCAGCCGATGGTATCCAGATCGGAGTTCTATCTTCAAGAATACTGATGCTCCCTAAATTTGATCAAATAAATCCTCGATCCTGGGCAGTGGATACTTGTTTTTGACTATGACACGGTTCAGCTCCCTGTAGTCAAAACAAAGCCTCATGCTGCCATCCTTCTTCTTAACAAACAATAACGTGTGTCCAATGGACAAAAGTTAGGGCGAATGAAACTCTTATCTAGCAAGTCCAGTATCTAATCCTTTATTTCTTTCATCGCTGTAGGTGCTAGACGATAGGGTACCTTAGATATCGGCACTGTACCTGGCATGAGCTCAATAAAAAATTTCACCTCCCTATCCGGTGGAATGCCTGAAACATCGTTAGGGCTAACGAGGGAAGTCTCTGGCTACTTCGACCTCCTCTAGCCTCTGACTGACTGGCTTTGACACTGTCACAATGCTGGCCAAAAACGTCTGACAGCCTCTACTCATGAGCTTCCTCGCACAGATGCAAGAAATGATGTGCAACATCTGCTGATGTCTGGCTGCCTCAAATATAAACGGCTTAACGATGGGCGGTCGGACAGATACTGACCTCCGTCGAAAATCTATGATAGCTCCGTTAAAAAAGCCAATCCATACCCAGAATAATATCAAACTCCAGCAACGGTAGCACATCAAGTTCGTCTGCACCGCATTTTTCTGTAATCGAAGCTCCAATTTCTTCAATATCTGGGAGGTAAACATCTGATCTCCGGATGGAATCGATGCTTTGAATCACAAATCCATAGCCTCTGATATGATTACCAGTCGCTTGATGAAATATTCGGATATAAACGAATGTGTAGCTCCGGAATCTATCAGTGCATGCGTGGCTACACCTGAAATATATATCCTTCATACGATAAAATATACCATCATATCTGTTCGCGTTGAGACTTGAAAAATTTCTACCAACAATTATCCCAAGTTCCTCGAAAATTTACTGATTTATTTCTAGCATCCCATAAGAAAATCTCGAAATTTACCTCCAAAAATTCAGAAATAGCAATTGGGCCCTCAAGATTTCGAAATTTGCATTTTGTTCCCCAAAAAATTTTCGAATTTTTATCCCCATTAAAACTTAAAGTTCTCAAAAATTAATTATTTGATCCCCGAAATTCCAAAAAACTCGAACATAGTCCTAAAAATTTTGATTCTTGCACTTAGGCCATCATTTATTGGTTATTACAATTAGGTTCTTAAAATTCTGAATTCATGGAATTCAAATCCTTAAATCCAACTAGGTAGAACATGCATCGTAATTTATTCTAGGTTCTCAATCTCAAAATAATTCACACAATAATCATATAACCCAATGCAATCAATGTGGTAAATACATAAAACTTAAGCATTAAATTTACCAGTGATCAAAGTAGAGTCGAGCTCAGCCTCTATCTCATCGGCATGCATCACATATGCTCTGTCAGTAGTGGGGCCCTTGTTCTTCGGGCAATTTACCCCTTGTGACTCTCCTGCTCGAATATGAAACATTTGTAAGTTCCCCAAAAACATTTTCCAAGGTGGAACTGGTTGCATTGCTTGCATGGCTGCCCATCTACCGGCTTCGGAGCCCCTGATACCTGTTGTGGCCTCTGCTGACCAGGCCTCTTAATCTGTCATTGGGGCTTCTACTGACCCTGATGTCTCGGTGGCCCCGTGAACTGTTTTTTCTGTGGCTGGGTTCTGGACTGGGCCTGGGATCTCTTCCTCTGCATCTCAAAATCAAAGCCCCTCAAGGCCTGCTCCGCCTGAAAGGCACAAGCGGTGGCCTCACCATAGCTCGCCTGTCTCATCAGCATAACGTCTGGTGCAACATGGGTCGCAGGCCATCCATAATGTGAAGGGGGCCTAAAACTCTTTTCTTGAAATTTGCGGAAAATTAAAAATTTTCTTTTTAAAAGAACTTAAATGGCCTCATTCATAAAATCACTGGGGAATCAAGTTCAATGTTTAAAATAATAGCAGCGGAAAAAAATAAAGTTTTGCCAACAATAACAATTTAAAAATTATCCAACGACTGATAAAAATTGTTTGCGGAATAACAACTGCTGCACTGAGGTCCTCGGGTGCCACTACTGCCGACCCAAGCTGGCTCACTGGTCCCCGCCCTCGGCCCTGGCCTCATCAGTACCTACAACAATCAAGTCTAGTGAGCCTAAAGACTCAGCATGCATATATCGCAGGTAACGAGTAAAAATCTGAATTTAAAATATGCATGAGTTAACATATCCTGTCCTGAGGCATACTGAAAATAATCTGTACTGAGCAATTATAATACGTGCATAATTGAACTGGAAATCACTGTAAAAATATTTGCTCCTTGGAGCCTGTACTGAAATATCTGGTAAAATTTTCTGTTGAGATTATGTTTTACGCCTGTGGCCACTGCACTAAGCTGAACTGATCGGTAACTGGCTACCGGGGAGGCTGAAACTGAACTGAGCTGGCCGGTCACTGGCGACCGGGTGGTACCATACTGAACTGATCGGTCACTGGCGACCGTATAAAATAACACTCCCACATAGTGAATGAACCACAAGCCATATCGCATAAATCTCAAAAATAATCATTTTCTATTTAATGCACGTAAAATAATTAACTGGCGTAATGAAAATTCCTGTAATTTTACCAACTGGATTGGATTGGATCGTTCCCAGGCTCGCTGCAACCTAACTGTGCCATGAAAAATATGCAATAGCTTAAACTTGACCAACTATGCAATTTACGTTCAAAAGATGCGACTATGACGCCTAATGACTTCGCATTTAATCATGACTCCGAGCCAACCTGAACCGACACTGAACCGACGTATAGTCATGATTAAAATACGCTGAAAAATCATAAAATAATGTTCCTAAAATGATAGGGTCGAAATCTAGGTGGAATGGAGGCCAAAACACGAAACGCTTTTTCGAGAGTCAATTTGGCACATTGCACCGTAAATTCTCGTACGACCTCAAAAATGATCCAAATGACAAACGGTCAAAAACATAACCTTCCTAACTCAATGGGGCACTGTCCAGTCCAAGGCCATGGGCTAAAAGCCAACCAAGAACTCAAACGAGCCTTCTAAACGACACAGCAACTTGCTGTAATTTCCAGCAGCTGCGCAACTACAAGACTTGCGTTGGTTTCGAGACTATCGGCCATTAGGGGTGTGAACCACCGACCAGAGACTCTTACCAACATCCCAAGGAATGATTTGAACCATGGCTAAGGGCCCTAGGCCAGCCACAATCCGCATCACACCAAATCTTAACCGAAGGGTCCAACCGAGAGCAACCTGCATGCGTGTGTAGTGTTTATGCTATGATCGATGTCTTGCGTCATTCCAGTGGCCATTTGATTGACCATGGCACGATCTAGACATCTAGGAGCATGATATGAACCGTGGCTAAGGGCCATAGGCCAACCAAGATCCACACCAAGCAAACACAAACCGAAACCAAAAGCTGTCCAACCGAAGTAGCCGAAGGGGTATAGGGGCTGTTGTGATGTTTTTATTAAAAACCGATGAACCATGGACCAAGCCACCAAAAGGGCAACTTAGTCACGTCTTAGACATGCTAGGGAAGTGATCCAACCATGGCTATAGGCCCTTGGGGCAGCCAAGATCAGATCCTTCCTCCATGACAAGAAACTGAATTTTCGAACAACATTTTCTGCACCTATGGGGACTTGCTGTCATTCTGAATTTCCAGCAAGCATGGGGCTGGTTTGAATGGACCAACATGGTCCTAATGCATCCTACTACATGTATACAAGCCACCTTGGGAGACTGGAGTCGATCCAATACCTGAAACTCACAAACCAAAAGAAATCGTGAAGCTTGCCAAGGAAATCGAAAATTCTGCATGTGTGGTTTCAAAAATGTTTTGACTTGGATCTCGATTTTTACTTGAATAAACATGATCATGTACTGAAAAATAAATGATAATATGACTTGATTGAGGTTTGAAAGAAATCTAGACATGCCTGGTTTCGTTTCAAAAGAAAACGAACGAAACGACGACGACGCGGCACGGAGGAGGTGGAGCGCTTCTCTTTTCTACCTTACCTTGCTCTCGATTTTTCTCTCTTCTTTTTGGCTAGGTACCTCACGATTTTTCTACTGAAAATGAGTGTGAATTCACTCTGAATTTTCGAAAAGGAGAGGGGGGAAAAATGGTTATGAGGGGTGAGGAGAAGGGTGCACAATATAAGGAAGAATCAAGACCAAGTCCACTCCCCTTTGAATTTTAAATTTTGAATTGATATCAAATGAGTTGGTGGATGCTTCTAGGAGATAGTGGCCGAAATTTCTCTTGTTCTAGACTAGGATATGTCCATTTATTTAATTAAATTGTGCTCCCAAAAATCCTAGAATTATCCTACTAATTACATGCAAAGAATTGGTCAAAGTTGATGAGTTGGAAAATGAATCTTCTAGCACTAAGGGTGGCCGAAAAATGCATGATAAAATAAAGGGAAATGTTGATTATCTAGTCAACTAATAATCCTTGAAAGCCTTACTAATCCTTTAAATAATTTAGTGAGCTAACCCCTTAATTTAATAACTTAAATGAGTTCATTTCTTAATCACCTCAAATAATTAAATTAAATCATCAAACCTCCCTTTCTAACTTAAATGAACTTGGTTGCTAGCTAAATTAACTTCTGGAAATATTTCTCGAATCTTAAATTCTATCTCAAAACTCCAACTCCGGTCCGGCCTCACTGAAAATACTGAAATGCTAAAAATCAAACTACTGAACTGAAATAATAAAATAATTAACTTCAAACAAATGCATTTAAAATAATCATGCAATGAAGTCAATTAAATTTAAAAATCTAGAATTATGCATGGCTTATACGTCTACTGATATACGGGTTCTACACATAAAATGTCTCACCTTCTGTGTGGCATCTCTCGCAATTAGGGGCACAAAATTCTTGATAAAGTCGGCCATAGTCGAGTCCCCGTGGCGGAGACTAATGAACTCCCACATCAGGTGGCCCCCTGACATCTGCTGGAAAATACTTATCGTTAGAACATCTCCTTGAACTGATCCCATGTGAGGGTAGCCAAGTTCAACCCATGCGCTGCTCTCTCCCACCAAAGGGACACATCAAGATAAGAGGCGCACCTGACCCGGTTGCCATCCATCATCTACAATTACTGGAAGTGTAGCTCTAAAGACTGAATCCAACCCTCTGCTACCAAAGGGTCAGTAGTACCCCCGAACTCCTTCGGGTTGAGCCGTCGAAATTGCTCAAAAATTTCCGTCTGTGGTTGAGGAGCTTGTTGCGCCTGCTCTAGAAGTCTAGCCATGACCTCGAGTAGCTACATCCAATGGCGGTGATGGTGGTGGTTGAGGTGGAAAGCCTCTATCGTCTCCGGAAGTATCATCATGATGATCTGTGCTAGGGACGCGTCTGGGAGCCATAATATCTTAATACAGTCCAAATTCTAAACGTAATCCATCATGCAATTTAATCTAGTTTTCAAAACATTTAATCCTTAAATAATAAAAAAATCTAAACATTTGTTGTAAATCGCTGGAAAATGTATAACATGCAATCATGCAGGTGATAGCAATAAACTGTTTAAACATAAAATCTTACAGACTTGAGACTTGAAGACTGAGCTGCAGAAGCTGGTGGTGGCACAAACCTACACAGTACCCTTGCTCTGACACCAACTGAAACATCAACTGCTTTTTTCTTTTTTTACAAGCTCAAACCCGAAAATCTCATAAATTATTCAAGCATGCAACACAGATGAAAATATCTTCTTTCAAAAAAAGATGTAATCCAATGATAGATAAAAATACTGCAGTTTAAAAATAGATAAATCGTCAAACCTCGACTTACGTTTTAAAATAATGCAAATATGAAATACGTAAAAAAATTCCTCTCAATCATCAACATGTCAAAACATAGCGTATAAAATAATCATATCATCTCCTAACTCAAAACGTATGATCATCTCCTAACTCAAAACGTGATGTGCGGAAGAAAATAAGGTCCTCGGGTTCGCGTGCGCACATCCAACTCTGCCTACTCAGACTTCAGCACCTCCAGCCTCCTCATCAACAAACTCACATGCATCATTCACACCTAGTGAGTCTAAAGACAACACATCTATAACGTTAGTAGCAAATACATATACATAAAATGCAATGGTGAAAAGTACAGTACTAAAAATACATCTCATGAACTTGGAAAGAAACATGAATCTAAACATCTCATATCATGGCATAGCGTGTCAAAAACATCTCATCATATCATCATATACTTATACATTTACTTTAATTGAATTTAATTCATTAGTTGTGACTTTCATATCAATTCTAATCGTATCAGCTCTATCATATCAGGTATATTCGATTGATCCATCTACATATAACCATGCTACCCGACGGCGGGGACATAAGCGACAGTATTACCCATCCACTGAGCCTTGGCCATACAGCTCATCGTATACATATATCGTCAGTCATAACAGATTCTCATCCTTCAAAAACATCATTATTTTCATCATTTATTAAAATCATACATATATTTATTTTTCCTTAAAATCGAGCATGCAACATATTTTTCATAATTTTATAAAAAGTCATATACGTGGTACATAAACATTTAAAAACATGTAAAATCTTGTTTAGGGCACTGCCATGACTAAAAACTCGACCCGAGTTCAAAATGATAATTTTTTCCCTGGAAACACAAAATGACAGTTTTACCCGCGGACCTTTAAATTTCGACCTGAAGCTTATCAAACTCCTTAAAACATCCTAAAACATATTTATGAGCAATTCTTAGACGTAAAATTGAACCTGTTTCAAAATTTATTCGATTCGTTTTAAAACTTGGACAGGGGTCCCGATTTTAACTCGAATCAACCCGAAACTTAACCAAATTTCTCTCAACTTTTTACCACACCTTATACACATCCGACCAGCCCCTAAACCACCTATACCAGTCCAATTAAGCGCCTCGAACAGCCCTGCAAATTGCTGTATTTTTCGACCCTTTGATAATCCATAAACCCTAATGCACCAAGCCTTCAAACCTTCAACCCTAGACCTAACCAACTCGAACCGACCTTGAACCAATGTTATCTAGGACCAAGATCAAGCCATGGAAACCCTACTCATGAACCGACCTTAATCTCACCTACAGCCCCATGCACGCACCTTGTCCAATCTTGCCAAGGAGTGACACAACTAGCCCTTAATCCTAGCCATTCCTTCTAACTTCACGTCCAGCTGCACACGGCCATTTCCCAGCCTAGTCACGGGCCCAATAAGGTCTGATACACTGCTGAATCAAGCCATGCATGGCTGCACCAACCCTTACCCTCGATCTAGCCACGAAAACCCTAGGTCCTTCACCCAAAACCAATCGGCCTTCCCTCAAGCCGACCAAGTCTCGACTCCAGCCCTTTTTCACCTTACTCTCGACCTATGCAGCCCCCTAGCATCTCAAAATCGACAGCCCCTTACACAAACACAAGAAAGCGTGAGTTAAGAGTCAAGAAATTGCATATTTCATGTTAAACCTTTGCAAAAATGTCACCACATAATAAATCAAAGGAGTTCTCATGCAAATACATATATATCAGCATATAAATGGTGTGAATGATTAGAAAAAAAGATGCAATGCGTGTCTTTGCGTATAAACACTCGAAAACTTGAAGACCTTCGCGTATAACGCGCACCAGAGAGACGGAGAGGGATTTTTCTTGAAAGCTTCGGAGAAACTTTGAGATGGCTGCTTGTTTTTTGAGCAAAGAGAGCTGCCGAATGAGGGATGGGGGTTCGGCCACCTAGAAGAGGTTAGGGTTTATCCTTTAGGTTTAAGTCATAATAAGCCCAACAAGCCCAAAAACACTCCCGTAAAATATTTCGTTTAGGTACCATTAAAATATATAACCCGACGAGTAAAAATACTCAACAAAAGCCCATTTTCAAAAATCAAGCTTTAATACACCATATATTAAATAATTATTCAATAAAAACTATTTTCCTGCTTATCCCCGGTCTCCGTTACTCGTTCGAGCACAAAATGCAACTTAAAACCCTAATACATGAAACTTATAAATAATAATGAAATAAACCCTTCCCACCCTAATGCATGAAACTTATAAATAATCGTGAAAAAAACCCTTCCCATGCAATAATCACGCATGAAGTGCATAAAAATCATAAACACCTATTTTAAAATAAAACCCTAGATTGCATGCAGTCGGTTACGTAGTTCGAATTTTCTGGACCTTACAGAATATATTTTGAGAAAATTAAATTATACTATCATGACGTTTAAGGTAAAGTTAACCAATTAATTAATCTTTGGAAAGGTAAAATAACTTAAGGTAGTTTAGGATTGATAATTAATAGAGGATGTAGAGTTAGTTAAATATTTGATTTCCTTGAGGACAAGAAACTTGGTATAAATGCATAAAAATGGAAGATACCTTGTCGAATTACGCAGGGAAAGCGTGACAGAATGCAAAATTTAAGCAAATCACATTAAGTATGAAGTGAATGAGGGAGCTTAAACTTTTCAATAGTCAAGACTACAAAAATTTTCAGGACGAAATTTTATTTAAGGCGAGAGGATTTGTTACTCCCGAAAATCAGTCCAAGTAGATCGCATGTATGAAAATTATTAAATTGCTAAAATATTTTAATTAAATAATTTTGGATGCATGAATGATATATTTTGAGTGACTAAATAAATGATTAATTGTTTAACTTTGCTCGATTACATAATTTAAAGATTTTTAGGAGAATATCAGTAGTTGGCCCGGAACGGAGGACTGGAGACGATTAAGATGTTAAATATTTTAAAGCTAAATTTTTACTTTTAGTTAAGAAAATATTTATTTTAAATATTTCTAAGAATTTTAGTATTTTAAGATCAAATTTAAATTAATTAGTAGGAGCTAGGAATTTTATATAATTTATGAGGATTTTTGGAAATATGTATTTTTAAATCTTTTAATTTGAGGCATAATGATTTTATTAATCTTAATGAGCCTAATTTATTAATTAAAAACAAGGGTTAATTAATCTCATTAATTGAGTATTTAGAAATCCTTTATGTTTTTTTTTAATAAATGAACCATAAGCCCTGAACTCACCGAAAAGCACACTATCAAATTTACGTGAAAGGCAAGTGACGGCCGAACCTTCAAGGGTCTTGCAAGGAGGAAGTTCCGATTTTTTTTCTCATCTGTTCTTTGATTTTCTTCATCTTTCTTCTTTACAACAACAATTACCCGACTCCCTTGCTTTCCAAGGTGGATTTTCGATGGGGTTTTGACAAGAAAAAAGGGTAGAAATCGCCATTCATTCATCACCGACGTTATGCCGCTTCGTTATTCGTATTTCGAGCGTTTTAAATGCAAAGATATGTTTTCACTATGCACCATTCAATCCATAATATTGCATGTATTTGATTTTATGTGAAAAATTCATAAGGATGATGATTTTAAGTTTTATACATATGCATCTTATGTTATTCAAAAATAAATCCTTAACGTTTTAGAGAATTGTTGAAGGATGGATACAAACCAAGGGATTCAAGTGTAGATCTAAATGTTTAAGAGTATGTTTTGAAGGGTAAGAATCAAAAGAGAGGCTAGATAGGGGCTGCATAGCCCGGCACGCAACATGCGTGCAGGCCGAGAGGGAAAGGGTGCGGTTTTGGGGCTCCATTGATCAAGGGGGCTGCATGGTGTCCTAGTCAGGGTCTTGAGGGAAGGTTTAGGGTCCTAAGAAGGTTTAGGAGGGGTTCGGTCAGGGCTTGGACAAGCTGGTATAGCGGTGGTACCATGACTCCAAAAGTTGCACTTATTGTATTTTTTGGGTGTGTGCAGTCCTAGGGCTAAGGGGATGGTGTAAAGAACTGGACTAGGGGATTGGGACATGTCTTAAGGTCCTGATGATGGGCTGGTGTGATCTGAGAGTTGATTCAAAGGCTGCAACAGCCGCTGGAGCATTTGTACCCCAGCTGGACACGAGGAGCCGTTTGGTGAGCTGCTGATGCGAGGGGTTTAGGGCACGGGGCGTCGGGTATGTGTCCAAAAGGGCCTGATCATGGTCTTAGTGTTTAAGGAAGTGGTCTAGGGTCTGTTTCGTGGTTGTTTCGAGCAGTGGTCCGTTTGGGGGTCATAATCTGTCCGAACTTGTCAAAATAAGGACGAAATGGGCCTATGTTAAAATTGTGAATTGATTTTCAGTTTTGGCTTGGATTTAGGAAGTTCAAGCATCTTAAATTGGGTCTTACGATGCTAGTAAAGGTATGGTCTTGGGTTGGTTTGAGTCGGATGGGTAGTTTGGTCAATTGTTTGCTCGAAAACGTGAAAACGGGTAAACGAGTCATTCGGTGAGCGAATAGAGTGATTTTGAAGTGTAAGTCCTAAGCTAAAATTTACAGCAAGTTTTTGGGTATTTTGGGTGTTTTTAAAGTTGTGGAATCGAGTCACTTTTTGTAGCATAAAGTCCGGGTTCTTCCAGGTAGTTATAGAGGTAAAACATGGGCGGTCGGTTTGAGGAAAAGTCGAGGGCGGTTTGCAACTTCCTTAAACAATTCCATATCACGTTAAATATTATTTTTATAAGTTTTAAAGTATATGCATGATATATTCTATTTTCATTAGTTTTAACTTATCTGCATATTTATCCAATTTTTAGCAATCTCGATGTTCACGAATGATATAAGCCATTTTTGGAAATTTAAAGAATATGGAAAGTTATGCATGTTTTTTTGAAGTGATAAAATAAAAGAAAATATTTTTTAGGAATGTGAATCGATCGTGCCGTAAAAGTAGTAAGAGATACGTTGAAAATGGGAATGGTGAATTTGTAATGAGAAGGGAGTGAACCGTCGAAAAGGGGGGGCGTGAAACTCAATGATAATGGATCCATTGAAGAAGTAAACGGTGAAGTTATTTTATGATAGTCGGTGGGATCGTCCAAGAAGTGGACGTTGAACCTGGCATCCTAGTACAATGGTTTATAGATTGATCAATCGACTGAATGTTGTTACTATCGAGGATCAGACTTCACCTAAAAATGTCATTTTTATGGAATAGGTTATATGTGTTCATGATTTAGAAATTTTCATATTTTTGAAGGTTTCGTGTTTTCATGACAAAATCTATTTTTAGTAAACGTATTTCTACGCATGTGATTGTATAGTTATGTGCTTGCTATATCTGGTTTGAGCTTGTTGAGTCATTTGACTACTAGGTTTGAATGGTTGTAGGTGAGGATGTTATTGAGGGAGGCGCTGAAGTTTGAGTGGATCAAGTCCGGCAGTACACTCCCGAGGGACTTTTACTTTTCGCACTACCAGATTTATATTTAAAGTTTTTAAGAAAAAGTTTGAGGATTATTTTATAACGATTTTATGCTTGTTTTGAAGTTTTGACGTTAGATCCTTTAGGAGTCATCATACATTTTTATGATTAAAGATTCCTGGAGTTTTTATGCATTTCAGATTTTTGAATTTTAAAATATTTTATAAATGTGATGGTTTCGAATTTTATAGGAAAAGTTTATATAAAAAAAATTAGTAATATTTTAAAGTTAAAAAGAAGAGACGTTTCAACACCAGTATTTTTTTCGTAAGAAAATGAATTGAGGTCTCATTAGCGATCCAAACACATACTGAGGAAGTTTCATATAATCCGGGAGATCGTGGTAATATGAGACATATTAGTAGAAAGAGTCACAACTATAGATAACATTGCTGATCCACTGACGAAGTCCCTACCAAGACCATTGTTTGAGAAGCATCGTGATGCAATGAGTCTGAAATCTATTGCTAGTTTGTTAGATGGAAAGTGAGATATTATTAGAATAGATACTCAACGAGCCCATTTTTGGTTTGAGCTTTATTGACTCTCATGTAAAAAAATCTTTATTTTAATAATATTTTACAGTTTTATCTAATTATGACTATTATTTTTTATGTATACACATGCAAACTGCAACGATAAATCTCTTGAATATATAATAGTACCATGAAGTGTACTTCACAACATAAGATCATTAAAATCATTATGAAGTATAGAGTATATTCTAAATAGGTTCTTAGTCGAATCAACTATATAAAATAAGGATAAAGGTCGTTTGAGCTTATGACTAGCATTTGTGATGTAAACACCATGTTTTATTGGTAAGAGCTTGAAGATGTCCGTTCATACAGATGAGTGATCATTTAATGATGCACTGAATAACCTTCCATGGAACTGTCCAAATGGTTATCACTTATCGAGTAGAATAGTCCGCGGTTATGGTTGTAAAACAAATGTCTTTTGACTTGTGACAACGTAGATGCTCTACATACTAGCATACACTTTGATCTATTTATTGGCACCACTGAAGGTCAAAAGATGGTGAGGTTCAGTGTAGTTTCGAAATATGATCAAATACATTGTAGTCGGGGATTCACCGTATGCCTGTAGTGAAGATATCATATATGATCTGATCAGTTAATAGTATAAAAAATCTCTTGTCAAAGTAAGACATGTGTATTTTGAAAATTTGTTTCCTCAGTTGTACATACTATGTCACTATTATAACTCAAACACGTGTCACATCATATACCAAAGGTTGCAAATTCGATCGTGATTTATGAGTTGAAGGGACCGTACTGTACACTAAAAATAACTTAAGGTTCTTGCAAGCACTATCATTTATACATAGAGGATCATGTGGCGATGCTACTATAATCTCTTACAATGATCCGTTAGGTGCGATCAAACTTGAGTTATTACATTCTTGATCAATGGGTTGATGAAAAGAATAAGGCTAATTAGGGTAAACTCGGATAAGATAAATTGTATTTTTAATCACAATGTAGTTGTGAAGCCCCAACTAGTTGTATCTCTTAACTATTCAATGTCATACAAGTACCAGATTTTCTGCTCTCGTCGAGACAGTCAAATTCAAGGAATTGAATTTTGCGTCTGTAGTTTGATGGAGATAAAAAAGATTGCTTATAAAGGAGTTTATAAGTGAATTCCATGTAATAGAAGTTGTGGAAGTTAGCTTAATTGCAAATTTAGTGAGGATAGTGAAATTACATGTTTTAGTGAAACATTTCACAAAACTGACATCTACAAAAATGGATCAGTAAAAATTTTATCATTCAAAACTTTCAATTTTCATTATATGAACAAGATTCATACCCTCGATGCATCGGCGTAGTTTGATCATCGATCGAGGTTATAATGAATTCACAATTTGAAACGTCTACTGCTAAAATACTGCTAGAATAATTTTTTTTGTAAGCTATTTTCGAAAATTACTCAAACACACGCATTTAAAAATAATCATTCAAACACAGAATGAAAATACTACAATTAAATAAAAATCTAAATATCATCAGGTATCAATTCAAGGCAATATTCGAACTCCTGCTAAAACCTCAACATGTAAAACGATGTGAAACGTGAAAACATAAGGTATCAACCATGACTCAAAAACTTAAAGTACGGAAAATGCAAGGTCCTCGGGTCAACGTATACACACTCAGCTCGTCTTACTCAGTCTTCTGCACCTCCAGTCTGCACATCATCATGTGCAACTGCACCATTCATACCTAGTAAGTCTAAAGATTCAACACACCTGAATCGATATAACAAGTACATATACATAACATGAAACAATGAAAAGTACCGTAATTAACATACATTTTAATGATCTTAAAAGCATGAACTTAAACATAGCATATCAAAGCATAACATGTCCATAACGTATCTCATCATATCAACATATACGTGTTCATTTTCTTTCTTTGAATTTAGATCATTAGTTGTGACTTTCGTATCAGCTTTAGTTGGTGTATCCATATACGTATAATCACAATACTCGACGGTGGGAACATCAGCGACAGTATTACCCATCCACTGAGCCTTGACCTTACATATTTGTGTTCGTATTCGTGTTCATATTAGTCACAACCAACTACTACCCTTAAAAACATATCATCATATTTTTCACTTACAAAAATCATGCATATATGTAAATTTTTCTTAAAATCAAGCTTGCAATGTATTTTTCATATTTCCATAAACAACCATGTTCGTGATTACATGTCAATTTGTGATAAGGGCGCTGCTAGGACTGTTAACTCGACCCGCGTGCGAAATGACCATTTTCCCCTGGAAACCTAAATTCGCCATTTTACCCCTAGACCTTAAAATTTCGACCCGAAACCAACCAAACTCTTAAAAAACCTCAAAATACATTTATAATAATTTCCTAGACGTAACCTTGAGCCCGTTTCATAACTTATACGATTTGTTTTAAAACTTGGACCGGGGTACCGGTTTTAACTCGAATCAATCCGAAACTTAATCAAACTTTCCCAAATTTTAACCATCACTTATTCACAGCCTACCAGCCCCTAAATAACACAATTCCAGCCATTTTGAACCCCTTAAAATCCGCTGCTACCTGCTGGAATTTTCTGCACTTTACAACCTACAAACCCTAATGCCCTAGACCCTCCAACTCTCAATCCTAGACCTAACCAACTTGAACCAGCCTTGAACCAATGTTACCTAGGACCAAGATCAAGCCCTGGAATCCCTCCTAGACCACCGCTTTCCATGCATCCGGTCGTACGTGAACCGCCCAAAAACAAGTCCAAACTCGACACTACTCGATTCATTCGCTTCGATCGACTACTAGATCATGACCAGCCACGGTTGAGCCCTCCTAGACCACATATCAGCCACCTTAGGGATTTCACTGTGGCTTGGTTCGACTCCCCTATAGCCAGTCCCTTCCCAAGGCCCGAACTAGCCGAAGCACCAACAATAAACCTAGACTCGATCGGCCCTCACCAAGGTTCAACCGATTCTCGACTCCAGCCCCTTGACGCCTTAGCCCTCAACGTGTACAGCTCTTTAACAACTATCCCTAGCAGAACCTTGCAAAAGCACCATGAAAACGTGATTTACATCAAAAGTGTAGGCATATTTCAGGTCAAAACTATGCAAAAACCATACCACATAATAGATCAGAGAATTTCTAATCCATAAACACAAAATCAGCATATAATAAAGTGAATGATGAGAAAAACAAGATTTTGGGCATGCCTTTGTGTTATTACGCTAGAAACCTTTGAGATATAGGCGTAGGACTTGCACCGGAGAGATGGGGAAGGATTTTAGTTGAAAAACTTGAGAGAATTCTAGAGGGGGAGCTGCTGAATATTTGAAGAAAAAAGCTACTGGAATGATGAAGGGGGGGGGGGGGGGGGGGGGGGGCGGCAAGTGGGTTTAAAAAAAATTAAGTTTAGGGTTGAGTGTACGCTTAATAGTACAAGTAGTGCTAATGGGCCTTTAATTAAAAATTAAAGAGGTTAAAGAGTTTTCAGGCCCATTAAAAATCCCATTAAGCCCTTAAACACTCCCAAGAAATATTTCCTTTAGGAACGTTTTTGAAAATATTGCCCGAACTCTCAAAATCTCCCTCGACTCGCTAAATTTTGCGTACCGATTAAAAATATGACTCATTGAGTAAAAATACCTTGACAAGACCCATTTTCAAAAATAACCCTTATTTACCTCATATATTGTGGGGACCCGGACGCTAATCATCTTCTTAATCGTTCTTTGGGAATAATTGGATCAATTAATTAAACTGAGTCTAAATTTTTACTTTTTTTTAATTGGGCCCTGTATAAACAAGTGTACAAAACTATACAACAAATTATATTCCATTTTATTTAAATACACGATCAGTGCAATATCTACATCATGATCTTAAGTACAAAATCTGTTCAAAGTACAATCATAAACAAACTAGTGTCATCTCAATCACATAACCAGTGATAAACTACTCGTTCTGCGTCTAAGTCCGGAATCACCACTTTAATCACCATCTCTCATTCTCTTCTTGACCCTGATCCTGTCCCACCTGTTGTCATGCACACATACAAACAGAACAACAGCCGGATAACTCCAGTGAGAATAGAATTTTCAGTACAAACAATGTATAAATGCAATGTATAAAATCATAAACATTTACTAAAAGCATGAATCATAATCTGAAACATAAATCGATACAAACATGTAACATAATCTATGAAACATAATCGATACAAGTCTGTAAATCAAGCTCTGACTCTTATTCTTTGACTCGACTCAATCTGGCCTAGTCTAGGGATCCCGGTTGAATAAGAATGCAAAAATTCACCTACTCTCCTCAGCTATATGGCTGTACGTTCTTATTCCCAGACTTTGGTACACTATATCGAATATCTGCAATAGAAGCTGATCTGCATTCTAAGCAACATCGATATAAACCAAACGTCCAGTGATCTGGCACCTCTGCCAATAACCCTGTCACGACTTGGCACATCTGCCAAAGACTCTCTGTCTCAAATCAATCATCTAATCCATGCTTTCTATAAATCAATAGAACAAGCATATATAAATGCAATGAATTCAAATATCTGAAAACAATAGCAAATAAGTATGTGGTTTTGGGAAACTCAAGTTCTATCTCCCTCGAGTCATTCTCCCGGTTCAATATTGATTTATACCTTTCTTTTCGTAGTCTCGGTCTGAAGAAATGGAAGTTCTGAATTCAAAGCTATCAATACAATCTGAAATGACATATTCGACAGGTACAATATCAATATACCATCCAAATCAAATCTGTTCTGATTAATCTTAATCTGATTCAAAATCAACGGCATAACGACACTAGAATGATGTCCCCAGTAACTCAACAATACGAGATATCAATTACATTCATAATTAATCAATAATCGCAATTTCAATACAAAATCTGTATATCTCAATCATATCAATTCTGAAAATCATAACAATTGTATAAACAGTCTGTTCTTCGATCTGACTTCGAATATACGATTACCGATATCACCAGAACACATTATAATAATCAAATCACAATTCCTCCAAAATCATAATTTCAAATCATATCAGAAATCAATAAAACTTACGTCCTGTAGTAGCTGTCGATGAGAGAATCACAGAACTGTGTTCGGATCAAAATTCTGATAACCGAAGCTTATAAAATCAAATTCCAAGCAAATTAAGAAATTTGAGAATTCCCTGAAGCTTTCTTTCGTTCTTGCTGTTTCATCTAAAGGAAGAATGAGATTTTTATCTATCCAAAAATGCATGGTGAAGACAAGTGTCCCACTCAAATCCCATTAATTGCACTTTAGTCCCTGAAATCTTCACTATTTGAAATTTGGTCCTCACAACGCTTTTTAATTCAATTTCAATCCTATAGAATTGTAAAACCATGGAATATGACTCAACATTCTAAAATTCATAAATTAAATAATCTTGGATTAAAATGATAAAATCTCGGGCCTTATATATTATAAATAATTAAAAATAATTATTTAATGAAAACATTTTTCCTTAACTGTTATAAGTTTTCGTTCTTCGTTTGAGCGTAAAATACCGCTAAAAGCCCTATATCATGCAATCTTAATAAACAAAGAATTAAAAACGCGTATTCATGTTAAAATCATGCATTTAATGCATTTAAATAATTATTTTAAAACAAATAAGAAATTAGATAACTTGCATGCATGTGGTTTACGTTGACCTTCAAATTTTTGGGACATTACAATCTATCCCCCATAAATTGAATTTCGTCCCCGAAATTCGCTTTTCCTCGATAATCAAAAACTTTAGACTTTTAATGTAATGATCATGGGATATCCCGATCTTGGGTTCTCTCGGAGGCCTTTTCTCGTCTTGGGTTCCACTGGGGCCTTTTCTGAAACGTATGCTACTCATTTTCTTAAAACGTACTAGAATTTTTTTTTCTCCTCCTTAATCTCCATAATTCAAAATATACATATATACTTTAAAATACATCGACACCATTTTTTAAAAATAAAACAACCAACTAGTATTTGAAAATCACAGGAAATATCTCAAAACATAAAATCGTTGATCGTTTTACCAAACCTAAAAACATTATTTCAAAAATATAGCTCATACTATGACCTCTCAAAAACCACTCATAAATAAATAGTCGTAAAAATATCTTTAACATAAATCATAATCATAAACTACTGCGGAAAACTAGCGTCGGTCCTCGGGTTATGTGCACCTTCAGTCCAGCAAAGTCAACCATCCAAGCCTCCCTCAACAATATTATCACACTCACATGCATCAATCACACCTAGTGAGTCGAAAGACTCAACACATCATATTCTTGATACCAAATAATACGTATAAATCCACAAGCAACAGTGAAATACTTTCACGTAAAAATAACATTTTCATGACATGCATAGACTTCAAACATAAACATTTTCATAAACTTTTTCATAAACATTTTCATAAAAATTTTCATATCATCTTCAACATATTCATATACATATTATCATCAACATATACATATTCCTTTTTTTTTCTTTTCGTTGAATTCAGGTAGTTAATTGTGACTTTCGTGTTCATCTACGTATACGTGTTGGGTGATGAATCCATCTGCATGTAACCACAGTATTGGGCGGCAGGGACATCAGCAACACTCTCACCTGTCAACTGAGCCTTGGGCTTACGTATTAACATATGATCGTATACATATTCGTATCCACAGAAATACGATCGTCGGGCTCTCACTAGGACCGTCACCCTCAAGATATCTCCAACATATCATCGTATTAGTCACAATTACTTTACTTCCTTCAACGTTTCACATTCTCGTCACTTTCTAAAATTTAAACATGCATATAACGTTTTTTTAAAAAAAAACCAAGCATGCAACATATCTTTTAAATGTCCATATTAAATCATAAAATCCTTAAACATTTTAAAAATAACATTTTAACATATAAATATCCATGAACATTTAAAATAATCATATTAACATATAAAATAGCAATCAGAGCACTTCCATGACGTTTACTAATTTTCGGGTGTAAAATTATCGTTTTGCCCCTAGACGTAAAATTTCACGTTTTTTACATTTTCTTAATTCTATTGACTCTAACATGTCCCAAATATTTATTTAAGCCTACATGAATTTTTTCATATTTTTATTTAGCTTAAATCGAGGACTTTTAATTTATTCTTTAAATATAACATATTAATGTGTTTTAATCTCGAATTAAACCAAACATTAATATAAAATTCCCAAATTAAAAACTTAGACTTTTAATAATTATTTGAGCTTAAATATAATTTTTCATAATTTTATCCCGCTTAAAACTAGGTGTTTCAATTAATTCTTTAATTAACGTTTCGTACGACGATAAAATACCAGATAAATCCAAAACTCATTATTTTGATCCCAAATTTTAAACATAATATTTTTATTATTTATTCTACCCTTGTGAGCCATGAACCACACCCATGGACCCATGATTCTAATTTTACTTCTTAATAATTCGAAATTGACACCTTAAGGAACCACTCGAGCCATCTCCCAATTTACTCGAGCCATGGTCAAGCCACCTCGAGCCAAACCCAAGCCAACTCACCTAGGCACCCTTCTGACAAATCCCAGCCCAAGAAACCAGCCCCTAAGTTGCTCAAACTCACCTGGACAGTAGACCAAATTCTGCATGTGTGTGTGTGAGGTGTTCTTGTTGCACTAGGACTCCTAGCAAGCCTAGGGCTCTTCCAGCCGAGCCACCACCGAACCACCATTACCCTAACCAACCCTGGACCACGCCCAGACCCTGACCAGACCAGCCCAAGCCCTGGAAACCCCAAGCATGAAGCTCTGAACCAAGCACAACAGCAGCACCACGCTACCTTTGCTTCTCACGTTTCCCTGCGTTTGGCTCGAGCCACGTCAAGCCACCATGAACCAACCCACAACCCAACCCTAGGCCAACCTCCCTTGACCCCGATGGACCAGCCTGGCTCACGCCCAGGCCAACCTCAAGCCCAACTTTCTCGCTGCGCACAGAACCTCACATGGGGGAGAGTCCTAGTTCACTAGGAATCTTCCCTAGCCACTACCTTTACCCCTAGCCGCCCTAGGACCCAACCCAGCACTAGACCGAGACCACCCTGACCCTAACCTAGCCCTGGCCAAGCCCACTTGCCACCATGCATCAATTTCCCTTCAACCGATCACATATGCTTCCATAATGATCAATTTGGCTCCAGCTTTTTTTATTCACGTTTGCAGCTTATTTGGTGTGTGTCTAGGAACCTAAACTTAGTGTAAAACACCCTTAATCCATACCATAACCATGGCAGCCCCTTAACACAAATTAAACATGATTTTTGAACCAAAACACAAGAGTTTAACACACATATGCAGAGTTACGAAAATATCATGGTGTGCAATTTGTTTTCATTCAAAACATGTTCAAATAAATATTAGGTGTGATAGATGATTGAAAGAAATAATATGACGTGCCTTTGTGTATTTTAAGCACGAAAACGAATCGACGATGCGAAGAACGGCGACGTACACCTTGGCCGAATTTTCCCTTGAATTATCGAATCTTTCTCATGTTTGCTATCCTTGAGTACCGTGAGTTTTTGGAGTGAAAAGAGTTCTGAATTTGTATGCTAGGGTGTGGCGTGAGTTGTGTTGTAAATTGTGGGTTTTTTTTCACTTTAAATAATTATTAACACACTAACAAAGCCTTGGCCCATTAGGAAAGTTAATTAGGCTCATAAGCCCATTAGTGTTTAATTAAAGTATTATAATTATTTTGTTGAATAAAGTTTGTGGATTTATTAGCCGGGTTGTCAAAACGTTCATATTTTTGTTGAAAAACCAACACCGATAAAATTTACGTCCCGACGTATAAAATCACCTTCAAAACCCCTTATTTTCAAAAATAAGAAAAAGCTTCAGTTATATTTTAAATAATTAAAAACAATTGTTTGATAAAAATATTTTACATTTTTCAGCCCTCGGTCTCCGTTCCTCGATCGCAACTCGAATAATCATAAAAATACATTTTAATGCAACTATGTAGAAAAATATATTTAAAAAATGTCAATATGCACAACATAATTAATTTATACAATTAAAACAATTAATTGAAATTCACAAGGAATTTAATAACTTGTATGCATGTGGTTCGCGTGGACCTTCAAATTTTTGGGACGTTACACCTCACGGGCTTTTCCATGCGTCATTACTACTAGGACTCTCTACACCAGGTTGGTGGAGTGTTACCTCCCCAATTCTCGAACTCATGACCTCCTGACATAAGTACATAATTCAAAGAGACTTGGTACTAGTTGAGCTACGGTCATGGGTTTGAGACTTGGGGAGGTAACACTCCACCAACATGGTGTGGGTTTGAGACTTGGGGAGGTAACACTCCACCAACATGGTGTGAAGAGTCATATGAGTAATGACGCATGGGAGATCCCGTGAGGGAAAAGGCCCCAGTGGAAACCCAAGACGGGAAAAAATCCTCGAGGGAGCCCAAGATCGGCATAGCTCGTGGTCATTATAATAAAAAGACGCCTTTTTTTTAACGATCATAGGCCATTAGCTGAACAAACATGGGCCTCGGCCCATACTCATGCACCAGTATTGTCATGGGTCGTTAGGATGGTCCAGCATGAGCCTTGGCCCATGTCCATGCACCGTCGTCACTCATAGAATTTCCCACCCCTAGAAAGTACTTTCTTTCGCCTTCCCCAACACATAAACTCAGGACCTCCATGCATAAGTACCTAGATTCTTAAAGTGTTGATACCAATTAAATAAACCTAAACCTACTTTCACTAACCCTAAACCTAATTAACACATAGCAGCCGCTCCTCCCCTCCATTCAGCAGCCTCCTCTCAATTTTCTTCAGCTAGGGCTTCAGACATTGGTGTTCTTTCAAGAAAAGATCATTTCTCGCTCCTCTGGCGCTTTTCCGACGCGTTTTTCTTCAAGCTTTCGATCATAAATCATCGAGGCACTCCATGTATTTTCTTTTAAGAATCATTCATGTCGTTATTATGCTGTAATGTGTGATTTGTGTATTCAGTGAACGATTTTTGCATGGACAAGTGTTTATGGATTCTTTTTTATTGATTCATGCATGCATCTTCTTGTCATCTCACGTTTTTAATGATTTGCTGCAAGGGGGCTGTCATGTGTCGATGCTAAGGGGCTGTACATGATGAATAAGGGGCTGTCCCGAGGCTGGAGACAAGTTTAGGCGCGACAAACTAAGGGCCGAGAGGTTGTGTTGGAATGTGTCTTGTTTTGGGTTGTGGATCGAGCCAAGGGGGGAGCTGGAGGTGCATGGGCTGAACCAACGCATGGGCCAGACCCTGGTGGGTCTGACAAGTGGCTTAGGGAGGCTCAACCACCGCTGGAACCAATCTTGTAGCCGATCGATCGCGGGAAGGGTGAGGAGACTCGAGTGTTACGGCTTAGGGGAAATAGCGAGTGTTTGTGTTTAACGGCTTGCATGGTGCTGGGGCCGTCGGTTCAGCAGGTCAAGGAAGGTCTTATGGTGGCTTAAGAGTGAGTCTCTTGAGGTTGGTCCGCTTGGTCTTGAGTTAGGGATGAATAATTGAGGGTTTTTACACCTAGGGTTTCGATTGGAGAGTTGCAGAATTTTTCCAGCAACATTTGTGGTGTGTTCGAGAAGTTTAGGGGTCTAATCTTGAGGGTTTTAAGGCTGTTAATATGTTTATAAGGTGTGGTAAAATATTGGGAGAAATTTGGTTAAGTTTTGGTTCGATTCGGGTTAAAACTGGTACCCCGGTCCAAGTTTAAAACGAATCGGTTGAGTTTTGAAACGTGCTTGAGTTTACATCTAAGAAACACTTTTAAAATATTTTGGGATGTTTTAAGGAGTTTGGTAAGATTCGGATCAAAATTTGGAGGTTTAGGGGTAAAACAGTCATTTTGGGTTTCCTGGGCAAAATGGTCATTTTACACCCGGGGTGAGTTTTTTGTCCTAACAGTGCCCCGAGCTCAAATTTATCATACTTTTAAATGTTTATGCATCATGATTATGATTTTTATGAAATTATGAAAATTACGTTGCGTGCTTGATTCTAAGAAAATTTACGCATTTGTATGATTTTGTTAAGTGATGAAAATGATGATGCTTTGAAGGATAGGAATTGGTTGTGACTAACGATGTATATGTAAATGCTTAAGATGTATATGTAAATGCTAATGATGAGGCCTAGGCACAGTGGATGGGTAATATTGTCGCTGATGTCTGACAGCCGCCGGGTACCACGGTTTTATGTAGATGGATCCATCGTATAATGATGAACGATAAAGCTGTTACGAAAGTCACAACTAATAAACTGAATTCATTAAAGAAAATGATGTATAAATAAATGATGATACGATGAGCTGTTTTGACATGTTGTTATTTCATATGACATGTTTACATTTACTTTTTAAGTTCATGAAAGGTATGTTGATTACATATATTTTCACTGTTGTGTGCTATGTATATGTACTTGTTATCCCGATGCTGGTGTGTTGAGTCTTTAGACTCAATGGGTGTGTGTGATGCAGGTGAGCATGTTTTCGAGGGGATTAGAGATGCCTAACTCTGAGTAGGCAGGAATGGATGTGCGCGCGCATTTTTTTTTTGTAACGATCATGGGCCATTAGGCTGAACAAACATGGGCCTCGGCCCATACCCAACATCGCTATTGGTCATGGGTCGTTAGGATGGTCTAGCACGGGCCTCGGCCCATGTCCATGCACCGTCACTCATAGAATATCCCTTCCTTGAAAAGTGGTTTCTTTCGGCTTCCCCAACACATGAACCCAGGACCTCTAGACTTAAGTACCTAGATTCCTAAAGTGTTGGTACCACTTGGGCTTATCGCACCTTACTTTCATTATACTATACCCAAAATGTTCATCGACCTATTATATTTCAATATTAAAATCTCAAAAACATCATTTCTTAAATTTATTCAACACATGGTATGCTAAGGCTTCAAATTCAATATTAGCATTTATGCAGTTCAACATAAGAAATCTTAGCACCAACAGTTACTAATCGACTTCTATCCTCGGTAATACACTTAAAAGTTAAAATTTATCTAAACCTCATAATAATATTAGTCTAAGATCCTTGAACCGAATCTTTATCTTACGGCACCAAACTAACGTAACTTAACTATTTACAAGTACATTCAAAATATAAATTGTTGTAAATCTAAAATTTCGAGTAACATTAATCAATAAAACTCAAATATACAATATCGATATTCTACCTATATAATAAAATCATTCTAGCATCAATTACATGTGTAACCTATTTTCTTCCCAATCACAATATAGTTGAGGCCTAAGACACTTGGACTTTCCTCATTGAAACAAATGTCAAATTCTGAAGTATCCTTAATGCTTAATTAATACTAGCGTATAAAACTTAATAAGTTATCTCATGTTAGCATTAAACTAACTCTAATAATTCAACTTCACTTAAAATCTGTAGAATTCTAGAATCCATATATCAAGATTTTAAATTTTTTACTCGATAAAAATCTTAATATTCGTTCATTGGTAACCTATGTTGAACACAAACAATTCATTTTTGTTTTTATTTCACCCAAAATTTTCACTATGAACGTCAATCTCATAAACTTGAAATTCAAACTTACCCAACCCAAGTAGTCTTAGATAACATAATTTCAACACACATATTCACTTAATCTCAAGTTTCTTAATGACTTTCAAAAAATCCTCAAGTGTCTTTATTCCTTATAAAGTATAAATCTAAATGTTCATGAGTATACCATATATACTTATTTCCAAATATTACGATATTGCTAGACTTTTAAGAATAAACATTTTAATTTCTCCAAGATATGGTGTCTATCTCACTTCTTAAATACGTCTCTCAAGTAGCCTAACCATGAATCATATCCAACTTTCTAAATAAAATTAACCCTAACAATGGTATAATTTTAACTCTTAAGATCATGACTAAAACTAATGATACATCAAACTTAAGTTCCCAAAAATATGTTAACTTAATGTCTAATCATATAGCTTAACTAATTGATCAACTTTACCTTAAATTGTCATCACTCTAAATTCTTAATATGCCACAACATTATTCCACTAACAATTATATTTTCAAGCCCAATATAAATTCATCATATAATGCCCTTGATTATCATTCATTATAACATTATAATCCAGATATTTCAAGGATCTAAATATCCCTTCAAGCCTATATCATCGAAAATTCCTATCATTAAAATCATTCAATTCTCATTTATTGCTATACTAGTCCCCTAATTTCTTAACCATTGCAAGATAAATTCCTAATTTCCTCAAAACTTATCCAATTGGTCTTTAATTTCAAAAATTCTACAATTACCCATAATTTTTGGCTTTCCTAATTTCATTTTATAGGTTTTCCATAACATAAATTTCAATCATCTTAAACTTATTAAACCCAAAATCAATTCTCATAAATAATCTTATATTTTCCATCAATACCTAAAATCCCAAATTATACATTTTATACTTCAAAATATCGTCGTATTTTTCGAATCATTATTCCTTATATAAAATTCTCATAAATTAACTCAACTAATAATCACAAATCATCTTTATTTTCTTAGAAAACCTACATGTCCCAAAAGCATTCATAATCTTCATGACTAACTTATGATCCAAAAAGTAGAACATCGGTAATACTAACCAAAAATTAATATAGTCAAATTATTTTCAAACCTTTCCTAACGTCCGTCAGCCAAATTCTTAATCATGTCTAATTCCACCACAAAGCCAACATGCATGAAAATCATATAATTTCTTATTTCATGTCGTAACATGCATAAAAATTCTAACGCATTTAATCTCAAAACATATAGACAGATAAACATGTACTATAAAATGTATATCAAGTAAACATGCAGATGATAACATTAAAAACATGTAAAACATTTGAACTTACAGACTTGAGGCTTGACGACTGAGCTTCTGAAGCTGGCGGTGGCACAACCCTCTACAAGAAACCTTGCTCTAATACCAACTGAAACATCTACTACTAAAATACCACTAGAATATAATTTTTTGTAAGCTATTTTCGAAAATTACTCAAACACGCACATATAAAAAGAATCATTCAACTACTGAATAAAAATATTGCAATTAAATAAAAATCTAAATAACATCAAATTCCTAAACTACTGTTTTAAAAGAACTTCAAGGCAATATTCGAACTCCTGCCAAAACCTCAACATGTAAAACAATGTGAAGCGTGATAACATAAGGTATCAACCATGACTCAAAAACATAAAGTGCGGAAAATGCAATGTCCTCGTGTCAACGTGCACACACACAGCTCCGCCTACTCGGTCTTCAACATCACTAGTCTCCACATCATCATGTTCACCTGCACCATTCATACCTAGTAAGTCTAAAGACTCAACACACCTGAATCGATATAACAAGTACATATACATAACATGCAACAGTGAAAAGTACCGTAATTAACATACATTTCATGATCTTAAAAGCATGAACTTAAACATAGAATGTCAAAGCATAACATGTCCATAACATATCTCATCATATCAACATATACATGTTCATTTCCTTTATTTGAATTCAGATCATTAGTTGTGACTTTAGTATCAGCTTTAGTCGATGGATCCATCAACGTATAACCGCGGCACCTGGCGGCGGGGACATCAGCGACAATATTACTCATCCACTGAGTCTTGGCCTTACATATTCGTGTTCGTGTTCATATTAGTTAAAACCAATTCCCATTCTTTAAAACATATCATCATATTCATCACTTATAAAAATAATGCATATACGTAAATTTTTCTTAAAATCAAGCATGCAACGTATTTTTCATATTTCCATAAAAAGTCATGTTCGTGATTACATGTACATTTAAAACATGTCAATTAGTGATCAGGACGCTGCTAGGGCTATTGACCCACGTGCGCAATGATCATTTTGTCCCCGAAAACCCTAAATGACCATTTTACCCCTAGACCTTAAAATTTTGATCTGCAGCCAACCAAACTCCTTAAAAAACCTCAAAACACATTGAAGGGTCATTTGCTGAGTTTCTTTGGGATTCTTCAAACAAAATATTCTCCAATGAACTGCAATAGCTCGTGTTCTAAGAATATTAACACCGATGAATTAAATCAAGTTTGGTTAAAAACCAAGGGGAAGAAACTCGAAGTAATCCTTCGTGAAGAAGAGTGTTATATTAGAAAACATTTTATCTTATGTAAACTGAATAACCGAAAAGGGACAGATTAGTTTTTGCATTCATCAGTTCAATTATGGTGACAACTGAACTGACGTATACTCTAACTGATCCAAACAAGTTGAAAACAATAGTTAAACAGTTAAATACACAAGATATGTTTATGGATGTTCGGAGACTTCAACTGCTCCTACGTCACCCCTTCTACCGCCTCGGGTAGGATCCACTAGAAGACTTTGATATATACAACACCTTGTACAAACCCACTCAGCTAGGACTTAGACCACTGCCTAAACTGAACTCCTAGACTAGACTGAAGGCAGCACCTTCTAGTCAACACTTCTTTAATGTCTATGTAAGAAATACTACATACAAAATTTTAACGTCTTTGTGCAAGACTGTATTTGAGTGGTTGAGAGTGTTTGTGTGTGAGAACTGAACAAGGATGTTCTCACACACTGAGGGAAATACGCTTCTAATCTAAGCTAATATAACTATGAAGAGTTCCCTCTGAGCTGATTGCTTCTGAAAGCTGATGTGCAATGAGCGTGCCCTTTCTTTTCTCTTGTATATGCTTAAAAGCTTCTTTTTGCTCACTCTTCTTCTCGTTGTTATATTTGAGTCTTCACTGATCTTCTCTTTATATAGGCGGGAGAACTGATCGTACAGTGAGACTCATTTGTTGTATCCGTTGCATCTTGAATTCGTTTCTTGAAATTTGTGTCTCGACTTTTCGACTGCCCTTTTGAAACGTTTTGTCTTTAATGCTCTGATGCAACATCCATTATTTCCCTTTGACTGGACAATGGCTTTGTACCTTCACGTACAGCTGGATTCCACTGAAAGAGTTTGTCTTCATCCATAACTGAAAGATTCGGACTGATACTTCCAACTGGTCAGTTGAACTGATATTCAGTTGGGCTGGTGAAATCAGTTGACTCGTCAGTTGAACTGATTTCACACTTGTTCAGTTGAACTGATCAGCTGGGTTTCTTCATCAGTTGAACACTCCTTCGGCTGGCCAGGCTTCTGCGGTTCTCCTGCTGAACCACCTATCAACAGGACAATCGGCTGGACTGCTCAATTGACGTAATCAGTTAGACTGATTCATTTTGTGCGATCAGTTGGGTCTTCAGTTTGCGATGTAAACATCTCGTGAATGATCCTAGATGATGCACACTAATGTAGATCATTAGTAGCACAATTAACAAGTTTTCTTATCATTAAAATCAAGATTACGAACTTGAAAAGTTCCAACAATCTCCCCCTTTTTGATGATTACAAAACCTGAGCAGTTAAGCGCAATATATTCAGTTCAAGGGTTAGTAAATTCAAACATCATTAAAGGCTCCACCTTTATAACTGAATTTAAAGAAATTTTTAAAAATAAAAAAAAGCTCCCTCTCCAAAACTGAATTAAAGACCTTTTAAGAGAGATGGCTTGGTTCTACTCCCCTACAGTCGGTCCCTTCCCAAGGCCCGAACTAGCCCAAGCACCAACAATAAATCCTAGACTCGATCGGCTCTCACCAAGGTTCAACCGATTCTCGACTCCAGCCCCTTGACGCCTTAGCCCTCAATTTGTACATCCATTTAACACCTAGTCCTAGCAGCCCCTTGCACAAGCACCATGAAAACGTGATTTACATAAAAATTGTAGGCATATTTCACGTCAAACTATGCAAAAACGATACCACATAATATATCAAAGAATTTCTCATGCTTAAACACCCAAATCATCATATAATTATGTGAATGAAGAGAAAAACGAGATTTTGGGCGTGCCTTTGTGTTATTACGCTCGAAACCTTTGAAATATATGCGTAGAACTTGCACCGGAGTGACGGGGAAGGATTTCTTTGAAAAACTTGAGAGAATTCTAGAGGAGGCGCAGGTGGAATTTTCGAAGAAAAAAGCTGCTGGAATGATGTGGGGTGGGGTGGGGTGGGGGGAGTTGGGGCAAGTGGGTTTTAAAAAAATAGGTTTAGGGTTGAGTATAGGCTTAATAATATAATTAGTGCTAATGGGCATTTAATTAAAAAAATGAAGAGGTTAAAAGGGTTTTAGGTCCATTAAGTAATAAAATAATCCCATTAAGCCAAAAAACACTCCCGAAAAAATATTTAGTTTAGGTACGTTTTTGAAAGTATTGCCCGAACTCTCAAAATGTCCCCCGACTCGCTAAATTTTTTGTACCGATTAAAAATATGACTCGTTGAATAAAAATACCTTAACAAGACCCATTTCTAAAATCACCTTTATTTACACAATATATTAAATATTAAAAATAATTATTTAATAAAAAAATTTCCTCAACTGTCTCCGGTCTTCGTTCCTCATTTGAGCGTGAAATACCGCTAAAAGCCCTATATCATGCAATTTTAATGAACCAAGAATTAAAAAAACATATTCATGTTAAAATCATGCATTTAATTTATTTAAATAATTAAATTAAAACACATATGAAAATTGATAACTTACATACATGTGGTTCACATGGACCTTCAAATTTTTGACACGTTACACAAGTATTTATTTTGTGAATTTAGAATCTAATAATTACATAATATATATACATATATGGAGATCTTTCATTATTAGAGTTGACTTTGCACGATATGTACTACATGAGAATTATAACTAGTGAAAAAAAAGGACTCCTAATGGGATTAGGATTATGAGTCATAGAGGAATTTGGCTAGTGATTTTTTATTTAAATGTTATCAAAGGTTGACAACAGTAACATAAACGTACAAGAAAATAAAAAAAATTCTCTCATTTGTCACAAGAAAATTTTCGTTCACCATAAGATTTTTAGAGAAAAATTTCAGCCACCTTCCCTCCACCGTGCGCCTCATGTTGCTACCGCTCGTCGGATTTCTGAAATTTCGGCGATCTGATCTTGATGAAAATTCCGTTTAGATCTCTAGTGCGAACTAAACGAGAAATCGTGTATCCGATCGTGGATTTTATTAGACGATCAAAAGAAAAAGATCTATTTATAGGGTTTTTGTTAGAACATTTCATGTTCGCAATCTTAATTTTGATGTTAGCAAAACTTGTTATTTTGTTTTTAATGAATTTACCTAAGTGCGCAGAAAGCTACCGAGCCAAAACTGAAGCTATCGAGACGCAAATTGAAAGCACCAACTGATTGCTCAAACTGAACCAGTTCAACCAATATATCAAAGACCAGTTCAAGTGATTTTCCAGCTGATAGTTAGCTCAGTAGAAGCCCGGCCAGCTGATGAAGAGCTCAACCGATGACGAGCCCAGCTGACCAGTTGAACTGAATTAGTGAAATCAGTTAGCTAATGAGCCAACTGATTTTACCACACCAGTTCAAGACCAGTTCCGAACATCAGTTAGGAGCCGACCATTTTGCAAAACAAGACAAGCTTATCTAAGTGGAATCCAACTGTGCGCACTAAGAAAAGAAATTGTCCAGTCAAAGGACAATGATGCACGTTGCAGAAGAGATTAAAGTCAAGACGTTCCAGAAAGGTAAAGTCACAAATATCGAGGAACGGATTCAACTGCAACGAACATATTTGATGAGTCTTGATGTACAGTCATGAAGCTTCTATAAATACAAGATCAAGACCATCAACAAACAAGTGCGTGAATATCAGAAAAGAAGACAAAAATAGGGCATGCCAACAACTTAGTCTAGAAGCAAAATTCTCAGCGTGTAAGAACACTTTCGTGTTGTATTCATAGATCAGTTCTCACACACTCACACACCATCACTCAGACATACAAAAAATTGAGCATATTGACAATTTGAGTGAGTCATGCACAAAGACGTTAAACTTGTGTATGTAGTCTTTAACACATAGACGTTAAACTAGTGTAGACTGGAAGGTGCTGCGTTCAATCTAGGCTAGGAGTTCACTTAAGCAGTAGTGTAAGTTCTAAGCTGAGTGGGTTTGTACAAGGTGTTGTATAAATCAAAGTCTTCCAGTGGATCCTACCCGAGGTGGTAGAAGAGTTGACGTAGGAGCAGTTGTGAAACATTTACTGCTTAAAAATGTTATTCATTTATTTTTTACAAGCTCAAACTCGAAAATTTCATAAATTATGGATGCGTGCAACACTGCTGAAAATATCATCTTTCAAAAACAAATGTAATCCAATGACAGATAAAAATACTGCAGTTTAAAAATAGACAAATCGTCAAACCCCGACTTACGTTTTAAAATAAAGAAAATGTGAAACAGGTAAGAATCCTCACAACATCAACATGTCAAAACACAGGGTACAAAATAATCATGTCCACTCCTATATCAAATCGTGATGTGCGGAAAATATATGGTACTCGGGTTCACGTGCGCACATCCAGCCTCGCCTACTCAGACTTCGGCACCTCCAGCCTCCTCATCAGTATGCTCACCTTCAACATTCACGCATACTGAGTCTAAAAACTCAACACACCTATAACGTTAATAGCAAGTACATATACATAGCATGCAACAATGAAAAATAACTTAATAAAAATATGTTTCATGATGTTAAAAGCGTAAACGTAAGCATATCATAAAAGCATAACCTGTCAAAACATCACATCATATCATCATATACTTGTTCATTTTCTTTAGTTGAATTCAATTCGTTAGTTGTGACTTTCGTATCAGCTCTATTCAATGGGTTCATCTACATATAACCATGGTACCCGGTGGCGGGGACATCAGCGACAGCATTACCCATCCACTGAGCCTTGGCCTTACTGCTCATCGTAATTTCACAAAAAGTCATATACGTGATACATAAACATTTAAAAACATGTTAAATTTGTGATCAGGGTGTTCCCAGGACTAAAAACTCAACCCGGGTGCAAAATGACCATTTTGCCCCTGGAAACCCTAAATGACCATTTTACCCCTGGACCTAAAAATTTCGAGCCGAAGCCAACCGAGCTCCTTAAAACACCTAAAAACATAATAATAAGCGTTCATTAAACGTAAACTCGAGTTCGTTACAAAACTTATAAGATTCGTTTTAGAACTTTGATCGAAGTCCCGATTTTAACCCGAATTTCAACCAAACTTTTCCCAACTTGAAATATGAATTAAACCTATATGTCCAGCCTAAAAACCACTTATTTCAGACCCCCTTATGACCCTAAATAGTACCCGAAATTGCTGTAATTTTCTGTAAGTGCAAACTCGAGAACCCTAGTGCACTAAACTTGTAACCCTTCGACTCTAGGCCATACAAGCTCGGACCAGCCTTGGACACGCCCTTGCTAGCCCATCTTAGGACCCTCCTAGACCGACCTAATCACAGCCCTGAGCCCTATGCACGTGAACCACTCGAATCACCAAGAAAACGTGCGCCTGAGCCACATTCGAACTAATAACAACTCCTAGTCTAGGGACCTCCCTTCTACCCGAGACCACCTGAGCATGGACCTCCTTTAGGCCTAGGTTGGACCCTCCTGGACCACACCTTGGCCTTTTGCAACCCTCCCTCATTCGAGCATACCCTAATCCTTCACCAAACCACCCGAAACCCTAGCCGCCTAAGCATAACCCTTCGGCCTTCCCCTAAACCGTGCACACCCTAGACTCCAGCATAATGACACCTTAGTTTACATCATACACGCCCCTTAACAAACATAAAAATCGGCAGCCCCTTACACAAACACAAGAAAACGTGAGAATGGAATACAAGGATGTACTTTCATGTCAAAGGTTTGCATAAAAACGAGACCCCATGCTAGATAAGTAAATTCTTATGCATTTACATATTTTTCAGCATAATATTGGCAAGAATGAAGAGAAAAAAATGGGCTACATGCTTGAAAACTCGAAGAACTACGCGCGGGATGTGAACCGGAGAGGCGGGGAAGAAGTTTTTCTTGAAGAAACAATGGGGGCCGAAGCTTGATGCTGAAAAGAAGAGGAAATGCTGTTGTTTTTACGTGAGTGTGCTGCTGGACAATGGAGTGGGCGGCCAAGATAGGTTTAGGGTTTAGTTTAGATGGTAATTAGATTAAATAATGTGCACTAATGGCCCCAATTAAAAGTTAAGTGGATAAAAAGGGTTTTTAGCCCATTAATCAAAAAAATAAACCCATCAAGCCCAAAAAAACTCTCAAAAAATATTCCGTTTTAGTACGTTTTTGAAAATATTGTCTGAACCCTCAAAAAGTTATCTAAATCGTTAAAATTTGTGTATCGGTAAAAATATAACCCGAGGGATAAAAATACACAATCAAGGCCCATTTTCAAAAATCATACTTTAAAACACCTCATACTAAATAATTTAAAATAATTATTCAATAAAAATATTTTCCTGATTAACCCTGTTCTCCGTTATTCGTTCTAGCGCAAAATGCATCTAAACTTCCTAACGCATGAAACTTAACAAAAATCATGAAATAAACCCTAACCATGCAGTAATCATGCATTAAATGTATAAAAATCATTAAACATATTTTAAATAAAACCCTAGATTGCATGCAGTCAGGTTACATATTTCGAATTTCCTGAACCTTATAACTCTTCCCCCCTTAAAACAAAATTTTTCCTTGAAAATTTAAAACGTAATCAAATAACTCCGAGTAGCGACTCCTCATCTCGGCTTTAGTCTCGAAAGTAGCCTCCTCCTCGTAATGATTCAGCCACTTGAATTTGACCAAGTGGATCACCTTGTTCCTGAGCTTCCTCTCCTGTCTATCTAATATTTGAGTAGGTCTCTACTCGAAAGACAGGTTCGGTGTCAGCTGAAGTGGCTCATAGTTCAGTACATGCGAAGGATTCGACATGTACTTCCGTAGCATGGATACATGGAATGCATTATGAACTCCCGCCAAATTCGGCTGTAAAACACATGATCCCTTTCGGCAAACTCAAGATCTCTGCGCCGCTGATCCGAGTAACTCTTCTACCGGCTCTGAGTAGTCTTCATCATGTCTCAGATCTTGACCACTAACTCTAGAGTCTAACTGACAATATTCGTCCCTACCTCTGCCCTCTCTCCTACCTCGTCTCAATACACTGGAGACCTGCACTTTCTCCCGTATAATTCCTCATATGGATCCATACCAATCTACGTCTGATAACTGTTGTTTTACGGGAACTCCACAAGAGATTACTTCGGCTCCCAACTGCCCTGGAAGTCGATCACACACGCTCTTAGCATATCCTCCAATATCTGAATCACCTTCTCTGATTGTCCGTCGGTCTGAGGATGGAAGGCAATACTGAATAGCAGCTTAGTACCCAATGCCTGATGCAGACTATATCAGAAAGCAGACGTGAATCTCGGATCCTTATCTAACACGATGGACACCGGAATCCCATGCAGCCTGACTATCTCTCTGATTTACAGCTCTCGGTACTGAGTCATGGTGAAATTCTTCCTGATCGGTAAAAGGTGTGTTGATTTAGTGAGCCGATCGACTACCATCCAAATGGAATTATACCCACCAGTCGTCCTCGGTAGTCCCATCACAAAATCCATAGTAATATTCTCCCATTTCCACTACGGAATAGGGAGTGGTCACAACTTCCCTGCAGGTTTCTGATGCTCCTCCTAGACCTGCTGACACGTCAAACACTCTGATACGAAATGCAGAATATCCCACTTCATGTCCGGCCACCAATAAAGAGACTGAAGATCCTTATACATCTTCGTACTCCTTGGATGGATGGAGTACGCGGTGCTGTGGGCCTCACTCAAGATATCTGCTCTCAGGGAATCACTGCTAGGAACTCATAGTCGGTTCCTATATCTGACTATTCCATCAACAACTGTATACAATCCCTGGCCCTTAGCCTCATCTCTCTGTCTCAATTTCTGTAACTGCTCGTCAGAAGTATGCCCTGCCCGAATTATGTCTTTGTGTCGACTAGACTGTCATGGTGAAAGGCTAGGGGCACTATCCCTGGCATAAACTGCAAGTTAGAAACGCTGGATCTCTGCCTACAACGGTCTCTGTACTAACAACTGAGTAATCACTGCATTCTTCCTGCTCAGGGCATCTGCAACTACATTAGCCTTACCCGGATGGTAATTAATGTCGCAGTCATAATCCTTTCACTAGCTCTAGCCACCTCTGCTGTCTCATGTTAAGCTCTTTCTGTGTGAAGAAGTACTTAAGGCTCTTGTGGTCAGTGAAAATCCTGCGCTTCTCCCCATACAGATAATGTCACCAAATTTTCAAGGCGAATACCACCGCCGCTAGCTCGAGGTCGTGAGTCGGATAATTCTTCTCATGGACCTTCAACTGTCGAGACACATAAGCTATAACTCTTTCATGATGCATCAACACTGCGATCAAACCGAGCTTTGAAGCATCTGTATATACCACAAACTCTCCTTGCCCTGATGGCATAGCTAGAACTGGTGCCGAGGTCAGCGCCTGCTTCAAACTATCAAAACTCTCATGGCACTCCGGTTCCCAAATAAACTTGGCATTCTTCTTCAACAAGGCGGTCATAGGCACTGCAATAGAAGAGAAGTCATAAATAAACTTCATGTAATATCCAGCCAATTCCACGAAGCTACTGATCTCTTTCACGCTCTTAGGCACTGGCCAATCTCTGACTGCCACAACTTTATTAGGGTCGACCTCGATACCATCCCGAGATACAATGTGGCCCAAGAATGCCACTCTGTCTAGTCAGAACTCGCACTTACTGAACTTGGCATACAGCCGTCTGTCCTGTAAAGTCTGCAGTACGGTCCTCAGATGGCCAAAAATGCCTGGCAGCCTCTCCTCATGAGCTTCCTCGCACAGATGCCTGAAATGATGTACGGCATCTGCTGATGTCTGGTTGCCTCAAATATAAACGGCTTACTGCTAGGTGGTCAGACAGATACTGACCTTCGTCGAATATATATGACAGCTCCGTCAGAATAAATCCAATACATACCCAGAATAATATCAAACTCCGGCAACGGTAACACAATCAAGTCCGCATGAACCTCATTTTTATGTAAACGCAACTTCAATTTCTTCACTATCTGGGAGGTAAACATCTGATTTTTTGATGGAATCGATACTTTGAATCCCAAATCCATAGCCTCTGGTATGATTCCTAGTCACTTGAAGAAAGATTCGGATGTAAACGAATGTATAGTTCCGGAATCTAGCAGTGCATGCGTGGCTACACCTGATCAAAGTAGAGTCGTGCTCAGCCTCTGTCTTCTCGGCTTGCATCACATATGCTCTGCCAGTATGGGTGATACGACCTCAATATTTTTTTATAATAATCATAAATCATAAAATCGAAAATAATAACTAAATAAAATAATTTAACATTTCTAACAATCATAATAAATTAACAATTGAAATCTCAAGTGCATAAAATAAATCCTAAATCATCGACTAACCAAAATCCTAGACCTTTAAAAAGATCAACTAATAATAAAGCATAATAATATCTCTAATAAACTCATGGACATAAATCTTTAAATCATTTATCTATCTTTAAATCATTTAATCTATCTAGCTAGTGCAGAACATAAACGACCCTCGTGTGTGTACTGTTGTACTGATCCACTCAATCGTCAACGCCTCCTATAAATCTTCAAATCATGCATCATACAAACCTAGTGAGTCTAAAGACTCAGCACGTTCTAACCATGTAAAGCAATTAATACATATAAAATCACATGCATTAAAAATCATATTTTTATTCAAAATAATCTTTTGAACATAAATAAACCATTTAAAATCATTTAAGCGTAATTAAATCATAAATCGTAAAATCATTTTAAAATAACTTTAAGCATAAATAAATCCTTTAAAATCATTTAAAAATAGCTTTGAGCATAAATAAATCATTTTAAAAATAACTTTAATCATTATCATGAATCGTATATCATAAAATCATTTTAATCATAAGCTTTAAATCATATATCATTTTGGGTGAAGTTTGATCCTTGAAAGTGACTAGCTTTTATCCTTCGGTCGACTGATAAGTCTTCAGCTCCACATGGCCCATGGGGGTGTGCACTAGGCTTCACCATGGAAATACGATCGTCAGAGTCCCTCTGGGGCCTTTTCCCATACACGGAGTCCCTTTGGGGCCTTGGCATGTATATTGGTTCCCTCTAGGGCCTTGGCCCTCACGTCATCCCCACAAAATTGTAAGTTCACCGTCCTCAACATAAAAGGATCCCCCACAAATCATATAGAAATATGTCACAGTCAATTCACATCTCTCAAAAGATTTTTTCTTTCCTTTTAAATTCATAAAATAGCATAACTTTTCAAAAATAGCATTTTAAACAGTATAAATTGCACATTTTTACCATAAAATATGAAATATCATATTATCATCAAAATCATCATTTTAAATAATAAAATATCATTTAACCTGCGTTATGATCCTTCGGGACGCTGCCAAGTGTTTATGTATTTTTCTAAGTGTAAAATTAACGTTTTGCCCCTGGACGTAAAAATTGTCGAATTTATATTTTTCTCACCTTTAATGACATGGGATTATTCTAAATAATTATTTAAGCTTTAATATAATGTTCCATAATTTTATAAAGCTTAAAACTAGGATTTTCACTTAATTCTTTAACTAGCGTTTTGTGCGGCGATAAAATCCCGGATAAATCCAAAACCCATTATTTTGATCCCAAATTTTAAACATAACATTTTTATTATTTATTATACCCTTCCAAGTCATGAGCCACCCCCCATGGGCCCATGGATTCAATTTTTCCTTATCTAATTCGAAATGACCTTAATCGAACAACCCGATCCATCTCCCAATTTACTCGAGCCACGCCCGAGCCACCTCAAGCCAAACTCTAGCCAACCCACCTAGGAACCCTCATGACCAATCCCAGCACAAGGAACCAGCCCCTAAGTCGCTCAAACTCACTGGACAGTAGACCAAATTCTGCATGTGGGTGTGAGTGAGCCTCCTTGCACTTCTAGGACTCCTAACCCAACCAAGACACTTCCAACTGGTTAACCATCGACCCCTCTCGACCCTTATTGACCCTAGACAAGTCCCAGACTCGTGCCACTCCCAGCCCGAGCCCCTGAGCCACGCATGAAGCTCCTGAATTCAGAAAACAACCTACGCACAAGCTGCCTATTTCGCCCAAGACTCCTAGCTGGCAAGGGCTCTTCCAGCCGAGCCACCACCGAGCCCACTTGACCCTAACCATCCCAGGACCACGCCCAGACCAATACCAGACCAGCTCAGCCACTAGAACCCAAGCAACGAACAACTGAACTAAGTTACAGCGGTCACGTGTTTTCTCCTTGCTCTCTCACGGTTTCCACCTTTGGCTCGAACCACAGCGCACCCAGCCACTTCAGCCCCTGGCCCGACCCCTGTCCTTCACCCTAAGACCCTGATGGACCACCTAGCTCGCCCCCAGACCGATCCACCCTCTGAAAACTCTCGTCCAACACACCATCACCCTTCGTGAAGTGTCCTATCAACCGAGGACTCTTACCAGCCCTGCTGCACGACTCCTAGCCCACTATGAAACGTCTGCTTATTCGTTTTGCTTAAAAAGTACTACAAATTTTTTTTTCTTACATATATGTAAATACTTTGAAAATACCTTGTACCATTTTAAAAATAAACTCTCAACTAACATTTCAAGATCAAAGGAAAATATTTTAAATCGTAAAATCGACAACGTTTTACCAAACCTAAAAAGTAATAAATATGAAAAGTATAGCCCATACTAAACATATCAAAATTCTCTCAAAAACATAAATAAATAGTCGTAAAATCTTTAATGTAAATCATAAACTTAAATGCGGAAAGTAGAAGCACTGGTCCTCGAGTTATGTGCACCGTCAGTCCAGCAAAGTCACCTATCAAGACCTCCAATATCATGATTATCAATATCACATACATCAATAACATCTAGTGAGTCTAAATACTCAACACATCATATTCTTGATAACGAGTAATACATATACAGATCACATACAACAGTGAAAAATACTTGTACTTTAAAATACCATTTTCATAATAATCCATAAACTTTAAACATAAACATTTTCATAACCATTTTCATATCAACATATTCATATTCATATTAACATATTCGTGTTTGTTGAATTCAGATCGTGATTGTGACTCGTATTCGTATTCGTATTGGACGATGGATCCATCTATAAAACCACAGTACTGGGCGACGGGACACCAGCAACAGTCTCACCGGTCAATAGGGCCTTAGCCACGTATTAACATATTAACGTATTCGTATCCGTATCCAGGGAAATACGATCGTCGGGCTTCCCATTGGGACCATAACCCTCAAGATATCTCCAATCCCTTCACGTCCTTTAACATATCATATTTCCATCACTTAATAAAAACATGCATATAATATCGTTTTTCTTTTAACCCAAGCATGGAACAAATCTTTTAAATATCTAAATTAAACCATAAAAATTCATGAACATTTCAAAATCATAATTTAAAATATAAAAATTCATAAACATTTAAAATAATCATATTAGCATATAAAACAGTATTTAGAGCACTGCCATGAGGTGTTCTAATTTTCGGGTGTAAAATGACCGTTTTACCCCTAGACGTAAAATTTCACGTTTTTGACTTTTTCTTAATTTCATTGACTCTAACATATCCCAAATAATTATTTAAACCTAAACTAAAATTTTCATAATTTTATTTAGCTTAAATACTAGGATTTCTTATTAATTCGTAATTAGTCGTTTTTAAGGCGTTTTTAATCCCGAAAAATTCCAAAATTTAATATAAATTTCCTAAATTCAAAATTTAAACTTTTTATATTATTTTAGCCCTCATGAACCACGACTTGACCCCCATGACCCGTGTTTCAATTAATTTGTTCCTTAAAAACCCTACCTTGACCTATATATTTCAACCTTGAGCCATGTCCCGATTTCCTGGAGCCACTCTCGAGCCATGCTGGACCAAACCCTGACCAACCCCTCTAGACACCCTACTGGACCCTTTGAACCCACAGACCAGACCCCTAGCTCGAAAACCAAAGCACACACCCAGCACATGCACTTGGCCGAGACTCCCTATAGACAAGGACTCTTGTTTACATTCCTAGGACTCTAGCCGACCAAGCCACCCTTGAACCAGCATGTTGTGCACTCACCTAGGACCCTAAGCACGCACCCTAGCCAAGTCCGAAGTCCCCAGACCAAGCCAACTGCCATGCACAAGTCGTGCAACCCTGCGCGATTTCCTGAAACTCTCGGTAGGACTCCTCCCAGCACTCTCGACTCGAGCCCTAGCATGGCTAAGGCCAAAAACTCGACTCATCCAGAACTTTGCCGAGCCCTGGCCCCAAGCCGTGACCCAGCCATGCACCCAAGTCCCAAAACCGACCACCTTAGACCACATGACAGAATATGAATTCAGTTTGTTCGTTTCTGATGTACAATGCTTGTGTGCGTGTTCCAGGACCCTAACTCTTGTGTAAACTTGTCCCTTAATGTCCTATCCCATGGCAGTCCCATTTAGAAAACATAATAGACATGGTTTTGAATGGAAAAACAAGCTTTACAAATCACATAAAAGGTCCATACGAAAATATAACATGATGCACTTATTTTTTTCATGGAAAAACATTTTTAAATTAATACTATGGTGTGATAGATGTTTGAAGGAAAGATTATGGCGTGCCTTGCGTATTTAACGCACGATTATTCGTTAACGGCGGTGAACGGCGACGAGGAGGGCCTAGGCTTGTGTTCCCTTTGAAAGCTTTCGAATTTTTCTCTACCAAATATTGTGTGTGTGCATGATGTATATTGGTTGGAGGAAATTCTGAAAAGTGGCGTGACCATTCAAGGGTTTGGGGTGGGTTTTTTAGCTTTAAATAATTACTTAAACCATTAATAAGGCTTAGGCCCATTAAGCATACCAATTAGGCCCATTAGTGCTTAATTAAAATATTATAAATAGTTTTGTTTAAATAATTTTGTGAATTTATGAGCCGAGTTGCCAACATGTTCGTATTTTTGTTGAAAATCCAACACCAATAAAAATTACGCCCCGGCATATAAAATCACCTCAAAATCTCATATTTTCAAAAATAAGAAAAAGCAACACCCTTAATTTAAATAATTAAAAACAATTATTTAATAAAAACATTTTACATTTTTCATCCATCGGTCTCCGTCCCTCGATCGTAACTCGAATAATCCTTAAAATATTGTTTTATGCATAATGACGATAAAATCCAATTTAACAAATAATCATGCATGTCACATAATCAATTAAGCAATTAAAATCAATTAATTAGCCAATTTTTCATATTTCCTAAATTTTCATGTAGTTGAATTACGTCGTCTTAATTTTTAGACCTTTCGATTCATCCGCCCCTTAAATAAAATTTCGTCCTCGAAATTAGAACTTACCTTTAGCTCTGGATAGCAACTCTTCAAGTCCCTCTCGGTTTCCCAAGTGGCTTCCTCTTCCGAATGATTCAGCCACTTGACCTTGACCATTGGAATAACTTTGTTTCGCAGCCTTCTTTCTTGTCTTGCCAAGATTTGGACAGGTCTTTCTTCATATATCATATTTGGAGTCAGTTGTAGAGGTTCATAATTTACCACAAGTGACGGATTCGACATGTACTTTTGCAGCATCGAAATATGAAACACATTGTAAACTCCAGAAAGCATCAGTGGCAATGCCACTCTATAAGCTAGTGTCTTAACCCTCTCCAAAATCTCGAACAGACCAATGAGTATTGGACTAAGCTTGCCTTTCTTGCAAAAGCGCATAACACCTTTCATAGGTGCTATTTTCACAAACACATGGTCTCCCACTTCAAACTCTAAGTCTCTTCGTCTTTTGTCAACACAACTCTTTTGTCGGCTTTGTGCAGTCTTCATCCTCTCACAAATTTTGACTAGTCTTCATCCTCTCACAAATTTTGACTACAATCTCGGCAGTCTCTTCAGTCACATCCAGACCAATCTCTCTTCTTTCACCAACCTCGTCCCAATAAATAGGAGATCTGCATTTTCTTCCATAAAGTGCCTCAAAAGGAGCCATCCCAATTAATGATTGATAGCTATTATTGTAGGTGAGCTCTACTAGAGGTAATTTTGGTTCCCAACTTCCTTGGAAATCAATAACACATTCTCGTAGTAGATCTTCCAAAATTTGAATAACTTTTTCGGACTGACCATCGATTTGAGGATGGAATGTTGTACTGAATAATAAATTGGTCCCCATCGCTGCATGCAAACTCTTCCAAAAAGGTGATGTGAATCTAGGATCTCTGTCAAAAATAATAGATACAAGAATCCCATGCAGACGAACTATCTCTCGAATATATAACTCGGCATACTGAATCAAGGAGAAGGTCATCTTGATAGGTAGAAAATGCGCTGATTTCGTAAGACGATCCACTATCACCCATATAGCATTGAATCCCTTAACAGTCTTAGGCAATCCCACAACGAAGTCCATAGTAATATTTTCCCATTTCCACTCCGGAATAGGAAGTGACTTAAGCTTTCCTGCTGGCCTTTGATGTTCTGCTTTAACTTGTTGACAAGTCAAACACTCGGATACAAATCTCAGAATGTCCCTTTTCATGCCTGACCACCAATATAACAACTGCAAATCTTTGTACATTTTCGTGCTTCCCGGATGAATGGAATATGGTGTCTCACGAGCTTCCTTCATAATGAGATCTCTCAAAGAATCATCACTAGGAACCCATAAACGATCTCGATAACGAATTATACCATCCACCTCAGAATATAACTTCTGGCCCTTAGCTTCATCTCTAGCTCTCCATTTTTGTAATTGCTCGTCGGTAGACTGCCCGTCACGAATTATATCTCTCAATTTCGACTGTACTGATAACGTGGTAAGATTAGGGGCCTCGCCCCTAGCATATACTGTAAGCTCAAACCGCTGTATCTTAGACTGCAACGGTTTTTGAAGTGATAGATGAGCGATAACTGTTGCTTTTCTACTCAATGCGTCTGTCACAACATTAGCTTTTCCCGGATGATAGCTAATCTCACAGTCGTAGTCCTTTATTAACACAAGCCATCTATGTTGTCTCATATTCAACTCTTTTTGGGTGAAAAAAGTATTTCAGACTTTTATGATCAGTGAATATTTTGCACTTCTGCCCATATAAGTATTGTCTCCAAATCTTCAATGCAAAACTACTGCTGCAAGCTCAAGATCATGATTAGGATAGTTTTTCTCGTGAATTTTCAACTGTCTTGACGCATAGGCTATAACTCGATCATTTTGCATCAAAACAGCGCCCAAACCGAGTTTAGAAGCGTTGGTATATAGAACAAACTCTCCTTGTCCCGATGGCATAGATAACACTGGTGCTGAAATCATGGCTTGCTTTAATCTATCAAAACTGTCTTGACACTCGGATCCCTATACAAACTTTGCATTCTTCTCTGTCAAGGCGGTCATGGGTGCCGCTATAGATGAGAATCCTTGAATAAACTTCCGATAATAGCCGGTTAGTCCCAAAAAACTGCGAATATCGGTAACACTCTTTGGTACTGGCCACTCTTTCACTGCCTCAACTTTGCTTGGATCAACTTCAACGCCATCACTAGAAATGATGTGGCCTAAGAAAGCCACTCTATCAAGCCAAAACTCACACTTTCTGAATTTCACATAAAGCTTCCTATCTTATAGAACTTATAGTGTTGTCCTCAAATGACGACTATGCTCCTCTTTATTCTTCGAATAGATCAAAATATCATCAATGAAGACTATAATGAATTGATCTAAATACGGCTGAAATACGCGATTCATGATATCCACGAAGATCGTTGGCGCATTGGTCAACCCAAACGGCATGACCATAAACTCGTAGTGCCCATATCTAGTACGAAATGCTGTTTTGTGCACATCCGAATCTTTCACTTTCAACTGATGGTATCCAGAATGAAGATTAATCTTAGAAAATATTGATGCTCCTTGCAACTGATCAAATAAATCTTCAATTCTTGGCAGTGGATACTTATTCTTGATAGTGACCCTATTAAACTCTCGATAATCAAAGCAAAGACGTATACTACCATCTTTCTTCTTCACGAATAATACTGGTGCGCCCCATGGAGAACTAGGCCGAATAAAACCCTTGTCATGCAATTCTTGGATTTGATCTTTTAGTTCTTTCATTTCAGCAGGTGCTAGACGATAAGGTGCTTTAGATATAGGAACGGTGCCTGGCATTAGATCAATAGAGAATTCCACTTCACGATCGGGCGGAATATTAGAAACGTCCTCGGGAAAGACGCTAGGAAAATCTCTGACAATATCAACATCTTCCAATTTCTGATCGATATGAGCATGCTCGGTAGTGACACATGCTAAAAAAGCTTGGCATCCACATCTAATAAGTTTCCTCCCACATAGACAATAGATAATGTGCGGCATTTTTTTGTTTCAAGCCGCCTAAAAGACAAAAGATTTACCACTAGGCGGTCGAATAGACACTGATCGCTAACGGAAATCAATTGAAGCTCCATTCGCTAATAACCAATCCATCCCAAGTATGATATCAAATTCAGACATAGGAAGCACAATAAGATCTTCCAGAACCACATCTTTGAATAAACGAAGATCCAGATTCTTGACAATTTTAGATGTGAGCATTTGATCACCGGAAGGAATAGAAACTTTTTAACCAAAACCCATATCCTCAGGAGTAATATTCAGTCGCTTGATGAAGGTTTCAGATATGAAGGAATGTGTAGCTCCTGAATCTAGCAGTGCATAGGTAGCTATCCCTTGACTGATAATCCTCCCTATGGCGAAAATGTTTTTTTTAAATTTTTTTTGTGTTGAAGCTTAAGGAATTTCTATCATTATACTCCCAGATTTTTATGTGAAGATTGCGCGTTGAACTTCAGCATCTCTTTGAAAAATTACATTTTAGCCCATCAATTTTCTCAAAATATTCATTTTAGTCCCCAAATTTTCGGATAATAGCAATTTGGCCCTTATATTTTCGAAAATTTACTTTATGGTCCTTAAGTATTCGGTAATTACTTTTTGGTCCATCAACTTACAGTTAATTGCACTTAGGTCCTTTATTTTTGGTATTTACATTTTGGTCCTCAAAATTTTCGAAAATTGCACTTAAGCTTCTAAAAATTTCGAAACCCTTAACCACCCTTGATTATGATTTTTCTTTAACTTTGGCCCGAAAAATTTTATTTGAAAATGTTACATCCTTCACATAAATTAAGGCACAAAATACATACCATTTCTATGGTTCCTAAAATCATATCTTAAATCCAACTAAGGTAGAACATGCAACTTAATTTCCACTATGTTTAATCTTGATCCCAATTCAATTCTAATGACCAGTTTAACATTTCATGCAACAAGAGCAATATAAAAATGTTAAATGACTAGGTTACCCGTGATGAGTGTAGTGTCTGCCTCCTCCTCAGTTTCTTCAGCATTCATAACATAAGCTCATCCCATAGTAGGTGCATTCTTCTTCGAGCAATCAGCAGCTTTGTGCCCTTCTTCTTTGCATCTGAAGTACTTAGTAGTACTCCACGCACATGGTCCACAGTGTAGTCGATTGCACTTCTTGCATGGCTGTCCATCTGCAGGTTTTGGTGCTGCAGGTGGTGGCGGCTTTTGCTTTCCTTACTTCTTGACTTGGCCTTGGGGCTTTTGAGGTCCGTGAGGTCTAGGAGGACCCGTTTATGGTTTTTTGTTTGGCTGATTATTATTCTGATGCTGCTGTCTCTTGCGCTGTAACTCAAACTCAATATCCTTCAAAGATTGCTCAGACTGGAATGCATAGGTAGTAGCAGTAGCATAGTCCAAAGAACGCATCATCATAACATTATTTCGAATGGTAGGTCGTAGACCATCCATGAAGTGTCGAAGCTTCTCCGCAGCATCCCTCGCAATAAGGGGTACAAAGTGACCTCTATCAAATTTCTTCACAAACTCAGTAACAGAAGCGTCTCCCTGACGGAGAGTCATAAATTTCCTCTTCAATCGCCCTCTAACATCAGCAATAAAATATTTCTCGTAGAATATCTCTTTGAATCGAACCCAAGTAAGTATAGCAAGATTAACACAATGCTCGGCTCCTTCCCACCATAAAGTAGCATCATCCCTAAACAGATAAGTGGTACACCTCATACGGCCAGCATCCCCCATATTGAGATAACGAAAGTGTACCTCGAGTGAACGAATCCAACTCTCAGCAGCGAAGGGATCGGTGGTGCCAGAAAATTCTTTCGGCTCTAGCCTCCGGAACTGATCATAGACATCATGTTGTGGCCTAGGTGCTTGCTGTAACTGCTGCTGCTGTAACTGTTGTTGCTGTAATTGATGCTCGATGAATCGAGCCATCTCCTCCAATGCACAAGTAGCAGCATCCCCATTAGGAGGTTGGGGTGCATTACCATTTTGATTCTCTTGTCGTTTCACACTGTTCTCATCTTGATTCTCAATAACAGGGGCACGTCTAGGAGGCATTTTATCTGAATGTTTTTCCAAATTATAACGTAAACAACATGCATTTAAATTTAAATTTTCTAATCATGTGACATATCCTAATTCATTTAGCAATTTAATCATGCAAAGCATATATACTCAAAAAGCTAATAAAAATGTAATGTAAACATATTATTCATGTCGTCATGCAAGCAACATCATATTAAATCATATAAGTCATGTAAACTTACAAATTGAGGCTTGATGACTGATCTTTTTGGCGGTGATGGTGGCACAACCCTTTACAGGATCTTTGCTCTGATACCAACTGAGACGTCTGCTTATTCGTTTTGCTTAAAAAGTAATAGAAATTTTTTTTTCTCTTACATATATGTAAATATTTTGAAAATACCTTGTACCATTTTAAAAAGAAACACTCAACTAATATTTCAAGATCAAAGGAAAAATATTGTAAAATTGGAAAATCGACAACGTTTTGCCAAACCTAAAAAAAATAAATATGAAAAGTATAGCTCATACTAAACCTCTCAAAATTCTCTCAAAAACATAAATAAATAGTCGTAAAATCTTTAATGTAAATCATAAACTTAAATACGAAAAGTAGAAGCGCTGGTCCTCGGGTTATGTGCATCATCAGTCCAGCAAAGTCACCAATCAAGACCTCCAATATCATGATTATCAATATCACATGCATCAATCACACCTAGTGAGTCTAAATACTCAACATATCATATTCTTGATAACGAGTAATACATATACAGATTACATACAAAAGTGAAAAATACTTGTACTTTAAAATAACATTTTCATAATAATACATAAACTTTAAACATAAACATTTTCATAACCATTTTCATATCAACATTTTCATATTCATATTAAGGTAATCGTGTTTGTTGAATTCAAATCGTGATTGTGACTCGTATTCATATTGGGCGATGGATCCATCTACAAAACCACAGTACTGGCGACGGGACATCAGCAACACTCTCACCGGTCAACTGAGTCTTAGCCACGTATTAACATATTAACGTATTTGTATCCGTATCCAGGGAAATACGATCGTCAATCCCTGCACGTCCTTCAACATGTCGTATTTCCATCACTTAATAAAAACATACATATAATATCGTTTTTTATTTAAACCAGGCATGCAACATATATTTTAAATGTCCAAATTAAGCCATAAAAATTCATGAATATTTAAAAATCATAATTTAACATATAAAAATTCATAAATATTATAATAATAATATTAGCATATAAAACAGCATTTAAAGCACTGCAATGACGTTTACAAATTTTTTGGTGTAAAATGATTGTTTTACCCCTAGACGTAAAATTTTACGTTTTTGACTTTTTCTTAATTTCATTGACTCTAACATATCCCAAATAATTATTTAAGCCTAAATTAAAATTTTCATTATTTTATTTAGCTTAAATACTAGGCTTTCTTATTAATTCGTAATTAGTCATTTTTAAGACGTTTTTAATCCCGAAAAATTCCAAACTTTAATATAAAATTCCTAAATTAAAATTTTGAACTTTTTATATTATTTTAGTCCTCGTGAACAAGGACTCGACCCCCGTGAGCCGTGTTTCAATTAATTTGTTCCTTAAAAACCCTAACTTGACCTATATATTTCAACCCCGAGCCATGTCCCGATTTCCTCTAGCCACTATCGAGCCATGCTAAACCAAACCCTGACCAACCCCTCTGGACACCCTACTGGATGCTTGGAACCCACTGACCAGACCCCTAGCTCGAAAACCAAAGCACACACCCAGCACATGAACTTGGCCGAGACTCCCTATAGACAAGGACTCTTGTTTACACTCCTAGGACTCTAGCCGACCAAGCCACCCTTGAACCAGCCTTTTCTTCACTCACCAAGGACTCTAAGCATGCACCCTAGCCCAGCCCGAAGTCCCCAGACCGAGCCAACTGCCGTGCCCAAGTCGCGCAACCCTGCGCGATTTCCTGAAACTCTCGGGAGTCCCACCCAAATCCCAAAACCGACCCCCTAAGACCACATGTCAGAATATGAATTCAGTTTGTTCATTTCTGATGTACAACGCTTGTGTGCGTGTTCCAGGACCCTAAATCTTGCGTAAACTTGTCCCTTATCGTCCTATCCCATGGCAGTCCCCTTTAGAAACACAATAGACATGGTTTTGAATAGAAAAACAAGCTTTACAAATCACATAAAAGGTCCATACAAAAATATAACATGATGCACCTATTTTTTTCATGAAAATTTTTTTTTTAAAATTAATACTATGGTGTGATAGATGTTCGAAGGAAAGAGTATGGCGTGCTTTTGCGTATATAATGAATGATTATTTGTTGATGGCGGTGAACGGTGACGAGGAAGGCCTAGGCTTATGTTCCCTTTGAAAGCTTTCAAATTTTTCTCTACCAAATATTGTGTGTGTGCGTGATGTATATTGGTTGGAGGAAATTCCGAAAAGTGGCATGAACATTCAAGGGTTTGGTGTGGGGTTTTTAGCTTTAAATAATTACTTAAACCACTAATAAGGTTAGGCCCATTAAGCATACCAATTAGGCCCATCAGTGCTTAATTAAAATATTAAAAATAGGTTTATTTAAATAAGTTTGTTAATTTATTAGCCGGGTTGCCAACATGTTCGTATTTTTGTTGAAAATCCAACACCAACAAAAATTACGCAACGGTGTATAAAATCACCTCAAAACCTCATATTTTCAAAAATAAGAAAAAACTTGTAATGCCCGAGATTTTGATTATGATAATATGAAATGATTCGGTTATTAATTGATGTGATTATAGACGAAAAGGATCGGACCGGGAAAGACGAGAAAATGCATGAAATGTGCGAGGAACAGTAGCCTTCGCGCATATGCGCGGCACCGATGCGCGCATATGCGCGACGTGGGCAGAGGACCTCGCGCATATGCACGAAGTTAGTCGCGCATATGCGCGAGACTGTACAAGCGAAGTCCAGAGGACCTCGCGCATATGCGCGGAGATGAATCGCGCATATGCGCGAGCTGCCGAGAAGCCGAGTCCAGAGAGTTGGGCGCATATGCGCGGAAATGTGTCCCGCATATGCGCCAGCAGTTGGGAAGACACGCGCCGAGACTTAAGGTCTCGCGCATATGCGCCGGTTGATGTCGCGCATATGCGCCGGTTGATGTCGCGCATATGCGCCGGTTGATGTCGCGCATATGCGCGAGACGTGTTGCGTGAAGAATGTGCCATTTGCCTTGCTGCATGCGTGGTATATATATATATATATATATATATATATATATATATATGAACATGCATATTTCTTCAGAATAGAGAAAAAGGAAACGAAGGAATCGAGAAAAGTTTTAGTAAGGTTGTAGAAAATCCTTACGCCTTTTGTGAGCAATCCGTCTATCTGATTTTGAATCTGACTTCAGTACTGTGTTCCTATCGACGTAGGCTACAACTGGACGTAAGTTTTGCTACGTTTTGATATGTTTTGAAATTATGGCATTGTCAGAATCTGATAGGATTCATATATGATGTTCTTGACATGTTAGACATCGTATAATCGAAACCGGACTGAAGAATAGATACCATATGAAATTGTTATGATTTTCAGAGTTGAGTTGATTGAGATTTGATATCAGAATTGAATTGTTATCACATATGAGATGTTAGAATTGATATCTGACTGAGATGATATTGCTGGGTATACTGAGACTATGACGTTATATTGTTGAAACAGAATTTCGATTTAATTCTGATTATATCCAGTGTTGTTTGAGTTGTGTATTGATACCGTACCCTCGATATTGTTATTGTCAGACTGAGTATTGACAGGCTTGGGAGTTCGAGACTTCGATAGATTCAGAGTATCAGAAAGAAAGGTATAAATTAATGTTGAGTTGGGATTGCACAACTCGAGTGAGGTTTGACTCGAGTCTCCCTAAATCACATACTTAGTTTATTACATTGATATTTGTAATTGATGAGATTGATGTTTGTAGTCTATTGATTTATAGCCAGTGCATGTATTGACTACTGATTCGCTAGTCATCGGCAGATTCGCCTAGTTACTGTATGCATGTATTGAATGCTGATTCGCTAGTCATTGGCTGATTCGCCAAGTTATCGGCTGATTCGTCTGGCTATCGGCTGATTCGCCTAGTCCCTGACTGATTCGTCTAATTATTGGCTGATTCGCTTAATTCTTGACTGATTCGTCAATTCTGTGGCTGTTTCGCCCAGACACTAGATATAGGAATTATATCGATGCCGTTTAGGGTTGAGTCATTCCTATCGACTGAGATTCGATATAATTCTCAATATTCAAAACCGGGATCCCTAGATTAGGAATGAGTCGAGTCTAAGACGACGCGTTGTTTGAGTCAAGTCTGATACGACTAGTTGATTTACAGTTTTGATATCATACATGTTTGTTGATTGGCTGCATGTGAATGATATTTGTTATATGCTTTTGTATATGTTTTTATATGATTGCATGTTTACATTGTTTATACTGGGATTTATTCTCACCGGAGTTATCCGGCTGTTGTCTTGTTTTGTATGTGTGCATGACAACAGGTGGGACAGGTTCAGGGTCGAGGAGATGAGGAAAGATCGTGATTAGAGTGGAGGCTCCGGACTTGGATTAGAGATAGGGTTGGACACTTGATATTAGCTGTTAAACCTTAGTTGAATAAATGTATGTAGTACAGGACTTGTACTTTTATACTGAGATGTATATACGTTTTATTTAACTACGTTCCGCATTTTAAAAAAAAAATTTAGACCCTGTTTTATAATTAATTAATTAGTCCCAATGATGATTAAGAACATGATTAGCGTCCGGGTCCCCACAAAACATCACCCTTATTTTAAATAAATAAACCAATTGTTTAATAATGCCTCGATCTCAACTCGAATAATCCTTAAAGTACAGTTTTGTGCATAATGACAATAAAATCATATTTAACAAACAATCATGCATGTCACATAATCAATTAAGCAATTAAAATCAATTAATTAGCCAATTTTTCTTATATCCTAGATTTTCATGCAATTGAATTACGTCGTCTTAATTTTTGGATCTTTCACATTAGGACTCTACCAAGGCCTCGCCCCTGACCCTACTTGAGCCCCAGCCAACCCTGGCCAAGCTCCAAGGGACCATGCAAAGCAACCGAGCCCTTGCATCAAGAACAAACCAACACTCACTCACGGTTCTTCTTTGCTTTTGTCCTTCGGTTGTCCAACTTATTTTCTGTTAAATTTTATCATATTTTAACCAATAATCATTCATATTTTAACTTGCATTGGCAGCGCACTCGTTGGATTCAAAACATTTTTAAAACAAGCGTAAAATCGTAAAAACGTTGAAAATACGTATCATACCGTAAAATAATCGAACCCACATATTTTTCATGCATAATCATTTAAATAAAAAATATTATGATTTGTATGATGTTTGAAAGGGTTTAGGAAATGTGCCTTTGCGTTTATAACGCTCGATTATTCGATCGTGGGCGAGGGTGCGATGTTGGACGACCGGACGACGAAGAATACAAGCTTTTTTCCTTCCCAAATTTTTGTAAATACTTGTGAGTGTGTGAGGGTGTTTTCGGATGCTGATGGTGAAGGAATTATGGGGTTTGCATACCTAGGTAGCATATTTATAATTAAATTAACAAGTTAAATCGGCTTTGGTTTTGGGCTTGGAAGCTTAAGGGTAATTGGGCCTTTTTTAAATTATTAAATTGGGCTCAATAACACTTATTTAATTAAAACATAAAAGTTTATAAAATAATTTTCCCAAAAATAATATTTTTTATCTTTTAAAACTCCTTGTTTGCCCAAAACCTGCTTTCCGGAAAAAATCGAGCTCGACTCATAAAATAATACGAACTCCAACATTTTTAGGAAAATTAAATCATTTTTAAATCATATTAGGAAGCCTTATCATTATTTAATTAAAAATACATATTCTTGTTTTGGTCGTCCCCGGTCTCTTTTCCCCTGCCTATTATCGAATATTCGCGTAAAATCCTTAATTTCATGAAATCATGTCATATTATCATTTAAATCATGTCATCACATATTTAATCATATAATAATTATCATGCTAGAATTTAAAAGCAATTAAAATAATTTTGCATGCATGCGGTTTACGTAGGTTAGTTTTTCGGACACCCCTGACTCTGCTTGAGCCCCAGCCAGCCCTGGCCAAGCGCCAAGGGACCATGCAAAGCAACCGAGCCCTTGCATCAAGCACAAACCAACGCACACTCACGGTTCTTCTTTGTTTTTGTCCCTCGGTTGTCCGGCTTATTTTTTGTTAAATTTTATCATGTTTTAACCAATATTCATTCATATTTTATCATGTATTCGTAGCGCACTCCTTGGATTCAAAACTTTTTTAAAACAAGCATAAAATCGTAAAAACTTTAAAATTACGTATCATACCGTAAAATAATCGAACCCACATATTTTTCATGTATAATCAATTAAAAAACACATATTATGACTTGTATGATGCTTGAAAGGGTTTAGGAAACGTGTCTTTGCGTTTATAACACTCGATTATTCGATCGTTGGCAATGGTGCGACTTTGGACGACCGGACGACGAAGAACACAAGCTTTTTTCCTTCCCAAATTTTTGAAAATACTTGTGAGTGTGTGAGGGTGTTTTCGGATGCTGATGGTGAAGGAATTATGGGGTTTGCATACCTAGGTAGCATATTTATAATTAAATTAAATGTGCTTTGGTTTTGGGCTTGGAAGTTTAAGGGTAATTGGGCCTTCTTTAAATTATTAAATCGGGCTCAATAATACTTATTTAATTAAAACATAAAAGTTTATAAAATAAGCTTCCCAAAAATAATATTTTTGATATTTTAAAACTCCCTGTTTGCCCAAAACCGGCTTCCCCGAAAAAATCGAGCTCGACTCGTAAAATAATACGAACTCCAACATTTTTAGAAAAATTAAATCATTTGTAAATCATATTAGGAAGCCTTGCCATTATTTAATTAAAATACATATTCTTGTCTTGGCCGTCCCCGATCTCCTTTCCCCTGCCTATTATCGAATATTCGCGTAAAGTCCTTAATTTCATGAAATCATGTCATATTATCATTTAAATCATGTCATCACATATTTAATCATATAATAATTATCATGCTAGCATTTAAAAACAATTAAATAAAGCAATTAAAATAACTTTGCATGCATGCGGTTTACGTAGGTTGGTTCTTCGGACGTCCCTGACCCTACTTGAGCCCCAGCCAGCCCTGGCCAAGCTCCAAGGGACCATGCAAAGCAATCGAGCCCTTGCGTCAAGCACAAACCAACACACACTCACGGTTCTTCTTTGCTTTTGTCCCTCGATTGTCGAGCTTATTTTCTGTTAAGTTTTATCATATTTTAACCAATAATCATTCATATTTTATCTTGTATTGGCAGCTCACTCGTTGGATTCAAAACATTTTTAAAACAAGCGTAAAAACGTTGAAATTACGTATCATACTGTAAAATAATTGAACCCACGTATTTTTCATGCATAATCAATTAAAAAACACATATTATGATTTGTATGATGCTTGAAAGGGTTTAGAAAACGTGCTTTTGCGTTTATAATGCTCGATTATTCGATCGTGAGCGAGGGTGCGACGTTGGACGACCAGACGACGAAGAACACAAGCTTCTTTCCTTCCCAAATTTTTGAAAATACTTGTGAGGGTGTTTTCGGATGCTGATGATGAAGGAATTATGGGGTTTCCAAACCTAGGTAGCATATTTATAATTAAATTAACAAGTTAAATGGACTTTGTTTTTGGGCTTGCAAGCTGAAGAGTAATTGAGCCTTCTTTAAATCATTAAATTGGGCTCAATAACACTTATTTAATTAAAACATAAAAGTTTATAAAATAAGTATCCCAAAAATAATATTTTTGATCTTTTAGAACTCCTTGTTTGCTTAAAACCGGCTTCCCGGGAAAAATCGAGCTCGACTCGTAAAATAATACGAACTCCAATATTTTTAGGAAAATTAAATCATTTTTAAATCATATTAGGAAGCCTTGCCATTATTTAATTAAAATACATATTCTTGTTTTGGTTGTCCCCGATCTCCTTTCCCCTGCCTATTATCGAATATTCGCGTAAAATCCTTAATTTCATGAAATCATGTCATATTATCATTTAAATCATGTCATCACATATTTAATCATATAATAATTATCATGCTAGCATTTAAAAGCAATTAAAATAATTTTGCATACATGCGGTTTACGTAGGTTGGTTTTTCGGACGTTACAATTCCCCTCCTCTTAAATAGAATTTTGTCCTCGAAATTTTTCTTGACTTGATAATTGCAAAGCTTAGATTCCCTTATCCATCTCAAACTTAACTTCTAACTTAAATCTTACTCTTCAATTCGGTCCTCAAAATCTTGAAAATTGAACTACTAACCCAAAATTTCCCAAAGTCGACTCCTACATCCAGCTCAAGTAGTGCATGCAGCCTATTTTTCTTCGGTTCTTCAATATCCCAATCAATTACATTACCCAAGATGCATTTAATCATTTTCATGCAGCATGCAACTAACATGTATATCATGTATCATATAAACATTTAAAAGAATTTTAAGAATATAAAATGTAAAGAAGTAAAAACTCGAATTCTTGAGGCGTGACTTCTTGAGCTTCTCGGAGTGACAGTACACAATTCTTTGGGGATCCTTGGCTTTGATACCAACTAAAACTACCTCGATTTTTTTATACTAATCATAAATCATAAAACTCGAAAATACTAACTAAATAAAATAACTTAACATTTCTAACAATCATAATAAATTAACAATTGAAATCTCAAGTGCATTAACTAAATCCTAAATTATCGACTAACCAAAATCCTAGACCTTTAAAAAGATCAACTAACAATAAATCATAATAATATCTCTAATAAAATCATGGACATAAATCTTTAAATCATTTATCTATCTTTAAATCATTTAATCTATCTAGCTAGGGAGGAAACATAAACGGCCCTCGAGTGTGTACTGCTGCACTCGATCCACTCAATCGTCAGCGTCTCCCATAAATTATCAAATCCTGCATCATACAAACCTAGTGAGTCTAAAGACTCAGCACGTTCTAAACACGGAAAGCAATTAATACATATACAATCACATGCATTAAAAATCGTATTTTTATTCAAAATAATCTTTTGAACATAAATAAATCATTTAAAATCATTTAAGCATAATTAAATCATAAATCATAAAATCATTTTAAAATAATTTTAAGCATAAATAAATCCTTTAAAAATCATTTAAAAATAGCTTCGAGCATAAATAAATCATTTTAAAAATAATTTTAATCATCATCATGAATCGTATATCATAAAATCATTTTTATCATAAGCTTTCAATCATATATCATTTTGGGTGAAGTTTGATCCCTGAAAGTGACTAGCTTTTATCATTCGGTCGACTGATCAGTCTTCTGCTCCACATGGCCCATGGGGGTGTACACTAGGCTCTATCGTGAAAATACGATCGTCGGAGTCCATCTGGGACCTTTTCCCATACAGGGGGTCCCTCTGGGGCCTTGGCCTGTATATGGGTTCCCTCTGGGCCTTGGTCCTCACGTCATCCCCACAAAATTGTAAGTTCACCGTCCTCAACATAAAAGGATCCCCCACAAATCATATATCTTATGTCACAGTCAATTCACATCCCTCAAAAGATTTTTCATTTCCTTTTAAAATCATAAAATAGCATAACTTTCAAAAAAATAGCATTTTAAAAAGAATAAATTGCACAGCTTTACCATAAATCATGAAATATCATATTATAATCAAAATCGGCTTCTCGAAAAATGCACAGCTTTACCATAAATCATGAAATAGCATTTTAAATAATATTTTTGATCTTTTAGAACTTCCTGTTTGCCCAAAACTGGCTTCCCGGAAAAAATCGAGCTCGACTCGTAAAATAATACGAAATCCAACATTTTTAAAAAATTAAATCATTTTTAAATCATATTAGGAAGCCTCGCCATTATTTAATTAAAAATACATATTCTTGTCTTGGTTGTCACTGGTCTCTTTTCCCCTCCCTATTATCGAATATTCGTGTAAAATCATTAATTTCATGAAATCATGCCATATTATCATTTAAATCATGCCATCACATATTTAATCATATAATAATTATCATGCTAGCATTTAAAAGCAATTAAATAAAACAATTAAGCAATTAAAATAATTTTGCCTGCATGCGGTTTACGTAGGTTGGTTTTTCGGACGTTACAATGGGGCCCTTGTTCTTAAGGCAATCTGCTGTCTTGTGACCCTCCTGCTCGCATATGAAACATTTGTAGGTTCCCCATAAACATATTCTGAGTTGGAACTGGTTGCATTGGTTGCATGGTTGCCCCTCTGCCGGCTTCGAAGCCCCTGGTACCTGTGGTGGCCTCTGCTGACCAGGCCTCTTAATCTGTCATTGGGGCTTCTTCTGCCCTTGATGTCTCGGTGGCCCCGTGAACTGTTTTTTATGTGGCTGGGAGCTGGAATGGGCGTGAGATCTCTTCTTCTACAACTCAAAATCAATGTTCCTCGGGGCCTGCTCCGCCTGAAAGGCACAAGCAGTGGCCTCACCATAGCTCGCCGGTCTCATCAGCATAACGTCCCGGCGCAACATGGGTCACAAGACATCCATAAAATGCCTCTGCTTCTGGGCGGCATCTCCCGCAATTAGGGGCACAAAATGGCAGCCCCTGTCAAACTTCCTGATAAAGTCGGCCATAGTCGAGTCCACATGACGGAGACTCATGAACTCCCTCGTCAGGTGGCCCCTAACATCTTCTGGAAAATACTTACCGTAGAACACCTTCTTGAACTGATCCCATGTGAGGGTAGCCAAGTTCTACCCATGCGCTGCTCTCTCCCACCAAATGGACGCATCATGTCTCAACATATAAGTGGCGCACCTGACCTAGTCACCATCCATCATCTGCAAGTACTAGAAGTGTAGCTTCAAAGACCGAATACAACGCACCGCTACGAAAGGGTCAGTATTACCCCCGAACTCTTTCGGATTGAGCCGTCGAAACTGCTCATAAATGTCTGTCTGTGGTCGAGGAGCCTGATGCGCTTGCTCTAGAAGTCTAGCCATGCCCTCGAGAACTCGAGTAGCTGCATCAAATGGCGGCGGCGGTGGAGGTGGAAAGCCTCTATCATCTCTTGAAGTATCATCATAATGATCTGTGCTAGGGGCGCGCGTCTGCCATGATATCTGAATACAGTCCAAATTCTAAACGTAACACATCATGCAATTTAATCTAATTTTCAAAACATTTAATCCTTAAACCATGAAAACATCTAAACATGTACTGTAAATCGCTGTAAAATGTATAACATGCAATCATGCAGGTGATAGCAATAAAATATTTAAAACATTTAAAACATAAAAGCTTACAGACTTGAGGATTGAAAACTGAGCTGCAGAAGTTGGCGGTGGCACAACCCTACACATGACCCTTTCTTTGATACCAACTGAAATGTCTACTGCTTAAAAATGCTACTAATTTTTTTTTACAAGCTCAAACTCGAAAATTTAATAAATTATGCATGCATGCAATACTGCTGAAAATATCATCTTTCAAAAATAGATGTAATCCAATGACAGATAAAAATGCAGCAGTTTAAAATAGACAAATCGTCAAACCCTGACTTACGTTTTAAAATAATGCAAATATGAACCAAGTAAAAATCCTCACAACCATCAACATGTCAAAACACAGCGTACAAAATAATCATGTCCACTCCTATATCAAATCGTGATGTGCGGAAAATTTATGGTCCTCGGGTTCACGTGCGCACATCCAGCCACGCCTACTCAGACTTCAGCGCCTTCAGCCTACTCATCAGTATGCTCACCTGCAACATTCACGCTTAGTGAGTCTAAAGACTCAACACACCTGTAATGTTAATAGAAACTACGTATACATAGCATGCAACAATGAAATGTACCATAATAAAAATACCTTTCATGATCTTAAAAATGTAAATGTAAGCATATCGTAAAAGCATAACGTGTCAAAACATCTCATCATATCATCATTTACTTGTTCATTTTCTTTAATTGAATTTAGTTCGTTAGTTGTGACTTTTGTATCAGCTCTATTCAATGCATCCATCTACATATAACCGTGGTACCCGACGGCGGGGACATCAGCGACATCATTTTCCATCCACTGAGCCTTGGCTTACAACTCATCGTATACATATATCGTCAGTCACAACAAACTTTAATTCTTCAAAAACATCATCATTTTCATCACTTATCAAAATCATGCGTACACGTAATTTTCCTTAAAATCAAGCACGCAGCGTATTTTTCATAACTTCATAAAATGTCATGTACGTGATACATAAGACTGTAAAAACAAGTTAAGTTTGTGACCAGGGTGCTGCCAGGACTAAAAACTCGACCCGGGTGCAAAATGACCATTTTGCTCCTGAAAACCCTAAATGACCATTTTATCCCTGGACCTAAATATTTCGACCCCAAGCCAACCAAGCTACTTAAAAAACCTAAAAACATAATAATAATAGTTCATTAGACGTAAACTCGAGCTCGTTACAAAACTTATACGATTCGTTTTAAAACTTGGACCGGAGTCACGATTTTAACCCGAATCAACCCGAATTTCAACCAAACTTTTCCCAACTTGAAATATGAATTAAAACTACATGTCCAGCCTAAAAACCACTTATTTCAGACCCCCTTATGATCCTCAAAAAGTACCCGAAAGTTGCTGGAACTTTCTGTACATGCAAACTCGATAACCCTAGTGCACTAAACTTGTAACCCTTCGACTCTAGGCCCTACCAGCTCGGACCAGCCTTGGACCCGCCCTTCCTATCCCACCTTAGGACCCTCCTAGATCGACCTAAGCACAGCCCTCAGCCCCATGCACGTGCACCATTAGAATCACCAAGAAAACGTGCGCCCGAGCCACCTTCGAACTAATAACGGCTCCTAGTCTAGGTACCTTTCTTCTACCCGAGACCACCTGAGCATGGACCTCCTCTAAGCCTAGGTTGGACCCTCCTGGACTGCACCTTGGCCTAGTGCAACCCTCCCTCGTTCGAGCCTACCCTAATCCTTCACCAAACCACCCGAAACCCTAGCCGCCTAAGCATAACCCTTTGGCCTTCCCCTAAACCGTGAACACCCTAGACTCCAGCATAATGACACCTTAGTTTACAGCCTACACACCCCTTAACAAACATAAAAATCGGCAGCCCCTTGCACAAGCACAATAAAACGTGAGAATGGAACACAAGGATGTACTTTCATGTCAAAGGTTTGCCTAAAAACGAGACCCCATGCTAGATAAGTAAATTCTCATGCATTTACATATTTTTCAGCATAATATTGACATGAATGAAGAGAAAAAAAGGGCTACATGCGTGCCTTAATGATTATATGCTTGAAAACTCGAAGAACTACGCGCGGGACGTGAACCGGAGAGGCGGGGAAGAAGTTTTTCTTGAAAAAACATTGGGGGCCGAAGCTTGCTGCTGAAAGGAAGAGGAAATGATGTTGTTTGTACGTGAGTGTGCTGTTGTTTTGGTACGTTTTTGAAATTATTATCCGAACCCTCAAAAAGTTCTCTAAATCGTTAAATTTTGTGTACCGGTAAAAATATAAGCCGACGGGTAAAAATACTCAACCAATATCCATTTTCAAAATTCATACTTAAAAAAATCTCATATTAAATAATTAAAAATAATTATTCAATAAAAATATTTTTCTGGTTACCCCTCAGTCTCCGTTACTCGTTCTAGCGCGAAATACATCTAAACACCCTAACGCATGAAACTTAAGAAAAATCATGAAATAAACCCTAACCATGCAGTAATCATGCATGAATTGCATAAAAATCATTAAACACATATTTTAAATAAAACCTTAGATTGCATACAATCGGGTTACGTAGTTCGAATTTCTTGGACCTTACAAGTTGAAGTCACCGAACATCCATAAATATATCTTATGTACTTAACTGTTTAACTACTGTTTTCAAACTGATTTGATTAGTTCGAACTATTATCAGTTCAATTTTCACCATAATTGAACTGATACATGCAATAATTGATCCCCTTATTTCAGTTATTCTGCTTACATAAGTTAAAATATTTTCAAATTAGTCAGCTTTCTTAACGAATGATTATTTCAAGTATTTTTCGCTTGGTTTAAACAAAATTCGATATAATTAATCGGTGTTTACATTCTTAGAACACGAACTATTGAAACTCATGAAGAATATTGTGTTTGAAGCACTTTCGTAGGTGTTAGAACCGATCCTTCAATGTGTTTTGTAAGAAGGACCAATTTCACTAATCCAAGACTGGTTTGGTGTCAGCGTTAAATACGCAAAGTTAAATAGAACTAAACACCATATGTATGTTTTAAATCATACGACACCCAATGAATATTTTGAACGTCAAACAAAAATTTTTAAACTTCTGTTACACTTTGGACGTGAGAAATGATACTACGATCGAAAGAATATAGAGAAATGAATTAATGGAGAAGAAGACTACATTAACTTAAAATCCAGGGAAGAAAAGCTTGGAATGTGCAACTGTTGAGAGAAAATGGGTCAATGTCTCATCATAGAGACTGGACAAAAGTTGTTGATGTTTTGCTTTTGCTCATATAGGGATTGATCACCTTTTTAATTTGTGAAAATGTATTTTGTTACTTGAGTAGCATATTTGAAATGTCGTTTCAAACTTGAAATTTTGATATCGCATATTTTTAACTTTAAAGTTTTATTACAATCTCCAAAACCCAAGTATGTGTCCTAATGAACTAATAAAAAATTTCCCATTAAAAAAAAATCAATAACAAAAAGGAATTAAGACATGATAATTGTTTTCAGTTTTACAATGATTTCTCTTCAATAGAGAAATTCAAAGGGTAATAGTACCGAGTTTTAAGAATTTCATCGACTAATTAATCGTTCATTTCGAGGAATCTGAATAAAGAATTGCTGCTGGCAATAATGTCACCACGTTTTTCGCGCTTTGGATCATCGCATTAGGGTTAAACATATTAAAATAATCGCTTTGGGTGATGAAATTAGTGGCGTGGCTACTAATTAATTGCCATTTAGGGCAAATTTACATTCATGAATTTGACCGTTCTCGAGTTCTAAGGCACTCTGCTGCCATTGGAAATGGAAGATCTCGCTGGGCCACACAGTGTCAATACTTTATTAGAATCGAAACTTTGAACTTGAGGAAGAGAATGCGCCACGTAGCGTGTACATATATGGTACTTGGATGGTGAAATGAATTGAAGATGCCGTTTGCTAGGGTTTTCTTGAATACTTTATTTTTATTTAAAACCCACAGAAAAAACGAAAACTATTTGATGTATACTTGTTGATTTTGGAGTTGGGACAAAAAGTTATTTTGCATTTGTATTTTTCTCGACTGAAATCGAGATGTTTTACGAGGGGTCTGGCTCGTCTGATTTGGCTCGTCCATGGTACAGCTTGCAGTTCATGTATCTCTCTCGCTATCAGACACTCTTGATTGTCAAGTGTGAGAAGCGAATGTTGTGAGATTTCTTTCTTAGTGATCTGAATTTCGATTTCTTTCTTGCTGATTTGTTGTGGGCACTGAAAGTGGTTTGTGGTTACGGTGACGGTGACTTTTTGATTTCGCAAAGTTTAAAGAAGCATCTTTTCTGCCTGAGTGGTGTTAGATGATCGGCCACGCAGGTGTTATTTTTCTTGATTTTCAAGAAAATGGACTCATGAATTGGGATGGGGTGGTCGTGGGGAAACTCGAAAGACATTGATAGAAATGTGTTGATCCTTCATTCTGCAGTTCTTTGTGTGTATACATAGGTCTTCCGGCAAGTATACGATGAAGGGGTCTTCTGAGGGTGCTTGGCAGAGTTCTGATAGCTGTAGGGAGTTGAGTTCTTCATCACTCCGGAATAGAGAGCTGTCAGATAGTTCTAGAGGTTTGAATTCGAATCTCAGGAATCTTCGAGGAAGTACGAACAGATTTTCACGGGATACTGCATCACATGATTATGGGTTTATACCAGTAAGGAAAGGGAGAGAAAAAGCGCTCTGGCCACGTATCCACAATTATAGTACTCCGGTTGGAGCTGATGATGGTGACGAAGTGAGAGGTCCTGTTGTTAAGGCCTTGGAATGTAATAATGTTAGTTTGAGACATTGGTTGGATAATCCACAAAGGGCAGTTAATGCTCTTGAATGTTTTCACATATATTCTCAAATTGTGGACATTGTGAACGAAGCTCATTCTCATGGAAATGTTGTTCAAAATGTTCGGCCCTCATGCTTTGTCATGTCCTCATTCAATCATGTTTCTTTTGTTGAGGCTGTTTCTTTCTCAGAGCCGGAACATAGATCAAACAGCCGAACAGCTGAGATCAAGTGTTCTTCTTGGTCTCTTGACTCTTTCTCATACCATAGTTCAGGAAGTCTAAAAGGCACACCAGGTCCTTGGCTGGCGAGTAATCCAGTCAATGCTGATTCACGGTTGAATTCCGAAACCAATTGCTTGCAGTCAAACTCAGCTCAGGTCATGCATTCCTTGGAAGACATTAGCAGTGCACAAACGGGAGATGAGAAGCACTCTTTTTCAATGAAACAAATGATGCTCATGGAATCAAATTGGTATAGTAGTCCGGAAGAAATTGTGGGTGATCCTATTTCTGGTGCCTCTGATATTTATAGGCTCGGAGTCTTGCTTTTTGAGGTCAGTGATGGACACGTTTTAATAAACTAAATGCTGTGAGATTAATTTTCTGGGATTGCTAACCATTTTCCTCGTAATTTATTTGGCATAGATGTTTAAATATGATGGATTTCATATCTAGCATGTCACTAAATGCTAACCTGTTAGCAGCTATTTTACACTTCTGCTTCCCTGGAAGAGAAATGCACAACGATGGAAAACCTGAGGCATCGTGTGTTTCCATCTCAATTGCTTCTTAAGTGGCCTAAAGAAGTTTCATTTTGTTTGTGGTTGCTGCACCCTGAGCCAAGTAACCGCCCTAAGATAAGGTACTTTTTTGTCGTTTCATTCCATTTTAGTCCTGAAGCTTCAGCTACTGCCAGATTTTTTCTAAATTGCTTACCATCCAATTCCATATTCCAAATAAAGGTTTCTAGCTGTTGTACTGTTTCACGTTTAAGCTCTTGATCATGAACCTTTTTGAGTTGAATAGTTTTTTTGTTCAAGTGTTGACATTTTTGTTCAGTAGAATATACACTCTTCAAAAAAAATTGCTTCTCTGTAGTAATGTGATGAGTTCGAGGTCCGAAATATGACCTTATCATGGGAAAGATATGTAAAATATCATTGGATGGAATCATTTAGTCCTTGTATCTCCACTCTCATTTATTGAAATGGAACAGATTTGCCCATTCTCACCTCCTTCTGCACACTGTCTTGCAGTGAGCTGTTACGAAGTTATTTTTTGAATTCACCAAGAGATGTGTTAGATGAACAAGAAGCTATTATAGATCTTCCAGAAAAGATAGAGGAGCAGGAGTTGCTTCTGGAATTTCTTATGCTATTGCAACAGAGAAAACATGATGCTTCAGATAGCTTAAGTGAGACAATAGCCTTTATAGCTGAAGATGTAGAAGAAGTCACAAAGTTGCAAACCGGTCTCAGGCTTAAAGGAGATTTGGAATTAAAATTGGACAAAAGTACACATTCATCCTCTGATTTGATGAAGGTTGCTCCTCATGATGATTTTGGAAGCTCAGGGAGCAGAAAGCGAACCAGGCAGGAATTTTACACTGAACCTGATGACTCTAATTGCATAGAGACACGTGGTGGAGATCAAGGAAGCATTCTGTCCAGAAGTTCTCGGCTCATGAAGAATTTTCAGAAATTGGAATCAGCTTACTATTCAACGAGACGCAGGGATGTCAAAGCAACTAGCCTACCGCTGCCTAGACATTCTCTCGTCAGTAGTGATGGTAAAAGATCTGCTGTTGTCACTGAAAGAAGCTGTTTAACGAATCCAAGATCTAAAGAAATGCGTAATGAGCGTGGAAAAAGTGGATGGATAAATACTTTTCTAGAAGGGTTATGCAAGTATTTGTCTTTCAGTATGCTCAAAGTTAAAGCAGACTTGAAACAAGGGGATCTCTTAAATTCATCTAACCTGATATGTTCCCTTAGCTTCGACCGTGATGGAGAGTTTTTTGCTACAGCTGGGGTAAGCAAAAAGATCAAAGTTTTCGAATATAACTCAATCTTGAATGGAGATCGGGATATTCGTTACCCTGTCGTTGAAATGGCAAGTGGAACTAAACTTAGCAGTGTATGTTGGAGTGGCTACATTAAGAGTCAGATTGCTTCAAGTAACTTTGAAGGTGTGGTGCAGGTAACTTGAATTTAAAATCCGTTGTTGAGCTTGGATGGATGGATTTTTCAAATACATGTATTTTACTTCATGTTAATTAGAATGAATTTCAAGTTAATCCAATAATTGTGTCATTTGAAATACATTTTACTTTGTATAACTAATGTGGAAAAAGTAAGATATGAATTTAAGATTTGATCAATTGTTTTGTTGTTATCAATAAAACTATAATCTAAATCCATGGATCTCAAATCCATCTTTCCAAAGTGCACTCTTACATTATTTACTCGCAAGTATTCTCTTACCAATCATTGATTTTCACTCGATATGTTGTCCAGGTATGGGATGCCACAAGAAGTCAGATTTTCTTGGAAATGAAAGAGCATGAACGTCGCGTATGGTCTGTCGACTTTTCCATGGCAGATCCAACAATGCTTGCCAGTGGGAGTGATGATGGTTCAGTTAAGCTTTGGAATATCAATCAGGCAATTCTATTTTTGCACTTGGTGGATGTCAGCTTTGAAACTAAACGTACTACAGCATCTAGTTATCATTTGCTGTATGCATTAGATTATGGATGTGTGATAAGATAAGTTCTCTTACATAGGTAGTTTCTGCAGGGAGCAAGTGTCGGTACTATTAAGACAAAGGCCAATGTTTGCTGTGTGCAATTTCCGTCAGACTCTGCTCATTGTCTAGCATTTGGGTCTGCTGATCATAGGATATATTATTACGATCTTCGTAATTCAAAAATGCCCTTGTGCACTCTAGTTGGGCACCATAAAACAGTGAGCTATGTGAAGTTCATAGATTCAACTACACTTGTGTCTGCTTCCACTGATAATACGCTAAAGCTCTGGGATTTGTCAATGTGTAATTCAAGAGTTCTTGACTGTCCTATGCAGTCATTCACGGGTCACCTGAATGTCAAGGTATAGTTTCATTGTATTCTTTAGCATGAACGAGTATCTTTTGAGTTTAGATTCTCTCTTAGCCCCTCCCTCATGCTTCTCGCTCTGTTTAAATCACCATCACTCAGCTATTGGTATTCGAAATTTATGAAGAAAGGAATTTCTTAAAAATGACTCTACTTGTGCTTCTCTCGTGGGGCTTATGAGTGTTCCATTTAAAACTGATGATGAAACATTACTCTGTTTCAGAATTTTGTGGGCTTGTCTGTTTCTGAAGGATTTATTGCAACTGGTTCAGAAACAAATGAGGTATCCTATAGTCTACTCAATATAGTGCTTTCTTGTCTTGGGACATGTTATTTTTCTCGGTATTTCTGATACTTTAACTCTATTAATTATGAAACTCATACCAAGAGATTCCATCACCGAGCAGGTTTTTGGGTATTTCTGATACTTTAACTCTATTAACGTCTTTTGAAACTCATACCAAGATATTCCATCACCAAGCAGGTTTTTGTTTACCACAAGGCTTTGCCTATGCCTGCCCTGTCTTGTAAATTCAACAGCAGTGATGCATTTTCTGTTGATGAAGTGGACGATTCGACACAGTTTGTTTCATCTGTGTGTTGGCGTGGTCAGTCTTCCACCTTAGTTGCTGCAAATTCCATGGGACACATTAAGGTCTTGGAGATGGCTTAATTAACAAAACCAGGTAGCTCAAACAAAAATGGTATCAGCAGAAATCGAATTTTTGCCCTTAGAATATAGGGGTGAGATTAAGATGAAATTTCCTCTTTTGATGGAATTCACCTTGTGGACAAAAACACTAGGATAAAGGGGTGTTGATAATATAGTGATTTTTCTTTTTATATTGTGTGAATCTTGTCGATCAGTGACCATTTCATTTATTCAATCTTTTATTAGATCAACTACTCACTCTTGTGCAAGGTTCTAAAAAAGCATGAAGCATCCTCAAGCGCGAATGTCGAGTTCCAAGCTTTTTAAGCTTAAGCGAGATTAGTACAAGCTTAAGTGCGAAAAATCATTTTTTATCTTTAGAGTAATTATAATTATCTCGAACTAATAAATAGATAAAATAATACATAAATATGATAAATTTAAGTCTTGATGCATTAATTTTCATATTTATAAAAACATAAAATTCTCAAAATTACAATTTTTATTTGTTTTTGCAATTAGATCACATTAAAAAATGCTAAATATTTGTCACATCATTATTAGACATGCTTAATTATGATTAAAATTAAAAAATAAACATCTAAATTATAAACCTAATTTGTTATTTTAAAATAAAAAGAAATATCTTCAAAATAAAAAAAATTAAAAATAAATCGATGTGATTAGTTGCGCTTAAGCACACTTAATTAAACGTTTTAATTACGCTTAATTCGGTCAAGCTAAAGTTTAACCGCTTTTTTTCGCTTTTCTTCGAAGCGGGACATTTTTGTTGAGCTTCAAGATTAAGCGCGGATTTTTTTTTAGAACACTGCTCTTATGAATTATGTGGTTCCATTTCGTTTTTTTTTTTTATTTAAATTTTGTGTTTTAAGAGTTAATTTTACTAAGAAATAAAGTAGAGAATTCAAACTAGGAGAATTAGAATTGATTAAAAATAAAATAATATTGATTTCGAGAAATCAAATATGCTATGATAAATGATTTGTGTCAAAAACACTTTTATAATGCAAAATCTTCCCGAAGCACATAATTTTATTCTAATGTCATAAAGAAATACGTTAGTGAGAAAATACGTTTAGTGAGTAAATAGGAAAATTAATCAAAATTCAGAGCGCCTTTCGTTCATTAGATTTTTGCATGAAATTTGGTTTTAAAAGATTTTTTCCGAGCCTCAAATGCTCGATTTTCAAATTACACGCTGATGAAAATAAAAAACAAAAATTTATTACCATCAAAATATTAAAAAAGAATTAACACGATATTTGAACAGAGAAGATATTATTTAGCTCCTATATAAATACCCAAAAAAACACAACTTTTTAAACTATTACTTGGAGAGGGGACGAGATTCGAATTCAAGTTCTCACTGAATAAGCATATATGTTAGATTATTGGGCTACAAGCTCTGTCTCAAAACACAACTTTTTCGCAAATGGATAAATGGCACTTGACTTAAAAAACACGGAATTTAAAATCGAGATGCATTAAATACAATTTAAATATATTGATATTTGTTTTTATTGAATTACTCGAGGTTTGTATGTAATGCCCGGAAATTTAATCCTAGTAATCTGTAATTATTGATTTATAATTTGATATGATTATGAAAGGATTAACCGAGACACGATTTGAAGTAACGTGTGAAAGTGTAGGTGCGAGGACAGTACCATCGGCGCACATGCGCGAATTGGATAGAAGGTCTCGCGCATATGTGCGGAAGTTCAATCACATATGCGCGAATTCGACAGGAAGGCGCGCATATGCGCGAGCTGTGTGGAAGTTCAATCACAACTCCAGAGAGTCTCGCGCATATGCGCGGAAGGTGTCGCGCATATGCGCGAGCTGCCGAAAAGAAATGTGCGAAGACCAGAAGGTCTCGCGCATATGCGCCGATTTAGGTCGCGCATATGCGCGAGACGTGTTGCGCGTAGAGTTCGTCATTTGCTTTACATGCGTGAATGTATATATATATATATATATATATATACAAAACGTACGAAAATCCTTCATTTTTCCGAGAAAAGAGTCGAGAAAAGTCTCTGTGAAGTTGTGAAAAATCCTTACGCCTTTTGTGAAAAATCCGTCCGTCTGATTTTGAATCTGACTGCAGTACCGAGTTCCTAGCAACGTAGGCTACAACTGGACGTAAGTTTTACTACGTTTTGACATGTTTTGAAATTATGATGTTGTCAGAATTGCATGGAATTCATATATGATGTTCTGGACAGGTTAGACATCATAGAATCGAAGTCAGATTAAGAAACGGACTGATTATGGAATTGTTATGATTTTCTGATTATATTGATATGAAATCGGACAGATTTGGATTATGAATGGATTACAAATTGTATCGGATATGGTTATGATTTGTAATTGATGTCTGTTGATATGGTATTGACGGGGATACTGAGATTGTGTCGTTATGCTGTTATTTGAATTAAATCCGGATTAATCAGATTCAGTGTTGAATTGAGAATTGAATATTGATATTATGATTCTCAATATATCGTTTCAGATCTACAAAGATAGTCTTGAGTTCAGAACTGAGATTGCTTCAGACCGTGACTACAAACGAAAGGTATAAGTCAATGTGGTATCGGGAGATCGACTTAAGTCGATTTAGACTTGAGTTTCCCTAAATCACATACTTTACTGTATTGCATTGATATTTGCATTGATTTGATTGATGTACTTGTTTTCTTGATTTATAGATAACAGGTATTAGACGAGTAATCTTGTGACAGAAGTGCCTGATAGTGGCGGGATCGCCACGGGCACATTGCACGATGTCACAAGATAATGTATTGGCGATAGTGCCAAAGTCTGTCACCGGATGATTGGCTATCGATGTGTATAGAATTTGGGTTTCTTCTATTACTGTTGATCGATGTCGTATCGGTGTGGATAGAATTGGAAGCTTCTTCTATTACTGGTGATCAATATTATATCGGTGTGGATAGAATTAGAGTTCCTTCTATTACTGGTGATCAGTACCATATCGGTGTGGATAGAATCAGACCTTTTTCTATTTCTGGTGATCGATATCTTATCGACGTGGATAGAACTAGAGTCTTTTCTATTACTGTTGGTCGATATAGGAATGCCAACTTCTGGAAACCGGGATCCCTAGACTAGGATTGAGTCTAGTCTAAATTGTGTAGCTACGAGTATTGTCGACAGTTTGATATTAGTTATGTTTCAGATTTTGATACATACTGCTGTTACCTGTTACATGCTTTATATTTGTTTATATGATTGCATGTTTCGTTGATTTATACTGGGATTATATTCTCACCGGAATTATCCAGCTGTTGTCTTGTTTGTATGTGTACATGACAACAGGTGGGACAGGATCAGGGTCCAGGAGATGAGGAGAGATCGTGATAGAGTGGAGACCTCGGACTTTGATGTATATAGGGTTTTGGCACTTGATAATTAGATGTTGAACCTTAGTTTTTACTGATTTGTAGACGGTACAGGACTTGTACTTTATTTTATACTGAGTTGTATATTAGTTTGATTTCACTACATTTCGCATTAAAAAAAAAAAATTTTATGACCCTAATTACTTGATTAGTAAATTGATCCTGATGACGATTAAGAACTGATTAGCATCCGGGTCCCCACATTGTAGGTGTTTAAGGGTAATATTTATTGATACCCACAGAAGTGCCTGAGTCATTAGTAGGGGTGGGTACGGTACGGTACCGTATACCATACCGAAAATATCGGTATGGAAAAAATCGAAATTTCGGTATACCGCACATTCGGTATACCAAATTTTCGGTATGGAAAAAGTTCATACCGGTACCGTACCGACACCGAAAATTTTGTTGGTATACCGAACTTAAATTTAAAAAAATAATAATAAAAAATTATTTTCGATATATACCGAAATACCGAAAAAAAATATATTTCATACCGATACCGATACCGAACATTTCGGTACGGTATCAAAATGTTCGGTATACCGATTTTTTCGGTAAGTTCGGTATTTTTTTCGGTACGATTTTTCGGTATTTCGGTATTTTTTCCCACCCCTAGTCATTAGAGCTCGAGACGTGGTGAAATTAGGAAGCTAGGATAGCACCAACCAGGGAGACAGATCAGACCACCACATGCCCAAGTGAGCTCGGGCTATACGTTGAGCCCGGTTGTGCAAGTCCTGGCAGTATAGTGAGATTCCAAGGGCAAGGCTTCACACCGTGATCACCTACCCGAGCGCCTTGGTAAAAGTGTCACTCCCGGGTCCATAGGTATGAGATGAGATGTCATGATTCGATATCATTGGCATGTCTTTCATTGTACGTAGGAATGATATGATTAGATCAGGATTGATAAGGGTTGTAAGATGTTGCAATATCAAGTAGCAGGACATGGACAACCATCTTGCCACGAGTAACAACCAAACATTGTAAACAAGGCCATCATTGACTTCTCTTTTATAAATACCAGGTTTACTTGATATTAATGCATTCAGATATTTTATTGAGAAAGCATTTCCTCTTTATATATTTTCCTTTACAAAAACACTTGACTGACTCGAGCGTCGGAGTGGCCACGTCTGAAAATCTTCTGGCGCCCCATTAACCTTCTTGGCTCTTTTAAGTGTGCAGATTCTCCTGCTCGGGTACTCTCCGCTTGATCTCCAACATGCCCGAGAAGAAATCCATACAACCTTGTATAATCGTTCACTGCTAATCCTTTTTTGAGCAACTTTTAAGCATATATATCATTTAACCTCAAAAAGCTTTTAAACATATCACGTAAACATATAAATCATGTAAACATGCATGTATCATCATAAAAATCATGTAAAGAAATTAAACTTACAGACTTGAGGCTTGATGACTGAACTTTGTGGAACTGGAGGTGGCACAACTCTTTGTAGGAACATTGCTTTAATGCCAACTGAAACGTCCTCAACTCTTTCTTCTTTAAAATATACTAGAAATTTTTTTCTCTTGTAATTCATTCGGCCGAAACACTAAGCATTTAAAATATGTATATTTTGCACCGTTTTAAAATAAAACAACCAACTATTATTTGAAAACCAAAGATTTAGTAATTTCAAGCATAAAGTCGTAAAACGTCAACCAACCTAAACAAACATTATTTAAAAAATAAACTTAACTCTAACATCTTTCGAAAACATCTCAAAATCATCATAATCATAAAATGTAACAATCCGAAAATTTAAGGTCCACGCGAACCACATGCGCAAGTTATTAAATTTCTTGTGTATTTCAATTAATTGTTTTAATTGCATTAATTAATTATGTTGTGCATATTGACTTGTTTAAATTATATTTTTCTATATGATTGCATTAAAATATATTTTTAAAGAATATTCGAGTTGCGATCGAGGAACGGAGACCGATGACTGAAAAATAGAAAATGTTTTCATTGGTTAATTGTTTTTAATTATTAAAAATATGGGTGATGCTTTTTTTATTTTTAAAAATAAGGGATTTTGAGGTGATTTTATACGTCGGGACGTAATTTTTATCGATGTTGATTTTTCAACAAAAATACGAACTTTTTGGCAACCCGACTAATAAATTCACAAAATTATTTAAACAAAATTATTTTAAATATTTTAAATTAAACATTAATGGGCTTAATGGGCCTAATTAACTTGTTAATGAGCCTAAGCTAGTAGTTAGTGTTTCAATTAACTATTTAAAACCAAAAACCCACTCCATAACCAAACAATTCACTTGCCTCCACCCTAGCCAACAAATTTAGAATTTCTTTCACTCCAAAAATTCCCACGGCACCCACAAGCACATCAAGGAGAGTTTGGTTTTGTCATGCAAATTCAAGCCATGATCGTTCGTCGCCGTTCTTCGCAATCGTCAACTTTTATTCGTGCATAAAATATGCAAAAGCACGCTATATTCTTCCTTTACTCATCATCACACCATATTATGTATTTATTTATGAATTGCATGAAGAAAATAAGAACACCTTGATATATTTTCATACATGCATCAAAAATGGATTTTTAAAGCTTGGTTTTGATCCAAAAATCATGATTTACATGTATACAAGGGGTTGCCATGATTAGGAATTGAAAAGGGAATGTTTATACACGTTTTAATATCCTAGAAAACACACGCACGGACAGCACATAAGAATATAACAAGCTGGTGCCTTAATTCTGTCATGTGATCAAAGGGGGGTCGGCTCATGGGTTTTTCTACTGGGCTTGGGTTTGGCTGGGACCGCGCCGGGTCAGCAATTGTGCAGGGTTTGTGGCTCGGCCAGGGGCTTTGGGCTGGGCTAGGCTAGGTCTTTATGGTCCTAGGAGGGTGCACAAGGGTCGGGCCAGGGTCTGGGATGGCTGGTCTGGCTGCTGGTGTGAGGAACGTGAGGTAGGCGCATGGCAGCAAGGGTTGTGCGTGAAGTGCTGTAAAGGTTCAGTGGGTCGCTGCTTGTGTTCCAAGGCTTGGGCTGGTCTGCACTGGGTCTGGGTGTGGTCTAGGGATGGTTAGGGTCGTGTGGGTTTGGTGGTTAAGGGCTGGTAGAGTCCTAGGCGGCTAAGAGTCCCAATACAACGAGGCACTACAAGCGCACACATGCATGCACTTGGGGTCGAGTTCCAGGAGGTTTCTGAGCGGTCCAGGGCTAGTTCTTGGGCTTGGGGCTGGTCAATAGGGTTCATAGATGAGTTGGCTATGGTTTGGCTCGAGGTGGCTCGGGCGTGGCTCGAGTAAATTGGGAGATGGCTCAGGTAGTTCGATAAGGTGTCAATTTCGAGATTTTAAGAAGGAAAATTGGAACCATGGGTCCACGGGTGTGGTTCGTGGCTCCCTAGGGTAGAATAAATAATAAAAATGTATGTATAAAATTTGGGAAGAAAATAATGAGTTTTGGATTTATCCAGGATTTTATCGCCGCACGAAACGATAATTAAAGAATTAATTGAAAAGCCTAGTTTTAAACTTTATAAAATTATGGAAAATTATATTTAAGCTCAAATAATTAATAAAAGTCTAAATTTTTAATTTGGGAATTTTATACTAAAGTTTGGTTTAATTCGGGGTTAAAACACATATGCTATATTTAAAGAATAAATTAAAAGTCCTCGATTTAAGTTAAATAAAAATATGAGAAAATTCAAGTAAGCTTAAATAATTATTTGGGACATGTTAGAGTCAATGGAATTAAGAAAAAGTCAAAAAACATGAAATCTTACGTCTAAGGGTAAAACGATAATTTTACACCTAAAAATTAGTAAACGTCATGGCAGTGCCCTAAATGCTGTTTTATATGCTAATATGATTATTTTGAATGTTTATGAATTTTTATATGTTAGATTATGATTTTTAAATGTTCATGGATTTTATGGTTTAATTATGGACATTTAAAAGATATGTTGCATGTGGGAGCCCGGCGATCGTGTTTCCTTGGATACGGATATCTATATATATATGATGATATGTTAATACGTAAGGCCAAGACTCAGTTGACCGGTGAGAGTGTTGCTGATGTCCCCGCCGCCCAGTACTGTGGTTACATGTAGATGGATCCATCGCCCAACACGTAGACGTAGATGAACACGAAAGTCATAATTAACGATCTGAATTCAACGAAAGGAAAAAGAAATACGTATATGTTGATGATAATATGTATATGAATATGTTGAGGATGATATGAAAATGTTTATATTTAAAGTTTATTCATCATGAAAATGTTTTTGAAAACGTTTATGGTTAAAGTTTATGCATCTTCGTGAAAACGATATTTTAAATACAAGTATTTTTACGGTGCATGTGATATGTATATTTAGTACTTGTTATCAAGAATATGATGTGTTGAGTCTTTAGACTCACTAGGTGTGATTGATGCAGGTGTTTATGATAATAATGTTAATGGAGGTCTTGATGGTTGAATTTGTTGGACTGAAGGTGCACATAACCCGAGGACCGACGCTAGTTTTTCGCACTAGTTATGAATTATGATTTTAAGATTATGTTAAAGATATTTTTTTGACTTTTATTTATGTTTATGAGTGGTTTTTGAGAGGTTATAGTATGAGCTATACCTTTCAAATGATGTTTTTAGGTTGGTAAAACGTTTGACGATTTTATACTTTAAAACTATTTCCTTTGGATTTTTAAATGTCAGTTGGTTGGTTATTTTAAAATGGCGTCAAAAATACTTTAATTATTTTATGCAAGTGTTCGGCCGATGCTAGTAAGGAATTTAAAAAAAAATTTAGTACATTTTAAGAAAACGAGTAGCAGATGTTTCATAAAATCTTTAAGAAATCAAAAATCATAAACATAGTTTTATTTTCGGAAAACTAGCGATGGACCTCGAGTTGTGTGCATCTTCAATCTAGCAAGATCAACCATCAAGACCTCCATTAACATCAATCTCATGCTCACCTGCATCGATCACACCTAGTGAGTCTATTGACTCAGAAAACCTGTAGAGCCCAAAATCAGCACACGTAAAACCCATGCATTTACTTAATTGTTAAATTATTTAATCAAGTTTAAAATGATTTTTGAGATGCGTGATTTATGAAATTAAATTATTTTAAATTATTTATGTTTATGCGATGCACGCTAAAATGTTTCTTGAGTTTCATGTTTCAAGCGATTATTCGATGCGGAAACCGAGGAAAAGAGATCGACGACGATTTTGGAAATTTTAAAATGTGGTATTTTATTTTAAGTTGGGTTTTGGGTATTTTAAAAGGTTTATTTAATTTTTAGCATTTTAAAAGATTAATTTAATTATTAGGTGATTTTATGACTTTAAAGTTTCAAATATTTGTCAATTGTACATTTTATTTAAATTGAGTGATCTTATTTAAAGTTAGAGGAATGTTAGTATTTTAATTAGTTGTTAATTATTAGTTAAGAACAATTTTATCCCCTAATTATTAAAAACACACGCACACGCACTTACACACACATATACACGTTAAAACATACACACACATTTCCTTGCCTCTTCATTTCCATTTATTTTGAAGAAAAGCTAGGGTTCTAAGAACCAAGTGCAGCCGCCCCTCCCTCTCCAATTTTCCAGCAAGTTTTCGTCACTTTTCTTCAAGTTAATCGAGCCACAAATCGTTCCGGATCAACCCTCGCATCTCTCCCGCTTCGGTATCAGTCGGTTCGGTAATTTCAATTATCAAAAGGCATGTATAATCTTTTGTTTCTATATCGATCTTGTTCTATTATATGTTCTTATGTTTATTATGCGTAAAAATCCATTTATATTGTAAAACGTTTGAGCAAAAATTTGTTGGATCGGTTTTGAAACGATTTTAGATCTGAAAACTCTAAATTTGCAGTCATTTTAAATACTGCAAATTTTCGGTCGATTTTCTGGAAAAACCTTCAACATATAAAACGTAGAACTTTTTAATACCTTCTATTTGACAGTAAATTCGTAAATTTTGGACAAGAAACGAGTGAGTTATGATTGTTTTTGCGGGACTGCTCAAAATGTGATTTTATGAAAATGTGTTCTTGACATGTTCTTGAGTTTCTTGTGTTGCAGGCTTCGTTGGAAAATCAACGAGTGTTCCTTGCTGTGTTTAGGAGTGTCCAATGGGGTGATCATGTGAATTTTGGGGTGTTGTCTCGGGTTGGTGAGGTTGTGCATGCATTAGAAGTCATAGAGAACTCTTGTGCAGAATTTTGGGTTGAGTTGTGCAGAACTAGCGCCGCGTCGCAGTGCTGCCAGTACGTACCAGGAGGCGCATAGGCGCTGCAGGTACGCACCAGGCAGCGCCGCAGCGCTGCAGAGCAGCGTCTAGGTGCCAGTATAGCGCTGCAGCGCCTTGGTGCTGCTTCAGACTAATTTTAGGCTTCGAATTTAGGTGCTCTTGCTTCTTTTGGGTACTATTAAGTCGTTATGTCCTAGTATACTAAAATTTAATTGAGATATTATGAAGTTTGATTGGTGAACATTGAACTATGTTTTAAGCAAGGTCCGCACCTTCTATTGTTTGGGGAAATTCATACTTCTTGACAAGATTTGTTTCGGGGTCGAGTCGGGGGTTAACATATTGTTTATCACGATCAAGTCTCGAACATTTCCAGAAGGTCATAAGTTAGTAAGTCAATGGGTGATGCATTCGATAGGCATGATTAAATTGTGGAAGTTGATGTTCATGGTAGCGTGTTAGCATGTACAGCAAAGACTCGAACGAGATCCAACGAATCCCTCAACGCCATGTAAGTATGTTCGATGTGCAAAAATAAAATACTTTTAAGTTTTGAGGTATGGAAAATGTCTTGTGACTAAATTATGAACGGGTTTGGAAGTCGGTGAACATGGCCGAGGACTTCTCCACCCCGGTAAAGCATGACCGGGTTTAGATAAGGATTGAAAAGCGGTAAAGCATGAACAGGGACCAATCCACCAGGTAAAGCATGACCGGGGATCTCATGTATGTGGTAGTGGACTTTTCCTGCCAGCCCAGTACTGTGGTTTAATATGATCAGGCGCATTTATGTATGGGTCACTTGCTTTGAAACATATCTCTACGCAAAATGATGAAGCTTGTGTATGTTCAAGTATGTATGAAGTAAGCATGTTTATGAAAAGTTTTATGATGATGTCACGTCTAGGTTTATGCTAATACGTTGTAGTTTCAAATATGTTTATGCTATTATGTTCAAGTTTCAAGTATGTACGCTCTATTTTGAAGATGCATGTGGTTTTATTATGTATTACTTTTTATTTTCAGTTTATACGTGTTGAGTCTTTAGACTCACTAGACTTGATCGATGTAGAGGAGGATGACTTTGAGGAGACGAGGGGTGGGGACCAGTGAGCCGGCTTGGACTGTGCATGAGGCTAAACCCGAGGACCGCTCATGTTTTTTTAGAAATTATGAAATGTTCAAATACTTTGATTTCACGTTATTGTTTACGAAATTTAAACAAGTATTTTTCTTTAGTAAAATTTATTTGTGATCTCTTTTATTGCAAATATTTTTGGACGGACAGTTTATTGACGATCAAAATTTGAAAGTTTATTTGTATTTAAGAAAATTTTTATTTTTCGCAAATTTCAAGTAGTTCAAATTACGGTACGTTACAAAACCTTAATCATGTTAACAAATAATACATATACATTTACAAGTAATAGTGAAAATACTTTTAATAAAATAGCTTTTCATGAACATAAACTTAAACATATTTTTTATCATCATATACTTTTTCATTTTCATCATATACGTATATGTTTCACTTTTCATTGAATTCAAATCCTCAACTGTGATTTTCTTATTAGCTGAAGGTTGATGGATCCATCTACGTATTACCACGGTACCGGACGGCGGGGACATCAGCGACCCTCTGACCCGTCAATTGAGCCTTGGCCTTACATATCGTCATATCATCGTATTAGTCACAATCAATTCACCTCCTTCAACTTTTCATATTTCCATCACTTATAAAAATTCATGCATATATAAATCATTTTTCTTTTAAATCAAGCATGCAACATGTCTTTTAGCATTAAAGTTTCATCATAAAATTACATAAACATTTAAAATACAAATTTTAACATATATTACAGCATTTAGGGCACTTCCAGGACGTCTAACATTTTTCAGGTGTAAAATTACCGTTTTGCACCTAAAACCCTAACTTTCCATAATTATCTTTAGATATTAAAACGACGACCCAAATCATTCCAAACTTAACCTATTACCTTAAAACACTTCCTTAAATATTCATTAGGCTTAAAATTTAGCTTTTCGATAATTTCCTCGATTCGTTTTCAAACTTAGACGTACATCCCGGTTTTGACTCGTATTGATTCGAAACTTAACCAAAACATGGAACAAAGCCTAATAACACCTAACTAGATCATATTCAACCCAATTCAAGCCCATTTGGACCCTCGACCAAACCTAGAACAGCTACTCAAGTTTTGGCCCCTCATGGTTCGAACCCTAGCTTCCCTAATCATGCAACCTTCGATCCTAGCCACTAACCATGCCCAACCCGCCCTAGCTTACCATCTTAGGACCATGACTAACCCTTAAGTAACCTGCATGATAGATCTTATAACGCCTAGAAGCCGCAGCCTCAACAGCCGCACCCTTCCAAGCACGCACGGCCAGGTAGTCATGCCATCACCCTAGCCCTCGTTCCTATCATCTTTTAGCCACCCTAGGACCCTTACACAGCCATCTTAGGTCTCCTGTTCACACCCTAACAACAGCTAGTAGCCGTGGTCCTTGATGACTCCTAGCCAAAGAACCCTAGCCATCTAGGACTCTAATTTTCATGCGCTCCTTACCCCTCACGTCCAGCCCTTATGCAACCTTACTTAAACCTTCTAAAACCTCATAAATTCATCCCTTTTGGTGTCCCTACCATGGAAGCCCCTTCATGCATCAATAGCAAGAGTTTTAAATCAAAAAAACTCGAGTTCTTTGCATAATATGGCAAAAAAACAAAAATAATACAAGGGTTCATATTTCTTTCATAAAAACATGCATCAGACGTATAATATGGTGTGATGGATGAGAAAAAAGAAGATTAAGGCGTGTATTTGTGTATATTACGCTCGAAAACAATTTGGCGAGGCGAGAGACGTTGACGAGGGGAAGAACTCGCTGAAATTTTTTCCAATATTCATGTGTATCAGCCTTCGAATTTGTGTGTGTGGCCGTGTCGGGTGAGGGGAGGAGAGTCCTAGTTTTATTAGGTGTTGTGTGTGTGAGTTTGAAGGGGAAAAATGACTTGGAAGCCTTGATTATTTGATATAAAATACATAGTACAAACTTAGGCTTATTAACCTTGTATAATATGCCCATTAGTTAATATTTCAAATATCTTTTTTAGGAAAATTTGTGAAAATATTAGCCGAGTTCTCAAAACGTCCATATATTTGCCAAATATTGATTGCTGGTTTAAAATACAACTCGACGTGTAAAAACACCTCAAAACACCTCATTTTCGAACATTCCATTTTAAATACAGCACACATTAAACAATTAAAAATAATTATTTAATAAAATATTTTCTCTCCTATGATCCCCTTTTTCCGTTCCTCGATCGCGTCTCGATTAACCTTTAAAACACAGTTTTATGCATTCAAATAGAAAGGTACATTTTAAACATGCACACAATAATTAATTCACGTCATTAAAACCATTTAATTAGTCATTTTCCATTTTTCCTAGATTTGCATGCAGTTGGATTACGTTATCGTATTTTGGACCTTACATCCTACCTGCTCGTTCCCTCCTGCCCCTTCATCATCCTTAGGCTGTGAATTAATGGCCTGATTAAAGTTTAAGGAGTCTTCCTTATACATGTGGAGAAGACCGACCTCTTTGAATTGTTTTCGGCACTAGTCAAAATCGGTCTTGAAATAGGAATAGGCCATGTCTTCAACAGCTGCTTTGAACTATGGGAACTGGGAGAAGGCCATGTCTTGAAAAAAGAATAGGCCATGTCCTTGACCGCCTCTGACTTTATGACCCGGGATTTGTAATTATCAAGATCCTTAACCAAGGATTGGGCTCGTGCCTCCGAGATCGAGAGGTGGGCCCTCAGTAGATTTTGCTCGGGCATTGGCAGCTTGATAAGTGCAAGAATTTCACTTAATTTATACGACAATCCATTTGAATTGTGTTAGTTTCTAACAGAATTTTGTAGGTTGTTTTGAATGTTATTACGGGAATGGACAAAAAATGTACATGGAGAAACCTTGATTCAAGAAAAAAACAGAAGAGTGATCGCGGCCGCACCAATACCCGCGCATCCGCGTGCGCAGGAAGGCATTACGCGGATAGAGCCGCGCACAGGGGCATGCCAGAACACGCACAACCTCGCGCGCAGAGTTGAGCACAAAGATAGAGGCGCGCGCGGCAAGGCAACTGCACAATTCCAGAAGCATGCGCGTGGTGGCGCTAATTAACACGCAACAGCGCACAAGAGGTGTACAGAAACGCACTTCTAGCCAAGCGTGTATAAAAAAGGGAAGAACCCTAAAACAGGGAGGGGGCAAAAAAAAGGACACAAAAAGGGGAGCCGGAACCATTTTGCAGAGAAAAAAAGAGACGAGAGACGAGAGCACACGCACGAGAAGAATTGGAGCGCAATGATTGATCGCAACGACGAAGAACGACAAATCTGGAGACATAGACGCCACTTCTGATTCGTTATTTAATATTTCGCCTTTTTTATTTATCGTGATGAGATGTCTAAACCTTCAAACATGCGTTGTTTTTGTTTAGATTTCATCATGCACTAACTTTTCAATTCTAGAAGACGAACACGATAATTTTGACTCATTTGTTTATATTATTGAATTCCTTGTGTTTTAATTGTGTTTTCTAGTTTTATTCGATTTGAATTTATTGGCTATAAATTATTTTTTATCTGATTAATTCTATAACTTAGGAGAGGGACTAGAATTATGCATCATTAGAGACACACCGTTAGATGTTTATATTGTTCGAAAGGCGTATAACTTTAGCGAGGCCTAGGTAAGATCATCGTTTGTATACATTATTTAAACACAAATTCTTATTAGGAATGTTTGAATAAGTTTGAATGATATAATTTATTCGTCACTTGGGAAAGGGAGAAAAAATAATTAAGTAGTCTTCGCCATTAAATGATTGGAATTCATGAATATAAATGCAACCGAGAATTATTATCGTGGAAGCTAAGTGAAATCACTCCTCTAGATATTTTTTCTCATTGATATTTTCTCTATTCGATGATTAGATTATTATTTAATTGCAATTGGTTTGTGTTAAATAGACCAAACCTTTTATTGATTATTTTAGATAAAGTCGCGACTATTTTAATTACAAGCACTGATAAACTTTTAGTTATACACTCCTCGTGGGAACAATACTTTACTTTCTTATATTAAAACTTGACAACCGTGCGCTTGCGAGTAGAAAATACGCGACACAGCTTCAACTTCTATCCAGGTCCACTGCAGATCCGCATGGGCCACCTCCAATTGCTGGTATCATACCTACGAGGTTGTCCTCAGGCTGATCACTACTTCTTCATTCAAGAGTTGGCTCGCTCCAGTTCAACTTGGACTTGTTGGTGAAGCTCATCTGTAACGCCTCAGATTTACCGAAAAGAAGATGCACCTTCTTGATATAAGTAGTACATATCAAATCTTTTAAGCTCTCCTCAACTGCACAGTACCATACCTGAACAGTTTTGGAATCCCTCTCCTTCCGATGTAAGATCGGTTCATTCATGTTCTCTTCGCCTAGAAGCCTATCAGGAGCCACCCATTGTCCGTGCAACCTCATGGAATCGGCGATCACCCCCCACCCTCTTCGGCCCCGGGCCTCACATGCCCACCAGCTTCCGTTTGGTTCATCCCCGAACCACACCATACTCGGAGAGGTCGGCTCTGATACCAACTGTAACGCCCTAGATTCAACGGCTGTCCCCATTGTACCAAGACTAGTCCTTCCAGCGTGCTTATGTTCTCACTCACATGTACCTTAGGAAAACTTACTAGAGGGTCACCCATCCCAAAATTTCCCTAATTCAAGCACACATAACTTTGGAGTTCTTATGTGATGAGCTACCAAAAAGAAGATGCACCTTCTTGATATGGGTAGTACATATCAAATCTTTTAAGCCTCCTCAATTGCACAGTCTCATACCTGAACAGTTTTGGAATCCTTCTCCTTCCGACGTAAGATTGGTTCATTCATGTTCCCTTCGCCTAGAAGCCTGCCAAGAGCTGCTCATTGTCCGTGCAACCTCATGGCACCAGTGATCATCTCCTGCCCTCTTCGGTCCCGGGCCTTACATAATTATAAGGTCTATGATATTTGAACTACGTAACCTGATTGCATGCAATCTAGGGTTTTTACTAAATTCAGTGTTTAATTATTTTAAAGATTTAAAGGTATAATTATTGCATCATTATGTATGTCATTTCATGGTTTATTAAGGTTTCATGCATTAGGGCTTTAAATTGCATTTTGCGCTCGAAAGAGTAACGGAGACCAGGGATAATCAGGAAAAATATTTTTATTGAATAATTAATTTTAATTAATTAATATGAGGTGTATTTAAGTGTGATTTTCGAAATTGGGCCATGGTTGGGCTTTTTTAATCGTCGGGTCATATTTTTAACCGAGACACAAAATTTAGCGAATCGGGGACTTTTTGAGGGTTCGGACAATATTTTAAAATACTTGCCTAAAAGAAATATTTGGGAGTGTTATTAGACTTGATGGGTTTATTTTAGTGCTTAATGGGCCCAAAAACTTTTTTAACCCTTTAAATTTTAATTAAGGGCCCATTAGTGTATTATATTATGGCTTAAACTTAAAAACTAAACCCTAAACCTAAAACAATCAAGGTGGCCGCCCCTTCCCTCTATCAGCAGCCTTCCTTTTTCGAAAAACCAGCAACCTTCTCGATTTTTCTCTCTAGGTTTTAAGAAACGTTCCTTCCCCGCTTCTCCGATGCAAGTCCTGCGCGCATATCTTTAGGTTTTCGAGCACATAATCGCTAAGGCACGCCATGTATCCATTTTTCTCATCATTCATGATATGGATATGCTGGTGTTGTGTGTTTTCATGAGGATTTCTTGCATATTTTTATTGAATCGTTTGTGCAACGTTTGTCACAAAAAATACATTTTATTATTATGCAACTCACGTTTTCTTTGTGTTCGTGTAAGGGGCTGCCGATTCATGATCCTATGGGGCTGTACACGTTGAGGAATAAGGTGTCAAGGGGTTGGAGTCGGTTGAGGGTCGAGAATTAGTTAGAGCCAATCGGTACTTCTTGGTTGTAGGGCTCAAATGTGACTAGATCGAGAGTTTGGGGTGAGCCGGTTGTGCAAGGGCTGTTTCTAGCCTTGGACCAGACCCTAGTGTGTCTGAGTTAGGGTCTAGGATGGCTCGAACGCTGCTGGACTTGGTCACAAAGCCGATCGAGCGAGTTGTTTGAGGGTTGGTCACATCTCGGGTGGTTCGCAGTGTTTGCGCCTTACGGCGTGCATGGGGCTGAGGGTTTGGGTTAGGTCGGTCCAAGAGGGTCCAGAGGTGGGCTAGGAAGGGTTGGTTCAAGGCTGGTTCGAGTTGGTAGGGCATAGAGTCGAAAGTTTGAGGGTTTAGTGCATTAGGGTTTGTAGGTTCTAATGCGCAGAAAATTCCAGCAAGCTTTCAGCGGCTTATGAGGGTCCTAATTCATCTGATTTAGGTTGATTAGGAGCTGGTAGGGTGTGAAAAATTGGGGGTTAAAATTTGGGAAAGTTTGGTTAAGTTTCGGGTTGATTCAGGTTAAAACCGGGACCCCGGTCCAAGTTTTAAAACGAATCGTATAAGTTACAGAACGGGCTCGAGTTTACCTTTGGGAAATGCTTGTAATTATGTTTTTTGGTGTTTTAAGGAGTTTGGTTGGCATTTTATTTTTTTGGGGGTCATTTATTTCGAGGGTAAATGGTCAATTAGGGTTTCTAGGGGCAAAATGGTCATTTTGCACCCGGGTTGAGTTAGTAGTCCTGGCAGCGCCCTAAACACGATTTGACATGTTATAAATGTTTATGTCATTACGAATATGATTTTTTATGTAAATATGAAAAATATGTTGCATGCTTGATTTTAAGGAAAAATTTATGTATATGCATGATTTTTATAAGTGATGTATATAATAACAAGTTTTGAAGAATGTGAGTTGGTTGTGACTAATAGATGACACGATAATACGATGACATGTAAGGCCAAGGCTCAGTGGATGGGTAATACAGTCGTTGATGTCCCAGCCACTGTGTACCGCAGTTATACGTAGATGGATCCATCGCCTAATACAATGATACAAAAGTCACAACTAATGAATGTAATTCAAATTAAGAAAACGAACACATATGTGTTGAGATGACGAGATATGCTATGAACATGTTTATGCTTCGACAGGTCATGATTATGCGGAAGACCTTTTAAGATCATGAAATGTATTTTTATTACGGTACTTTTCATTGTTGCTTGTTATGTATATGTACTGCTATAACGTTACAGGTGTGTTGAGTCTTTTGACTCACTAGGTGTGAATGATGCAGGTGAGCATTTTGATCAGGGCATTGGAGGTGCCGAAGACTGAGTATGCGGAGTTGGATGTACGCATGCGAACCTGAGGACGTATTTTCCGCACATTATGTTCTGAATTAGGGGTGGATGGATATTTTCATACTCATTCATTTTATTATGTTGATGGTTATCAAGATCTTTACATGTTTCATATTTGTTTTATTTTTTAAAACGTATGTCGAGGGTTGTCGAATTACCTATTTTTAAACTGCAGTAATTTCATCTGTTAGTTGATTACTTTTAGTTTAAAATGGAAAATTTTCAGATACTATCGCCTGCATGCATATATATCTTATTTCGAAAATGAGCTTACAAATTTATTTATTTTTCTAGTAGTATTTTAAGTAGTAGACGTTTCATAGCTTACAAATTTATTTATTTTTCTAGTAGTATTTTAAGTAGTAGATGTTTCATCATTGGCAACCCAAGCCAAGTTTGCCTCTTTTTTGGCCAATGAAGCAACCTCCTCGTAGGCAACTATTTAAGGCCAAAGTGAAATTAAAAGTACGAAACTTACCGAGAGAGTCCGAGAAGTACCCTCGAACAGTTTATGATTGGAAACCAAGCCTCGGAGATGAGCTTCTTCAGCAGGGGAGATCAGACCTATGACGAGCCTAACCTCGGCTAAAGAAACTTCATCCTGTAAAAAGTTACCTCGAGCTCCTTGCGGGCTGGGCTGATGGTGCTCGGTGAGGATTTGTTCTTAGGAGGAGGGGACAAAGTTAGCTGCCCGGGAAGAACCTTGGGCTCCTTCCTCCGCGTAAATCAGAAGAACAATCTCGAGAATGGCCACCGCCTTCAGCATCCTCCGAACAAGGGGAATGTGATCTACAAAATTTACGGGGGAGCTTGGACACGCGGGTCCTTTCGTATCACCACCCTATGCCCGGGCTTCATTAGGAGGCCTCTACCCAGACGCTTGAGTTTCCGCAGCATCCCAGGCTTCAACAGCCATCTACCTGCCAAGTGTTTCTTCTCTAGGGCCACTTTTCGGGCAACCCTTTTCTTTGCCCTTTGTTTTCTCCGGTCGCCCAGCAAAGGCCTCATTCATTTCGGGGTCACATGCAAAAGACAAATAAAACAGAAATAACCTTACATAAATTGAAACTCAAGAAGAAGATAAATTTAGAATTACCAGGTTGGGAACCCGAGCTTCAGAACTCGATTATCGCCATGTCCGTAGGATCCTCAGCCCTGAAACTCAACCCACATGCCACTAAATTATCCGTAGAGATAAGAAGAGAAGAGGAAAATTTCTGCTCTTCCACAATCTCCTGACTCAGGAGATAGGGTTCCTGAGTTTTATAGTTATTGGGAAGCTCGGGTTGGACAAGTAGCTTGGGGAGAAAGCCAACAAGGCATTTGGGAGAAAGATAGTTGAATGAAGAAGTAGCGTCCTTTCCATCCCTTCAGAGAGGAAATGATGTCATTAAGGAATCGACTATTCAGGAGGGCAGACAAAGAGAAGATAATATCTCGAAATCGGCAAGGAAGAAGTAATGAAGAATCAAGGGATTAATTAGGTGGTTGTGCATTTTGAAGGCCATTATCCAGTAAGAGTTGAGGTAAAGTTATTTTATATAGACCCCAAAAAAATGGGCAACCTCGATGTAGAAAGGGGGAATAAGAAATTGAAGGCCACTACGGACCTGATCCCGAAAGAATGTTTAAAAACCCTCCGGGGGTTGATCAGCCCTATCCGAAGGCCCAAAGATAAGGATGAAATAAGAGGAGGGGATAGACCCGAGGACTCTGAGGTCATCGTCAGTCCCCAGACGCAGAGTACTTGAAATGGTAGAGAACCATGGGTCACTCGAGGTGTCAGGCTGGGATTGGCTGAGAGCCTGGGCCTTGCCCTTACCCTTTTTGGAACCCGGGAAGTCCCAACATCCGGGTGAGTGGCTTTTTATTTTTGGATTTTTTGAGGGGGAGTACTAAAACATGTTTTTTAAAGGTGGCAGAGGAGCTGGGGGGAGAATCGGAGCACACCGCCTCAAACTCATACATAGATGAGTCACACACATTCGCTCTGGAGGTAGAGGAAGTTGATTCGACATATTGACAGAAAAAATAAGGGAACTTACGGATGATAAGGAGAATAAGCCGATCGGAGGACGTGGACATCACTGGAGGAGGAGGAATTGTGGAAACTCAAATAATTATGCAAAAATATTAAATGGGGTGAAATGATCGATATTTATATGTGAGAGGAACATAATTTCAGCCGTTGATCTCAAGAGTAATTTGATTAATGAGATGTGCTTTGGAAGTTATGTCGGGTATTCGAAAAGACAAGCTCAGAATACGCAGCGACGCCTATTGGACACCTGTCCTTTCGACTGCTAGGACTTGCTTCATGTTATCATCAGCCCTAGCCCGCTCAGAATTCAGAATACAAACTCATCTCCCGCCCGAGCCCAATTTTATAACTCGGGACATCGGGGTGAACTATAGTCCGACTATTTAGAGAGGGAGTGATGATACCCACAGAAGTGCCCATGTCATCCTAGGACCTAGGCTGTGGTAAAATTGGGAAGCTAAGAAAGCACCAACCAGGAAGACAGATCAGACCACGCACTTGAGCAAAGGTAGAGTAAGGACCCGGGCACTATAGTGAGATTCAGAGGGCAGGGCTTCGCACTGTGATCACCTTCCCGAGCTCCTTGGTACGGGTGTCACTCCCGGGTCCATATGTATATGATGCCATGATTCGTTATCATTGTCATATCTTTCAGTGCACGTAGGGATGATGTGACTAGATCAGGATTGGTACGATTTTCAGATGTGGAAATATCAGGGAGCAAGGCATGGGCAACCATCTTGTCATGAGTAGCAACCAAACACTGAAAACAAGGTCGTCATTGACTTCTATTTTATACATACTAGGTTTACTTGATATTAATGCATTCAAATATTTTCCTGAGGAAGCATGCTCTCTTTATATAGTTTTCTTTGCGTAAACATTTGAGTGATTAGAACGTCAGAATAGCCACGATGGAAAACCTTCCGCACCCATTAGCGTTCTTTGCTATTGTAAATGTGCATTATCCTGCTCAATACTCTCCATTTGATCTCCAACATGGCCGAAAAAAAATTCATCTGACCTGATATAATCACTGTACTAAACTCAATCCGATTTACTTAATCGATATCATTTATGTTCTATTTTCTGTTATTTGTTTTAGAAATAAAACAAAGATTATATTTTTATAATATAGTGTGATACCGGTCGTTTGCTCAGTATATAAACCCCATCATCCACACCAGAATTATCCGCATAAGGGTTCTTCCACGTTTCACGGCCTGCAAATTCCCTTGAATTCGAGCTGAAACATGTCGAGAGGGCCAGACAAGCTGCTGAAGAGCATCAAACAATTCACCGACCTTCAATATAAGCATTTCACGAGCCACTATGCGCCGCAACTGATTGAAATTCTTGATTTCCCTGTCAAGGTGGTGCTTTCACCTTTCACACTCGCCTTCGGCATAGCTGGCTCTGCCCCTCGCGGGTTTGGCGTCCCAGAACTCATATCCAAGCTCTCTTACTCTGCCATTTTCGTATGTCGGCATCCCTTTGTTTCTTGTTACTATTGGGTACTCGTGTGTTCAGAAGGATGTGTTTTCTCAGGTTGTTGCGACTCTTGGAACTTATGATCTTGCGTTTGAGTTGGGAAAGAAGGTGTTGTGCCAAAGGTGATTTTTTTTTTCGTCCTGCAACTTTTGATGGCATGGTGTTGGGTCTTCTCGTCTCACATTTGGGGATAACGAAACATACCAAGTTAAATTTCACGAATTTAACATCAGGGCAATCATAAGGAAGTAAAAAATCTTTGATGTGGGTCAGTGGGAATACAGTTCCTTTGCCCTTTACTCGGTTAGTTTCTGCATTTTATTTGTTTCCATGTGATATGGAAGAGAACTCTTTGGGTGTAAAACTTTGGAGGAAAAAACATGTGAGATTGTCTATCCTTAACTCATACTCGTTGACACCTCTTAAGGTAAATAATCAGGAAAATAATTGTAATTATGAATCCATTGGACTGAGGAATCACAAGGTTAAATAAAGCAGACGAAGCCAGCTGAAAGTTTGAATTTTTTTTGAGAAGCTTATGTCCATTGAGCATACATTGAGTTTCTCAAATTCGGTATATATTAGCTACTAGAATTTGGAGCTACTAAATAATTCAATGAGCCCTTTTGTTATAGACGCATTCCATTATGTATCTGGCTCTTAATCTTTCCAACTCCGAAGTCCATATGCTTAAATCCTTCACACTTGAATTTTGTTGCGCTGTTATTTGATGAAGTTCTAATTATGCTCTTAACTATTCATGTTTTTTATGCTGAGCCGACTTTAAGGTTTAACTTAATTGTCAGGTCTAAAAGTTAGCTTCATAAATTGATGACCAGTGTTTGAAATGTAGGAATTGTCGGACATGCAATGGATGGCAGGCTATGCAATGTACCATGTGTAAAGGCTCAGGAACATTGCAGTTCCAAGTGAAAAATTATACTTTGAGAAGGTAGCCTATAATGCTATCAATCCACATTGGTGGGTATAATTATTGTACTTCTGAAAATTTTTTCAACCTTATTGCAATTGTTAAGGACCTGCGGTTTACCGTAGTTCCCCTGTATCAAAGCCTAAGGTTATAATGCATGTGTGCTCATAACTTGTATAAGCTTCTTCTTGTATCCTGACTGGCTTCTTCTTGTATCCTGACTGGCTCTCTCAACATTTTTAATGGGCATATGACTACATTCTTGACCTACATATTTTATCAATTAGTTGTGATTTGATATAATTGACAAATATTGTAAACATGGTATAATAATATTCTGATTTTGGTAAGATAATATATAGTCTTCTGATTTTGTGGGATTAGATTAGTTCATTGTACTCTATATAAGATGTAATTGTGTCTATGAAATAAAACTCAACAGTTTTCTCCAAAAACCTTGTTTATTTCTGCAGGGGTGAAGGGCAGGGAGCAAAGCTGCCTGTTGCTACTTTATTATTATTATTATTACTATTATTATTATTAATATTATTATATATGTTTGTCATTTCTATGCAGTGACTTGTTTCCATATTTATGTGAAACTTTGGATTTGTTATGAAAATTTCTGTAGTGGAGAGAAGGCAACAGCTGAAAGTATTGCTGATGCAATTGCTGAGAATCGAGCTGAGTTGGTGCACCTTCCTTCGAGTGTTGATCTTGGTTTGCCATTGCCGGCTAAAGAATGCTCAAGTTGTAACGGATCAGTAAGAACTTTCAAATATAATTCAACAAATATTCGTTTAGTTTTCCTAGTATCACTGTTGTCGTAACATTACTCCTTTCTAACATTACTCCTTTCTGTGTATAAATATGAAATTTAGAGTTTCATAAACTTGAATAATGTTGCTTTGGTAGAGTGTTTCTCTTTTTTATTGTTTAGTAAAGATATCATTTCAACCTTATTAGGCTCTTAAGAGATCACTTCAACCTTGTTAGGCTCTTGTAATTCTTTGCTAACTCAGTTTTGAAATTTTTGGGCATTACTATTAGGACCAAATTACTATGCTTGTTTGGTTTTGTGTTTATGAAAATGAGTGGTGTTGGAAATTGTTTGTCTCGGGAAATAAAATTTTTACTATGAATATGAATTCACATGAGATTGTTTGGTAGTGGTGGGACATCATGATAAAAATCACTTAAAATTTTTAAATATTATGTTCTGGGTTGGAATTCAGACCATCATAGAGTATTTTTTGGGAAGTGATAAATTTTGTATTAAAAGTCTTTATCTTGAGGGTAAATGAATAAACATGTATGATAGTATTTGTTTTCATTTTGGGTGATGGAAATTGAGGATGAGAAAAAAAATTAGAAAAAGTGTATCTATTCGATAATTCTCCGTGGATTTATTTCCTTGTGGGACTTTGCTGCCTAAGGTTTAGAGACTACAAATAAGTGGGGTTTGTTTATTACATTAAGCACTTTGTTATTTTGTAGGGAGTGATGAAGTGCCCAGAATGCAATGGCAAGTCACCAATTAGGATCTCTGCTGATGATGTAAGATTTTTTTCGCACTATTTTCTTATTTTATGGCGCTTTATTGAAGAAAAGCAATTTATGGCATCTAAGTTTTTAAATGAATTGACAAAATGTAAGATAGACTGCGTGCTTATTTTTGTCAGTCAGATTGGTAATAATTTGTGTTTATATGTGGCTCTTTAAATTTATTCAGATCATGGAACCTCCATGGAGAGCATATAATATCTTGCGCAAGATGGACTATCCATACGAGGTCAGACTATTTTCGCTGTTCTCTTTTCTATGAATATGCATGTTTTATCAGCTTATTGTTTTCTTTTCTCTCGGTATGAGAAATCCATTTGAATTTTGGATGATATCAAACTGCAGTTTTACTTACGGCTGTAGAGGTTGATTGTTATTCAATCTATCTGTCCTGTGCATTTTGCTGTTCGATGTTTTAAATTGCAGATGTCCTTTTTATTTGTTAATGAATCTGAAGCTATAGTTGCTTTATGAATGCTTACTGCTGGTAAAATACTTGAATTTGGGGCTTACTCTGTGGCATTTTTAGGCGCACAATCTTATACAAGATAAATTATTGCCGCAGTATGGTTTTTGTTCTCTGATTGATCGTGTAGAATTTCTTCATGAAGGAACATTGCAGGCCATGTTTTGTCTAGTAGTATTTTAAAAAACAATGGAGCATGATATACCTGTGAGATTGATGTGATAAACTGTGTTTTTTACTTAAAATCTTTAAATAACTTAGACGTAGACAAGTGGAGCAGAAGACAGTTAGAGAGACAGATTAAAACAAAACAACAAGTAGATCCTTTTAAAGCCAATTTGTAACAGTGACTCCCATCTGCATACATCAATATTTTATCTCTTTCACTCGACACATTTCTGGTAACAACCGCATTTCTAATATCTCAATTTTCTATATTAATTGTTATTATCAAGTATCATCATAGAAAGTTTGTCTTAGATTCTGTTTGTTCCTTTGTGGTTAAATCCAATATTATGTTCTATTGCAGCATATAATTGACAGTATGAAGGACCCAAGCATTGCTGCATTTTGGTTGATAACCTTGCCTCAGATTGTGGGAGGTATTGACTTTGATGATGATGTTAAGCAGAAAATATGGTGGCAATACAAGGTCCAATTTCTAGTTCGGTTCCTTCATTTATTTTACTTGGTTCTTATGTATAAATTATGTATCTCTTGCTCGCATAATGATCCAGATCTAGCATGATCAAGCTAATTGTGTGAGAATGAAACTTATTGTCTGATTAATAGTTCACAGTCCTGGACGGTCTTTGGCTAAACTGCAAGGAATTACAAGTGAATGTATTAAGAAGTTAAAGGAATCTTAAACAGGGAATGCATGTTAAAATTCTTATGATCTGGAACAAAACCTTATAATGTCCTGGATATAGTTACATATTTCAAAACATGTGAAGTACAACGATCCTCTTTAAATCACACTGGATTCTATTTTTGTTATTGTGGGCTTTCTCACCTCACCCAATTCACTCCTAATTCTTGTTTGCTATGCTACATCATATACTTTAAGCAATCCCTGTGTAAAATATAACTTGTTTTTCGATCACCAGATACCAGAGTTATCATGTAGGTGTTATTCATGTGAGTGATAACACATTTTCTTTCTTTTTCCTAATTTTTAATTTCAAAGATAACTTTGTCCATCTTTCCAAGCGCAGGGAAAATCTAGTAATGTTGTCACAAAATGCTTTTCATCTTGACTGATATTATTTTTGGTGGACTACGAAGTCAATATACTTCCTTATCCAGTATCCACCGGCAGGATTACCATTTTATGAGACCTTATAATGATCATGTGCTTATACATCTCATTTGTTTAATGGATCTATGTATAGGTTTTTAGTGTGTTTCATATGCATTGCTTGATCATGTTCCATATATATTGTCAACACTTAGGAATCTATGCGGTATGACCAACTCCGAGATGCAGTGGCAAAACGAAAGCCAGGGTGGGAGTATTTGCAAGAGGTGGGATAATTTTCTTGTATTTTTTAAATTTGCAGTGTGCACAAAAAATATCAAGCTCCTTGTTAGATAATTAAGCTTTGATTCATGAAATTCACAAAAGTGAAACTTGATACCATGGTTTCAGCTGCTTTCCATGGTATATCAACTATCATATTTGGCATGATTTTTGAACTGCTAACCATGATATGGAGTTATTTGGATGGCCTGGTATTAAATAACATCAGCAATGATGTCCAAGTAAATCAAATAGGTGTGGTTAAGATTTGTAAATTTATGCTGTTTCTATGTATGACTTGGTGGACTTCTGAACCTGTTAATGGTTTGGCTTTTTGTGCATGGACCTGGTTAATTATGTAAATTTGAGATACAATTTAAACACTGGTAAGCTGTACTGTTTCAATTTCCCCGTGGATCGTTTTGGTTATTTATTTTAATTTTTCATTTAAACTGCCAACAAAGAAGATGTGGCAAAGAACCCTAATAGAGGTTGTTGAATCGGGTGCTGAAAATGTCCAGATCATATGTGAACCATATTCTTTGAAAATTTGTTTTGGATAATCAGCATGTTTTGGCACACATTTCAGCAACTCGAAATATAGATTAACTCATTATTTCAAAATAATTAAAGAAAGGGACGGAAAGGATGGATGGACATAAGAAATTGTAGCTTGTGCTACTGCAAATTCCATCTCTTCATAACCACCTGACTCATCCATTTTTTGAAATAAAAAAAATAGCTCCAATTAAACCGAAGTATCATATTTTACTCTCTATTTTTGTAATCTCATTCTTTATCTTAGGAATAGAAAGCTTTTCTTATTATCATTATTTTTTTGTGGAATTGATGATGCTACATTGAATTATCCTAGTGAATTCTTTACTAAGATCTATATTAATTTTTAGCAAACGTGGATCTGAAGTTGAAAAAAGTAAATCATGATATGAGCCTGAAATCTACCATTTGAGAATCAAATTGTGCTCCCTGCAGTCCAAAGCGGCAAGTTAGTTGATTTATAAGTTGCAGTGCTAAGTGTTGAATATTGATTATATTATTTATTTATCTCATTAGTATTTCCGATAGGAATGAATATCTTTATTTCTACTCTTCTAAACTTTAATTAGATTAGATTAGATCAGTTTATCTAGGGAGGTTTGGTAGCATAATTCTCTATAAATCTGCCCTGCACTGTATATTTTTCATTTGTTAAGGGATATGATATACGTCTCTTTATCCTTTGCTCTATTTCTCTATTCTCAAAATGGTATGGAGAGCCAAACATCACCGATATCTAAAGGTATGGCCTCTTCTAATTCCTCTTCTTCCGGTAGCTCCAACACCAGCACCACACCGGTGCCGGCCACCCATGGACTGGGCGATGCCTCTCCTCTGTCAATCACATGCCATAAATTAAATGGGTAAAACTTCCTCCAATGGTCACAACATGTGATGATGTCCATCTATGGAAGAGGAAAAGATGAACTCTTATTGTAGGCATCAACACGGCCGGAATCCGATGACCCAAAGCCAAAATTCAAAGCATGGAAGTCAGAGAACAACTTGTTTATGTCATGGCTAATTAACTCCATGATAGGAGGAAATTTTCTTCTTTACGAAATTTGGGAGGCAGCGCAAGATACTTACTTGTCCAGGGAAAACACAGCAGAGCTCTTCGCAACAAAGAGCCTTCTTCATGATCTACGACTGGGCGATTCTACTGTCACTGCCAATTTCACTACAGTCACCCGTCGCTGGCAACATTTGGATTTGTTTGAAATTCATGCCTAGAAGTGTCCCACTGATGAGCAGGGATAAAAATCCATTGTTGAACAGAAACGTGTCTTTAAATTCCTATTGGGCCTCAACAGTAATCTCGATGAAATAAGGGGGATGATTCTTGCCAATTGCCCAGCCTTCGGGCAACCTTCTCTGATGTTCGTCAAGAAGAAAGCTGTAGGAAAGTAATGTTGGGTCTGTCCCTCAGTACCTCTAATCCCGTCGATGGTTCCGGCCTGGTCACTCACTGTCCTCCTCTTAAACAATCTGAAGAGGCTATGACACCCACTGGTGTGCAAGATCCACAAAGTCCACAAACTTATGGGAAGCCTCAGCAAGGACGCCTTTGGTGCGAAAAGTTCAAGACACCAAGCCATAATATCGACACTTGCTGGAAGATTCATGAGAAGCTTGCCAACTTGAAACCATCTCCAGCTTCATCCGATCTGCCACCATTTACAAAAGACCAACTTGATGTGCTTCACAAGTTGCTTGGTCAAACTTCCTCCACCTCGAGCCCCTTGATTATTAGTACAGGTAATGCTGCCCATTGAGGTGATTTTCTTTTTTCTTTGCTTTCACATAGAGATTTATGGTCACCATGGATAACTGACTCTGGTGCGTCAGACCACATGACTGGAAATTTCACATTTTTTGCATCCTACAGTATGTTTCGGGGCACTCAATCTGTCCGAATACTGAATAGCTAATGAGTCTTGCTCAAAGATCTTTGGTTCGGGTCCTGTTCAAATTTCTCTGGATATGTGTTTAAAAGATGCTTATTTGTGCTGGATACGATTGGCTATGCCGATCTTTGTGTTGGACTGTTCTTCCTTAGGACGAAGGACGTCTCTAGAAATCAGGCCATGAGTATTAACCGTTATTTGTCATCGAATTTTGTTTCTGCTTTTCTGTCAAATAAAGATAGTGATATTCAGTTATGTTATGACACTATCAGTTAGGGCATCCGAATTTTTTGTACCTTGGAAATTATTTCTATTTTTATTCAGTAATAAAAATTTACATATCGTGTCAAATCTCAAAACATAAGGAATACCTTCACCCCACAACCATATATACCATCCAAACATTTATTTGTCTTTCACAGTGACATTTGGGGACCTTCCAATGTAAAAAATATCACAGGTACCCGTCGATTTATCTTGTTTGTGGATGACCATACTCGCTTTTCTTGGGTATGTCTAGTGATATCTGGTCGCCCTTGGAATTGTTCACCAGAGCTCATATGTTGACACTCCTCAACAGAATGGGCTTCTGAATGTAAGAAACGCCACTCGCCACTTGCTTGAAGTTGCCAGATCCTTCTTGTTTACCAACAACGTCCATCACTATTTATGGGGTGATGCAATTCTTACTGCAACATGCCTCATTAATAGAATGCCATCTCGAGTGTTAAGGTACAAAACCCCTATTCAATCACTTCTAGACTTTTATCCTGACACACATCTACTTACAATTTTTCAACGTTTTTGGGTGCTCCACATTTGTTCACTTTCACTACCAAAACCATGGCAAATGAAAGCCTAGTGCAGTCAAGAGCATTTTCCTTGGTTATGCTCCAAATCAGAAAGGGTACAGGTGTTATTCTCATGCAAATAAGCAATTTTCCACATCCATGGATGTTATCTTCTTCAAGATTGAGCCTTTTTATCCCAATTCCTCTCTTCAGGGGGAGAGTAGCAGAGTTGAACCTCAAAATCGGGAAACCATGAATCCCACTGTTACTTTTTATGAACCAACTGAAGCCCCATGTCATCATGATCCTTCTTGTGAACCCAAGCACAACAACACACTTGATCCAACTAACAAATAATGACCTCGATCAAACACCTACCAACGTGCCACTTTAGGTCTATTCTCGTAGTAAGCCACTTCAACCGAGGAGTCAACATGATCTTGTTCAAAACCAGCTAGCCAATAGCACTTCTCACCGCCAGTTATCTGCGAGAACAATAAATGTACTACTGAACTTGACAATGACTCTCATGTATTTGAACACAATGATCAAGATGATAAGACCAATTGCACTAAGAAAAAGAGCTAGAACTTGTACAAAACATTCGATATGTAACTATGTTATCTTTGAATATTTATCACTTGCATATCAAGTTTTTGTATCCAGGATAGATAAAGTTCAGATTCCATCTCCCATCGAAGAAGCCCTCCAAGACCCAAATTGGAAAGCCGGCACTCATGATGAAATACAGGCACTTGCAAAGAGCAACACTTAGGAGACCACCGAGCTTCCACAAGGAAAGAGATGGATGCAAATGGATATTTGCAGTTAAACACAAAGCCGACAGAAATATTGAATGTTTCAAAGCATGATTTGTAGCAAAAAGATACACAGTCTTATGGGATTGACTACCAAGAGACTTTTGCCCCTGTTGCTAGACTTAACACCATCCGAGTACTTTTGTCTGTGGCAGCAAACTTAGATCGGCCGTTGCATCAACTTGATGTGAAGAATGCATTTCTAAATGGAGATCTCGAGGAAGAAGTATATATGGATATTCCAGTAGGATTTGAATCAAAAACAACGATCAACAAAGTGTGTAAGCTACGAAAGTCACTATATGGTCTCAAACAATCTCCTTGAGCTTGGTTTTACAAGTTCACTTCTGTTCTGAAAAGAGATGGATACACTCAGTGTCAGTCTGACCACTCCCTGTTTGTTAAACATTCAGAAGGAGGTAAAATTAATATGACCATTGCTTATGTTGACGATATTGTCCTTACAAGAAACAATGAGGATGAAATGGCTCGCATCAAAATTTTGCTCTCAAAAGAATTTGAGATGGACCTGGGACATTTAAAGTATTTTATGGGAATGGAAGTAGCCAGATCAGCCTTTGGAATATCAATCTCTCAAAGAAAGTATGTACTTAACCTCTTGAAGAAAACAAGTATGCTGAGGTGCCTACCGGTATAGACTCCAATGGATCCAAACGTCACAATAGGGATGAGAAAGGATTGTCCTCAAGTTGTACAAGGGAAGATATCAACAATTAGTTGGCAAACTAATCTATTTGTCGCACATACGACCAAATATTGGATTTGTTGTTAATGTTATGAGTCAATTTATGAATAATCCAACCGAAGAACATATGGAAGCATTTTATCCGGTATCATGGTACCTAAAAAGGACTCATGGGAAGGGATTACTATTCAGAAAAACTTCAAACGTCAAACATGAATGTCAAGGCGTACAGTGATTGCTGATTGGACAGGCTCCCAAAGCGATAAACGCTCGACCTCTGGTTACTTTGCCTTTTTTGGGGGAATCTAGTCACCTGTAGGTGTAAGAAACAACCAATGGTGGCCCGTAGTACTGCTGAAGCATAATACCTCACACTAGCTCATGGAATTTGAGAGCGAATGTGGATTAAAAGACTCCTCAGTGAATTAAAATTGGAGGATGATCATCCCGTGGATCTAATGTGCGACAGTCATGCCACTATAAGTATAGCCAAAAATCCCGTCCACCATGATCGAACCAAACACGTTGAAGTAGACCAGCATTTTATAAGTGAGAAACTTGATAAGAAATTAATCGAGCTTAGCTACATTTCTACTCGAATGCCGCTTACAGACATCTTGACGAAAGCTCTTTACCGGCCGATCTTTGAAGACTTGAGTTTCAACCTAGGCATGATCAATATACATAGTCCAGCTTGAGGGGGAGTATTGAATATTGATTATGTTATTTATTTTTCTCATTAGTTGTTACTGTAGGAATACTTATCTTTATTTCTAGTCTTTTAAACTTTAATTATATTAGATTAGATAAGTTTATTTAGGCAGGTTTGGTAGGATAATTGTCTATAAATCTGCACTGTGTATTTTTCATTTGTTAAGGAATAAGATTTACGCCTCTTTCTTCTTTTCCCTATTTCTCTATTCACAACGTTAAGATTGCTTTTTCCAGGCCTTGATCTCCATAGATCCCATACGTGCCAAGGATGATCCTGTTATTGTGAAAAATGTTCCATACTTCAAGGCCAAAAAGGCATTGGAGACAGAAGTCATGAAACTTAATCCTCCATCACGGCCGCACAATTGGGGGGTATATTTATCGATCCTTGACGTTTTACAAAGCTAGGCATGTCTATTTTAGAGCAAGGAAAATGAAAATATTAAAAAAAAAATCCCCTTAATCATTTTGCAGGAATTGGATCTTCCACTGAATGAAGCTTCTTGGACAGAAGAAGACATCAAAGATCCAAAAAAGCTCTATGAAAAGACCATTCTACTAAATGCACAAAGGGAAATAGCGGATAAAATTTTGGATGGACAATGGGAAGCAAAATGGCGTGAGGAAAAGGTTGGTCTATTCCTGAAAAGCTTTGCTGCCCTCTAATGATGCTATTGCTGACAATTTACTTTTAAGTTCAATCAATTTCATAATGGCCTACGTGAAATTATTACATCGCAAATCCATTTTTAAATTCTGCATATAATATATCTTGTGAATCAATTTGCTCCATGTTCTTGTTTTGAATCTGGTCTATGTCCAGCAAATGTTGCTTCTACTAGATCATGTATAATAAAAGAATCGGTAAATCTAAAGATAAGATGTTTTATCCTCTCAATCTTTTGTCGTATTTGCTTGGTTTCCTTGGAAGGAAATAGACCCCCCAAAATATCGTTTTTCTGTTTCATCGATCATTATTCTTCAGCTGTCATGGCATGTTTTTCCTTCTTTTAAAAGCTTACCACGTGACAATGATTTTTGGCTGTCGTCGTTGCACAACTATCATTTCCAGTTGAATGAGATGCTGAAAGAGAAAGTCGAGCCGTACTTACAAGACACAGAAAAAACCATCCTCCCCCAGCCTATAGTTCTACAATCTCAGAACGAAGCCCAAAAGGTTACCTTCCTTCTCGTATCCATTACTCTACATATGTTATGCTCATCAGGTGAAATGCATGATAAACTGTAAATGGATTTTATGTCTTGGAAGAGTAGCATCGGTGTCGATTTGGTTTGATACCGAAAAGCATTCATGTAATGTAACTCTATTGTTAATCATCCGCAGAGGGATCAGCGCAGACGACGTTGGTGGCTATTTTGACCGTGTGTTAGGAGCAGATGATTGGTGCAAGTATACTTTACAAGGGCACCAGTCAACTTTAGGTCCCTTTGTTGTTCGTGTAAGATTGGCCGTGGCCAAATTTTCGTTCGTTCTTAAATTCTATTTCCAACAAGGCTGGTGTTTAGACTGAGATGTACACAAGAAAAAAAACAAGAACACCATGCATGCTCCAATTGTTATGTTTGTTTCTCAGTTGTATTGATAATTAGGCATATGCAGCCGACTGAAAATTGAATAATTTGAACGGAGTTGAATTGTTATTTCAGTCATTTGAAAAAATAAAAAAAAAAGGAAAAAACCAGTTGGTTCTGTCAATCATTTTGGTTTAACTAAATTTTTTCACCCCTATCAGTAATTTGCATAAAAAACTATTTGGCAATTGGTAGTGTTGGTGTTTTTTCTCGGGTAAGCTACACGTTTTTATATAAATAAAATGTGTTGCATTTATTTTATTTCATTAGCACATCATATCAAAAAACACATAGAAACCAAAAATGGAAGATTAATTCCCAAAAAAAAAGGAACCAAGAATCAGCCTCCCCTTGTACTTTTATTCCTAGGAATTCACATCCTAATTAATGATCATCAGAAGTTACTCGATCAAAAACAAATATAAAAATTAAAGACAAATTAAATATATTTAACGCATATGTAATATATATCATGTCTTCCTTTAGTCCTGCATGAATACTTCCATGCATTCATTTACCTACGTTTATTCAACGATAGTTCCTTGCGCAGTGGGTGGCCCTGGTGCAGCCACGCCTGTAAGGGTTGGCTCGCTGGTGGCCTCGGCAGCTGCTATAGTAAGACGCGCCACGTCTGTTGCATGGCACTGTGTTCTTGTTCAAGGCTCCGTAGCTGATGTATCTGCTCTGCGCTAGCTGACGCCGAGCAGATTCCGAATCCATCATCAGCTCCTCGTCCATTTCCAAGGCGTCTGCCACCAGCCTTTGTCCTTCCGTTTCCACATCGAACCCCACGTCGATGGTGTATTCCTTGGAATGTGCAGCGATGGCTGCCAGGGCTGCCAACAAGATAACAAGCCCGACCCGGAAAGCCATTCGGATATTCAGTCGATCTTGATTGAAGAATTTTGATAAGTTTAGGGATTTTCAGCTGAATTAATCTGTTTTATTTCGTTCGTTTTCTCCTCAGCCCGCCTGCGGAAAGGAGGGAGAGAAAGTGGAAGAATTTGTGCTGTTTGTATAGGAGTACTGGAGGAGAATATGTGAGTTTGTGGTTGTGGATTTAGGCGATTTGCGTAAGGGGAAACTGGTAAAAGTTAATGGCCTTTTTTTCCCATGTATATTATGGGGCTGGGAGCAAATATAGGAGGTCGTGTGTTCGAATCTCATAGGTTGAAAAATATTCATTAGTTTAAAGAAATATATATCTCATTATTCATGGCAGAATAATGGGAAATTTAGGTATCCAAATTTTAGCATTTAGTCCCATAAAACCAGAAAAAGCGCGTAACTCCTTACACGAAACTAATGATTTGTTTAAACCACATGTTTACAAAAACTAGGCTAGAACCCCCTGAAAAATGGTGCAAATGTTCCTTATTTTTTCCTCTAAGAGGCGTTCAAGTTGGTGAATCAGATAAGCGTTTGACTAACGATCATGAGTTTGATTCTTCCTATCAACACTTTCTGAGACGAGTCTGGCGCACAAGGTTTGCTTGAAGCGGTTTACGTGTCAAACGTGATTTGCAAGCTATTGCGTTAGTTTGATGGTTTATGCATGCACACTGAAGAATAACAATCACATGTTTCATCGTCATTAAAAAAATGCTCTTTATTTTCGAAAATACGAGGCTTGAATAAATCTTGGATTTTATATGATGGATTTTATGGTTTTTTCGAAATATCATAAAATGAGCTCTTAATTTATTTCAAATATGAAAATATTAAATATTAATTGATGGTTTTCGACCTAAGGTATCGTTTGGTTGGTGTGATGAGATGAAATGATGATATATATATGAATAATTGGTATGATATAATAAAATGTATTATAGTTGGCGTGAGCTATAAAGATAATCTTTTAAATTAATATCGTGTTCAATGTGATATACATGTGGTAGGATGAAGTGATATTTTTTAACAACATTCCAGAATATCCCCAATCCATATTTAATTTACGCTATTTTGAAAGTCTCTTACCTCATCTATTTTCTAAATTCATTTTTAACTTCTCTTCTCCACCAATATTACATCTACCAATTCTCTTCCCACGTCTATGGAAGAAAGGTTGAACAACCTGCTGAACAAGCGAGGCCAAGGTGGAAGAAATATTCTGTTGCACGTCCAATTTTTTTCTAGTGTCCCCAATTTCAGTTATAAGTGAAAATAAAAAAAGTCGATTCTTTAATAAATATATTTTGTCTTCATGCTCCACAGATCTACATAAAATCATTCATCAGCGCCTTTAAGTTTTTGAATTTAATTTGCTTATTTGGAAAGATATTCCCCTAAAATGCGTTTTTTTTAGCCAGTAAAAAATTCAGTTGAGCAGATGTAGTTGTGTCATCTTTTGTCGGGAAAAATGATGTCTTAATCTTCGACACATTCCGAGAATACTACTATATCTGTCCAGCGTCCTCGAAGCATCCAAAAAATTTATTTGGTATGATGATCACCACCAAATGGCCAAGATAGGTACCGTTCTTACATCTACCGAATGGGCAAGCGATTAAAATAGTGGTACATCTGAGAAGGAACAAACCCGCATGAACCAACACATGTGTCGAAAAGCATGTCTAATTAATATATAAAAAAATATATATATTTATTAAATGTTTTATATAATATTTTGTAGTTTAAATAAATTAAATATTTATGTTTTATGATAATTTGTATACAAAAATATATTTTTTGTATAATTATATTATTTTTGTCATTTTTACATGTATGTTAAAACAAGAATAATTGTGCGTAAACTTAAATAAAGTTGATTTCAATGTCCACAATATTGAAGAAAAGCATGAGATAAAATTTGAGACGTCTACTAAATTGAAATGCGGAAATATTATTTTTTTATTATAAAAAACTAATATTTTCGAAAATAAACATCTAAATATTTTGCATCCATGCAACCTTGCTGAGAAATATGGCATTAAAAAATTAATCGTAAACAATTGATAAAGAAAAATAATGTAATATAAAAAAAATTGCTAACTCGGCCCTCAATCATGCATGAATAAAATAAACAAGTAAAAATCTTGAAAATCAACATCGTGTCATAAAAACGTGTAAAACTGATCATGTATACTCGAAGCTCATAAAAACGTGATGTGCGGAAAAGTGTGATCCTCGGGTCGTATGCGCACATCCAGTCCTGCCTACTCAGAGTTCGGCACCTCCAGTCCCCTCGTCTAAATGCTCACCTGCATCGAACACACCTAGTGAGTATAAGAACTCAACACATCTGCACCGTTAATAGCAAATACATATACATAGCGCACACCAATGAAAATACCGTAATCAACATACATTTCATGAACTTAAAAGCATGAACGTAAACGTGTCGTATAAAATCAAAACTTGTCAAAACATGTCTCATCTTATATTTATACATTTTATTTTCATTGAATTCAGTTTATTAATTGTGACTTTCGTATCAGCTCTATTCGATGGATCCATCTATAAACCGTGGTACCCGACGACGGGGACATCAGCGACAACATTACACGTCCATTGAGCCTTGTCCTCAGCTCATAATATCTCATATAATCTTATTAGTCACAACCAACTCTCATCCTTTAAAACGTGTCATCATATTCACCACTTAATAAAAACATGGATATACTGTAAATTTTCCTTAAAACCAAGCATGCATCATATTTTTCATAATTACATAAAAATCATCTACATGATGCATAAACATTTAAAAAACGATAAATTTGTGCTCAGGGCGCTGTCAGGGCTAAAAACTCACCTCGGATGCAAAATGACCATTTTACCCCTAGACCTCTAATTTTTTACCCGAAGATTACCAAACTCCTTAAAATATCCCAAAACATATTAAAAGTGTTTCTTAGACGTAAACTGGAGCCCTTATCAAAACTTATCCGATTCGTTTTAAAACTTGGACCGGAGTCCCGATTTTGACCCGAATCGACCCGAAACTTAACCGAACATTCCCAAACTTTTACCATACCTAAAACACACTCTAACAGCTCCTAACCCATCAAAACCAGACCCCCTAACCCTTCAAACATCCTCTGAATTACTGCTGGAAGTTCTCGGCCCTAGCTTCTTCCAACCCTAGTCGCACCTTGCTCAATTATTAACCCTCCTAGACCTCACCCTTGAGGACCAGCCCCACACCAGCTCTCCCTGGCACACCTAGGGACCCTACTTGACCTACTAGACTCACTTCCCCAGCCCCATGCACGCCACAACACGTGCACACCCGAGGCACAACCAAACTCTCTCAAAGTCCTTCCCACTCGCTCGATCGGATTCATGGTCACGTTCAGCTGTGTCCGAGCCATCTCAGACCATGACTCATCCCCACCAGGGTCTGCTCCAAGGTTAGGAATGGTTCTTGCACCGCCGGCTCGTTTGAATCCTCCGATCTAGTCATCAATAACCCTCAGCAACCCAAAAGAGGCTCATCGACTTGCGCCATCACCCGAGCTCCACTCGACTCCAGCCTTTGGACAGCATAACCCTTGACATTAACAGACTCTTAGCAACCCCCTCGGCAGTCCCATTGCACGCATATCACCACAAATGTGAGTTACAACACAATGATGCATTTATAAATCAAAACTTGTATAAAATCGACCCTTACACTAGCCGAAAAGAAACCTTCATGCATTTACACAAACATCGGCAATAATATGGCGTGGAATGAAGAGAGGAAGGTGATACAAGCGTGCCTTGATGATTTGTGACCAAAAGCTTGAAGAAAAACACGTCGGGGAAGCACCGGAGGAGCGGGGAGGAACTTTGCTATGAATATCTTTGATGAACTCGAGAAGACAGCTGTTGGAAGCGGTGAAAACTGTGCAGCAACTAAGGGACGGGCGGCCGAGAACTTTGTTTAGGGTTTGAGGGGAAGGGTTTTAAATAAGAAAAATTGCATGCATACATGGGCTCTAGCTACATTAAACTGATAAAAAAAGTTTTGGCCCACTAAGCATTAAAATAAACCCAACAAGCCTAAACACGCTTTCGAAAAATATTTTGTTTTGCATACGTTTTTTTAAATATTTCCAGAGCCTTCAAAAAGTCATCTGTTTCGATAAAATTTGTTTGCCAATTAAAAATATGCTCTGGCGGGTAAAAATACCCGACAAAGCCCATTTCTTAAAAAATACGCTTAATACACCTCGTAATAATTAATAAAAATTAAACATGTAATGAAAATAAGTTTTTCTGATAATTCCCCGATCTCCGTTCCTCAATTGAGCGCGAAATGCATCTAGAAATCCTAATGCATAAACTTTTAAAATAATCGTGAAATGAATCCCATCATTCAATAATTATGCATTAAATGTATAAAAATAAATAAACACACTTTTTAAATAAAACCATAGGTTGCATGCATTCAGGTTACGTAAATTTAATTTCCTAGACCATACAACTCTTCCCCCCTTAAATAAAATTTCATCCTCGAAATTTATAACGTACCGAATAAATTCGGGTAGCGACTCCACATCTCGGTCTTTGACTCCCAAGTAGCCTTCTCATCGGAATGATTTAGCCACTTGACTTTGACCATATGGATCACCTTGTTCCGGAGCCTCCTCTCCTGTCTGTCTAAAATCTGAGTGGGTCTCACCTCGAATGACAGGTGCAGTGACAGCTGAAGTGGCTCATAGTTCAGCACATGCGAAGGATTCGACATGTACTTCCACACCATAGAGATGTGGAACACATTATGAACTCCCGCCAAACTCGGTGTTAATGCAACTCTGTAAGCAATTATCCCGACTCTCTCTAGGATCTCGAATGGTCCGATGAATCTAGGGCGAAGCTTGCCCTTCTTTCCGAACCTCATAACCCCCTTCATCGGTGCGATCTTCACAAACACATGATCCCCTACTGCGAATTCGAGATCCCTACGCTTTTGATCTGCATAACTTTTTTGATGGCTCTGGGCGGTCCTCATCCTGCCTTGAATCTTGCCCACTAACTCTGCTGTCTGCCTGACAATGTCTGGACCCAACTCTGCTCTCTCTCCTACCTCATCCCAATACACTGCGACTGATAAATGCAAGATTTGCACTTAATTTATATTAGAATCAATTTTGAATTATGCTTGTTTCGAACAGAATTATGCGTTTTTGGTTTGTTTTTGTTGTCATTTCAGGAATGGACAAAATAGTGGGCACGAAACCAAGTGGACTAAGAAACCAGAGTAGTGCGCAGCCGAGAGCACATCGACGGAGAGAGGTGCGCGGGCGGACCGAGCCACTTCACAGCGCAGCCGCGCGCACATACACGCAAGTCATCGACCCGATAGGCGCGCGCCACCGTACCACTTCTCGCGCAACCGCGCGCACAGATACAACATGAAGACCCGAGAGGTGCGAGCCATCACGCCACTTCACTCGTAGCCGCGCGCTCGCAGCATCAAGCTACTCAGCAGAAGCGCAGCGCAACCGCGCGCGTCCGCGTTCCAGGAAAGTTATAAATTGCGCGATTCTTAGGTCAGAAAGGGGAGGCCGTCATTGGAGAAAGGAGACGCACGAGCAGCCGCCTTGGGAGAGAAAAAAGGACGCGAGAAACCAAAAGCACACGCGAGACGAAGATTCAGAGTGCGAAGAACAATCACTAATACGAAGGACGACGGATCTAGGGACAGAGACGACACTTCGGAATTGTTATCTTTTCCTTCGCTTCTTTATTTTATTGTGTAGTAATGTCTAAAACAATGAATATGTCTTGTCTTCGCTTGGATTCCGTGATGAACTAAATTTCCATTCTAGAGGTTGACGTAGCTTTGTCTATACGATGATTTGACGTGGATATTTTGATGATTGAATTCCATTTTTGTTTAATTGTGTTCTCTACATTTATTTCACTGCAATTTACTGGTCATAAATTGTGTGTTGTCTGATTAATTCTACAATTCGGGAGAGGGACTAGGATTATAGATCATTAGAGACACATCGGTGAATGTTTATATCGTTCGGAAGGCGTATAACTTTAGCGAGGCTTAAGTAAGGACATTGTTTGAATTTATCAATGAAACTTAGATTTTTATTAGGAATAATTGAATCGAAGTTTGATTGATACAATTTATTCGTCACTTGGAAAAGGGAGAATAAAACACGTAAGTGTTCTTAGCCATTAAATAATAGGAATTCATGAAGTTAAACACAACCAGAAGAATTATCGTAGAAACTTAGTGAAATAATTCATCTAGATATTCTCTCTCATAGTTATTTCTCCAGTCGGTGATTCAATTAATTCATTGTTTTCAATTAATTCGTTCAAACAAACCAATCTGGTTATTGATATTTTCTAGATAAAGTCTTGACTATTTTTAATTACAAGCATTGATATATATTTTATTTACACTCCTCGTGGGATCGACACTTGCACTCAAAAATACATTTTACTATAACTTGACGTTGTGCGCTTGCGAGCAAATCAAGAAAACACGCAACAAGTTTTTGGCGCCGTTTCTGAGGAGTGTCAAAATTTTAAATTATATCAGTATTGTTACCAATTAGTCTAGATTTTAATTTAGAGCTTTTTATTTTATTTCATTTTTGATTTATTCACCTTCTCTGTTTGACAGTGCATGCTAAGATCGCACAGCCCTGAATTGATTATTTTTGATCCGGAGATCGAAAGAACTGCGAGAAGACTAAGAAAAGCGAGAAGGGAAGAAATCCAAGCAATGGCTGAAAACAGAGAGGACGCGAGATATAACCCGCCAGACGCTATACCTATCAGAGATCACTTCAGACCAGTGATCAACACACATTATTCTGGCATTGCTCGAGGGACCATAAACGCCAACAATTTCGAGTTGAAGCCTGCACTGATAAATATGGTTCAACAGAACCAATTTGCAGGAACTGCCACTGCTGATCCTCACTTTCATTTAAGAACTTTCCTGGAGATCACGGACCATGTAAAAATTAATAATGTTTCTGATGATATTATTAGACTGCGTTTGTTTCCATTTTCTCTCAGGGACCAAGCAAGAGGATGACTCCAATCATTGCCGCTGGGGAGCATCACAACGTGGCAAGAGTTGGCAATGAAATTTCTGTCTAAATATTTTCCCCCTGCAAAGTCTGCACAATAGAAGATTGAGATCAGTACCTTCAGGCAAGCTGACTTTGAGCAGCTTTATGAGGCGTGGGAGAGGTACAAGGAGTTGTTTCGCAGGTGCCCGAATCATGGTTTTGAAGACTGGGTGCAGATTGAGCTATTCTATAACGGGTTGAATGGTCAGACACGGACAACAGTAGATGCAGCGGCAGGTGGCACGATCTTTGCCAAGTCTCCTGCTCTAGCCTATGACTTGCTTGAGCAGATGACTATTAATAGCTACCAATGGCCGTCTGAGAGGTCAGGAGTACCGAGGACAGCTGGAGTTTATGTTGTGGATCCTATCACATCACTCACTGCACAAGTATCAGCATTGACTACACAGATAGCGACTATGAATAAAGTGAGTACATCAAACACTGGGGGAGCATCGTTTGTTGTTGAAGAATTGCAAATTCCTGAAGAAGTGCAATACATCAACAACAAGAATTTTGGAAGCTATGGAGGATATCGAGGTAACCCTCCCCCTAATACTTATCATTCGGGATTGAGAAATCATGATAATTTTTCATACGCAAATAATAAGAATGTGTTGAATCCTCCACCGGGGTTCAATACATCAAATGGGGAAGGGAAGCCATCATTTGAGGACTTGGTCGGGACATTCGTTTCTGAATCTGGTAAGAGGATGGCTAGGATTGAGTCTAGGCTAGGCAACCTAGAGACCCACATGGCAAGTATTGGTGCGACCTTGAAAATCCTTGAGTCGCAAGTGGGGCAGATAACGAGGAAACTCACATCTCAACCGTCAGGCGCAGTCCAAAAGACTACAGATCCAAATCTGAGAGAAGTGAATGCCATTTTTATACAGCATGAAGAGTTTGGTGTGGTAAGCAGAGAAGAGAAGGAGGTTGAACCCACACCTGTTCGGGATGAAAAGCCAACTCCAACCAAAAGAGCCCGAGGTAAGAAATATGAGAGGTATAATTTAAATCAATGCATTGATATTTCTTTACTTCCCTACCCCCAGAGATTTTTACAATTACTAGCTGAATTTCAAAAGAAAAGAGGTCTTGAAGATCTCAAGAACCTACACACTAATAATGAGTTTGTAGATCAGGTGGAAAGTGAATTTACCGAAGGAACACGAAGAAATCGTCCTCAAAAGCTGCTAGATTCCGGTGAATTTATTATGCCATGTGAAATAGGGGGTCATTTGGTGGAAAAAGCTATATGTGACTCAGGAGCGAGCGTGAATATAATACCAAGATCTCTCTATGAGAAACTTGGATAGAGCAAGATGAAGCCCACAGGACTAAGCTTACAGATGGCAGATAAATCAATCAGGACACCGTTGGGTATTGTGGAAGATGTTGAACTTCGGATCGATAAACTGAAGGTTCTAGCAGAGTTCGTGGTACTTGACATGGAGAACAATCAGAATGTTCACTGTCATTCTAGGTCGACCATTATTGGCTACTGTTGGAGCCATCATTGACTGTGAAACGAGGAAAGTTGACCATGGATGTTGATGGTCAAAGGGTGGAAATCAAGGCATCTGAAAGTTCTCACGACCCACCTTGAGCAGTGTAGTGACAGTCGAGCCGAGCTAATGACGTTAAACTAAGCGCTACAATTTTTATTTTTAGCATTCATTTTGTTTTTATTATTTTATTTTATTTTACTCCCTTAGTTGTTAATTTTACCCACCACCAGATCTACCGCCGCAACACATGGACGAGGATGATGAAGATGCTGCGGACGACAAATTGAGCAACGAGTTCTGACACTCGTGCGTGAGGTATGTGTTGTCACGTTTATCGTTTAAATTATACATTGAGGACAATGCATACTGTAAGTTTGGGGAGGTCAATTGTTTGAGTTGTTAATTCATTGTTAGTTTAGTTATTTTCTGCACAGTAGCTAGAATTTTCGTATTTCGCGGTAGCAACCGAAAAAAAAATATTTATCTATTGCTTGCTAGTTTTGTTAGGAAGAGTCATGGATACGTCATTGTGTGGCCGATGATGAAAATGAAATTGTGGTTGTAATGCATATATGTATTCATGATAACCTGGGAGTCACAAATATTTTTGCACGGTCATGTTTGTTGATACTATCAATGCTTGGAGACAATTCACATACCTGTGATGCTAAATGAACAATAGAGATCTGAATTTTAGTATTTCTCACATGACATTAACTAACACCTTTGCAAACACAGAAATGACCTAGGCAATCTTTCTCAATGTCTTTGGGCCTGTTTTCATTGTTAATATCATTTGTTATACCATTGAGCCTCAAGTTGATTACGATGCTTGATTTTTCTTTGTGCACCTATCTCATATATCATTTTGATTGAAAAATGCATCTGATTAGTTTTTATGAGATGATTAATGGATTGACGGTAACCTAGAACTTGTTTGAGAACTTTTCGAAGCGAAATACGGATAATATGTGACATATGAATGATTTAGGCGATCTTTGGAGCCGTTTTGAGCCTTAGAGCCCACCCAATGAACATGAAATATCCCTAGTGTCCTATTTTGAGCCTACTAAAAATCAAGTGGTGTGTATCAATGATATACAATTAGCCCCCACTTGTATCTATTCTACATCCCACAACAACTATCTAATGAAGCTTATACACTTTTTATCCTACCTAATTTTGAGAGAAATAAGTGCATTGGTGTTGTAATGATTCAAATACTCCTTGAAAAGAAAATAAAAAGTTAAATGTGCTAAAAGGAGTTGAAAAGAGACAAAAAGAAGAAAAACATTCAAAAAAAATGTGAATCAAAAGTAGTGAAAAGAAAATATATGGGAGATGAAGGATATGAATGAGAAGAAAACAATAAGTGGCTGGTGAATGAAATGAGGATGAGAATTATGAAAATTCAATTATTTCTCTCAAATTTTGATCTCCATACCTTTATTGTAGCCTTGACCCGTAGCCTAACGTTACAAGCCTACAAGACCTATTAACCTTGTCACATTTATCCAATATACTAGTGGAGAAAAGTTGTTCAAGTCAAGCCTATGGATACCTGAAAAACATTGTCAACACGTATAGACTTTAATCATTTGCATCCAAGCATCTCATGGTGTGTTTTCATCCTTGATATATTTTTGTTGAATATTTATTGAGCCAATTAATCACCGATAAAGTCCTATGTGATCTATGAATGTGAATTTGTTTTTTTTTTATGAAGTGTGAGCTGCACTGAGCTGATGATTTCTTGAGTTTGTAAGGCGAATGGGTATGAAAACTCTATTTGAGCATTCGATTGGGTAAATGAACATTGACATATCACACACGCACGTGACTCTTGAGAAATCGTGAATTACATGAAATTAGATAAGTCGGAGGTCAACATCACTTTTCGCATATCCATGACTATAGTAGTTTGCGTAATTTTTTTTCCTTGTTTATTAGCATTTATTCTATTTTGCTCGGAACTAGCAAAAGTTCAAGTTTGGGGGGTTTGATAAGTGTGCACTTAATTTATATTAGAATCCATTTTGAATTATGTTTGTTTCGAACAGAATTATGCGTTTTTGGTTTGTTATTGTTGTCATTTCAGGAATGGAGAAAATAGTGGGCACGAAACCAAGTGGACAAAGAAAACAGAGTAGTGCGCAGCCGAGAGCACACCCACGAACAGAGGTGCGCGCGCGGCCGCGCCACTTCACGCGCAGCCACGCGCACATACACGCAAGTCATCGAACCTGAGAGGCGCGCGCCACCGCACAACTTCTCGCGCAACCGCGCGCACAGATACAACATGAAGACCCCAGAGGTGTGCGCCTTCGCGCCACTTCACGCGCAGCCTCGCGCTCGCAGCATCAAGCCACTCAGCAGAAGCGCACGCGCAACCGCGCGTGCCGCGTTCCAGAAAGTTATAAATTGCGCGATTCTTAGGTCAGAAAGGGGAGGCCAGTCATTGGAGAAAGGAGACGCACGAGCAGCTGCCTTGGGCGAGAAAAAAGGACGGGAGGAACCAAAAGCACACGCGAGACAAAGATTCAGAGTGCAAAGAACAATCACAAATACGAAGGACGACGGATCTAGGGACAAAGACGACACTTCGGATTTGTTATCTTTTCTTTCGCTTCTTTATTTTATTGTGTAGTGATGTCTAAAACTATGAATATGTCTTGTCTTTGCTTGGATTCCGTGATGAACTAAATTTCCATTCTAGAGGTAGACGTAGCTTTGTCTATACGATGATTTGACGTGGATATTTTGATGATTGAATTTCATTTTTGTTTAATTGTGTTCTCTACATTTATTTCACTGAAATTTACTGGCCATAAATTGTGTGTTGTCTTATTAATTCTACAATTCGGGAGAGAGACTAGGATTATAGATCATTAGAGACACATCGTTGAATGTTTATATCGTTCGGAAGGCGTATAACTTTAGCGAGGCTTATGTAAGGACATTGTTTGCATTTATCAATTAAACTTAGATTTTTATTAGGAATAATTGAATCGAAGTTTGATTGATACAATTTATTCGTCACTTGGGAAGGGGGAATAAAACACGTAAGTGTTCTTAGCCATTAAATAATAGGAATTCATGAAGTTAAACACAACCAGAAGAATTATCGTAGAAACATAGTGAAATCATTCATCTAGATATTCTCTCTCATAGTTATTTCTCCAGTCGGAGATTAAATTAATTCATTGTTTTCAATTAATTCGTTCAAACAAACCAATCTGGTTATTTATATTTTCTAGATAAAGTCTTGACTATTTTTAATTACAAGCATTGATATATATTTTATTTACACTCCTCATGGGATCGACACTTGCACTCAAAAATACATTTTACTATAAATTGACGTCGTGCTCTTGCGAGCAAATCAAGAAAACACGCAACAAGTGGCGCGGCCGCGCGTGCAACTCTGTCTGTGGGTGTGCTCTCGGCTGTGCACTACTCGGTTTTCTTAGTCCACTTGGTTTCATGCCCACTATTTTCTCCATTCCTGAAATGACAACAAAAACAAACCAAAAACGCATAATTCTGTTCGAAACAAGCATAATTCAAATGGATTCTAATATAAATTAAGTGCAAATCTTGCACTTATCAGCGACCTACACTTCCTCCCGTACAATGCCTCATATGGACCCATACCGATCGATGCCTGATAACTGTTGTTGTATGAGAACTCCACAGGAGGTAACTTCGGCTCCCAGCTGTCCTGGAAGTCGATAATGCAAGCTCGGAGTAGGTCCTCAAGAATCTGAATCACCCTCTCTGACTGTCCGTCTTTCTGAGGATGGAAGACAGTACTGAATAGAAGCTTAGTACCCAACGCCTGATGGAGACTCTTCCAGAACGCAGATGTGAACCTCGGATCCCTGTCTGAGACAATGGACACTGGAATCCCATGCAGTCTGACTATCTCTTTGATGTACAACTCTGCGTACTGAGTCATGGTGAAGACTTCCTTATCGGTAGAAAATGAGCTGATTTAGTGAGCCGATCAACAATCACTCAGATGGCATTATAACCTCCTGTAGTCCTCGGAAGCTCTGTCACAAAGTCCATGGTAATGTTCTCCCATTTGCACTCGAGAATAGGGAGTGGTCTCAGCTTCTCTGCATGTCTCTGATACTCTGTCTTGACCTGCTGACAAGTCAAACACTCGAAAACAAATTGCAGAATATCCCGCTTCATGCCCGAACACCAATAAAAATTCTGAAGGTCTTTATACATCTTCGTACTCCTTGGATGGATGGAGTACGGAGTGTTGTGGGCCTCGCTCAAGATATCTGCTCTCAGGAACTCATAGACGGTCCCTACATCTGACTATGTCGTCCACAACTGTATACAGTCTCTGGCCCTTAGCCTCATCCCTCTGCCTCCACTTGTGCAACTGCTCAACAGAATTTTTCCCTACTCTAATTATGTCTCTCAATGTCGGCTATACGGTAAGAGTAGCAAGATTTAGGGCATCGCCCCTGGCATAAATTGCAAGCTCAAATCGCTGAATCTTTTCCTGCAGCGGTCTCTGTATCGACATATGAGCAATCTCTGCGTGCTTCCTGCTCAGAGCGTCTGCAACCACATTAACTTTACCCGGATGACTTCTAATTTCATAGTCGTAATCCTTCACTAGCTCTAGCCATCTCCTCTACTTCATGTTCAGCTCTTTCTCTGTGAAGAAATACTTCAGGCTCTTGTGATCAGTAAAAATCATGCACTTCTTCCCATGTAGATAGTGTCTCCAAATCTTCAGAGCAAAAACCACTGTTGCTAGATCGAGGTCATGAGTCGGATAATTCATCTCATGAACCTTCAGCTGCCTGGACGCGTATGCTATAACTTTGTCATGCTGCATCAGAACCGCGCCCAAACCGAGCTTCGATGCCTCAGTATAAACCACAAACTCTCCTTGTCTTGATGACATAGCTAAAATGGGTACAGTGTTCAATGCTTTCTTTAGTATGTCAAAGCTCTCATGGCATTCAGATCCCCAGATAAACTTGGCATTCTTCTTCGTCAAGGCGGTCATAGACACCGCGATAGAAGAGAAGCCATGAATGAATTTCCTGTAGTACCTAGCCAATCCCAAGAAGCTACGGATCTCTGTCACGCTCTTAGGCACTGGTCAATCTCTGACTGCTTCGACCTTACTGGGGTCGAACTCAATACCCTCCCGAGATACAATGTGGCCCAAGAATGCCACTCTGTCATGCCAGAACTCGCACTTACTGAACTTGAATACAGCTGTCTGTCCTGTAAAGTCTACAGTATGGTCCTCAGATGCTAGTTATGCTCCTCTCTGCTCCTCGAATAGATCAGGATATCGTCAATGAAAACTATGACGAACTGATCCAAATATGGCTGAAACACGCGATTCATGAGATCCATGAAGATCGCTGGCACGTTCGTCAAACTGAAGGGCATCACCATAAACTCATAGTGCCCATAACGCGTCCAAAAAGCTTTCTTATTCACTTCAGACTCTCTCACCTTCAGCTGATGGTATCTGGATCAGAGGTCTATCTTCGAGAACACTCGTGCTCTCAGACAAATCCTCGATCATCGGCAACAGATATTTATTCTTGACTGTGACCCTGTTCAACTCTCGGTAGTCAATGCAAAGTCTCATACTGCCATCTTTCTTCTTGACAAACAGTACCGGTGCACCCCATGGAGAAAAGCTTGGGAGAATGAAACCCTTATCTAACAAATCCTGTTACTGGTCTTTCAGTTCTTTCATCTCGACAGGTGCTAGAGAGTAGGGTGCCTATATCGGCACTGTACCTGGCATGAGCTCAATAGAGAAGTCCACCTCTCTGTCTATTGGAATGTCTGAAACATCGTTAGGGAAAACACTGGAGAACTCACTGACCACATTAACATCCTCGAGCCTCTTACTGACTGGCTCTGTCACTGACACAATGCTCACTAAGAATGCCTGACAGCCTCTTTTCATAAGCTTCCTTGAAAACAAACAGGAAATGACGTGCGGCATCTGGTGTCTGGCTACCTAAAAAATAAATGGCTTCTCTCTGGGCATTCGGAAAGACACTGATCTCTGTCGAAAGTCTATAACAGCCACGTTCAAAGAAAGCTATTCCATACCCAAAATAATGTCGAACTCCGGCAACGGTAGCGCTATCAAATCTTCCTGCACCGTATATTTCTGTAACCGAAGCTCCAATCTCTTCACTATCTGTGAAGTGAACATCTGATCCCCGGATGGGATCGATACTCTGAACCTTGAATCCATCGCTACTGGTATGATTCCTAGTCGCTTGATGAAAGATTAGGATATAAACCAATGTGTAGCCCCTGAATCTAGCAATGCATGCATGGCTACACCTGAAGTGTATATCCTCCCTCAAAACATACCATCAAATGTAATCGTGTTGAAACTTAAGTAATTCCTTATCGGAAACTATCCCAAAATCCTTGCAAAATTACTGAATTAACCTAAGTATTCCTCAAAAATTCAGAATTTGAAGATCAATCCTTAAAGTTTCGAAAATTTGCAAAATGACCCCTTTAAAATTTCGAATTCTAATCCCAAAACAATTGTATAATCCCCGAGAATTTAGAATTAAATCTCTCAAAATCCAGAAGTTTTCGAAAAGAGTCCCCTGGAATGTCGATTTTTAGCAATGAGGTCCTCAAATTATTTTAATTGCAATTGGGTCCATAAAATTCTCAAATTAACCAATTAAATTCTTACTTCCAACTAGGTAGAGCATGCACCCTAATTTCTTCTATGTTATCAGTTCCCACAAATAATTCATAACAAACATATAACCCATGCCATCGAGTGATAATTTAAAATCTTAAACACAAGGATTACCAGTAATCAGTGTCGAGTCTAGCTCTGCCTCGGCCTCTTTAGCGTGCATCACAAATGCTCGGCCAGTAGTGAGGCCCTTGTTCCTAGGGCATTGTGCTGCTTTATGGCCCTCTTGTCTGCAAATGAAGCATTTAAAGATCCCCCACCTCCACTCACCAAAAGGGAACCTGTTGCACTCACTGCAAGGTTGTCCGCCCTCTGGCTTAGGCGCCTCTGGAACCTGAGGAGGTCTCTGCTGCCCTGGGGCTTATGCTGCCCCTATTGCCTCGATGGCCCTGAATATTGATTTTTTTGCGGCTGGGAGCTGACTGAGTCTGATGCCGCTTTCTCTGCATCTCAAAGTCTATGTCCCGCAGAGCCTGCTCCGCCTGAAAAGCGCAAGCGGTGGCCTCATCATAACATGCAGACCTCATCAGCATGACGTCCCGGCGAAGGGTGGCTCTTAGTCCATCAAAGAAATGCCTCAGCTTCTGGGCGGCATCTCTAGCTATCATGGGCACAAAATGGCAGCCCCTGTCAAACTTGCGGATAAACTCCGCCACATATATGTCCCCCTGTCGGAGACTCATGAACTCCCTCGTCATGCGGCCCTTGAAGTCAGCTGGAAATTACTTCCCATATAAAATCTCCTTGAATCTGTCCCAGGTGAGAGTAGCCAAGTCCACTGCATGAGCGGTTCCCTCCCACCAGAGGGATGCATCATCCCTCAGCATGTAAATGACGCACATGGCCCGGTCGCCATCTCTCATCTCCAGGTACTCAAAATGCAACTCCATTGATCGTATCCATCCTTCTGCCAAGAATAGATCAGTAGTACCGCCTAACTCCTTCGGGTTAAGTCGCCTAAACTATTCATAAACATCCCCATAAGGCCTGGGAGCCTGTTGTACCTGCTCCAGTAGCCTAGCCATACCCTCCAGGACACAGGTGGCTGCATCCATAGGCAGTGGTTGTGGTGGTGGAGGCCTCCGCCGTCTCCAGGAATATCGTCCTGTCTATCTGCACTAGAGGCACGTCTGGGAGGCATGATATCTGAATACAGTCAAATTTTAAACGTAACACATCATGCAATTTAATCTAGTTTTCAAAACAAAAATCTTTAAATCATGAAAGCATTTAACATGTAATGTAAATCATAACTCATGTAATCCTGCAGGTGATAGCAGTAAATCATTTAAAACATTTAAATTATAAAAGCTTACAGACTTGAGGCTTGAAGAATGAGCGGCAATCGCTGGCGATGACACAACCCTATCGTATCAGCTCTATTCAATGGATCCATCTATAAACTGTGGTACCCGACGGCGGGGACATCAGCGACAACATTACCCATCCACTGAGCCTTGTCCTCAGCTCATAATATCTCATATAATTGTAATAGTTACAACCAACTCCCATCCATCAAAATGTCTCATCATATTCACCACTTAATAAAAACTTGCATATACGTAAATTTTCCTTAAAACCAAGAATGCACCGTATTTTTCATAATTACATAAAAATAATCTACAAGATACACAAAAATTTAAAAACAAGATAAATTTGTGCTCAGGGTGCTACCAGGACTAAAAACTCACCCCGAGTGCAAAATGACCATTTTGCCCCTGGAAACCCAAAATTACCATTTACCCTTGAACCTCTAAATTTTTACCCTAAACTTACCAAACTCCTTTAAAATATCCCAAAACATATTAAAAGTGTTTCTTAGACGTAAACTCGAGCCCATTTCAAAACTTAACTGATTCGTTTTAAAACTTGGACCGGAGTCCCGGTTTTAACTCGAATCGATCCGAAACTTAACCGAATATTCCCAAACTTTAACCATACCTAAAACACACTCTAAAAACCCCTAACCCATTAAAACCAGACCTCCTAACCATTCAAACAGCCCCTGAATTGCTTCTGGAAGTTCTCGGCCCTAGCTTCTTCCAACCCTAGTCGCACCTTGCTCAATTGTTTGCCCTCCTAGACCTCACCCTTGAGGACCAGCCCAACACCAGCTCTCCCTGGCAGACCTAGAGACCATACTAGACCTACTAGAATCACGGCTTCAGCCCCATGCACGCCACAACACGTGCACACCCGAGGCACAACAAAACTCGCTCAAAGTCCTTCCCACTCGCTCGATCAGATTCATGGTCACGTCCAGCTGTGTCCGAGCAATCTCAGACCATGAATCAACCCCACCAGGGTCTTGTCCAAGGTTAGGAATGGTTCTCGCACCCCCAGCTCGTTTTAATCCTATATCTAGTCATCAACAACCCTCGGCAACCCAAAAGAGGCTCCTCGACTTACGGCATCACCCGAGCTCCACTCGACTCCAGCCTTTGGGCAGCATAACCCTTGACATTAACAGACTATCAGCAACCCCCTCGGCAGTCCCCTTGCATGCAGATCGCCACAAACGTGAGTTACGACACAATGATGCATTTATAAATCAAAACTTGTATAAAACCGACCCTTATACTAGCCGAAAAGAAACCTTTATGTATTTACACAAACATCATCAATAATATGGCGTGAATGAAGAGAGGAAGGTGATAAAAGTGTGGCTTGATGATTTTTTGACCAAAGCTTGAAGAAAAACACGTCGGGGAAGCACCAGAGGAGCGAGGAGAAACTTTGCTATGATAATCTTTGATGAACTCGAGAAGGCTGCTATTGGAAGCGGTGAAAACATGCAGCAGCTATGGGAGGGGCGGCTGAGCACTTTGTTTAGGGTTAGGGTTTGAGGGGTAGGGTTTTAAATAAGAAAAATTGCATGCATACATGGGCTCTAGCTACTTTAAATGGATAAAAAAAAGTTTTGGCCCACTAAGCATTAAAATAAACCCAAAAGCATAAACACGCTCTAGAAAAATATTTCGTTTTGATATGTTTTTGAAAATATTGCCCGAGCCTTAAAAAAGTCCTCTATTTTGATAAAATTTGCGTACCAATTAAAAATATGCTCCTGGCGGGTAAAAATACCCCACAAAGCTCATTTCCTGAAAAATACTCTTAAAACACCTTGTAACAATTAATAAAAATTAAATATGTAGTAAAAATAATTTTTTCTGATAATTACCTGATCTCCGTTTCTCAATTGAGTGCGAAATGCATCTAGAAACCTTAATGCATGAATTTTTAAAATAATCGTGAAATGAATCCCATTATGCAATAATTATGCATTAAATGCATAAAAATAAATAAACACACTTTTTAAATAAACCCTAGATTGTATGCATTCAGGTTACGTAAATTTAATTTCCTGGACCTTACAAAAATTTTCCAACAATTGAGGTCATATTGAGAAAAAATGGAAGTTGTTTCAATGGAATTACAGTTTTACTAAACTTGAGTATCTGTCAAAATACTAAGTATTTTGAGAATATTGTTAAAGATGGAGTGCAAAATATATTAAATGTAATGTCCCGAAAATTTGAAGGTCCAAATGTACTACATGCATACAAGTTATTAAATTACTTTGTATTTTAATTAAATATTTTAATTGCATGGATTAAATATTTTGTGCATGTTGACATGTTTAAAATATAATTTTCTTCATGATTGCATTAAAATGTATTTTTAAGGGTTATTCGAGTTGCAATCGAGGAACGGAGACCGAAGGCTGAAAAATGGAAAATATTTTTATTAAATAATTGTTTTCGATAATTAAAAATATGATCGACGCCTTTTCTTATTTTTGAAAATAAGGAGTTTGAGGTGATTTTATACGCCGGGACGTAAATTTCATCGGTGTTAGATTTTCAACACAAATACGAACGTGTTGGCAACCCGGCTAATAAATTCACAAACTTTTCTACTCAAAATAATTTTTAATATTTTAATTAAACACTAATAAACCTAATTAACTCCCCTAATGGGCCTAAGCATTATTAGTGTTTTAATTAACTATATAATATACAAAATCTACCCCATAATCCCAAAAGAAAACCCCACGCCCACCTCCCTTATTCAATACAAACTCTTTCTTCGAAGCGAAGCACACGACACACACAATCAAATTGAGAGAAAAGCATCGGGTTCTTCAAGTTTTCAAGCCAAGGGTTTCCTCATCGCCGTTTTTCGCAATTGTCAACGTTTATTCGTGCGTAAAATATGCAAAGTCACGCCATATTCTCCCTTTTAATCATCTATCACACCATAGTAATTGTTTGAAAAGGTTTTGCATGAAAACAAGTTGCATCATGAAACAATTTTCATTTTTATATCACATGTGAATTATTAAGGCATGAACTTGATGTTTATCATTTTGTTAAGGGGCTGCCATGGTTAGGGTGTTGATCAAGGATGTTTTACACAAGTTTTAGGGTCCTAAAACACACACGAAAACATGGTGCACGCGCATGAACACAAGCTGGAACCGATCATATGCATGTGTGTCTTGAGGGCTCTGTTTTTGGGAATTGTTGGCTAGGCTTGGGCTCGGCTGGGACTAAGGCTAGCTAAGGTCGTGAGGGGCAAGGGAAGAAGCCCTAGCCATGCTAGGACTCGAGCTCAAGGGCTGGGAAGGCATCCTAGCAAGCTAGGACTCCAACCCGAGGGCAGCGCATACAACCACACAGGGAGTGCAGCTTGCGCAAGGGTATAGAGCTCGGCCATGGGGCTTTGGGCTTGGTTAGGTCGACTCACTAGTGTCGTAAGAAGGTACATCTTCTTTTCGGTAGCTTATCACATAAAAACTTCAAAGTTAAGCGTGCTTGACTTGGGGCAATTTTGGGATGGGTGACCCCCTGGGAATTTTCTTAGGGTGCGTGTGAGTGAGAACATGAGCACGTTGGAAAGACTCGTCTTGGTACATTGAGGACAGTCGTCGAATCCGGGGCGTTACAGTTGGTATTAGAGCCATGGTTCTGTAAAGGGTTGTGCTACCGTCAGTACCGGGAAGCTCGGTCGTAAAGCCTCAATTTGTAAGTTTACATGCTTTATATGATTTATATGATGTTACCTACATGTTTACATGATCTATACATTTAAGCTACATGTGCATACACGTTTTGAAGTTGAATGACGTTTATGTTTAATGTTGCATGGCGAATGATTTTTATCCTGCATGATTTTGATATTCTAAAAGATGATATGCTTCATGATTATGATGTTCATGCATGCTGGCTACGTAGTGGAATTGGATATGTTTACGAAATTGGTTATTGGGTGTCAGGAAAGATTGAAAATGATTTGACTAGATTGAATTTTGGGTTTAGGTACTGATGTTTTACTTTTTGGGTCATAAGTTAATCTTGAAAATTGGGAATGATTTTGGGACACGTAAATTTTTCTAAGAAAAAACTTACGATTCATGGCTACTAATTGAATTAATTTTTGGGAATTTCAGCTAAGGAATAATGTTTCGAGGATTGCAAGATTGGTTATAAGAATGGTTTTAGGTTTTAATCAAAAGGTAAGATTGGTTATAAGAATTGATTTTTGGGTGAATAAGTTTAAAATTTTTGAAAATACGTTATGGGAAACCTGTAGAAGGAAAATAAGAATGCCAAAAACTTATGAGTTAATTTCAGGGTTTTCAAAATTAAGGATCAAATGGGATAATTTTTGAGGAAATTAATAATTAATTTTGCAATTGTTAAGGAAATTGATAGACTAGTTTAACAATAAGTGAGAATTGAAAATGGTTTAAATGATAGGAATTTTTGATGATTTGGGCTCGAAAAGATATTTAAAACCTTGGGATATATTAGATTATAACGTTATAAGGAATGTTAATCAAGAGCACTGTAGGATGAATCGATATTAAGCTTGAAAATCTAAGCGCCAGTAGGTGTGTTTGGGATTTTAAGGTTGAAATTGATAGGTTGATGAACTTTTTGGGGTATGATATAAGGAAAGTAGTGTACGAAAAGTGTGGTCATCCATTTTGAATATAGGGAATTGTAAGAAAAGTTGAAAGTCGAGGTTATAGAAGAATGGAACTATGTCACCATGAGTTGTTGTAAGTTTAGATTCGCAAACAAGGATTTAGAAGGTAGATTTAATTGGGATCGAGGAGACGTAAGGACACCATAAGATTTAATATTTTATCAGAGTAACACAACGAAAGCGTGGACTATTGGGATACTAGCACTAAGTCTAAACCTTTGATTTTTGAGGATAAGCGAATTTCGGTGACGAAATTCAATTTAAGGGGAGAAGATTGTAATGTCCCGAAAATTTGAAGATCCACGTGTACCACATGCATACAAGTTATTAAATTCTTTTGTATTTTAATTAAATATTTTAATTGCATGGATTAAATATGTTGTGCATGTTGACATGTTTAAAATGTACTTTTCTTCATGGTTGCATTAAAATGTATTTTTAAGGGTTATTCGAGTTGCGATCGAGAAACAGAGATCGAGGGATGAAAAATGGAAAATATTTTTATTAAAAAATTATTTTCTATTATTTAAAATATGAGTGACGATTTTTCTTATTTTTAAAAACAAGAGGTTTTGAGGTGATTTTATACGCCGAGGCGTAAATTTCATCGGTTTCTTCAAGTTTTCAAGCCAAGGGTTTTCTCGTCGCCGTTCTTCACAATCGTCAACGTTTATTCGTGCGTAAAATACGCAAAGGAACGTCATATTCTCCCTTTTAATCATCTATCACACCATAGTAATTGTTTGAAAACGTTTTTGCATGAAAACAAGTTGCATCATGAAACAATTTTCGTTTTTATAGTACATGTGAATTGTTAAGGCATGAACTTGATCTAAAATTATGTTTATCATGTTGTTAAGGGGCTGCCATGGTTAGGGTGTTGATCAAGGATGTTTTACACAAGTTTTATGGTCTAGAACACACGAAAACATGCTGCATGAACATGAACACAAGTTGGAACCGATCATACGTATGTGTGTCTTGAGGGCTCGGCTGGGACCAAGGATAGCTAAGGTCCGTGAGGGGCCAGGAAAGGAGTCCTAGCCATGCTAGGACTCGAGCTCAAGGGCTGGGAAGGGGTCCTAGCATGCTAGGACTCAAACCAAAGGGACAGCGCATATGTAACGTACCGTACTTTTAAACTATTTTAAAATTTGCGGAAAAATAAAAATTTTCTTAAATGAGTAATCATCATTCAATTTCAATAAAAATATACTATTCATCCAAAATATTTGCGACAAAAGATGACAAATAAAGTTTGCTAAAGTAATCGATAAACATCGTAAACAATCCCCTCAAAATCCAGAGTATTTGAAACATGCATAAAAATCTTAAAACATGGGCGGTCCTCGGGTTTAGCCTCCCACGCAGTCCAAGCCGGCTCATTGGTCCCCACACCTCGTCTCCTCAAGGTCATCGTCACCTGCATCGATAAGTCTAGTGAGTCTAAAGACACAACATATATAAACTGGATATAACAAGTAATACGTAATAAAACCACATGCATCTATAAAGTAGGACGTACATACTTGAAACTTGAACGTAATTACATAAAAATAGACGTGCCATCATCGTAAAATTTTTCATAAACATACTTGTATCATGCATACTTGAACATGCATAAACTTCATCATTTTGCGTAGAGATATGTTTCAAAGCAAGTGACCCATACATAAATGCGCCTGATCAGACTAAACCACAGTACTGGGCTGGAAGGGAAAATCCACTACCACATACATGAGATCCCCGGTTATGCTTTACCAGGTGGATTGGTCCCTGGTCATGCTTTATCGCTTTCCGATCCTGATCTAAACCCGGTCATGCTTTACCTGGGGTGGAAAGGTCTTCGACCACGTTCACCGACTTCCAAACCCGTTCATAATTGGTCACAAAACATTTAACATACCTCAAAAACATAAAATATTTCCTTTTGCATGTCGAAATTCTTACATAGCGTTGAGGGATGCATTGGGTCTCGCTTGGGGCCATTGCTGCACATACTAACATGAGTTCAAACACTTATCTTTCATAAGTTAGACGTATGAGTCATGCTCACACCCAAAAATGACAAATTTCCTTATGACGTTCTAAATCTTTCGGGGCTCGACCTTGTTTAATCATCGTACTAAATCATGACACCAAACCCCAAAACAATCCCTATATATATATACATATTTTTAATTTTTTTTAAACATGGAAGACACGGAACTCGTGTAAGGATCCGGCTCCGGGTAGATGCTGGAAATTCACACTTTGAATGAAACAAGGGCACGGACCCCGTGTCAGGGTCCGGCTATGGGTCTGTGTAGACTCTGGAATTGTAAACCAACGGAAATCACTACACTTGCGGCTTAATCCTCCTAACTCAATCATACGGACCATGAACCACCACCTCGAGACCCATCCTAGGATGCTATGGCAATGATTCAAACTCCCATGACGCCTCAAAACAACGATGCAAATCATACAACGCAACTCAAACCGTGAACACGACATTTTGACACCAAAATATTTCCTAAAACTTCTAATGCAACCAAGTGCCTATCGACACGAAACAAAGCACCAAACATCATCCCAACATTATACTCACAATAATTAAACGCAGCAACGATCGCCCATGGTTCCCAACGAAGCCTGCAACAAATAAATTTCAAGAACACGTCAAGAACACATTTTCAGAAAAATTACAGTTTGAGCAGTCCCACGAAAATGATCATAACTCACTCGTTTCTTGTACAAAATTACGAATTTACTGTCAAATCGAAGGTATAGAAAGTACTACGTTTTATATGTTGAAAGTTTTTCCAGAAAATCGACCAAAAAGTCGCAGTATTTAAAATGACAGCAAATTTTGAGTTTCCAGATCTAAAATCAGTTTCAAAATCGATCCAACCAATTTTTGCTCAAACTTTGTACAACATACATAAATTTTTACACATAATAAACATAAAAAATATACTATGACGAGATCGATGCATAAACAAAATAATATACATGTCTTTTGATTTTTAAAGTCACCGAAACGACGACATCAAAGTGGGAAAGATGCGAGGGTTGATCCGGGACGATTTGTGGCTCGTTTTTCTTGAAGAAAAGAGGGTGAAACTTGCTTGAAAAAATCCTAGGGGAATGGGCGGCTGCTGTTTCTCCAAGAACCCTAACCTTTCTTTAAAAAATTTGAATGAAGAGGGGAATGAAATGTGTGTGTTGTCATGTATGTGTGTGTGTAAAAATGTGTGTGTGAGTTTTTAATAAATTAGGGAAATAAATTGCTTAATTGCACAATTAAAAATGCTAATTAAAAATGTTAATTCCCACTACTACACAAAGTCCCTTAATGTAACGCCTCAAAAATTTAAAGGTCGACGCGAACCACATGCATGCAATTATTAAATTCTCTTGCATTTTAATTAAATATTTTAATTGCATTAATTAATTATGTTATGCATATTTACATGTTTAAAATATATTTTCTTCGTGTTTGCATTAAAATGTATTTTTAAAAGGTTATTCGAGTTGCGATCGAAGAACGGAGACCGATGGCTGAAAAATGAAAAATGTTTTTATTAAACAATTGTTTTTAATTATTTAAAATAAGGGTGATGCTTTTCATTATTTTTTGAAAATAAGAAGTTTTGAGGTGATTTTATACGCCGGGACGTAATTTTTATCGGTGTTGGATTTTCAACAAAAATACGAACTTATGGACAACCCGGCTAATAAATTCACAAACTTATGTAAGAAAAATTATTTTTAAATCTTTTAAAACTTCAATTAAGCACTAATGGGCCTAATTACCTTCTTAATGGGCCTAAGCTTGCTTAAGGGATTAATTAGAGTATAAATTATGCAAAACCCCACCCCAAACCCTCATTAACCCACGGCACTTCAGAATTTCAGCAATCAAATTCTCTCCAAACTCTCCTTTTACTCAAACTCACGGCACACATAAAAATTATAACAAGGAAAGCTTCAAAATTTGTCAAGAAAATTCAAGTCAAGGTCTTGCCCCATTCTTCGCAATCGTCAACGTTTATTCGTGCGTAAATTACGCAAAGGCACGCCATATTCTCCTTTTACTCATCATCACACCATATTATGTAATTGTTTATGAATTTGCATGAAAACAAGTCACACAATCTTTTATTGTTGTAACCATGAATATGCATGTTCTAAACTTGTGTTATTTGGCTCCAAAAATATGTTTCTATGTGTTAAGGGGCTGCCATGAATTAGGATGTACCAAAACATGATAAAATATGACCAAACGTGGCAAGTTAATTGAGAAAACTAAACTGGAACAACCGTGAAAGAAAAAGAAAAAAAAAAGGGGCCGAGAGTTGAAGGTTTGTGTGCATGTATGTGTCTTGTTGCCTTGTTCTTGTGCATGGGGCTTAGGGGCTCCACCCGGTCAGGGTGTTGGGTCCTAAGGGACGTGGGTCAGGGTCAGGAAGGATCCTAGCATGGCTAAGACCCCTCGCGCGTAGCCAGGGAGGAGTCCCATGGAGAAGGGACTCCTCGCGCGATCTGTGATGATGACAGCAGCCAAGGGGGCTCGCTGCTGGGGCTAGGTGGCTCAGGGTAGGTCCATCAGGGTCCAAGGGTCAAGGGCAGTAGTCGTACTAGGAGCTGGGGTGGCTGGGTCGCTGCTGGCTTGAAGAAAAACTAGGAACCGTGAGGAGAAAGAAGTCACGCAGCTGGTGTTCTTTGATTCAGGTGCTTCGGGCTTGGGCTTCCAGGGGCTGGGCTGGTCTGGGTCGAGTCTAGGCGTGGTCCAGGGTTGGTGAGGGTCCTAGGTGATCGTTGGTTAGGTGGATAGAGGAGTCCTAGTTGGCTAGGAGTCTTGGTAAGGTGGTAAGTGTCACGCATAAAACATGCAGATTTTGGATTCAGTTTCAGGAAGGTTTTTGAGGAGGCCATGGCTCGTTTTATGGGCTGGGCTTGGTTTGTAGGGTCCCTAGGTGGGTTGGCTAGGTTTTGGCTCAAGGTGGCTCGGGCGTGGCTCGAGTAAATTAGGAAATGGCTAGGTGTGTTCGATAAGGTGTCAAAAAACGAAATTAAAAGGCTAAAATTGAATCCATAGGTCCACGGGTGTGGCTCATGACTTGGAAGGGTAGAATAAATCTTAAAAATGTTATGTTTAGAATTTGGGGATCAAAATAACGAGCTTTGGAATTATCCGGGATTTAATCGCCGCACGAAACGTTAATTAACGAATTAATTAAAAAGCCCAGTTTTAAGCTTTATAAAATTTGGAAAGAATTATATTTAAGCTCAAATAATTATTAAAAGTCTAAGTTTTGAATTTGGGAATTTTATATTAAGGTTTGGTTTAATTCGGGATTAAAACGCATTAATACGTCACATTTAAGGATTAATTTAAAAGTTCTCGATTTATGCCAAATAAAAATATGAGAAAATTCATGCAAGCTTAAATAATTATTTTGGACATGTTAGAGTCAATGAATTCAAGAAAAAGTCAAACTCGAAGAGTTTTACGTCTAGGGGTAAACGGTCTTTTTACACCTAAAAATAGTAAACGTTATGGCAGTGTCCTGAATGCGGTTTTAAGTGCTAATATGATTACTTTCTATAGTTATGGATGTTTATGGAATTTTTTTATGTTAAAATGATATTTTAAATGTTTATGAGATTTTATATGTTAAAATTATATTTTAAATGTTTAGGGAATTTTATATGTTTATGATTTAATATCTCAAAATGTTATTTTAAATGTTTTGAGGTTAAAATGTCATTTAAAATATTTAAGAAATGTTCATGATTAAATTATGATTTTTAAATGTCTATGGGATTTTTATGATTTAAGGAAGACATTTAAAAGACATGTTGCATGCTTAGTTTCAAAAACAAAATGTTATGTTATGCATGATTTTATAAAGTGATGAGAATAAGAAACGTTGAAGGAAGTGAAGTAATTGTGACTATTACGTGGTTAAATTGGAGATATCGTGAGGATTATGGCCCCAGTGGGAGCCCGACAATCGTACTTCTATTGTTACCATTGAGGATATGATGATATGAGGTTTGAGGTAATAATGGGAATATAATGAGGGGAGAAGGCCCAGAGGGAGCCCCGACGATTGTATTTTTATTCGAAATAGGATAGGCCAAGGCTCAGTTGACGGGTGAGAGTGTCGCTGATGTACCTGCCGCCCAGTACTGTGGTTACATGTAGATGGATCCATCGACTTTTGAGGTTTGAGAAAGTCACAATTAACGATCTGAATTCAACGAAGGAAAAGGAAAAGGAAAAGAAAAATGTTTATGATCATGAAAAATATTTTATGTCATGTCATGTTTAAGAAAAAGGAAAAGGTTAAGGTTTATGTTATGCATGTCATGAAAATTTTTATGCTTAAGGTTGATGCATCATTATGAAAATGTTTATTTAAAGTTCATGCATCATAAAAAGGTTTACGAAAATGTTCATGTTTGAGGTTTAGGCATCTTAATGAAAACAATATTTTAAGTACAAGTATTTTTCACTATTATATGTTGACTGTATTACGTATTACTTGCAATAAAGATGATGGTGTGTTGATTCTTTAGACTAACTAGGTGTGATGGATGCAGGTGAGGTTGAGGGAGGTCTTGACGGATGATTTGACTGGGTTGAAGGCGCACACAACCCGAGGACCAGCGCTTCTTCTTTTTCCGCATTTACGACTTATGACTCATGATTTATGTTAAAGATTTTAAGACTATTTATTTATGCTTTTTGAGAGATTTTTGAGAGGTTTAGTATGGGCTATATTTTTCAAACTTATTGCTTTTTAGGTTGGGGAAAACAGTTGACGATTTCATTTTATGACTATTGCACTTGATTTTTAAAATGCTAGATGGATGATGTTTTATTTTTAAAATGGGTAAAATATTTTATATCTTCATGTGATAAATGTACATGACCGTGAAAAAATAATTTCTAGTACTTTTAAAGCAATAAAAAGGACAGACGTTTCAGTTGGTATCAGAGCACTGGTCCTGTAAAGGGTTGTGCCACCATCAGCGCCGGAAAGATCAGTCGTCAAGCCTCAAGTTGTAAGTTTTTACATGCTTTATATGATTTTATGATGTTACCTGCATAAGTACATGAATTATATGTTTACGTCTCATGTTAAATAGCTTTATGGTAATATATGTTTTATATGCTTTAGAATTTTTATACGTGATGCGATTTGAAATGAAAAATTATTTGATTTCAACGCATGTTGGTTTTGTGGTGGAATTGGACTATGTTGATTTTTTGGGTTTTAGTATTGACGTTTTACTTTTTGGGCTATAAGTTACTCATGAATATTATGAATGCTTTGGGACATGTAGATTTTTTAAGAAAATATTATGATTCATGGTTACTAGACGAATTAATTTTTGGGAATTAGACGTAAGGAATAATGATTTAAGGATTTGCAACGACTGGGGAGTAAGAAAATGTATAAATTGAGATTTTAAGTTTTGATGAAAGGTAAAATTGGTTATAAGAATTGATTTTTGGGAAAATAAGTTTAAATTTATTAAAATTATGTTATGGAAAACCCGTAGAGGAGATTAAGAATACCGAGAACTTATGAGTTAACTGTAGGATTTTTGAAATTAAGGACCAATTAGGATAATTTTTGAGGAAATTAAGAATTTATTTTGCAAATATTAAGGAATTTGGGGACTATTTTAGCAATAAGTTCGAATTGAATAGGTTACATGGTAAGGATTTTGATGATTTAGACTTTTAAGAATATTCGGAATCTTGGGATATCTTGGTTTTAGTATTATAAGAAATTTTAATCAAGAGTTTTAAAGGATGAATTGATACTAGGACTTGAAAATCTAAGCGTTAACGGATGCTTTTGGGATTTTTAAATTGAAATATGATAAGTTGATGAATATTTTGGGTATAAAATAATGAAAGTAATATACGATAAGTATGATCATCCATCTTTTGATATTGGGAATAGTGAGAAAAAAATTGAAATTCGAGGTTATAATAATAATAGCAATAAGTCATTTGGGTCTTTTTAAGTTGCGATTTGAAAATAAGGATTTAGAAAGAAAATTAATTGAGATCAAGGAGACATAAGGATATTCTAGAGCTTAAATTTTATCAGAGTAGCGCAGCGAAAGCGTGGATTTTCGGGATACTAGAAATAAGTCTAAACTTTGGGTTATTAAGGATAGGCGAATTTTGAGGACGAAATTCAATTTAAGGGGAGAAGATTGTAACGCTCCGAAAATTTAAAGGTCCACGCGAACCACATGCATGCAATTATTAAATTCTCTTGCATTTTAATTAAATGTTTTAATTGCATTAATTAATTATGTTATGCATATTACATGTTTAAAATATATTTTCTTCATGGTTGCATTAAAATGTATTTTTAAAAGGTTATTCGAGTTGCGATCGAGGAACGGAGACCGATGGCTGAAAAATGGAAAATGTTTTTTGTTAGGATCGATGGAGGGGGGATCATCGTTGAGCTACAATAGCTCGGTTCTTGAAATATTGAACACCGATAAATTAAATCGAGTTTGGTATTCAAACCAAGCGGAAAACACTTGAAATAATCCTTCGTGGAAACCGAATTAAACATTTTGTAAAGCATTTAAAATATATGCAAGTTGAATGAGTAAAAATATTTGGTTGAAGCATTTTATCAAACACTTGGTATGCAATATTTTGGTATTTGAAGAACACATAAAATGCTTCAACTAATGCATCTTTAAAACTATGAAAATGATAAGTAAATGCAATAAACAGATAGACACGAATTTGTTTATGGATGTTCGGAGACTTCAAATGCTCCTACGTCACCCCTTCTTCCCCTTGAGAAAGATTCACTAGAAGACTTTGATTTATACAATTATTTGTACAAACCCACTTAGCTAGGACTTACCCACTGCCTAAACTGAACTCTTAGCACTCAAGATTGTAGGCAGCACCTCACAATCAGCATATTGTTTAATGTCTAATATACAAAGACTACAAACACATTGTTTTACGTCTTTGTCTGAAGACTCACTCAACTAAACTTTGAAGTTCAACTCTCTTGTATATGTGTGAGTGATTGTGTGTGAGGAATTTTTCTTTACAGTGTACATCTCAAATGTATCCTCGCACGAGGGCTTGTGCTCTCAACTAACTGATTTCTTCATGCTAACTGCCCATGCTTTGAATCCACTTCAAAAGCTCTTGTTAAATCTTCTAGATGTTGTATTTATAAGCCCCAACAATGATATATATGTTAGAAAAAAGAATATGACCGTTTGGAAAGTTTCTGTACTGTTTCTGAAATTGCAACGGTCAAATTCGTCTTGCTGGACTTTTTCCCAACTGGTCAACTCTGGTCAACTGGTCAACTCAACTTGTCGTTCAGTTCAACTGGTCAGCAGGCTGGTTAGTTCAGTTCAGTTGGTCAGCTGCTGGTTTGGTTCAGTTCAGTTGGTCTGGTTCAGTTCAACTGGTTCGGTTCAGTTCAGCTGGTCTGGTCCAACTGGTCTTCAGCTGGTCTGGTTCAGTTCAGTTGGTTCATTTCAACTGATCTGGTTCAACTGGTCTTCAGCTGGTCTGGTTCAGTTCAACTGGTTCGGTTCGGTTAAGTTTCAGCTGGTGTGCTGAAATCAGCCTAGCTGATTTCAGTTTGTGCATAACCAGTAGCATCATCGTCATTTATCAGTATCTTAAGCTTCGATTCATACTTTGACTTCTGAAGATGAATTGTAGATCATCGTCTTATCTTTCCAACGCATATTGAATCGCTTCATTTCCATAAGCGGTCTGAGAGATATGACCAAAATACCGCAGCTGCTCAAACCCAACTGATTGCTGTTTTCGTGTGATAAGTTCAGTAATTGAGTGATCAGTTAGACCTTGATAACATCCGATTTTGCTCAATTGACGTGAAATAAGATTTGTTCTAAATTGAGTTTTATGCTTAGTGTAGTTGGCGGATTGTCATTTGAATCATCCACTTGAGAGATATCATCAAAAGACCAAATCTTGACATAAATTCAGTTTGTGCATAATTCAGTTTCGGCTTGCTTCTTATTTTAATAACTTCACACTTGAGTAAATATGTTAGAAACACAATAACAAGTTTTGTTAACATCAAAATCAAGATTGCGAACATGAAATGTTCCAATAATCTCCCCCTTTTTGATGATCACAAAACTTGGATAAACAATCAACTCAACTTACATATTTCTCCCCCTTTTTGTGTGAATCAAAAAGTCATATTTTCAAAACATTTTAAACAAAATTTTCTCCCCCTCAATATTTAAAAATAATCAACTCATTAAAATTATAATGAATTCTCCCCCTATATTTTTGGAATTTTGAAATTTATAAAAGAAGAGGGATAACTAACCAATTTTCTTCATGGCTCATTTTCTACCGCAGCACATATGCTCTATCTTCAACGAATAAACTGTATTTTCTCAGGCATAACTAGGCTGCAAATTTTATACCGCTATAAACCTGTATGAGTCTAGTTTGCAACGCAAAAAGCGGTTTGTCATTTGGACACTCGAGCAAGGAGATATGCCATTTTTCCCACGGTCGCTGCAAGCTACACGAAAATTCAGTTTTGCATATAGATATGTTTAAGAAAATCTGAAATTTTTGAATTTTAAACATCAAAATCAGTTTCAATGTTCTTTCAAGAACACCCGCTCTAATACCAATTGAAAGGATCGGTTGGAAGGTGGAAAGTGTTTAGAAGGGGGGGGTTAAATAAATACTATCGAGTTTTGTATTCTTTTCGAATATTGAGTTCAGTTTAGTGACAAACTGACCCTCGGTATCTCGTCGGTCAATAACAATCAGCTTAACTGAAAAACAGTTGCGGAAGTAAACTGAATGAAAGATAGAATAACTGATAGTAACTGAAATTAAATGCACACGATTTGTTTCTGGATGTTCGGAGACTTCAAATGCTCCTACGTCACCCCTTCTTTCTCTTGGGAAGGATTCACTAGAAGACTTTGATTTATACAACTATTTGTACAAACCAACTCAACTAGGACTTACCCACTGCCTAAACTGAACTGCTAGCACTCAAGATTGTAGGCAGCACCTCACAATCAGCATATTGTTTAATGTCTCCTATGCAAAGACTACAAACACATTGTTTTACGTCTTTGTGTGAAGACTCACGCAACTAAACTTTGAAGTTCAACTCTCTTGTATATGTGTGAGTGATTGTGTGTGAGGAATTTTTCTTTACAGTGTACATCTCAAATGTATCCTCACACGAGGGCTTGTGCTCTCAACTAACTGATTTCTTCATGCTAACTGCCAATGCTTTGAATCCACTTCAAAAGCTCTTGTTGGATCTTCTAGATGTTGTATTTATAAGTCCCAACAATGATATATACGTTAAGACACAAGAATATGACCGTTTGGAAAGTTTCTGTACTGTTTCTGAGATAGCAACGGTCAAATTCGTCTTGTTGGACTTTTTCCCGACTGCTCAACTCTGGTCAACTCAACTTGTCGTTCAGTTCAACTGGTCAGCAGCTGGTTCAGTTCAGTTCAGTTGGTCAGCTGCTGGTTTGGTTCAGTTCAGTTGGTCTGATTCAGTTCAACTAGTTCGGTTCAGTTCAGCTGGTCTTCAGCTGGTCTGGTTCAGTTCAGTTGGTTCATTTCAACTGATCTGGTTCAACTGGTTTTCAGCTGGTCTGGTTCAGTTCAACTGGTTCGGTTCGGTTAAGTTTCAGTTGGTGTGCTGAAATCAGCCTAACTAATTTCAGTTTGTGCAAAAACAGTAGCTTCATCATCATTTATCACCATCTTAAGCTTCAATTCAGACTTTGACTTCTGAAGATGAATTGTAGATCATCGTCTTATCTTTCCAACGCGTACTGAATCGCTTCATTTCCATAAGTGATCTGAGAGATATGACCAAAATACCACAGCTGCTCAAACCCAACTAATTGCTGTTTTCGTGTGATCAGTTCGGTAATTGAGCGCTCAGTTAGACCTTGATAACATCCGATTTTGCCCAATTAACGTGAAATACAATTTGTTGCAAATTGAGTTTTCTGATTCAGTCATGTTGGCGGATTGTCATTTGAATCATCCAGTTGAGAGATATCATCAAAACACCGAAGCTTGACAGAAACTCAGTTTGTGCATAATTCAGTTTCGGCTTGCTTCTTATTTTAATAATTTCACACTTGAGTAAATATGTTAGAAACACAATAACAAGTTTTGTTAACAACAAAATCAAGATTGCGAACATGAAATGTTCCAACATTTTTATTAAACAATTGTTTTTAATTATTTAAATTAAGGGTGATGCTTTTTATTATTTTTTGAAAATAAGGAGTTTTGAGGTGATTTTATACGCCGGGACGTAATTTTTATCGGTGTTGGATTTTCAACAAAAATACGAACTTATGGGCAACCCGACTAATAAATTCACAAACTTATTTAAGAAAAATTATTTTTAAATCTTTTTATACTTCAATTAAGCACTAATGGGCCTAATTACCTTTTAATGGGCCTAAGCTTGCTTAAGGGATTAATTAGAGTATAAATTATGCAAAACCCCACCCCAAACCCTCATTAACCCACGGCACTTCAGAATTTCAGCAATCAAATTCTCTCCAAACCCTCCTTTTACTATTGTAATAGCCAAACTTGGTGTACGGTACGGTTTAAGATTTCGTAAGTTTATTGACTACTTGGTCAAGTTTAAGTATAGTTTGGATGTTAAGAGTTTCGATTTAGGATTTATAGTATGGTTGGTTATAGATGATGTGTAGTGCTATTGTAGCGGCGTTACGATTAAATTCATGATAATTCGTATGTTGAGCCAATTGGTATGAGGCCAATTGGAGTGATTAGATAAGACATAGAGGTGTAACTTTCTTATTTTGAGTTTTGTTCCAATCATTGTGGACGATAAGCCAAAAGAGCCCCGAAGTGTGTCGTGCGTTTCGTCGTTCCTCCATTGACACATGTTGGGAGATTTAGCATAACGTTTTACTCAGACCTCCAAATGATCTGAAATTTGGAGAAATTCAAGGAAAGACATAGGGCTACAACTTTGTAGTTTACAACTCTTCTAATTCGGAAGGGAAGAGGCGTTTCTGAAGCGATCTTTAACGTGGCAGTGCGCAGAGTGGCGCCCGAGCGGTAATATATGGCCGCCCGAGCGCCACTACTTCTGGAAATTTGGGTTTCGGGCAGAATCATTGGCGCCCGAGCGGTAATTTTCGACCGCCAGAGCGCCGGGCTTAGTACAAACGTGTTTTCGGATTTTAAGTGTTTAAATGCAAGAGTTGGTCTCATTTTTCTCATTCTTCCTTCTCACTTTTCGTTTCTTCTTCTCTTGGGAGACTAGGGTTCCAATTTCTCTCCTTTCTTTTCTTTAATCCAAGCTTCTTGTTAGTTATTTGTGTTGAGAGCAAGATTATTTTGGGATCAAGGAAGCTAAGGTAAGCTTTTGGTTTGGTTATTTCTTAGTTTTTGGTTTTGGAGATGTTATGGGTTTGTGATGGTGTTGATTCTTTGGCTTTTATGGTATTGTTGTTGGATTATTGGGTTATTGATGGTGCAAATTATGGTTTATTGTTGTAGGATTGCTACTAAGAGTATAGAGTCAAGGTTTCAAGTGGTTGTAAACTCACGGCACACACAAAAATTATAACAAGGAAAGCTTCAAAATTTGTCAAGAAAATTCAAGCCAAGGTCTTGCCCCATTCTTCGCAATCGTCAACGTTTATTCGTGCGTAAATTACGCAAAAGCACGCCATATTCTCTTTTTACTCACCATCACACCATATTATGTAATTGTTTATGAATTTGCATGAAAACAAGTCACACAATCTTTTATTGTTGTAACCATGAATATGCATGTTCTAAACTTGTGTTATTTGGCTCCAAAAATATGTTTCTATGTGTTAAGGGGTTGCCATGAATTAAGATGTGCCAAAACATGATAAAATATGACCAGACGTGACAATTTAATTGAGAAAACTAAACTGGAACAACCGTGAAAGAAAAAGAAAAAAAAAGGGGCCGAGAGTTGAAGGTTTGTGTGCATGTATGTGTCTTGTTGCCTTGTTCCTGTGCATGGGGTTTAGGGGCTCGACCCGGTCAGGGTGTTGGGTCCTGAGGGACGTGGGTCAGGTTCAGGAAGGGTCCTAGCTAGCCAGGGAGGAGTCCCATGGAGAAGGGACTCCTCGCGCGATCTGTGATGATGACAGCAGCCAAGGGGGCTCGTTGCTGGGGCTAGGTGGCTCAGGGTAGGTCCATCAGGGTCCAAGGCTCAGGGGAAGGGATCGGACTAGAGGCTGGGGCGGCTGGGTCGCTGCTGGCTCGAAGAAAAAGTAGGAACCATGAGGAGAAGCAAGTCACGCAGCTGGTGTTCTTTGATTCAGGTGCTTCGGGCTTGGGGTTCCAGGGGCTGGGCTGGGCTGGTCTGGGTAGAGTCTGGGCGTGGTCCAGGGTTGGTGAGGGACCTAGGTGATCGTTGGTTAGGTGGATAGAGGAGTCCTAGTTGGCTAGGAGTCTTGGTAAGGTGGTAAGTGTCACGCACAAAACATGCAGATTTTGGGTTCAATTTCATAAAGGTTTTTGAGCGGGCCATGGCTTGTTTTATGGGCTGGGCTTGGTCATTAGGGTCCCTAGGTGGGTTGGCTAGGTTTTGGCTCAATGTGGCTTGGGCGTGGCTCGAGTAAATTAGGATATGGCTCGGTGTGTTCGATAAGGTGTCAAAAAACAAAATTAAAAGGATAAAATTGAATCCATGGGTCCACAGGTGTGGCTCATGACTTGGAAGGGTAGAATGAATCTTAAAAATGTTATGTTTAAAATTTGGGATCAAAATAACGAGCTTTGGATTTATCCGGGATTTAATCGCCGCACGAAACGTTAATTAACGAATTAATTAAAAAGCTTAGTTTTAAGCTTTATAAAATTAGGAAGAATTATATTTAAGCTCAAATAATTATTAAAAGTCTAAGTTTTGAATTTGGGAATTTTATATTAGTTTTGGTTTAATTCGGGATTAAAACGCATTAATACGTCACATTTAAAGATTAATTTAAAATTTCTCGATTTAAGCCAAATAAAAATATGAGAAAAATTCATGTAAGCTTAAATAATTATTGGGACATGTTAGAGTCATTGAATTCAAGAAAAAGTCAAAATCGAGGAGTTTTACGTCTAGGGGTAAAACGGTCTTTTTACACCTAAAAATTAGTAAACATCATGGCAGTGCCCTAAATGCTGTATTATGTGCTAATATGATTACTTTCTATAGTTATGGATGTTTATGGAATTTTTTTATGTTAAAATGATATTTTAAATGTTTATGGGATTTTATATGTTAAAATGATATTTTAAATGTTTAAGGAATTTTATATATTTATGATTTAATATGTCAAAATGTTATTTTAAATTTTTTGAGGTTAAAATATCATTTAAAATGTTTATGAAATGTTCATGATTAAATTATGATTTTTAAATGTCTATGGATTTTTATGATTTAAGGAAGACATTTAAAAGACATGTTGCATGCTTGGTTTCAAAAACAAAATATTATGTTATGCATGATTTTATAAAGTGATGAGAATATGAAACGTTGAAGGAAGTGAAGTAATTGTGACTATTACGTGGTTACATTGGAGATATCATGAGGGTTATGGCCGCAGTGGGAGCCCGACGATCGTACTTCTATTGTTACCATTGAGGATATGAGGATATGAGGTTTGAGGTAAGAATTGGAATATCGTGAGAGGAGAAAGCCCCAGAGAGAGCTCTGACGATCGTATTTCTATTCGAAAGAGGATAGGCCAAGACTTAGTTGACGGGTGAGAGTGTCGCTGATGTCCCCGCCGCCCAGTACTCTGGTTACATGTAGATGGATCCATCGACTTTTGAGGTTTGAGGAAAGTCACAATTAACGATCTGAATTCAATGAAGGAAAACAAAAAATGTTTATGATCGTGAAAAATGTTTTATGTCATGTCATGTTGAGGAAAAAGGAAAAGGTTAAGGTTTATGTTATGCATGTCATGAAAATGTTTATGCTTAAGGTTGATGCATCATTATGAAAATGTTTATTTAAAGTTCATGCATCATAAAAAGGTTTACGAAAATGTTCATGTTTGAGGTTTAGGCATCTTCATGAAAACGATATTTTAAGTACAAGTATTTTTCACTGTTATATGTTGATTGTATTACGTATTACTTGCTCTAAAGATGATGGTATGTTGAGTCTTTAGACTCTCTAGGTGTGATGAATGCAGGTGAGGTTGAGGGAGGTCTTGACGGATGATTTGACTCGGCTGAAGGCGCACACAACCCGAGGACCAGCGCTTCTACTTTTTCCGCATTTATGACTTATGACTCATGATTTATGTTAAAGATTTTAAGACTATTTATTTATGCTTTTTGAGATATTTTTGAGAGGTTTAGTATGGGCTATATTTTTCAAACTTATTGCTTTTTAGGTTGGGGAAAACAATTGACGATTTCATTTTATGACTATTGCACTTGATTTTTAAAATGCTAGATGTATGATGTTTTATTTTAAAAAGGGGTTAAATATTTTATAAAAATATTTTCATGTGATAAATGTACATGGCCATGAAAAAAAAAATTTCTAGTACTTTTAAAGCAATAAAAAGTGTAGACGTTTCACTTAATTTAAAATAAAATGCCAATAGCTAACTTTAAAAGTTTTAAAATTTTAAAATCACTAAATAAATAAGTTAGGTTTTGAAATGCTTAAAACTAAATAAATCATTTAAAATGCCCTAATCTTAATTTAAAATAAAATATCACATTTTAAAATCACCAAAATCGTCGCCGGTCTCTTTTTCCTCGATTCCACAATGAATAATCGCCTGAAACATGAAACTCAAGAAAACATTTTAACGTGCATCACATAATCATAAATAATTTAAAATAATTCATTTAATCAAATCATTCACCTCTAAAATCAATTTAAATTAAATAAACAATTTAAATAAATCTATGAGTTTTACGTGTACTAAATTTGGGCCCTACAGCATACAAGCGCGCAGGGGTATGGAGCTCGGCCAGGGGGCTTTGGGCTGGGTTAGGTCGACTCACTAGGGTCGTAAGAAGGTGCATCTTCTTTTCGGTAGCTCATCACATAAAAACTCCAAAGTTAAGCGTGCTTGAATTGGGACAATTTTGGGATGAGTGACCTCCTGAGAATTTTCTTAGGGTGCGTGTGAGTGAGGTTATAAACACGCTGGAAAGACTCGTCTTGATACAGTGAGGACATTCGTCGAATCCGGGGCGTTACAATAAATGTTTAGTCCATTCATGAAAAAAATGCACCAATTATCGTGCACATTCATGTCGAGTTTTTCCCCCTGATGCATCTCATTTTAATTTTAAGCATGACATTGTTCACTTTTACCCAACTTTCATGATTTAGGTTCTGAAAATCCATACATGCATTTATGAGAGTTTGAAGAAGTGTGCAACACATATAATATCAAAATTGTAGCATGAACACCATTCGACTTAAACTTTTTTCCTTTTTCTTTAAAAGATAAAGAAAAAAGTTGGCTACAAAATCTTAGATCGGAATCCATTCGAACTCGGGATGAATTTCAACAAAAAATTTTGAAAATGTTTTTTCATCTCATAGAACAAATTCTTTAAAAAAAATCATCACTTTCACTCAAAAACAAGGGAAATTTTTTTTATTTGTGTTGGGATAGATATAAAGAATTACTTAATCTATGTCCACATCATGATTTTGAAACTTAGTGAGTTGTTTCTCAGTTTTATGAAGGCCTACATTAAAGATAGAAAAATCGTTGAATTTATCTGTAATGAAATATTTGAAAAACAAGATCCAACTAAGGCAATTGAGTATCTCAATTCATTAGCTGAAAATGCTAAAAATTGGGACACTATAGGCACAATTGAAACATCAAACAAGTTTTAATCTCCCACATTTGGTGGAGGTATGTACATTCTCAAGTATGAACATGATATCTAACCTAGATTTGTATCTTTGGCAAGAATAGAGAGGCACTTGAAATGAAAAAGAGTAGTCAATTAAAATATGTCCAAGAACTTTCTTGTCGCATGTGTGATACAGGTGATCATTCTACAAAAGATTTTCCCACTTTGTTAATTTTAAAGAATGTCTCTATGATCAAGCCAATGTTTTTGAACATTTTAAAAAAGCCAAATTTTGAACCATACTCTCAAAGTTATAATCCAGGTTGACGAAATCACCCAAATTTTAATTTGAGAAATGATAATGGTGCACAATTTTCACAACCACATTTCCAAAATCAACCAAATTTTCCAAATATGTACATTTTGTTCCACCACATAAAAGATTCTATAGATAGTGTTTCCACCATTTCCTCATGTATTAAAATACCAAAAAATCGAATTTGAATTATGATATATATGAGATTTTTAAACATGTAAAAGTCAATATTCAATTATTATATGCAATAAAACATGTACCATATTATGCCAAAATTTTGAAAGACTTGTGCACTTGTGATAAGAAAATTGAATGTGAAGAAGAAAGCATTTTTAGCAGAACAAGTAAGTGCAATAATTCAAAATAATAGTACTTTGAAATATAAAGACCCCGGTTGTCCTACTATTTCATGTATTATTTGAGAACGAAATATTAAAAAAGCATTACTTGATCTTGGAGCTAGTGTGAATTTACTTCCATATTCAGTTTATAAAGAACTCAATCTTGGAGAGTTAAAACCTACTTTAGTAACACTTTTACTTGCTTATAGATCTGTTAAAGTGCCATGAATTATGGTAGAAGACGTGTTGGTCCAAGTTGATAAATTTGTATATTCTGTTGATTTCATAGGTTTGGATGTCGATTTCATAGGTTTGGATACACAACCTGTCGAAGTTTATAATGAAATTCCAATCATATTGGCTTTCCATTTTTAGCAACTTCTAATGCTTTGATAAATTGCATGAACGGAACAATGAAGTCGTTTGGAAACAAGATTTTGAGCTTAATATTTTTAATCTTTGTAAACAACCACATAATAAAAAAGATGAAAGTGAAGATGAAAATCTTATTGAAACTCTTGTGGAAGAAAACATTAAGAATTACGTACACGTGACCAATGAATATTTGTACAATTGATACTCATAAATAAAATATTGAAATTAATTTTGATGATTTTAATACGTATTACTCTTTTCTAGGATCACAGAAATAAATAGAGGTAAGATATGAGAACAAAGATGAACCACCTATTTTGGAGTTAAAGCCCCTGCCAAAAAAATTGAAGTATGCATTTATTGGAGAAGACGAAACATGTCCATTGGTAAATTCTTCTAAACTTGTAACTGTACTAGAAGATAAATTAGTCGATATGCTTAAAAGACATAAAAATGATATTGATTGGACACTAAAATACATCAAGGGTATTAATCAACCAGTTTGCACTAACAGAATTCATTTATAAAAAATGCTAAGACATCACAACAACCACAAAGAAGACTAAACTCACATATGCAAGATGTTGTCAAAACTGAAGTTCTCAAACTACTTGATATTGAAATTGTCTACCATATTTATGAGAGTAAGTGGGTAAGCCTTAACAAGTACTTCCAAAAAAATCAAGCATTATAGAGATAAAAAATAACAAAAGTGAATTGATAACAAGTCGAGTCCTTTTTAGTTGGCGTATATGTATTGATTATAGAAAATTGACTGATGTCACTAGAAAAGTCATTTTCCTTTACCATTTTAGGATTAAATTTTAGAAAGATTAGCATGTCATCCTTACTACTGTTTTCTAGATAGATATTCGGGATATTATTAAATTTCAATTACACTTGTAGATCAAGAAAAAACCACAATCACATGTATCTTTGGTACATTTGCATTTAGAAGGATGTCATTTGATTTACGCAATATCCTAACAACATTTCAAAGATGTAGGTTAAGAATTTTTAGCGACATGGTTAAAAACTGTTAGGAAATTTTCATGGATGATTTGATTGTTTTTGGAAACACATTTGATAATTGTCTTGAAAATTTGGAAAAAAGTTTGAAAAAGATGTGTAGAAAAACATATTATTTTATATTGGAAAAATGTCATTATATAGTTACTTCTGAAATTGTTTTGGAACATGTTGTGTCATCTCATGGAGCTGAAATTAATAAACAAAAAATTGATGTCACCGTCAATCCACCTCCACCAAATACCATTAAAGAAATTAGCTCATTTTAAGTGTATTTTATAGGAGGTTTAAAGAACTTTAGCTTAATATCTAAACTCATTTGTAATCTCTTAACAAAAGACATTGTATTTGAATGGACTCAAGAATGTCCAAAGGCTTTTGATAAAACCATTAGATATTTAAAATCATCTCCAATCATGCAACCTCCTGATTGGTCTTTACTAGGGATATAAATGAACCAAAAATGTTTGCGATCTATTCGAAGCTCGACTCGATAAAAAGCTCGTTTGAGTTCGTTTGTTAATCATATCAAGCCAAACTCAAGCTCGATTTCAAGCTCAAAAATTTAATCAAACCAAGCTCAAGCCTAAGGATATTAGGATCATGAGCTCGCAAATATGTTTGATAATAGGCCCGCAAACATGTTTGATAATAGGCTCGCGAGCTCGAGCTCGATTTGTTTAGGTGGCTCGTAAGCTCGAGCTCGACTCGTTTAGGTGGCTTGTCAGCTCGAACTTGGCTCATTTGTTGAGTTGACAAATAAAAATATTAGTAATAATGTTAATGGAAGGAATTGAACACAAAACATAGTTGAAAAAAAGATTAATTTACACCACATAGTCACAATTACATTTTTTATCTCACTTGCATATCATTATACTAAAATGTTCTGTAAAACATAATAAATCAACAGAAATACATCAACTTATTCTTTTTTCCCCAAAAAATTTAAATCACCAAGTCATATACACGTTGAGTAACTTTACAAATTATTATCCTAAAATATTATATTAAATTGAATATAATGAATTTATACTGATTAAAAATAAAATTCATTTGGAACACAACGAATAGAGTATTAAAGGAGTGAAATTATTGCGATGTTATTTATATGGTGATATCAGTGTATGACGAATATTTTTTATCTGGATGTATTATTTTGGGATGTTCAATAATATAATAAGTTTATGTTTTTTTAGTTGTTCTTTTTGTCGTTTTGGTTATTCATGAATGAATTTATATTTATTTAAAACTAGTTCATAGATATATTTAATTTTTAACAAGCTCAAATCAAGCTCAAACTCGAGCTCAATTCTATGCTTACAAGCTCGAAAATGAGTCGAGCTCAAGCCAGGCTTGTTAAACATGATAAACGAGCT